>NC_092652.1:17006543-17720709 GCF_032118995.1 Asterias amurensis
CAACTACCAGCGGGAGGATGCACTTTCTGAAGGTTCAATGCGCTTAATGATGAAGACTGTGGGCGTGGCCTAACAATGGTTACCAGCTAATATTGGTGTCTTGTTCTTCTGTCTTTAGTCTCTCATCAACTGGTTCTCTATTTGACCGTTAGGATGTAATGCATCGTGTAGTATTCCCGAACATGTGACCTTGATGGCTTTTACATTGTCAATGCTGTTAGCGGAGAAGCAAAATTGAGTTTGAATTGAATATTTCAGCTACTACTGTACATTATAACTGTTATGCTCGAATCGGAGGGGGGGGGGGATGGTGCGGAACTCCACAAGACCGCAGGGATCATATTGTCTACTGGACCAAAAATCTGCTTAGCATAGAAAACTGTCGCTTACCAAAGCAGGTTTCATGCCAAACTGCCATGTAATTTATATTGATTGTGACCGGCCGGGTTTTTGCTTAGCGCACAGCAGAAGAGTCTATTTGACTACTTTTTGAAGTGAGGGCCAGGGCTCAAAACATAGTTGAGCACAACTGAATTATGCTAACCAGAATCAGAAAACAGCTAAGCAACAAAAATTCAAGCAATGTTTTGTTGGTCACGATCTTAGTTAATTAGTGGTCTGGGATAAGTTCATAAATTGTTGCAGGAACTTTACCAAGACCTGGAAAACTTAATCTTTGTGTTAGTTTATGTTTTGTTTATGTGGTATGGTTTTTCCCCCCCCTTACTGTATGCTTTGTAAGAGAAGAAAAAGAAATGAAACACTATCCATTCTGTGTGTGCACTATTTGCGAGAAATTCTGAGTGACAGACGATTGAAGTGTCAATAGAGGAGTTGAATTGTTCACGAGGGCTTGTAGGGGGGGGGGGGGGCGATGCCACATAAAAATACCAGAAGGGTGTTTTATCATCCTACATCACAAAGTACAGCTTTCCACAGTAGCTGAGGTCAAGTGCACTTTAGTTATAAATCTTTGATACAAGAATCCTTATATCAAAACTGGGTTAGGAACTCTCCTTTTTGGGGTTTGGGTTGTTGGGCCCTATTTATGGTGGTTGTGGTTTTGGTGTGGTGTTTTGTCTTATTCATGTGTTTTATGTACATGTACATTTCATTAATTACTGTACAGTGTGAATTTACATTTGAAGCCATTGGACACTTTCGGTAAACAGTATTGTCCAAAGGCCCACACTTCGTGTATCACAACTTATATATAAAATAACAAACCTGTGAAAAATTTGAGCTCAATTGGTCATCGGAGAGGGGAGAAAATAACGGGAAAACCCACCTTGCTTCCACACGTTTCGCGGGTCATGACATGTGTTTACTATAATCCGTAATTCTCGTTGTCGAGAATTGATAATTGATTTAATGTTTTCTCGAAAAGTAGAGCGTTTCATAGAATAATGTTTCAAGAGAATTCTTCTACCATTACCTTCTGTAAACCCTGTAAGTTATTTGTAAATCTGTGAACTTTTATTTTTTTTCTGTTCCGAAAGTGTATAATGGCTTTAAGTTTACATGACGTATGTAAGATTTCAGTTGTATGGCGTAGCAAAGTGCTACTCAAAATATAGCAGTTGCTACTTAAGGTTAGCATTCAATGAACACAATATCTGTTCAGTCAAATAATTTGTTATGCAGAAGTGCTGAATGAAATCGTTTCATGGAGTACATTATGTACGTTGATGGAGACAAGTTGGTTCCAGGAATGTACTGTATCATTTATTACTTATTTGTGTTTTTAGGAGTGCAAATTTTAAGTGTCTTTTGTGGTATCTGTGGCTAAAAATTGAAGCAGTCTATCTGTGTTAGCATTCAATTCAATTCAATTCATACTTTATTTCCAAATCCAAACAAATAAACAAAACAATAGACGTGAATAAAGATAACACATGAAGTAATACTATAATACTACATTTACAAGCAAAGGCAAAATATAAAGTACAGAAAACAAAGCAAAAAAAACATACAGAGCACAAGGTGATGGAGTTGGAGGGGGCCCATAAAAAGCAAAAACCATCAGAGAAGAAACCACGCCCACAAAACACATCATGATTTTTTTGTTGGATTACAATGTATTTGTATGGGTAAAAACCAAAATTAACATTCTTTATCCCCGCTGCCAAAACATAGGATTCGAGCTGCCGGGCAACCTCGGTAGTCTAGTTGGTAAGACACTGCTCTAGAATTGCAAGGGTCGTGGGTTCGAATCCCACGCGAATAACATGCCTGTAATATTTTTTCACAGGACTCGGGAAAGTACTGAGTATACAGTGCTAACACACATCGGTGTATGGGTAAAAACCAAAATTAATATTCTTTATCCCCGATGCAAATTTAACATCTATTATACAATGTATTTGTTTTATAAATACAACAGCAACCTTGAAACAGTTTCCGATGAGTATTGAAATCATAACTGTGTGCTAATATAGCCTATATAGCCTCTTCTTATGGAGATTTTCAGCCCGACTGCACCCAACACCTGATCACCCTTTTAAAAATACCTCATTATAAAAAGAAATGTCTGGATCGAGGGCAACATGAATGGCACGATTCACAGCTTTAACACTGGCCAAAATGTTTGTCAGCTGCTGTGCATAGGATGTTATGAATATTTGTACACAATGTATCTAGATGGATTGCAATACGCGTCATCGACCGCCATCTTTGATTTATTAACAAGGGAAAAGTGCATGCGTGTACGCACTGCACGTGCACTTTTCGCTTGTTTATTTATCAAAGATGGCGGCCGATGACGCGTATTGCTATCCATCTATGGAGGAACATGTACTCCATTTGTGTATGACAATTTGCATATGATGTCACAACTTTATAGGGCGGAGTCACTGAGGTTAAAAGAAAACCTGTCATTGGCGGAGTGAAAGGGGTTTGCCCTGGAATTCGCCCCGGTGTTCACCCCGGTGCTCGCCCCTGTGTACACCCCAGAGTACACCCCAGAGTTTCTGGTTTGATTGGCTGCATATTGTGCCAAGCAGCACTTTGTCAACCATTATATGACACTATATGTCTGTAACAGAATTGTTCTTGCAATTCAAAAACATTAACCTGAGTGACACTCAGGTATGAGTGCTATGTAACAAGCCACTATTATAACCATTAAAATTATTTACAAGGATTTTTCAAAGGAAGAACATTTAAACGACAGCACTCAAAGGATATCATTTGAGCCTTTTCTTTTAGTTTTTAAAGGCAGTGGACACTATTGGTAATTACTCAAAATATTGATTATCATAAAACCTTACTTAGTAACAATTAATGGGGAGAGGTTGGTAGTATATTACATTGTGACAAACAGCTCCCTCTGAAGTAACGTAGTTTTCGAGGAAGAAGTCATTTTTTCACGAATTTGATTTAAAGACCCCGGACTTAGAATTTGAGGTCTCGAAATCAAGCACACAACTTCGTGTGACAAGGGTGTTTTTTCTTTTGTTATTACCTCGCAACTTCGACGACCAATTGAGCTCAAATTTTCACAGGTTTGTTATTTAATGTATATGTTGAGATACACCAACTGTGACGGCTAGTCTTTGACAATTACCACTAGTGTCCACTGTCTATAACACAGATGTTGTCTGGGAGTGGTTTTATCTTTAACATACACTTCTATTTTAAAACTTTGTTGTGCTTTCCTTCGAATTGCCGATGCCAGGTAAAATCTTATGCATGCTTGCATTCATTCCCTCATCATGATTGAAGTGAAAGAGAAAGCTCTGAATGTGAATTAAAGCTAATTAAAGGTCACCTACAGGCACTTCTAGTCGACCTGCTTGCTGGCCAATTAGTAGATGGGATACATGGTCACGTATTGTAGGCTGCAAAATACGTAAGGTGTAGTAATGGAGGGGGGCGGGTGGTTGCTTGGGTGGGTGATGGGGAAGGTTGGAATATAAGAGATGCACCTAGTATGTATAAATGTATTTGACAGGCCTTGAATTTCGCTCTAGAGGGATTTAGGTTGGTAGCGACCGATCAGCACATGAAAGCAAATGTACAGTATGTAAGCCTTAAAGGAACACGTTGCCTTGGATCGGTCGAATTGGTCTTTGAAAAGCGTTTGTAACCGTTTTTTATAAAATGCATATGGGTAGAAAGATGTTGTAAAAGTAGAATACAATGATCCACACAAACAAGCCTCGAAATTGCGTGGTTTTCCTTTTACCTCGTCGACTAACACGTCGGCCATTTATGGGGGTCAAAATTTTGACTCCCATAAATGGCCGACCATGTTAGTTCGCACAGTAGAAGGAAAACCACGCAATTTCGAGGCAAACTTGTGTGGATCATTGTATTCTACTTTTAAAACATCTTTCCAACCATATGCATTTTATAAAAAACGGTTACAAACGCTTTTGTTTTGACCAACTCGTCCGATCCAAGGCAACGTGTTCCTGTAAATGAGATCTAGAAATGAAGGCAAAGATGGACAATTTCATTAGTGTCTTAATTAAGCCGGAACTTTTTTTCTTTTTCTTGGGAAGGGGTGATATGTATACCAGTAGAGAAAAGGCCACCCCATATTTAAATACCCTGCTAGGCGCCTGCTTGTTGGCCCAATTTCAGAAAGCTGTTAAGCAGAAAGAACTGCTTGACAAGTTTCTTTGACTAGGCCACCAGTCTCAACAATGTAAACTTTTGTAATTGTGGCTGGTAACCTGCTTCTGTTAAAGCTATTGGACCCTTTCGGTTCAGAAAAAAAAAATAAAAGTTCACAGATTTACAAATAACTTACAGGGTTTACAGAAGGCAATGGTGAAAGACTTCTCTTGAAATATTAGTCCATGAAATGCTTTACTTTTTGAGAAAACAGCAAAACAATATAAATTCTCGTTAACGAGAATTACGGATTTATTTTTAACACATGTCATGACACGGCGAAACGCGCGGAAACAAGGGTGGGGTTTTCCGTTGTTTTCTCCCGACTCCGATGACCGATTGAGCCTAAACTTTCACAGGTTTGTTATTTGATATAGAAGTTGTGGTACACAAAGTGTGGGCCTTGGACAACACTGTTTACCGAAAGGGTCCAATGGCTTTAAGCAATACCTTTCTGTGCTTAGCAAGTTTTTGTGCTTACAGGCTTTATAAAATCGGGCCCTTGTCACACAGGAAAATATTTTTATGTTGGAAATGTACATGAATTGTGCTACATACATTGACCAAAAATGGATTGGTCTAGATACAAAATCACATGTATTTTCACGAGTCACAAAGATTCCTCCATGTCAGTGTCAACATCTCACTGATGTGTTTTCCTGACTTTGCCGAATGATCCCTTAGAAACATTCAGTATTGGGGGTCAAGAGAGGTTTTCTGGCCCTTGGTCATTGGCATCAAATATCAAACTTGGATGCCTGCGTATGAGGAAAGAGAAAGCAGATGTTTTGGACACATACTTGTGGTTGCTTATGCAGCAGTTGAATGTTGATGAACGTGATCACTTATTTCGTGTTGACATGGGGGGGATCAGAAAGCTGAGTATTGTTGCACTTGATGACAAGTTTGAGATTAACTGTTGATAAAAACAAACCCCAATGTAGACCCCAATATAGACCTTTCTTTTGCAACGTCACAGCCAACGATGGTTGCAAAGCACTAACGTATTATTAATTTTGGTTTTTACCCATACACCGATGTGTGTTAGCATTGTATACCCAGTACTTTCCCGAGTCCTGTGAAAAAATATCCCAGGCATGTTACTTGGGTGGGATTCGAACCCACGACCCTTGCAATTCTAGAGCAGTGTCTTACCAACTAGACTAGCCGTGGTTGCCCGGTAGCTAGAGGGCATTTGGAATCCTATGTTTTGGCAGCGGGTACCGCAACGATATAAGAGAATATTAATTTTGGTTAATTTTGGAGATTGTTCTGTTCACCTAATTGTTATTGTCATTCTCTGTCTCAATGAAAATGCATGTCCAGGCCGGATACTTCACGGAGGCAATGACGGCGATTGCCTCCATGCCCCTATGGTCATTGCCTTGGTGCCCTTGAAATGCTCCAGTAGAAATTTACAATTTTCTCATAGGGTAGATGCCCTTAACCAAGGAGAAAATGCCTTGCCACCTGTCGTTTTAAAATCGAAGCATACAGGCCCGCGTATCTATAAAATGGATCCAATTGCAGTGTCATGTTGGTTTTCATTTAGTTCTTGATACATCTTTACTGTTAAGTTGTATACTTGAAACTGATAGCCCCTGAGTGATAATCTCATTTTATTTGTTGATACTCTGGCAAAAAAATGAAACTTGAACCTTGAACTAAGATTCATCATAAGATGAGTTGTCACCGTGTGACCATGGTGATTTATATTGTGGCGTCGCACTTTGCTTAGCAGTTAAAGATGCTATGTCAGATTTTTGGCCCTTAACATTAAAAAATTGATTTTTTTTTGAGTGAATGGTATTTCAAAGAGTATCACCCGCTCTAACGAAAAAAAGTTTAACTTTTACTTTTACTGGTCAGAAAATTTAAAACGTTCCTTATAAAACACATAAGAATTGGTCACGTGATATATTGTCGTGATCCCAACAAAAACTAATTTTGAGCACTTTATGTCACTGCTACTAATAATTGGCGGACTTTTTCGAGCAATGGCTCAAACGAAAGCTTGTAACTTTCTCGACCCCCATCAAAATACCTATTGAATTTTAAATCAAAATTTTTGGGTCAAATCAGCCAAAAATCTGACATAGTGTCTTTGAGAGTGATGTGCAGTTAAAATCAATCTTAGCTTTTGTGTGAAATTAAGTCAAGATTTCTGAACCTGTGGAAAATGTAGTCACCTATAAGTCATACATTTCTATTAAGTAATATTTTATTTTTATGTGCTTGAGATATTTATATTTTACTAGTGGACTCATCTCATTTTTTGATCGATTTTGTTGTTAATTTTTTGTATGATTTGATCCTCCTCAGGTCCCGTTGAAAGGCGCAAGTTTTTAAATATTAATTTGTGTATTATTTGATCTTCCACAGGTCCCGTTCAAAGGCGCAAGTTTTTTGACGACCCAACTCTGATTACGAATCCGCCTGTACCTACAATGCAATACACAGACAGAAAGGGTAAGCTCATCACTTTATTACAATAATCAATATTAGCAATTAAAGGCAGTGGACACTATTGGTAATTACTCAAAATAATTATTAGCATAAAACCTTATTTGGTAACGAGTAATGGGGGACCTGTTGATAGTATAAAACACTGTGAGAAACGGCTCCCTCTAAAGTAACGTGGTATTCAAGAAAGAATTAATTTTCCACGAACTTGATTTCGAGACCTCAGATTTAGAATTTGAGGTCTCGAAATCAAGCATCTGAAAGCACACAACTTTGTGTGACAAGATTGTTTTTTCTTTCATTATGATAATAATAATAAGAAGAAGAAGTTATCTAGCACATATTACAAAATGAAGTCTCTAAGCGCTTTTGTGATTAAAAAGATGGGTTTTAAGTTATGATTTGATTGTTGTCCCTCAACTTCGATGACCGATTGAGCTAATATGTTCACAGGTTTGATATTTTATGCATATGTTACCAATAGTGTCCAGTGTCTTTAAGGCATTTGGCTAAAGGGTTATACAATTTCAGTGTTGTACAGTGTACCTCAAAGATGGAAAATGTTAGAGCGAATGAATGTTGGATATGAAAAGTGGGAAAATGGTGTCGTTATTGCATTCTACCTATTAGTTGTCATAGAAAAGAAGTCATTGCCTGATGGAAGAGGCATCGAGTCAGAAGGCCTACATGTAAAGGAATGGGCTGCTAGGTTGGCGAAGTGGTTTTCTTGCCTCGCCTTTTACCTCTAGGACCCTGATTCAGATCCCACCGGTGTCACATATGGATTGGGTTTTCAGTCCGTACCTGACTTCGTGGTTTTCTCTGGAAAAATTCTCCGGTGGTTTTCCTCTCACATCTAGAACTGAAACTTCCTTCTTTGTCTTCTCTGCATAAGCCTTTTTGAGATATGGCGGATACAATGAGTGCGTTCGACTAGCTTTCCTGGGTCAACCCCGCAGTGCTTACCCGGGTGAGCCGCTAACAAGAGCTAATCGAACGATTACACTCGCCCCCTCATGGTAACGGCATGCACCTGGGGGCTTACCCGGGTGAGCCCCTGGAACGACGTCAAAGCTTTTTGAACGCACCGGGGGCCGACTGGGGTCATCCCAGGGAAGCTTAACGAACGCACCAACTGCTACAACACAATAAGGTTTTGGTAAATTTGTGTGCATACACCCAAATCAAACAGTACACTCTTAGTTATCACCATACCTCAAAAAGACTAAAGAGGTTTTGTGGCTATGTGTAGTGATTTAGTTCACTTTTCTGAGAGTTCATGACTTCACAACCAGAATTAATAGATGAAATAAAATGAAAAGAAATTAAATAAAATGAAAAGGAGTCTAAAGGTCTAAACTCTGCTCACTGTCTCTGTCTATAAATAGATCCTCCCGCCCCGCCTCAGCTATTTATTCCCCCGCCTCCGTCTCAGGGACCTACCTCAGAGGAGGATGGAAGCGAATCGTCATATGATACTGAAGACATCAGTGACTGTGACTCCTGCAAAGGTGAGGACAGCGACGCGCTGTGTATAGCATTATTACTCTAGAAAAGCATGGATTTGTTATTTAGTTATTGATTTATTTCCAGGCAGCATACATATAGTACATACCAAAGATTATAGAGCGCCAAAGGCGTAAGATGCGGAACTGAAGCTTCATCTATTGTTGGAACATGAAATACGCATGGGTGCCATTTCAGCAAGTGAATGTTTTGTCTTCCATTGATAAGAATGGTCATTGTCTGCACGGTTGGATTTCACATTTGAGCCTGAGTTCCGCATCTTGTGCCTTAAGCCCGGTTCATACTTCCTGAGAATGCGAAGCGAATTTGACGTGAATTTGACGTCAAGACCCTCCTTTCGCAGCGATATTCGCAAGTGAGTAGAGCAGAGTTCAACTGCTGCGAATTATTCATTGCGAATTTGTGACACCAACATTCGCTTCGCATTCGCATGAAGTATGAACCGGGCTTTAGTCGCTCTATATTCTTTGGTGCATACATGTACAAGGCAACTAACAAAACATAATAAGACAACAGAGAAATAGGCTGCGGATAATCAAAAAGCAATAATACTCACTACCTCATGAACCGCCAACATAGAGCTAGTCAGCTCAGTAGGTAGAGCACCGACAGGTAAATTCGGAGGTTATTGGTTGAAATCCCGCTGTAGTAACTTAATTTTGTCCAACCCCAAATTAGTTGTTTTTTTAACATGATGATGATAATGTTTATTATGTCTCAAACTCATTCTAAGTCTGTTAAGGCTACGGCTAGATTTCCACGTCACCATGCGTTGAGGTATAGGATGTCCTTAGCAACCCCCTTAGCAACAGCCGTAGCCGTAGGCAAAGCCGCCAATTTGGATTCGGACTAACATATTTAAACCAGTTGACAGCCTGATCCCTAGCTCGATGAAGTCTAGATGCCACTATTGAGGGGAAAGAGTGTGCAGTTGGCTTGCATATGGTGCACCATCTGGAGCCCGCCACACTTAGCTGGAGATGTGGAGTACATGTATATACGCAACTACAGACTGTATCACATCCGGTTTTAAATTTTATTGTTTCATTTCTGTTTCAGATGGACGGAGTACACCTCCACCAGCGCCGTCTGAAGCAGCAGAAGCTTTGATGGATCGTCTGGGGTTCCTCTTCAAGCAAGCTCAGATGCCGCCTCCTCCTGAATCGCCCTCCAGCGACGAGACAGTCCCAGGCACCTTCTTCCCTCCTCTCCATAGCTCCCCCGTGGCAAACACTGCCATCTTGCGGGATCGAAGCCACTCTTCTCCCATCTCGGAAGTACAAGGTCGTACCGCGGACAATGGTGAGCGCAAGGAGTTCAACCCCAGGAAGATGATTACGCCTGGGAATGCGAGACAAGGTGCCCAAATCAAACAGGCCAAGAAGTGGTCGTCGGTGCGGCAGAACAACCAAGACAATAACACTGAGAGTCAAATTCTGAAAGGCAGGAGCAGTTTGAGAACTTCGGCCGAGTATGCCGGACAGAGGTCGCAGGCATTGACCTCTGGAGGTCAAACGAAGCAGCTGGTTGACCCCAAGGTCACAAAACCTGTAGTACAAGAGGCCAAAGTAAGGAGAACAGTGCAGGAGTACAGTCAGAACCCGGCTGTCTACGAGAGTCCAATTGTCTCAGGAAAGTCACCGGAGGGACCGGAAAAAGCAGCTGGCAAAAATGGACACGTCCGACCGAACAGTTATATCAGTCAGGAGAATGAAAAGGCAGACCCTCCGATACGGGCTCACACCATCGATAATCGGGTCTCCCGCAACAGGCAGAACCAACCCCCTATGCCCGCTCCTCGGCCTGTAGTCAGACCTGGCAGTTATCACAGTCAAGAGACAAGGAAGTCTTGCCTTGAAGAACAACTCAAGGAATTGTTTGACTTGATGCTGAACAGCGACAAGAAGCTGAGAATCAAATACCGGATTCACAGCCACTCTCCCCAAAAGAGAAACCAGTGGTACCTCCAAAGACTGCGATCTCGCCCACGCAGAAAAATGTTTCACCCGTACCGTCGAAGACGTCGCAGGACGCTGCGAGAATTTTTCACAGTACTCCGGTCAGTAACGTCATGAAGCAGACAGAACTGGCCAATCAGAGACCCCGTAGCATGGAGCACATACGGACGAGTCCACCCAACGTGACCAGTCCGATACACAGCCGAGGCCAGTCCATGGATTCTACTCTCGGGAATAGTTCGTTGACCTTTGGGGACTCCTCGACCGACCCTTCGTTTACAATGGTTTCGTCTATGGAGGGTTTCGATATGTCATCGAGGGTTGGCACGATGCAAGAATTTTTGGAAAGCAAGCGGGAAGCTAATGGTAAGTGAACATTGTTATCCAGACTATTTCTTTGAATCAAGTTTTATATCTAATTGACTGAAAGGTTAGATTGGCACCTGGGATTAAGTTTTGTATCTTTGTGTCAGGGCAAACAAAATTATTAAAAAAAAAAAAAAAAAAAAACATTTTGGGCATGTGCCAAAACTCTGTATCTCGATTTTTTGCAGAAACATTTTTGGATCAAAAAGCGGTATTTCGGTGTGTGCTTGTTTTATGTGTACATCCTGGGTTTTTTTAGGAGGATATTACGTTTTGACAATTTCAAACTTGCACCCAAGGAAGTGGTACTTTAGGAGATCGGATGTTTTCGTACTGACTCGACAATGTACACGTAATCATAAACTTTGCCCCTCCCAAGAAGTGTTTTTTAATCAAATGAGAACAGAATGTAAATGGTATCAAATATTGGTACATGTACAAGGCCATTAACAGAACCAACAGTTTTTATCCATTTTTGGGGAAATGGTTATCATTTTAAACATGTGATTATATTCTTTTCTTTTCTCAAATAAATAAATATCTTGCTATGATTATATTTCCAGCTGAAAAACAAAAATCTGCACTGAGTAAAAATCACACTTCCACGCTTCCACTCCACCCAAGTCGAGAACCCACACCAACAAGTATACAGAGTAAAAACCCTCCCGCATCCGACCTCTAGATCTTCCATTAGCCAATCAGATAGCAACCTCAGGGATATACCATTAGCAGAGAGGGATGGCCGGGTGTCAAAGCAAGTTCCAGGTAGCTTAAAGCACATAGCTGGAGACAAACAGGTGAGACAAGTTGTTTTGATTAAACAACATTTTCTGTTGAAGAAATTTTTGATGTACAAAAGTTGCTTAATTTTACTTTTTTGTTTTGATATCCATACTTTGTAGGAGGTACATACAGAATATAAAAATTATCCCTACAGTCTACAAGTTTATCCATTTAAAGAAATATTTTGTTTTTAAATTCAAGTTCAAAAGTATACCAGTTACAAACAATTTTTATGTGTTTAGTTATTTTTTCACAAAAGTGCTTCTACAACTTGAATTTGTTTTTGTTGGATTTAGTTGGTGGATGAGGGCACACGTAGAAGCAGAGTTGGGACTTTTTGAAATGTTTATGTTTTACAAGGGAACCAGACTTGGTAAATGTTTATTAATTTTTGTGCTCTACAAAGAAAACTTGACTAGGTCAAAAGGTCGCGTTTTTAAGATATCGCCGAAAATCTGGAACGAATTATATATACATGTACACGTATGTCTAAACAGGACAGTATTCCCTAATGGGAATACACAATAGAGTGTTGGTTCGAATCCCCAGCTGTGACACTTGTGTCCTTAAGTAAGACACTTAACCATTGCTTCGTCCTTCAGATGGGACGTAAAGCCGTTGGTCCCATGTGTTGTGTAACACATGTAAAAGAACCCAGTGCACTTATCGAAAAGAGAAGGGGTCTGCCCCTGTGTTCCTGGCTGTGGCTGTTGTATGCGCCGTAGCACCTTGTAAACCATTGTATAAGGTGCTAACTAATTGGGTCTCAAAATTCATCACTGCAATAACCTATCTTTCTGAAAGTTTGTATATACTCAGCGCCTTGAGTACCTTGTTTGGTAGATACGTGCGCTATATAAGACTTTGTTATTATTATTATTATTATTATTAATAGTAATGCTTCTCAGATTCGAATATAGGGGCATAAAAGCTGATATCTTTTTATATTATCACATTTCTTTGGAGTGAAATGCTTCTCAAAATGCTTTTTTCGAAAGCTGCTTTGGGTTCTAACCTATAATTTTGATTGTCATTAATTTTAAGAGTAACTACCAAACGTATACCTTTCTGCCTTAAATCTTTTCAGGATTCAGATAGCGTTGGGTCAGGCAGTCCCGAGCATGGTCCCCAGCGTCGGACGGCAACCAAACCACAGCTGATCAAACAGCACTCAGACCTGATGGCAGAGAGCCGAGACATCGTGAACCAGACTGGGCCGCTTTCTCCTGCGCTTCGAGACTCATCGGCGACGGGACTTATGCTGAGTGGAACAGGCAGGCATCGATCTGCATCAAGTAAGTCTGGAGAGAAGCAGAAGTTTTTCTTGAAACTGAAGAAGAATTGTTTATGATGATACCTGATTCCACCTTGGCTCATGTTAAGTTGATGATATCCAATGCGCTGTATTTTTGACCTTTAGGGTGCTCTCAAACATATTTGTATCAGTTTTAGGGTACATGTATTCACGCATACACAAAACAGTTATTAAAGATTGAAACACATAAAAAGGGAATTTTTTTACAGACTCTTTGGAAAATCCTTCCTTGTGGAAACTGAAAATGTCAGCTAGCACAATATTTGAATACTGCCTTACTGCAATACGACACTCTCAGTTTTGTTTCCTTGCTTTGTAAACCTCTCACCATGATCCTGCCTCCCAGCTATCTTAGATCCGCTCCGGTTTAACGGCGCTCAAATTCCAAGATAAATACCAACTAAGATTTTCACTGGACTAGGAGGATGTCGTTTACCAGACTTAAAAAATTTTCTGTCTCGTTTTGTAGTGTGCTGAAGTTTTTAGGACTAGGTCAGGAATGGAAAAAGGTTATTTAGAATTCATTTGTAAATCTTCTAAAGTATGTGTTTGGAAATAAACACCTGCGTTCTACCTTAAAGCCGTTGGACCCTTTCGGTACAGAAAAAAAAAAAAAAGTTCACAGATTTCCAAATAATTTACAGGGTTTAAAGAAGGTAATGGTGAAAGACTTTCTTGAAATATTAGTCAATGAAATGCTTTACTTTTTGAGAAAACGGTAAAACAATATAAACTCTCGTTAACGAGAATTACGGATTTATTTTAAACACATGTCATGACACGGCGAAACGCGCGGAAACATGGGTGGGTTTTTCCGTTGTTTTCTCCCGACTCCGATGACCGATTGAGCCTAAACTTTGACAGGTTTGTTATTTGATATAGATGTTGTGGTACACAAAGTGTGGACCTTGGACAACACTGTTTACCGAAAGGGTCCAATGGCTTTAACAGTGGTCCGCTAGCCAAATGCCAGTTAAAACACATGAGGACCATGGATTCTCTTTAAAGTGCGTGGAAAATGAGAAGTTTCCATTCAATCCACTTTCAAAATCTAGTTGCTGATGTATCAAACACATAAGTATACAAAGATAATTTCTCGAAATTGTAAAAAGATTAAAACAAGGATTTTTTAAAAAGCCCGCGCGTCGCGATTCTGAAAATGCAGAGGTCACGATTGGTTGTTGCGCAATGGCTGTGACGTCATAAAGGAGACTGACTAAGTCTGGTACCCATACAACTCACGCACGCTACGCAAGCCCCACATGTAATGTGCGTGTATTATCCGCCGATTCTTTCCTCGACGAAGTAAACATGTCAGACTCTGAAAACTCCGGTGACGAATTTTGGGAAGAAATCAGTGTAGATTCTGATGGTTTCAGTGAAGGATCAGTAAGTATCTCAGGGGGATCGGGAGACAGCGATGACGTTGAGCCAGACGATGAGGATGAGGAGGTGGTTCGTGGGGCTGAACCATATAGATTCGAGCCACTGGCAAGACCACGCCAACAGCAAGGTGACGCTGCTGCTGCTGATGACGCCGACCCCGATGAAGAACAAGATGGGAATGACCAAGCTGCCAACAACGAGCGATTGAACAATACCGACTGGTAATTTTAATTTCTGAATAATTGACATAGTATAGTTCACTGATTTTACATAGCCTGTGTATGTAGGCTTTTGCTGATATTGATGAGGGCAAAACACGTACCCATGTGTGTATACCTGAACTTACCTGGTCATTTGGCTCATAAAATCATAGGCCTTTATACTCGCTCGTCTATATCTACACAATCATACATCATACAATGCAAAGACAGCTTTGTTTGTGAGTAGTTTTCTGTAACTGTTAGTGTCTAATTTGTCATGATGTCAACCAAGTGAAATTCAGTTGTGTACATGAATGTTGAGTTAAATTCCATGCCACAGTTCTCTAAAAAATGTCTGACTATTTAATTGTCTTGCTTTTTGAATTGAAGGTGTTCCTGTTCACAACTGCATTTGCTGTAAAGAGATTGCAGCCATACAGGAGAAAATCGTTCATACTGGAGTCGACACTGAGGGTTTCAGTTGTTTTACAGACCATATCTGGTCTTCGGCTACATGTCTGAACCCCGGAACACTAGAGACAGCGTACTATGCGTACCGACAACAGTAAGGGGCTAGAGCTGTTGAAGGTGACCTTCCACGGTAAGAGTTAATTTTCAATGTTTTTAAATTTCAACTTTTTTTTCTGTAAGATTTTTGAACCGAAATAGAAACACACAACCTGGTTATTATATTCAGATAATCTATTTTATGAGAAACGTGACATACATGAACATGTATCAGGACACTTTTCCCACCCCCAAAGTAAAGACGACTCTCTTGATAAGCCCAATATTCCTTGTTTGAGCCCATTTCGTCAATCCCACTTATCCTGGTAACACTGATACTGGCTAGAACACTGGTCAATTCAACATAACAAATGGACAAATGATATACAGTTTGTTGATTGTAAACAGAACGGTATTATTTTTTATTTCACAGAAAGTACAGACATGTGTCTTATCGGCAGGTGATCAGGTGGTGTTATGGTTACCTTGGAAGACACAACAGAGTGCCCCTCCCAGCATGCATAATGGGGATAACCAGAACGACTTTCCCTGATGAAGGAGGCAACTATGAAGGGTTTAGATTTCCTGACCTTGATGACATGTAGATTTACAATATAGTAACACATAACTGGATATCAGTAACACTTTTACATGGTTTAGGAGTAAATATACACTTTACAATGTAAATATGATAATAGTCTTTCAAAAATGAGTTTGAACGGTCAAGCGTTTTTGTAAAGTTAACAAAAGAGGCCTTTGCACTTTTTTATTATTTTTTTACACAAAATATTTTACATTCAAAGTTTTGGACTAAATATATTTGAGGGAATGCCATGTTAAATTCATTTTTGTGATGCACTCATGGATGAGTAGGAAAAATAAAACAGAATTTGTACTTTACAATAAAAAAAATGTACAATTATACGGCACAAGTACATGTGTTTGTTAAAATTCAAGCTCACCACGATGTCAAATTTAAAAAATATGTTGTTGCATTTTTATTTAAAAATGTAGTGGTAGCCATGGCTAGTTATATTGGTTGAGTTCAGTCGAATAGTATTCTAGTGTGCAAACCAAGTAACAATAAATGCATGCTGAAATGAATGCATAATGAATATCAAAGGATTATGCTCTGTTGTGTCGTCACCCCCACCCACCCACCCACCCATATATACTGCAGCAAATGGGTCCCTACACTGACAAATTGAGAAAATATTATGACCGACGATAATCCAAAATTTTTGTTTGAGGAAAAAGGGTGTGAGATGCCATTTCGACTTTTTTCAATACCCCAAGGCACAGGTTGCATTCATGAACCTTTGTTTTGGAAGCATGTTTTTTTTTATCTTGAGAATTTTGATAAAATCACTGTCAGAGGCATCTTCACTGTATTACCTGTAACAAACTAAACTACATCTTCCCACTGAGCAGTGGAATGCAGACACACCAATTTCATGGGCAAAATAAAATTTCAAAAAAAATCTTTCACTTAGTTCAAAATTGGCACTGCGATTTATTAAATCTTGTGTTTTTTTTTATTTTTAGTACAACAGGTTGGTCGAGTCATTAAAAATCACCTTAACAAGGAAGTCCTGCTTACAAAGAGTAAATTCTTGGGTCCCAAATATCCAGTTCTCTTTGTGTTTCTTTGACAGTTGAGTGTTTCACACAGAACATCTTATTGTGTTTCTTTTTAGAAATATGAAACTGACCGCATTTGACGAATTCTTGTGTTTTGTTCAGAAGTGGGCAACAGTATAATAAAGATTGTGCACGTAAACATTTAGCTTATTTAAACCAGGCAAACGCAGCATTCCAAGTTGATATTTTTTGTGGCAATTTTGTAGGTCGGTACATGCCTTACAAGTATCTACTGTAATGTTTCACAAGAATTTATCAAAGGTATTAAAACCAAAAAACTTCCAATTTTGTGTTAGTTGCAACAGTCCTTATCCACAAGGTTTCAATGTACCCTGTTGGTTTACACACAACTTTAACAAAATCACAAAGAATTGGCTAACAACTTTAACAAAATCACAAAGAATTGGCTAGCGGCAACTTGGCGTTTACTTCTTGCGGTTCTTTCTGGATGAAGGTTCTCCCTCTTGTTGGCCCTCAGTATGCCTTTTGTCAGCATGCTTGCTCTTCTTCTTCTTCTTTGTTGCCATACTTGCTGGAACAACCACACCTTCAGTCCCCTCTGGTCTTCCTACAGGCTCCACCGCTTTACCAAACCTTGACACAAATTCTTTCACAGCCTGTGTTTTGTCAGGGCGAGTTACCTTTGCTGTTAGATATCCAGGATTTGCCTTCAGCTCCGGGTACTTGGCTCTGGTGTCTGCCCCAGCTGCGCAGAGTAACAGAACCTTTTCCATGATCCTCTTGCTGAAATCTATAATGTAATAAAATCAATTATAAGGACACAACCCACAAAGTGCACATAAAACTTCATGTGGATTTGCCTAATCAATTGGTTAACTTTGATGCATGTAAAATATTGCTAGAGGAATGTGAAGGGTGAAAAACTAGGCGCAAATTGTGAAACAAGGAAAATTTTATACACAAAAATAAGGGGTTGCCCCCAAAACAAAGAAGTTGTTCATTTGAAATAAACTGTAAAAAAAGGAGACTTGAACATCAACTGTATCTTACAGAAATTTAGTCTTTGTACTGTGCCCCAAATAAAAAGTAAAAATTACTTAGATCAGTTGAAGTTTATTTGCAAAGAAATTATTAATCAGGACAAGAACACCTCTTGTGCCAGCATATGTATGTACTTGCACACAACCATGCACTTACTGTGAGTGGCCTTTATGAGCACCTTCCTGACAGTATATCCCCCCGTGGTCTGCTTGGCCCTTGGATAGCGAATGCTGAATGCTGGATTGCCCTCCCTGTCCATGGCCTGTGCCCTGTTGGTGTTCTCGCTGAAATTAAGCGCAGCAAGGTATATTCTGAAATAAACAAGGATGTACTTGTATGATAAAATGCGTGGTGTTGCAGTATGTACTGCCAAAACCTTGGCCGAACCTTTAAATGAAAGCTAGTGGAATGCACAAAATACTAATGCACCTTAATCATCCAACCTAAAAGTTTCACCCAATTATGATCTACTCTTTGAAAAATTGCAAAAATCAAGGGCAGGTCCCATAAATTAGTTAGGGGGGTCAGGCCCATAGTTATTCTTTCTAGTCAATTCCCCATCCCACAGCTTCTAAGGCATACACTACAGATAGCCTTGGGAGATCTGCAGTGCACCTCAACACCCCCCCCCCCCCCCCCGCAACCACCCTCTAAAGTATATGGTTAAACCTAGTATGTAGACCAAATTTGCTCACCTGCATAACATGCCCTCATACGAAAATGAAAACATCTTAGGCGCGTACTGGTTAATAACCGAGTGGAAGCCTTCCACCGAGGATGTCTGCATGGATGGCGACAACATTTTCACATCCTTTCTTGTCCACGTGCTGTCCAGAATGGCTGCAACTTTCTTGGCAGAAGCCGACCCTGAAAAATATTCAACAAAAGGTGTACAAACCTTTAGTGACAAATACAGTGTCTGCTGGTCCATGAGAGAACAGTTTTAAAATTCAATTACTTCAAGCTGAATGAAGTCCATGGCATGGCATTGACTTAAAAAAAAAATAGAAAAAATTTTCAGATAAATTTTTGTATTAATTACTGTTAAATTTACAACCGCATTGAAACTTTCCCCAATGACCATGATTATGAATAATTGGACAAACGAAATCGGTGGTTTGTACATACCCTTGCTCTTTCCCTTTTGAGGTATGCTCCCCCAGAGCGCTTACGAGGATCTGTACTCCATGTCTTCTCTGCGGTGCTTGTGCTAGGGCCGGGCTCATCCGACTGAGTCTGCACATCGGCGGACGTCGAAGGAATTCCCGTCGAAGTACTCGGTGTCGGACGTTGATGCATGACCGATACTGTTGGTTGCTTGGGATGATGCTTGGGACATACCCAACTTTAAGTCTGAACCGAAATGGCAAGCCAAGACTTCGCTTGTTCTTACAATCATCGGTGAAGTGAGCCGAGCAGACAAAAGATGAACTACAGGACATGTAGTGTGAAGTCGGAACGTGTGTTGTTGACGAAACGAACTCATGCTCGCTGGTAGTGCACTATCTTGGGGAAACAACAACCAAAATACTTCGGGATTTTTCAGTATATTACGTGTGCACCCGCCTACAACACACGATTTGGGCATTTTGATAGTGTCGGCACTGAACTTTAGATACACAAATCGAAGATTAAATGATACTAAACTGGGATACAACCAGAGGATAAAATTGTGAAGCTCGCATCGCTACGGCGAAAACAAAGCATACACACACACGTTGAAGCTCCTAGTGTACTTCCGCGTCACGTGACTCGATCTCCTTTATGACGTTTTTGGGGTCACGTGCATATCATTATCTCAATGTCCTACTTTTACGTTTTGGGGGCAGAGGGGGTCATGCGAGTGCTAGGGTTGTCGCTTCTTTTTCAAGGTCAAATACACAGATAATGGTAAAGTAATATTTTATTTGGAATCAGTAGGGCTTGTTTTATAAAGTATATATGTTTCCGTCCCTCAAAGCTATCATTTTTCACGGCCTTTAAGGGGTCCTGCTGGATAGTTCAGTGTTGAAAAGTATCTCTATTTAATACAAACAGGGACTAGTGGAGACGCTGTGTGACCATGTGTGTAAAATGATGAGTTTTCGGCTTTTTTTCATGATCCGCTCACAGGCCTGATATGGAACCAAATTGATACCAATTCAGAACTGACTCCGCGGCAGTACAGTTAATTACGATCCTATAAGCTAAAGTAGTAGTCCAGTCTATTTTCTATGCCATCCGCCCTGGCAGGACAGTTCTTTTCAGAACGGAGAAGTCTCCCGAACCTCTGATTTTCTACTCCGCGGCAGTAAAATAAAGCAAGACAGTTCCCTAAAAACAAACTCTACCTGGCAAGTAGATACACACATGGTGCTACCGCAAACCAAATATACATATATAAGAACTGTTTATCATTACTTCTCTTCTCCCCTTCCCCAGCTTCAAGTCCAGAAGCTCTGGATGACATTCCACTGTTTGGAGGGCGTCGTGCTGCCATGATCAGACGGTCGCTCCGCGATAAAGAATCGACCGGCAAGCTGACGGCTGATCTAATGAAAGGTAAGAGGTCTTCAACGGTAAACATCTGTCATCGATGCTCAAAAACAGAATAAAGACAATGGAATGACTCTTTTGCAGTTTACAGGGATGTTAAATGTAGCTGTATCTCATACATATTCATAAATAGGCTACTCATTACAATTGGTCAAACTACATACCATCATGTGATTAATGCTTAGTTACAGTGATATTGAATAAAAGAAATTCTTAATAGGTCATGTGCGGAAGCCCCATCTTAAAAATATTCCGCAATGCATGATGGGAACCGAATACAGTTCGAAAATGAATCAAGCTTCCAAGATAGATGCCTTGTTGTAGTTGGTATGTAACTATGCTACATTTGATAGTTGTGCATCGCATTGCATCAAAATCAACGCCTTAGGATGATTGTCGGTGTTGCCTGGACTCAGATTTCACCCAGAATCCATTGCGCGCTGATCATGAGTAATGGGACACCGTATTGAATCAATGAGTCTTTGAGTCCCGTAACCATAGCTCCAAATTTCTGATGATCTGTTAATAATTAACCTCAAAATTGTGCAGACCATGCGCATAATGGTCGATTATTAAACCGGCATGTCGTTTGATTAATCTTACAGAAAAATAATCTTACATATTTTTCTCATATTATAATTTTCCAAATATTTTGCTGACAGTATACGCCTCTCTCAATACTTATGCATGACGTCATAATTCTTACCCAAAATGAGGCTATGGGCGCACGTGCACGTGGCTGGGCCCATCACCTCGTTTTGAGTTAGCATTGTGACATACCTCATGCATAAATATTAAGAGAGGCGTTTAGGCCAAGCTTGCGTAAGGACTATCGTTGACCATAGTACGACTAACTTAGCCTGAACTCTGTCTAGTCGATGATAGACTACGCTAGTCAAATACTATTTTGAAACCAGCCAACCGGGCATTGTTGCATCGCTGGTTATCATAGCACAGTGCTTAGTGGACCAGTTTAAGAAAATGATAACCCACGCTGGTCAAATCGACATGACATGACTTGAGTCATTCACACTACAACTTCTGTGTCCATGCCCTACGTCACTAACAACCACTAGTTTAAAACTAAGTTTTTATTCATTTTTATTTTGTTGAAAAAAATTCTTCCACAGCCCGCCTTCCCAACTACAAGCCGACACAGCTTCTCCTCCGGCCAATCGCCTTTGAGATCCCTGGCTTCCATCAGGACATCCCTCTGATTGGTCGAGAGTGGCTCTTCATCGACCTCGATCGTTCCCTCTTGAAGGATCCGACATCCAAGCTGAGGGGCGTGGTCCTACTGGGGGACGTCGGCACAGGGAAGACGACTATTGTTGCCAAGTTGGTGTCGCTTAGCGCACTCAGCCAATTCTTAGTCAACGATAGCAGTCCGGAAATAGCACTCACAGGTTAGAAACTTTCAGAACTTGTTGGATTATGTTTTACAGAACTCAAGAAAATACAGAGTGTACAGTGCTTAATAAGGAAGGGATGTGATTCCTCTGCTTTTAACTGAAAATCTTCTTCTTCTTTTTTTGATAGGCCTCGATAATTTTTTGATATTTTACAACTGAGATAAAAATCATAAGAACATGAAGATGAAGCCATATTGAACACCCCAGATTGCAGAGTAGGTCTTAAAAAAAAAAGGATAAATATATGCAGGCTTCGTGCTCCCAAGCTTTCCTGCTCCCAAGCTTTTGCGTTTGCAAGGTTTAGCACTCGCAAGCTTAGGGGTTCTTTTAACAGCCTATCGCTTCCCTATTAATACACATCGTTGCAGTAGTAAAAACAAATTATATTCTTTATCCTTGATGCTAAATCTATTATTCTATTTCCTTTTGCAGATAAAAACACTAACCCACCCAATGGGGTGAGCTTGTACAGTAGTTCCAGCACGCTGACGAGGGTACGCCAACAGTCTGAGCAGGCTCTCATGTCTCTTGCCTCCCAGGTCGGTGCGTTTCACGTCTGCCAAGCGGATAACAGCATTACGTGTATGGTGCCTGAGTTTGTACATGGGCTGGCTGCACAACTGGCTCATTGTCTGCAGCCATACAAGTAAGTAGGTTTTCAGGCATTGCATGGTGAGCAAACATGTTCTCAGGGAAGTGATTGATCTCTCGGCGCCATGTTTTCCCAGCAATCGCTCATAACCCCTGGAATTGATTCATTGAAATGTTCAAGAGTCCAGCACATTTTAATCACAAGAACGATCTCTGCCCTCACAGGTACCCATTTAGAACCCCCTGGGTAGAGAAAAGCTATTATAGTTAAGTGTTTTGTGGAGTGTCATGACTCGGACTCGAACCCACACTCTGCTGAACAGGTACCGGCGAGAGCTGGGGAGTAACCTGTGATAGACTAGACTGCCATCCTATCCAGGCGAAAAAGAAATATTCTTAATTATTGAATGCCAAGGAAACTGGATATAGACACTGGCCTGATAAGCAAGATGGGCTCTGGACAGGCTTTAATTAGTTCTGAAAAAAACTTTCCTGCTCAGTAAGGAGAGCGTCAGCACGCTAATCCGGAGGTCGCAGGTTCTAGCTTTAGTAATTTTTTTTCTTTGTTGAACCCAAAGTTATTTGAAACTTTACCCAGTCATTTTCCCTAGTGTTTGATTACTTGATTTGTACAAAAGGTTTTGATACCTTTTGCAGATCAAGTTTTTTGGCCACGACATGAATCCCTACTCACTGTGATGAAGATGTATGTCTCATAATTTACCTGTAGAAGTTTCACCTTCATTAGTTTTCAAGTTTTTGATAAAAAAGTGAGAGTCACAGAGCAATGTGTTCAGGAGAGTCGCGTAAATCCATTGTAAATGCTGAAATAATTTTCATCTCCCTGAGACAAAGAATTATTTTTTTGAAAATTGTTTTACTCATTTCTCAAAAACTACAGCACACCTGCAAGTTATGTTTTGTAGGGAAGCATTTACCATTATTATCGTTAAACTGGGAAAATTTAATAAAATCGTTAGACGTTTGTGTTTTGTGTTGTACACAAAGTACCCAAACCCTTTCAACATTCTCTGTGGATTTTTTTTTTTGCAGAGAGCTACTTCTCAGTGAGCCCCAGCTTCAGTCTTTACTGAGCATGAGAGACTGTACGCAGAGCCCCTCGGAGGTTCTCTCCCGCGCCATCATCGAGCCTCTCAACATGCTCAAGAACCAGGGTCGCATCGCCATGGATACCTGCTTGATACTCGTGGACGGTCTGAGCGAGGCGGAGTTTCATAAGTCGGATTACGGGGACACCATCTCGTCGTTTATCACCAAGAACATCATGAAGTTCCCACCATGGATCAAGGTTTGTGCTGTTCTTTACCGTGGGGGCATCTACAATCCCGGCCAAAATGCTTGGGCCACCCATTTGCAACGTGCAAATAAACATTCTCTCCCACTTACCCCCGCTCATTGTTGATGGCAGCGCATACCAAGCAATGAGAGCCAACATTGAAAGGGGGCACCGGGGCTGTGATGCGAGGGGCCCAACGAGATATGGCCGGGATTGTCTGAAATTTTTCAGCATGTAAAAAATGAAGAAAGAAAATACTATGAATGTCATGTGTACAGACAGTGAATGTTAAAAGGGGGCCTGGGCAAGTCTTAAAACTTTTGTCTAAAGTAGTACATGTACTTTTGTCTGTTTATATACCTAATGGGTTTTATTGTTTTTTAACTAATCTAGGTGATCATCACAATAAGGAGTTCTCTAGTTGACATCGTCAAGATGCTTCCTCTGCACAAAGTATGCCTGGACAAGTCAACGACCAACGCCACCAGCACCTCGTCGGAGCACGTGCAGAAGGACGCTGAGCAGTACATCAACTTCCGTCTGCAGCAGAGCGCCTCCGTACGCGACAACGTCCTCCTGAATGGCAAGCTGGAACACTCGGCACAGTCCAAGTTCCGCAACCACCTGCAGTCTCTGAGCCGCGGCTGCTTCCTGTACCTGAAGCTCACCCTGGACCTGATCGAGAAGGGCCACATCGTCTTGAAGAGCACCAGCTACAAGGTCCTGCCGATCAACCTCTCCGAGGTGTACCTCTTGTTATGTAACCTCAAGTTCCAAACCACCAGGGCGTTTGATCGCGTCTCTCCAATCCTAAACATTGCTCTGGCGTCCCTCTACCCGCTCCCAGACCTCCTTGTCTTGGACGTAATGAACGCCGGGTACATCACAACGTACGTGGAGAAGGAGGACTTCAAACAGAGAATCGAGATGGTCTCGAGCTTTCTCTGTTTCCGGAAGGACGGGACGAGGATGTTCTATCATCCGTCGTTTAGAGAGTGGTTGATTCGCAGGGATGAAGGAGAGAGTGTTAAGTTCATGTGTGATCACAGGTAAGACAGTCACTGTAAAATCGTTCACCTCAATGGGGGGGCCAAGTTAAGAAAGCATGCTTACAGACATTTCTGCTTGTGGATTGTCCTTTAACAATAAGGGAATCAATGTGTGGTGAAGAGGTTTTCAACTAGTGGTTTAATCCCAACGAGGCCTGGTTCTTGATAATTTTACCGAGACGAAGTCGAGGTAAATTATCAAGAATCAGCTTTTTGTCCCCAAATTTTTATTCTGAGAAATAATTCTGTCAGAAATGTTCTCTCAGAATGATTCTATTGATGGATTATTCTTCCTGCGTGGCTTACATGTAACTGCTCTGGATTTTCAACAATATCTGAAAAAAGCTTCCATCTTTTGAAATGAGATTTACATACACTGTAGGTTAGTTTTATGGTATACATGTACATGTAGTATAGTATAGTCTTGTGCATGTAAACATGTAGTAAAGTCTTGTCTGTCCTAGGGTAATTTTTTTTTAAGCACTATGCTTCAAATTTTTCCCTGCATGTTGGTAATAACTTAACGGAGTATCTTTAGCCATATTATAATTATGTTTCAATTCTGTAGACTGTTTAATGATTGAATTGCATTTGATGCGTTTTTGTTGTTGCCAATATTGAAATAAATGTCTAACAAAAAGATAAAAATGTATATCTACATTTATATAGGCTTAAAGGGAAGGTACACGTTTGGTAATTACTCAAAACAAATAGTAACTTAAAACTGACTTGGTAACAAGCATTGGAGAGCTGTTGATAGTATAAAACATTGTGGGAAACTACTCCCTCTGAAGTAATGTAGTTTTTGAGAAAGAGGTTATTTCTCACTAAAATAATAAAAGACTTTTAGCTAGAAGTCTTTTATTCCTATTTGAAGGCACACAAACTTGTCCGTTCAGGGTGTTTTTTCTTTCATCATTTTCTCGCAACTTCGATGACCGATTGAGCTCAAATTTTCACAGGCTTGTTATTTTATGCTTATGTTGGGATACACCAAGTGAGAAGACTGGCCTTTGACAATAACCGAACGTGTACCTACCCTTTACAACAATTGGACTGTTAAAAAAAACAAAGATATCCTTTATAATGCAAAATGGAACACAAAAATATGGCAAGTAAGATGCATGTCTTAAGTTATATTTGTCTGAAGTATGTTAGAGGACTGAATCATCTAAATGCCAAAATAATTTTACGTGAAACGTTTTGAGACAAAGACTAATTGTTTGAGTTTATCTGTCTCTGCAAAGGTCCGGCCACGCCCTGTTAGCCTTCAAGCTCAGCCGTCAATCCAGACATCTGAATCGAGACCAAGCCTTTGAGCTTGGGCATCACATCTTGAAGGCTCACATCTACAAGACGTTAGGGAGGCAGCTGGGAGGGTTCTCAGCGAGGGAGCTGCAGGCAGTGTGGATGCACCTCAATACAGACCAGCTTTCCTTCAGTCTGGCAACCAGGAGGAATCTCTTCTCTCCAAATGTCAAGGTTAGAGTTTGACTTGAGCATTTTGCAGGACTCAAATTTGGGGTAACCATCATTTCATGTCATCACACCCAGTCGTGTTTGACCATTTCGTTAGAGGGCACCTCTTGCACCTGTTGTTCCTGTATTGAAGCAATCCCTATTGGTTTTGTACACAAATGACTAGTGAGGACCCATGAATACAAAAAAAACGACTAGTGAGGAAGAGTTTGGTGAAATCGGCGGCATATATTTTAGATCAAAGGTCTCCAACACCAGTAGTCTTCAACTGCTTTTCCGGGCTTTGTAATTTAATTGGGAGTAGGAATGAAATGGACATTCCTGTCCAGTTGGGTATTTTGTCTTCTCCTTTTTTTCGTGATAAAAACTGAATTTAAATTTCCGGTTATTTCTTCTGACCCATCCACTGATAATTTCGAAGGGAAAATAAAAATTAAATGTTTAAAACATTGCCTATTCTGAATGGCCCTTTACATGCTGTATCTTCTCATATTTCCCATTAGGTCAGCCGGCTTTTACTGCTCGCTGGTGCCAACCCCAACCACCACACGGATGTACTGAACAGCGCCCCCATCATGTGCGTGTCGGCCAGGGAGGGTCACACGGAGATGGTCTCGCTACTGCTGGAGTTTGACGCTGACGTGAACGAGGAATGCGACCGCGGGATGACGGCGCTGAGCTACGCAGCCGCCAACGGTCATCTGGAGATCATGAGGATGTTGATCATTAAGAAATCTAGGGTAAGTCTTAGTTTGTTTGTTTGTTGGTTTTGTTTGTTTGTTTGTTTGTTTGTTTAGATGATCTTCCCATCAAGGGAATGTGGCAAACTTCCATAAGAGATATACACACACCAAGCTAAAAACGGCCAATCTCTCTCATACAAACAATGTTTTAGTATCTATGATTTATTTTTCGATTTTTCTAAAATCCCCCAAACTAGCCCCCGATTTCACAATGACTACAATAAGTATTGTTGTCTGGATACTAAATCACAATTTATTGATTTAAACCACAGTTTCGTTGTGTTTTAAATCAATAAATTGTGATTTAGTATCCAGACAACAATACTTATTGCTAGTTTGGGGGATTTTAGAAATATTAAAGAAAATTAAAGGGAAAAAAAAAATCACATAAAAAAAATCTTTCTCACTAGGGTTAAAAGAAGACCATTCTTTGGCTAGTTGTGCATGGAGCATACAAACGTGTGCATTTCTACTGTTTGTCCTATGGCGACATACATGTATATATGCAACAGTTGCAATGGTCATCTTTAGCAAGTTTCCTCTGAATATTGGTTCCCTACAGCTAACTGGTAACCCTTCCATCATTCACATTATGTTTCTTCTCCGGAATTTCTTTAGGTGATTGAAACCGACAAGAGTAATAAATGTGCAATGGTCCACGCCGCCGAGCACGGCCACCTCGCAGCCGTCAGCTTCATACTGCAATGTGATTGGTCAATTCACGAGACGTCTAAACTCAACAGGAAAATGGCTTCTCAGCAGGCACTCATAGCCGCAGCCGCTAATGGCCACAAAGAGGTAAGACCTTGGAAGCCATGTCTGGTTTTATACATGTTGGTTGGGCTTCCTAGCAGGCACTCATAGCCGCAGCCGCTAATGGCCACAAAGAGGTAAGACCTTGGAAGCCATGTCTGGTTTCATGCTTGTGTGTTGCCGTCTTTACTAATTGGACAAATTAGTAAGAACATTTTGTGGCCAGCTTGCTCGTTCACAATGGATATGGATTGTTACATCAATCATTCATTTTTATACAGTAAGCACGGAAGGTAAGCATGTGTTTTCGTGCGTTTACGGTTAGCAGCGCTTTGAACTGGAAACTCACCTCACACAGTGAGCACAAAATCAGTCGTAAAGCAGTTCTATGAAATTGGTCCCAACACATGTTGCTGACAGTAAGTTTGCAAAGACTTATCTTCCAGCCTCGCTACCATGGGTAGCGCGCCGTATCGATACCTCTCGTCACTAACCCCTGGGAGGGATGTACTGGGAAACAACGCTGATTGGCTCAGGAAATGGTTATGCATATTATGTCAAGTGCGTGCGTGCGTAGTTTTGTACGTTGATGAGGCCCGCGTTTTTTTATGACACGAACCCATTTTTTATGACACAAACCCGTTTTTTAAAAACAAAAACAAAAACATTCTTTAAGACGAAAGACATGCATGCGCTCGTAGAAAATATTGAATAATGAATATGTACGCTCAATAATGGCTCATTTGAATGTGCTAGCATACATGTATAGCACATTTAAATTTGCCAATTCCAGGGGTTATTATCGAGCAAGGCATGCTGGGAAAAAATGGCGCGGTGAGATCGATCACCACTGGGAACGAGGTTGCTTATCTTCTTCTTTGACTCTGATTGACTGTAGGTGTGTGGGTTTCTACTGGATCTTCCTGGCCTTGAGGCCGACAGCCATCTTGTAGACATCGATCAGACTGACTCACTCATGGGAGATACAGGTAAACACAGCACATGTCCACCTTCTCTTGACCAAGGGTTATGAGAGTCAGGTTTTGCTTGTCTTTGATTGTTAATTGCTTGAATTATTATTATGTTTGTACTTGTGCCGATGATCTTCCATTTCTTAGTTTGGTTAAATTGCTTAAAGGCACTGGACACTATTGGTAATTGTCAAAGACCAGTCTTCTCACTTGGTGTATCTCAACATATGCATAAAATAACAAACCTGTGAAAATTTTAACCCAACTGGTCGTCGAAGTTGCAAAAGAATAATGGAAGAAAAACACCATCGTCGCACAAGTTGTGTATTTTCAGATGCCTTAAATTCGAGACCTCAGCTGAGGTCTCGATGAGAAATTACTTCTTTCTAAAAAAATACGTTACTTCTGAGGGAGCCGTTTCTCACAATGTTTTATACTATCAACAGCTCTCCATTCCTCTTTACTAAATAAGTTTTTATGCTAACAATTGTTTTAAGTAATTACCAATAGTGTCCAGTGCCTTCCAATGATGCGTTTGCTTGAATTTTATAAATGTTTGAACATGTACATGAGTTGCTAATGTTCCATTTCTCTTTCCTTGTTTGAAGTGTTAGAATAATACTACATTTTACTGAATTATTAAACCATTTCAACATGTACATGTGCTGATATGATAATCTTCCATTTCTTTGTCTTCGGTTGAATTGTTAAAATGCTGCATTTGATTGAACTGTTATGATGTTTGCACACTTGCACGTTTATGGTTTTATATCATCTGTCATTGTAACCCTTGTACTAATAACTATTTTAACTGGTGCATTTTAACATTTGTGTCAGTTTTGTGAGTTACATTGACTGTGTAATCATTTAGTATTACCCACTGGCTCTATAAAGCCAGCCTGCAATCCGCCCCATGTTGGTCCACCATAAACACCCCCATTGCTGTTGAATGGTTTCCAATGGATATTCATTTCCTTCTCCTTCATCCTCAGCGCTTACGGCTGCCAGCGCTAACGGCCGCACAGAAGTCATCAAGCTCCTCCTCAAAAGGGGCGTGTCCATCCACGCCCCCAACCAGTCTCAGATGTCGCCATTGATCTGCGCAGTAAGGCGTGGCCACTGGGAGATTGTAGACATCCTGCTGTTCAACCACGCCTCACTGGAGGAGACTGACCGCCACGGTAGGACGCCGTTGATGTTGGCCGCAGGGGAAGGCCACCTGGCTGTTTTGGAGGTGCTACTCAGTAAAGGTAAGAGATGAACTTCAAATCATGCGTGCGCACACACACTTGTGGTTGTCTTTGTTCTCCCCATGTTTGGACTATTTATAATCATATTATTATAAGTGTAATTGTTTTGTTTTTTAATGTGCATGAAGCCAAGTTCATACTTCCTGCGAATGCGAATGCCATACGAGTTTTGACGCCACAAATTCGCAACAAGTAATTCGCATCAGTTGAAATGTGCTCAACTCCTGTGAAACATTTGCAGTGAAAACGAGCCTGTGACGTCATATTTCGTATTGCATTTGCAGGAAGTATCAACTGGGCTCACCTCAACTTAAAAGGACCTACTGTTTTATGTCCATCTAAAGGCAATGCAATAATGGTTAATAATAATTACGAAGTCTTCTATAGCGTCGTTATCCTCAAAGTGCTAAGTGTCTTGCTGAAGGACACAAGTGTCAATATGGGGACTCAGACCCACACTCTGCTGATAAGAAACACTAGAGCTTGAGTCTGGTGCGGTGTTCTTATTCACTCGGCCATAAAACACTCTTTGAAGAATTAGCTAGATTTGGTCTTCAGGTTCTAGTTGTATTCCAGAGACTTGGGCTGTTTTATTCTAGTTGTTCTGTCACAAATCAATGCAATTTTTGAATATGAGAACCATTACTGTCAGTTATGTTTCTTAGATTGTGTATTCCTATTAGTGATTATTTTCCTGCGTTGACATATTCAAACGTGACCACCGTTTGAAATGAAGCTTTTACAGGTTGGTTTTATTGTATGATTAAAACAATGGAACGATTCCAAAAACCAAAGGTATACTTTTCCTTTAAAGGGAAGGTACACGTTTGGTAATTATGCAAAACAGATATTAACTTAAAAACTGACTTGGTAACGAGCATTGGAGAGCTGCTGATAGTATAAAACATTGTGAGAAATGGCTCCCTCTGAAGTAGGGTAGATTTTGAGAAAGAGGTAATTTCTCACTAAAATATTAAAAGACTTCTAGCCTGAAGTCTTTTATTCCTAGCTGAAAGCACACAACTTCGTGTGACAAGGGTGTTTTTTCGATGACCATTTGAGCCCAAATTTTCACAGGCTTGTTATTTTATGCATATGTTGAGATACACCAAATGAGAAGACTGGTCTTTGACAATTACCAATAGTGTCCAGTGTCTTTAAGTTATCGTGATGTCTAATCACAAAACCTGTTGTTTCTCAGGTGCTTCGGTTGCAAAGTGCGACAAGGAGGGCCTGACTGCCTTATGCTGGGCATGCCTGAAGGGACATCTCAACATCGTCAGGTCATTGCTCGAGAGAGGATCTGACATTGATCATGACGACAAGAATGGTCGGACTCCGCTGGACCTTGCTGCCTTCTTTGGAGATCCACAAGTTGTAAGTTTTGTTTCAGTATTTGTTTATGGTTTCTTGTGTTATTTTCTTTAACCGTCATTCACATTAAATGAAGTGCCTTTTTTTTCATTCAACAGGAAATTTATTCTTATATCTCTATATAATGTCAGGGCTTGACATTATCTCTACTTAATTTTGATTTTGTTCGCCCTTGGGAAAAATCAGGAAAAAAATTTGTCATTAGATAGGATGTAAAGTCGATTAAATCCTGTATAATGTTAAGATGAATGGATTTTTGTTGAAATTGGCAAGAAAGGGGAGGAGAAAAAAAGGTAAAATGTTGATGAAAGTACACTGTTCTCATCTTAATTGATTTCTCTTTGTTCTTGACTATACAGGTACAGCTTCTGATTGAAAAAGGTGCTACTATTGAACATGTTGATAACAGCAGTATGCGGCCACTAGATCGAGCCATCGGCTGCAGGAATACCTCCGTCGTGTCAGTACTACTCAAAAAAGGAGCCAAACTAGGTCCTGCTGCATGGGCGATGGCTACCTCCAAACCAGATATACTGGTCTTACTACTCAAGAAACTCATGGACGATGGAAACGCTCTGTATAAGGTAAGATGATTCAACAACTTTGCATTGTCTCCTGACAGTGACTAGAGCAAGCTAGTGGAAGTGTTTAGACTATTTAGAATGCACTTCGCGGTAGTGAAGCTATTGATGAGAAGTCTCCTAGATCCACTGAGCAAAAGTAGTAATCCCTACTGATTTTCTAAGTCTGCACAGGAAGTAGTTAATAAGCAGGACAGTTCTTTTCACAACTAAGAACTCTATCAAATTCCCCAAAAGATCTACTCTGCAGCAGTAGAGAATTTTTTCTCAAAAAACAAATTGGAGACCTACATCCTTTATCCTACTTTCCTGATGTTTTCGTAATTGTTGTATAATGTTAATTATAATTCATGGCTATTTCATCACTTATTCTTTGTGCGTTGGGGGAAAACAAATAAAAGAAATTAATTAAAATTAATTTCAATTGGTCTCAACCTCCCATTTGACTGTACAGAAGGAGAAGTGGCGAGAGGCGTGTCACAAATACCAGTGTGCGTTAAAGAAGTACCCCACAGAGGCCTTCGGTGATGAGATACGCACCTTCAAGGAACTCAAGGTCAACCTCTTACTCAACGTCTCCAGATGCAAGAGGAAACTTGAGGTGAGTCTAGGGTCGACACTCAATAATGGACCCTTTGAGATATTAGTCAAAACTTTGCCGTCTCCCTTCCCCCACAGATATCCCCCATTTTAGCCTGTCCAGTCACTAGTTTACTACTTTTTATCCCGTTTCCCATTTGATCTTGTCCTTCTTGTGGTCAAACCAGTCCATACCCTCCACCCCTCATCTCCTTTTTAATTTTTCCCCTTTGCCTTTTGCTGTGTACTTTCTGACTGCCTTAATGACTTATTTGAATTATTGGTTTATTAATTGACTGTTTTTGAAATTGATCGACAAGGTGGATTGTTGATTTGATTGTTTTTTTATTGATTGTTTTCATTAATTGCATATGTTTATTGATTGATTTGTTGTTTTGATTGAATGATTCATTGATTCATTGGTGCATTGATTATTTGGTTGATTGATAAAATGTTTGATTAATTTTTGTTATTTTCACATTTATTGATTGATTTATTGATTGACTTGTTGATTGATTTATTGATAAACTTATTGATTGATTTATTGATTGATTTATTGATTGATTTACTAATTGATTGATTCATTTTACCTTTGGGATTGATTGATTGATTTAATTGATTTTATTGAAAGATTTATTGATTGACATATTTATTGATATATTGCTTGATTTATTGGATCTTGCAAATATTCAGGATCTTGCTTTCAATTGTATTGTAGATACATTTACTTGTTGAAGTTTTGTCCATATACCTAGTCTTCCCGAGTGTTTTAAGGGTTCTCAAAAAAAAAAAGTGCAAACCTTTTTACAAGTTGTCATGGCATGGTTTAAAGAAGTTTGTTGAATGCACCTCCGCAGAATGAACGCCTACCATTTCCACCAATTTGGTGGTGAATTCCTTTGTGTTCATTTTGGCTCCCAAAACGGTGGACAGGATAGGCGTGTGTAAATGCGCTGTGTGTCTTGCAAAGGCACAATTTAACAAAATAAACTTTCAACCGATCAATTGATCATTGAAAGTTGCCTCCAAAAACCAATTCATGGGTTCACTTTATTTATGTATCAGCTTATTTGATGTCCGTCTAATTTTCAGAGCACTTACAACTGTTAATGATGATTATTTACAATTATGTTTACTTAGGATTGCTTTGCTTCGTATACTTTCACTATTTTTGTGTATATTTTTTCGAAAGGATTTCATTTGTAATGTGCAATGACCATTCCTTATTTTTTAATAGCGCTATATAGGAACCATTTATTTAATCTAGGCCTACTAAAGTAATATTGCTCACAAAAATCCCATTTTTATTTTCCTTTTTATATTTTCCCTTAATACAATTGTGCGTATGATAAATGTTTAAAAGTCTAAATTTTATGATTGATAATTATAACTTTTCGGGTATTTGTTTATGCCTCTGAAGAAGGTCCGGTGTGGATCAAAAGCTAAGGCCATTTACCCCACTCATTATATATTTATATAATTTATTTATATTTATTTACTTACATGTATATTATTACGTCTCCATAACGTTTAGTGTATTTATAATCAGTATTAGAATGTTTCACATTGCTTTGTCACATATCAAATGTTGTACTTCTTATTGTTGATCCTGTAGGACATTGCGGGAGCCATCGAGTTATCCACGAAGGCCTTAGAGATTAAGCCCAAGTGTTTTGAGGCGTTCTATGCAAGAGCCAGAGCCAAAAGAGCGATCAGGTAAGGACAGTCCAAGAATGATGTTGTAGTTATTTCATTTCATTTATTATTATTATGGACTCTCAGAAAAAGCGATCTTAGTCCCTGTTCTAGCCAAGAACCCCATGGAGACAGACAAAGAAAATGTTTTATTTTTTGAGATGTGGGAGGAATACCCAAACAATAATTCAGGGATAACCCATGCAGTCAGGTAGGGACTGAAAACCCATTCCATGTAGTGCCCCCGGGGCTCATTGCCACCTACTAATGGGGTTGAAACAGGGTTTACCCCCTTCACAGTCTGTAAGGATGTAGGCATGGGTATCATCCACTATAGGAGCCTGGTTAGTGAAGAAGAATCGCTGCCTTCCCAACTTTTTACGAAGCAATTGATCAAGTGCCTTGCTCAAGGGCAAAAGTGTCATGACCGGTAATTTAACCCACACTCTGCTGCTGACAACACCAGAGCTTGGGTCCGGTGAACTAGACTGCTCGGCCACGACACGCCACAAAGAAGTGTATAATTATTAGACAAAACACTGATGTTCACTTTCCTCTCTCTCCCTCTGTCTTGTTTATTCAGGCAATTTGGACCAGCACTTCAGGACCTCCTGGAAGCCATCAAGCTAGCTCCCAACAACAGGGAGGTCCGTCGACTCCTCGTTCGTGTAAAGGAAGAGTGTAAAGATGAGACCAAGAAGCAGAAGGAGATCCCCTCTGCTAAAGACTCACCAGCTGACAATGACCAAGGCAGGGATTCTGGGGTTCCCAATTCGCAGCCGGGAAGCTCCCAGGCCTCGGAGAATGAGATCTCGCCGCCTGATTCCTCAAAGAGGGACGGGGTGTTGCCTGGAAGCCAGACCATACCATCCCAGCAGCACCTGATGTCTTTGAGAAATTCCGAACAGTCCAGCAAGGGCTCCAACCCCTCCAGACAGGTGGCCAGTAAAACACTGCCGAATTCCCACACTATACCTGCGAGTGCACGGATCGCATACACCGGTATGACTAACTCCTACCCGGTAACCGGTACCCTTGTGATGGGTGATCCTCAAGGGTCACTGACAGGGGATGCAGGGAACCAGGATATACAGCGACCTTTGACCTTACAGATTGCACTTGGCCAACCAGGGGGGAACAGCTCGGCAAAGCCAGTGCAGGAGCAAGTTAGTCGGCAGGTTCCGCAGGAACAAGTATCGAAGCAGCAGCAGGCTTTAAGGCAACAGCAACTTACGGCACGGCAGCAAGCCCAGTCCCTTCAACGAAAGACTGCACTTTCCTCTTCCTATAATCAGGACAGTAACTCTAGACTGCTGGCCAAACCCATCACCAAACCTATGCACGCTGGAAACTTTATGCCGATAGCGTCACATCCCGTGAACAAACATCTTTCGACGACAAACACCCATCCGATGGTCTCCAACCCGATGGCCCATCGACCGCTACCGAAACGTCCAGATGAAGACATGCCATCGAGAGCTTCCCCGCTGAGTAACTCCCAAGGAAATCCGCCAGAGATTGGAGGATCTTCCAAGGTATCCACACAACCTCCAGTCATGATGAGGGGCAAACAGCACCGAGATATCGGACAACCTGTGGTGTCACATCGACTCAGCTTTAACATGGAGAACTCAGACGAGGGCAGTATGGAAAACTTAGCCCAGTCCGCCCCCGTCCCGAAACCCGTGGCCCACAGGGCGATAGTGCCCCGGCAGGCATCGCCACTTGTTTCCCAGCACCAGCTACAACAGGAGAAGGATGCCCAACATGGTATGGTTCGGAGTGTGCTGGCACAGCCTGCTGTTCAGCATGCGACATCACCACCACAACCCGAGCCGATGAATGGTAACAGGCAGCCACCCCCTCAGCCAGTCATGCGCCAAGGAAGCAGTGGGTCTCTACATCAGCAGCAGCAACAGCAAAGTTTGTCATCTGGGCAGGAGTTCCCACGACCGTCGGCACAGACTTTGTTCATTGGGCCGACAGCACTTTAGCCTTCCAACTAATGTAACCATTTGTATGGCAGTCGACTTAATACACTAATACTATACAAGACCACAAGGCCGTTGTCCAAACTGGCCCTGTTGAAATATAGGATGTCAGCAGGAGCCACCAACAAGCTATTTGCGGGTTACATTTGAGTAAAGTCTGTTGCAATTTTTAATTTTTTTTTTAATGCAAGTTCACCCCCAAACAAGGCTAAAAAGCCACTCTTGGTAAGGGGCTACAAAAAAAAAACTACTAAATGAAAGATAACTCGGGAGAGAATTGATATTCCTCTTAAAACAGTCATGATTGCTTAGTCTGTAGGGTCAGTTTTGGTTTTTGGTTTGTTAAATGCAAGTCGCCTGACACACGAGGCCTAAAGGCCACAAGGTATGGGCTGTTTTTTTCCAAGGGCCGATGCCACCTCCTCCTGGGGCTGAAACATGGTTACCCCCTTCACAGTCCATATATGGATGCAGGCTTAGGTATCATCCATCAGATGCCCGGATGGTAGAGCAGAAAGCACTTCCTCCCCAACTTTACAAAGCAATCATCGTTTAGGTATATTGCTTAAGGACGCAGGTGTCACGACCGGGACTTGAACCCACACTCTGCTGATCAAACACCAGAGCTTGAATCCAGTGCTCTTAACTGCTAGGCCATGACACGCCATGAATTTGCTATGTCAAATGGTTTGGGACAATCTTTTGTATTGCAATCTGAGCAAACCTTGTCTCTAGCATCACTATGCAAGAGCTTGCCCCCAAACCATGATACATAGCGACTGTCTCTATAGTCCGATGAATTAAAATTTAAGCAATGAGTTGTGACTAAGCCATTGTACCAGACTTTATTCAAATCTAACCAATGAAAATGATTTGCTAAGTGACCCATCTGCACTAGTATTGACCATTTGTATCTGGAGTATTTATCATATGCAACATTTTGTACTAGTTTATATTCATATGCGACTCTGTACTTTTTTCTCTTTTTTTCCCATACAAACTTAGACCTGTTCCACTCAAATTACTCCGAAGATATGTTTTTTCTATTCCAGTGTTGAATTTAAACTGTTCTATCATTATGATTAGCAGAAAATTTATAAAGCTTCTAAGCTTTGTTTTTCTTTAAACACAATTGCTCATTTATTGTTGATGGCTGCTTGCCTGGCGCATGATCAGTCTGCCTTCCAGCCAAGCAAATGATGAAGTATGAAAATATTTCATAACAATCTGACATAAAAGGAGAGAAAAACTGCAAGTACTAAATTCGCATCTAGAAGAAAAAAAAACGTTTGTAGTAAAGCATATGTAAATTTTGCTTCGCAAGAACAAAGTTCTAGCCATAATACAATAGACTGATCCATTAAGCTCCGCCCCATTAATAATAATAATAATAAGACATTTGTAAAGTGCCTAATGCAAAAGCCTCTAAGCGCATAAAAGAAACAATAAAATAAACAATTAGAGAAAGATACAAGATACAAATAGGCAAATTACAAAAAGAAGCTTTAAACAACTGAGTTTTCAACAGGGACTTAAATATTGTAAAGAATTAGCGTATTGACCAATCACAACGCAACAAAGGTCCAACAAATAAGGTCCGACATTCGTGCGCGTATCTTGGCGTGTTCTTGCTCACATGTGCGTCGTGGGCGGAGCCTACTGGATCGGTGTATTGTGCATGTAATGATAAACTGGGCTTGGTGGCTGGTTTCACCGTGTATAATTTTTCGCCTAGAAAGAAAATTATTTTATTTTTCGGCCCAGGGCTAGGCATACAAAGAGATAATGCCTAGCCTCAGTTTAAATGCTACTCCCTTTTCGCCCCCCTTTTTTATGTTGAGTTCTTCAGATGGGAAAACGGCTTTTAAGTTAAAAATATGTTCTGTGAAATTCTGATGCCCACTTACAAACATTTTATAAAAGGTGTTCTACGTTATCGTGAGTGATGAAGAGTTGTTCGGTTTTATGCAGCGTTCACTCTAGCAAGAGCAAACTTGAAAATAAAGGTTGTAAACTGCTTACGAACAAACAAAAAAGGTTTAATGGCCCAACCCTAGCAAAGTCTTTCTCAAAGGTTAAACAAAATCATCCTTCAAGAAAGGCTCTGTTAGGATTGAAACATCAGCTTGGAACAGCTAAATTGGAGAGAAAAAAACTTTCCACTCCATGACCAGTACCTAACTGCATACTTTTTAAAAAGTACTGACATTAATTTCTAAGTTTTTAAAAGATTTTCCCCGACACCAAAGTAATCAAAAGAGCGGTAGGGGATTTTTTTTTTTTTTTTAATGGAGAAGGTGGCTTTTAAGTTTTTAAAAAAATTGCAGAATATGAAGTAGTGGTATACATTTATGTATAGTCTCATTTTGTTAATTGTATATGCGTAATTATATTTATTTTGGGGGTTTAAATGAGGATTTTGAGACTTACTTAAAACTCATTGCTCCATTATTTTTATTTGTATAATTGAAAAACAAGGGTGAGGTTTGTCGCTGGATCATGGTGCAGGTCGACAAAATAAATTAGTTAAATTAATATTTGTATTTATTTGTTATCCTTTTTAAGATGACTTGGGCAGAACTTCCACCCCCTCCCCCTTTAATACATTGTAATTATCATAATAAAAAAAATGCCTTTTTTTTCCAAACTTAAATTTTGCAACTGATTCTGTGCCCTTTTGTGCTATGCAGTTCACTGTAATGGGCAGACTGCCCTATGCAAAAACACGTATTTGTTGGGGCGATCGGTTGTCTGATAGATTGATCATGCTGCATTTTTGGTAGATCTATTATCGTGAAGCTGTCAACCAATCGCGCAACGAGTATATTGGCACAAACGGCCGATCGTCTAGGAATGGTTTTATGCAAACTTCTGTGTTGCGCGATCGATCGATAGCTACTCGAATAATAGTTCCTCCAATAGCTCGGCGCAAACGGTCGATCGGCCGATCGTGCCAAACAAATTCATTTTTTTACCACCTGTGAAGGCATATGAATTATTGTATGTGAATTCTATGTGAGGTTTAAAGGCAGTGGACACTATTGGTATTATTGTCAAAGACCAGTCTTCTCACTTTGTTTTTCTAAACATATGCATAAAATAACAAACCTGTGAAAATTTGAGCTCAATCGGTCGTCAGAGGTGCGAGATATGAATGATATAAAAAAACACCCTTGTCACACGAAGTTGTGTGCTTTCAGATGCGTGATTTCATGACTTCAAATTCTAAACTTGAGGTCTCGAAATCAAATTCGTGGAAAATTACTTCTTTCTCGATAAACTATGTTACTTCAGAGGGAGCCGTTTCTCACAGTGTTTTATACTATCAACCTCTCCCCATTACTCGTTACCAAGTGAGGTTTTATGCTGATAATTATTTTGTGTAGTTACCAATAGTGTCCACTGCCTTTAATCAAAATATAATGCCAGGTTGATACTAGCCTGAACATTCGACATACATGTAGCACTTGGAGGTTCGTGAATAACGCCAGGTATCTGCCTTTAGTGCCTGGCCAGATAACCCTTTGACCTAGCATCCATTTCACGTGGAGACTCGCAGTCAATGCACACTTACACACATTGAGTGAAAAACCATTTAACATTTTACTATTTTCTTGTGAGTCCGATGAACGATTGAGCTTAACCTAACGTGTCCATTGCCTTTAATTCAGACATTAGATTTTGAAACCACAAGATCAAAATTAGTTTCAAGGGATATTTTCCACCATGACCAATCTTTATGTGTAAATCTGTGGAACATCTATATTTTCAATATTACAAACAGTATGCACTCTCTTTCATGGTTTTACATATTCAAGGATATTTAAAGACGATGGACACTATTGGTAATTGTCAAAGACGAGTCTTCTCACTTGGTGTATCTCAACATATGCCTAAAATAACAAACCTGTGAAAATTTGAGCTCGATTGGTCGTCGGGGTTGCGAGATAACTATGAAAGAAAAAAGCACTATTGTCACACGAAGTTGTGTGCTTTCAGATGCTTGATTTCGAGACCTCAAATTCTAAATTTGAGGTCTCGAAATCAAATTCGTGGAAAAATACTTCTTTCTCGAAAACTACCTCACTTCAGAGGGAGCTGTTTCTCACAATGTTTTATACTATCAACCTTTCCCCATTACTCGTAACCAAGTGAGGTTTAATGCTAACAATTATTTTGAGTAATTACCAATAGTGTCCACTGCCTTTAAAGGCAAAGTGAAGATCTTTGTAAATACAAAATCAAGACATTTGGAGAAAGCAATCCAACAAACGACAGGCCTAACTATGTAAACCATTCAAACGCATAATTGATCCAAACGAGTGAAGTACCAGGCCACTGATTTTATGTGTATATATTCAGGAACGGTTTAAGATGCATACATTTGACAACATTTTATTAAAGTACCTCTTTTTGTTTAGGATGAAATATGCAAATGTTTAAAATCATATTTAACCTTTTGAAAGTACTTTAAACGGATAGCTCTTTTTCATTATAATTTGAGTATTATATAAGTTTGTGGGGGGTTGCAATATCACCCTCCTCTATGTTTAAAACTACATGTCCCACTTACCACAAAATCCATCCCCTGGTATTGTCTGATTTTGATTTATTCAGTACTGTAAGGTAAAAATTATTTAAGCTTGACATATGGGCTGGGCACGGATTACATGCAGTTGGAAGCCGCTTGCAGCCCACTGCCTCTGTTACACCTGGGTACAATTTCATTGAGCTGCTTAAGCACAAAAATAAGCTAAGCAAAACAAAATTATGCCAACCAGAATGAGGATACCAGCCAAAATATCATGTCACATGTACACTTTATGACTGGTATCCTGATCACTTTTGCTAAGCAGGGGTTGCTTTAAGCAGTATTTTCTGCTTAAGCAGCTCTGTGAAATTATGGTCTTGGCTTAGGGGCCCTTCAAAAGTCAAATAGACTTTGAGATTTTTCTAATGGAAGTGCCCTTTGCAAAATGACTCTCTACCCTCCCAAAGATAAAATTCTAGACCTGTTTCAGTTGCCAAAAACCTCCTAAATGAAGTGATTTTTTGTTTTCTTTTTGCTTTTTCAGCATCATGACGTAACAAATGATTTATGTAAAAAAAATTGTACAATAGAATCAAGACCATAATAATTGTACAAAACAAATTCCTAGAAAATGGCTGTACTTATTATGCATTTGTGAATATTTGACTGGCATGATTTCTTTTTAACCTTATTTAAAGAATCACTGATGCACGTATCTAATTACCATACAAAGGCGTTTGTCAGTTTATACTGTACTGAGACATACTATAACTCTAATGAGTATGGCAAACTGTAGGTATTATTTATAGTCAAATTGTATATTACTGTAATAAATTTGTGCATTTACAATAATTTGTAAATAAAATACATGAAACTGTTTCATTGTTGCTTTGCAAAAATCTTCTTTATAAAAAATGAAAAACTGTTTTGATTTTTTTTATATAAAGGAACAACAAAAATAGATTTGTAGATAAACATCGACATTTAGTCCACAAAATCAAGGCTTAATTCATCCAAACTTTCTCCCGTTGTAAATAAACTCCCATTTTCTACTCGTATCTCTGAACGGTTCATCCGGTCCTTTGTCTTTTGTTTGCCATCTGCAGATGTCACCTTTGAACTTTGACATTTAGAGTTCGCCTTGCCCTTAGTGGATGGAGAGGGTTGCGCTCTTTTTAGGGCGCTTTTGTTTTGTGGCGTATCTTGTCGCTCATCGTCAGGAGATGTAAATGTAAATTTGCTCAGCTTGGACAGTGTCCCTGTTGCAACTCTGCTTGGTGTCACTGTGGATGAAGTTTGGAAGTTTTTCCCGCCTTTTGGCGATATAAATGCGCCCTCTGGGAAGTTGCTGGAACTCAGTTCCATGGTCTGTTGTTTCTCATTCGTCAGTTTCGTCTTTTTACTCTGTTTAGAGAGCATTTCTTCATCTGAGCTAAGCTTTCGTTTTGACTTGCTGGTTTTTCTATGATGTTTTTCTGTACTTGTGTCATCGCTGCTTGGTTGTCTGTTTGATTTTTTCTCCTCGGATGATGAGATCGACTGTTTTGCGGAAATTCCTGGGGCGGGTGTTTCCCGCCGAAAATTATTTAACATTTGCTTAACCTCCCGTGAAACGCCGCTCTTCGTGGTCGATTCCTTCTGCGTTTCAGTGACATGATCATCAGGATCATCATTCAGCGTGAACAGTTTTTTCCTTGGGGTTTCGTCTGGATCTATGCGGGTACTCTCCATAGTCAGCTGACCTTCGACCTCACTGAGGGAATGCTGGGATAGGGTTGCCATAACAACATCTCCATCCTCGTCAGTCGCACACTGAGATCCCTGTTTGTTTCCATTCCCAGATGACACATTTTGAAGTTTTTCATTTCTACAGCCATTTGGGTTTTCCTTTTGCTTGGATCCTATGGACCACTCACAGCGCCCCTGTTGATTGGTCCTTGCATGCTCATGTGACTTGTCCACTCTCGACTGGCCATCGGTTGGAGACGTTCTACTTTTAGATTTAAACTTATGTTTGAACGACCCATCTGTGGATTTCCCCCGGTCTTTACCAGCAGATGTTCTCTTGCCTTCGACGTCATCTCTACTTGGATTGTCTCCTTCCACATGCTTCCCATCAGCTTGAAATGATACATTATGTACCGACCGATTTGATGACTTCTGACGAGCCCTGGTGGTAGATTCACTACTTGTCTCTTCATATCCTCTGTGAGTGGACGTTGATGGCCCGTCTGCAGGTCCTTCCTGCATAGAGTTACTAATGATCTCATCACTACTACGAGTCTCACGACATCTGGTTGATCGAGGCGATCTGGCAGTTTTATCGTTAACACTTTCTTCAAACAGATCCATCGTCTTGTTAATTCCCTCGATCCTCGATGGATCCGCTTCGGTTGTGTGGTTGACGTTACTCATGGTTTGGTTTTTGGGGTTCTCAAGAAGTGAATGCTCTCTGTTCACATCGTCCAAACGTTGGAGTTCAGATTGAAGAACATCTTGAAGTCCCAGATGAGCTAGGATTAACTCCGCTGAAAATATGAAGAGAAAACCTTTTACAGAGCGGGGTACAGAAACTGGTTCTGTTAACGTACAAATGTATTTCTGGGAGACGTTTAACCACTTTTGGGTTTTTTTCCGAGCCCACCTTAGTTTTTCCAAACTTTTTGGAGCTTCTCAAGTAATCTCTTTCTTTTAAAATCATTGTTGCCAATAAAACGCTGACTTGATAACGAAAGATAACAAAGGTCCTCATAATTAGTTGTATGTTTTTTTGGACAGACTTATGGAGAGCATTAACCAAAAACTCTGCCGTAAGTCTGTCCTAAAACAAACTTTCTTCTAGAGACGTTGCCAAGGTGAAGTGGGTAACTGCATTTTTAGTGCTTTTTTTCACTAAGGATAATAGCAATTCGGACAGCACGACAGCTTGGCTTGCAAACACCTCCAAGGAATATTTTGCACTTTTCGTTCTTTCTCACAATTAAGATTTGTTTACTGAACATAAGAAAATACCTTGGGTTCTGTACTCTGTTTCTGGCTCTTCGGGAAATGATGTGTGAAGGGCGTTGACCCCTCCCATCAATGCAGCTCCCTGTCAACCAAAGTAGGAAAAGAATTGATCAAAACATAAACATAAGACAGACAGCTGTCTGGAATTGTTCTATTTGTCAGGAAATTTCAAAACCGTTTTTTTTCTTTTTAACGTGTCAGCAGCCGTTTTCCTAGGGGCATCCTTTTGCAGAATTTCTATTTCATAAAGCTGTTTACTGTAAGCAAGGGTAAGTGCTAGCTAACCCGCGGTAAGCACACAAGTGACGTTACAATGCAAATCCATGGTAAACGGGCATGTGCGCCTAGAAGTTTTCTGCTTACTTGAGAAATCATGGTATAAAACATTTATGCTTTTATGCACATTTTTCTGCTATAGTAAGCACAAAGATTATCTTACGGGTAATAATAATAGTGGCTTCTTATAAAGCGCTCAGGTCTGTCACGCAGTGACGCTCGTGGCATTTCAACATTATTACCCATTATTAAATCATTCCTTAAATCATCTCAGCTCCCTGGGGAATATACAGCCTAGCTGTGCTGCCAAATATGTAGCGCACTTAGCTAATCAATCTCAAGAACCAACTCTGCCCTCACAGTGGTTTGAGAGAAGCTTATACTTTAGTATCTTGCTCAAAGACACAAGTGTCACGACCAGGATTCGAACCCACACTCTACTGAACAGAAACACCAGAGCTTAAGTTCGGTGCTCTCATCCACTTGGCCACGACAACTTTATGCAATTGGGTCTTGACCTCCATAACTACCTGCATTGTGGATTCCATAACGCTCACAGCTGCCACCGCGTCCATCACCATAACGGTGTCGTGACACATGAGACGAGCGTGGGCTTGAGAAAGTCGCACGGTACTCTCCAGGAGACGGATGGTGGTGCGTGCTGCGTTGCGCTGATCGGCTTGGCGCTGGGCTTGGTAGTAACGGGACAGTACCCTGCATGAATAGTTTAAAGGTAGAATCAGAGATGATTTGGTATTTTTAACGTTATGCTGATTTATAATGATAATAATATCAAAGTCTTATATAGCGCACGTATCTATGTACCAAACAAGGTACTCAAGGCGCCGAGTATATAAAAACTTACAGAAAGATAGGTTTTTGCGGTGATGTATTCTGAGACCCAATTATTTAGCACCTTATAAGGGTTTACAAGGTGCTACAGCGCAGCCACAACCAGGAACACCGGGGCGAACCCCTTCTCTTATTGCTGGGTTCTTTTACATGCTTTACACAACACATGGGACCAACAGCTTTACATCCCATCCGAAGGACGAAGCAATGGGTAAGTGTCTTGCTAAAGGACACAAGTGTCATGGCTGGGGATTCGAACACACACTCTGCTGATCAGAAACACCAGAGTTTGAATTCGGTGCTCTTAACCACTCGGCGACGAAACTTCCAAACTATAACAGAAAGATAAGATAGAAGTCACATGTGAGAGTTTCAGCAGAATACAGTGTCTGAGAAAGTAAACTCAAAGGCACTATATACACTCTCGGCCAAAATACTTGGGGCCCCCCATTCGCAACAGTCTCTCCCTCAGCCCCCCACCCAATGTTGATGGCAGAGTATAGCGCGCAATGAGAGCCAACATTGAAAGGGGGGCACAAGGGCGATGGTGTGGGCCCAACGAGATAGGGCCAGGATTATAGGATTGAGCCTACTTTGGAAAAAGAAATTGAATTGTTGCTAGATAAAATATCTAGGGGCGATGCTTCCCCGTAGACCCTTTGAGAGCTAAGCAGACAGAATTAGCGTATCTCTGTAAATCGAAAATGGAGGGGGTTGTTACTAGGTGTAAGGCTAGATGGCATGAATGTGGTCAAAACAATCAACATTTTTCCTGAATATGGAAATTCCAAGGTACTTTTACCAGATTTGAATATGTTATGACTTTTGAACGATCCTTTTATGTCCGCAAAAAAAACCTGATCTATCTCTGTTTACCTATTGGCATCTGGTGACATCAGAGGATTGATTGATTTAATGAGACACAGATAGGATTGCATCTTCTCCATACTCCAAATAGTATCCTTGGAAGTTCCTGAGAAACAGAAGGAAATAAGATCTATTTACAAATATGAATACGGTAAAACTTGTGGAATTGTGATGAAATAGAAGCAAAGGTATTGTTATTAAGAGCAAAAAATTATTTTCAGAGACAAGAATTAGTGGGTTGTCTGATTTTCAACAAAGACATGTGTGGTACATGTATCTTTTACTTGTTGTTTCTTTCTGTCTAAACTCAGTCAATTCATTCAGAAATCTAGCTCACTACCAGTTTTGAACAAGTCGAAGATCATGATGCAATTTTTCTAGCAGTGGCAGTGGCAAACTTTTGCAACTCGGGTACAAGATTGGTATAAGTAGCTTCTAGCCCCTTACCAAGAGTGGCTATCAGCGTTGTTTGGGGCAAACTTGCTTAGAAAGTTTCACGAATTTGGGATATTGGATTTGGTTTGTTTTTATACCTTGAGGGCCTGGTGACTTGCCCTCCAAAATAAACGAGGAAACAATCCGATCCCAGTCATCATTCTGCGAGTCAAGCAGCACGAGCACAAGATCAAACCTGGACAACAGCGGGCTAGCGAGGGCGACATTCACACTGATAGACTCGTTTGGGTCGTACTGTCCTTTGGGGTTGGTGGCAGCGAGTATGGTGGTACGCGTGTTCAGCTTACACACAAGTCCTGCCTGAAACATGGCAAAAAAATTAATCTATAATCGGAATAGGCAAAATAAAACAGATAACAGAGTTTCAAGGCCATGCAGCCAAGCACACCAGACTCAAGCTCGTGGCCCAAGCAAAACGGACTCTAGCTGAGGGCCCAAGCACACAGGACTTAAGCTCAAGGCCCAAGCACACAGGACTCAAGCTCAAGGCCAAAGCAAACCGTACTCAGGCTCAGGGCCCAAGCACAACGGAATCAAGCTCAGGGCCCAAGCTTAATGGACTCAAGCTCAAGGCCCAAGCAAACCGGACTCAAGTTCAAAGCCAAAGCACACCGTACTCGAGCTCAGTGCCCAAGCACACAGGACTTAAGCTCAAGGCCCAAGCACACAGGACTCAAGCTCAAGGCCCAAGCAAACCGGACTCAAGCTCAAGGCCAAAGCACACAGGACTCAAGCTCAAGGCCCAAGCAAACCGGACTCAAGCTCAAGGCCAAAGCAAACCGGACTCGGGCTCAAGGCCCAAGCAAACCGGACTCGGGCTCAGGGCCCAAGCACAGCAGACTTAAGCTCAAGGCCCAAGCATACAGGACTTAAGCTCAAGGCCCTAGCACAATGGAATCAAGCTCAGGGCCCAAGCACACTGGACTCATGCTCAGAGCCAAAGCACACTATACTCAAGCTCAGGGCCCTAGCACACAGGACTCGAGCTCAGGGCCCAAGCAAACGGACTCAAGCCTAGGGCCCAAGCACACAGGACTCGAGCTCAGGGCTTAAGCATACCGAACTCAAGGTCAAGCACACCAAACTCAAATTCAGGGCCCAATTACATCAAAGTCCAGCTCAGGGCCCACAAGCACACTAGACTCAAGTTCAGGGCCCAAGTACATCGGACTCCAGCTCAGGGCCCAAGCACACTGGACTCAAGCTCAGGGCCAAGCTCAAGATCTTTTCCTTCAAATTGGACCTAAAGCCGTAAATGCATGAAAAGGAACCCAGTTTGTACACTTATCGCTAGAAGGGGTCTTATAGTAAACAAATTAAGCATACCTGTCTTTAAAATCGTTACTGCTTTGAGATCAGATAAAGTTCTATTGAAGAACTGATTATTTGTATAACTATCTTTCTATCTTTTCAAGGAACCTATCGTGAGGTGCAGAAATGATATAGTTAGAGTACTTTCATGATCAGCTACAGTTTTTTATCAGAAATGCATTTTATTATACCTTGGCAACGCTGATCGTTTGCTGTTCCATTGCTTCATGTATACTGCCTCGATCATGCTCACGGATACTGTTAAACTCATCTGCAGAGAAAAATATTCGCAAATATAAAAAACACAATTTTCAGACTTTTATCCAAATTCAGACTTTATTTTTGTCTGCCAGGTGGAAACATTTGAACATTTCAAAATTGTGTAAAAGCGAAAAATTCTACACAGACGACTATTCTGAAGTATCAGTTATACTTTAAATTGCCTTTCTCAACATTTTTATGAAGCACATTGTATAAAAAGGGAGGGGATGCTATCTCTAAAATGATTCGGTAGGCTTTTCCATATAATAATAATAATATCGAAGTCTTATATAGCGCACGTATCTACCAAACAAGGTACTCGTGGCGCTGAGTATATACAAACTTTCAGAAAGATAGGTAATTGCAGTGATGAATTTTGAGACCCAATTATTGTGCACCTTATAAGGGTTTACAAGGTGCTACAGCGCATACAGCAGCCACAGCCAGGAACACCGGGGCGAACCCCTTCTCTTTTCGAAAAGTGCACTGGGTTCTTTTATATGCGTTACACAACACAAGTGATCAACGGCTTTACGTCCTATACTCAGAGTTTATAATATTTTCTATGGTGTGGTTTTCAAATACTTAAATCTTGTATTTCCTGTTGCTCTGATGGCTGCCCATAGTTGCAAAAACCCAGAAAGTTCCATACAGCAGGCTGGTCTCAAGTCCCAGACTAAACTTTGGGGTTTATGTTGCCCCAACTGGCATCCTTACCAATGCAGCAGATACCTCCATCAGCCAGCACCAAGGCCCCAGCTTCAAGCTGCCATTCCCCTGAATCCCTGACTGCTGACACGGTCAGACCTGCACTTGTTGAGCCGATCCCTGTGGTCAGTACAGAGCGAGGGACCACCTTGGCAGCGTACTTAAGAAACTGTGATTTCCCTGTACCTGTATGGTGGGGATAGTCAAAATCACAATATCAAAGCTTGTTGTTTTCTCATGCATGTTTTTTCGGCAGCCCCTTTCACACTGCTTGAAAAGCTAACCCTTGCAAACTCCCGTGAAATAGCTACCCCTTGTCTAGACTTGATTCAAGTCTTACAGATCGCGGTTATTCTTCTGCATCTCAGCCATGAAAATGCCCCCACACTATTAGCTATCATGCGCACTAACTCGCAAGGGTAAATGACGAAGAAAGATCACAAGAGGGCGCTATTTGTAGCGGCATGCAGCTATCAGAACGACTAAAAAGCCACGATCGAAAACTTGGAACCAAGTCTACTCCTTGTCAGTACTGCTCTGAAGTTTTAAATTATCTACCATGCAAGCTCAGCTGGAGCCACTGCCATGAGGGGAACTTCTGGCCCAGAGTGACCCATTGTCTTTTCGTCTAAACGGGTGTTTGTTGTATGTTCATGTATTTATATTGTTCTTTTAAAGTATTCTATTGTAAATTAACAAATTGTTTTTATCCATCCGTTTTTGGCAATTGCGCTGTGGATGTTGTATGAAATAAATAAGTAAATACTGCCCCTTTGTATAAAAATCATTTAAGGTGATGTAATGTTTTTTATTTTGTCTTCGAGTATTGGTTGACTTTTTTTCCCAGATTCTTTACAAAATTCAAGCCATTAATAAATACTATCAGATTTCTTTGACGAAGAAAAAACCTGTGAAATATTAATAAGAAAAGATCTGCTCGTGGTAAAAAAAAAGTAATAGGCAAATTTTACCTGGATCCCCTACAAGAAGAAGGTGCGATTCTCCCCTGGTCCTGGTCCCTGATTGGTGGGAATGAGCCACACCCCCTGCCATTACCATAGCAACGGCTAGTTTGACAACATACAGGCCGTATACCTGGGGGCACAGACTCGATAGGATCACATTGCGGCCCTGTTGGGGTGGAAAAGAAAAAGGAGTTTCTCTTAGAAATTATGACAAATCGCTTTGAGTTTTACTGAATTCTGACCTATAACCATGCTGCAACATTTTGGTCCAGTTCCCTGTATATAATATCGTTAAATAATAAAGACTCACACCGTGCCATTGAGTGGTCAGACTAATTTGCAGATCAAACCTTACACGTAGTTTATATTTCATAAGCCATTTTTAGATATGGTGATAATATCAAATGCACTAAAAACAAATACTGGTCAACTTTGATTTGGTCAACCCAAAATTTGAAAATGTACACAGACATGCCCTTGTGACTTACAACTTGATATTTGTAATGAAAACGTTGCATGCCATTTACGGTGATCCCTCTGCTGCTGTTGTTTCCAGATTGTATTGTAAGCTTGAGTGTGATCCCAGGGCCCAATTTCATAGAGCTAGTAAGCACAGAAATTTGCTTAGCATGCATTTCTTCCTTGATAAAAACAAGATTGCCAACCAAACTCCCACGTGACTTTCAGAATAAGCAAGCAACAGCTGAATACCAGTAACAAGCAATATGCAACAAATAGAAATTTGTTTGGTAATCCTGTTTTGATCAAGGAAGAAATGTCATGCTAATTTTTGTGCTTAGCAGCTCTATGAAATTGGGCCCTGGTTACACGTACATGTATATGGCAGTTAGAAGTTGCATGGCTTCTGACTGGTACCCCGCACTAAGGTATTGACAAAATGTGACAGGCTCTACAAAAATGAGTCGCTTGTCGCACAACCCACTTTCCAGTACAGGTCTGTTGAGTGATGGGAGGGTTAAATTATATAGGGTCTATATTTTCACATTTTCTGATCGATAAAGGTGAATAAAACATGTAGTTTTGTGTTCATCCCTTAGACATTAATAGGTGATGTTTTTATTAAACTGGCTGTTTCCCTAGTATGGGTTATTTTCAGATTGTGACATCTATTTTTTTCAAAAGGTCATAACCTTTGAACCAAATATCACACAAGTGTGTAAGCTATATCAAAATGAAGCTTGTTGTATGCTCTTTTCAGCTATGTATAAAACCCAATAAGTCAATTGTCCCCCTTGTGACTCATTTTTTTCATTTTTGCAGAGCCCATCACAAATAGGGAGAGGGCCCAAGGGCAAGATAGCTCAGTTGGTAAATTTGTCTTTATTCAACCCAAAAGAATTTGAAGAAAAAAAAACAGCACTGATACTTACTGTGAAAGGTGAATATTTATACCTCTCCCAGAATTCTTCAAATTCTTGCCTCTGTAGAGAAACCAAGTATAAAAAACAAAATGTTTCAAGTACAAAAATTACCGGGCCCAATTTTATGGCTCTGCTTACCGCCAAAACCATTACAGCAACGATTTCATAGATGTTTGGTTTACATCGGGAATAAAGAATATAGTTTGTTTTTATTCTTACACAAATGTGTATAAACCACTGAATGTATACTCAGTACTTTCCCAAGTTCTGTGAAGACAAACCCAAGACCTTTGTAATGCTACAGAATGTTACAAGATCAAAAAATATTAGGCAGTGTAATGGAGCACGTTCCCCATGACAGCAACAGAGCCCGACGTCCTGAAGTCCAACTTGTACCCAGCGAAATCAAGTATCAAATCTTACATTTTGTGGAAACCACAAACTGATTTTTTTTTTATGAAGAAAGGGGGAAGGCCAGCTCAAAACATGATCAGCTGTTATTTTAATGTCGTTCACAATTCAAAGGTCTATAACTCTAAGACATGTAAGAGTATACTGAAGACAAGAACGAACCATTTCGTTGGTCACGGTGACTGTTCCTCTCTGATCGTTTTTAACTAATATATGATTGGCTCTCAGGACAAGCTCGATCTCACATTTACCATCGATGTTAACGGGACGCCAGCGTCGCAAAACGATGCCACTACAAAATTAAGAAAGGAAAAAGTTTCAAAGGTGACGTTGTAGGTGAGATTGGGGAGGGGGCGGGTTGGAGGAGAAAATAATTTAAAAGGTCAAATTTAATCGATGCTTTTAAAAGCACATGTACAACATTGGTAATTGTCAAAGACTAGCATCTTCACTTTATGTGACCCAAAATATACCTGAAATTACAAACTCTTAAAGGCAGTGGACACTATTGGTAATTACTCAAAATAATTATCAGCATACAAACTTACTTGGTAACGAGTAATGGGGAGCTGTTGATTAAATAAAACATTGCAAGAAACAGCTCCCTCTGAGGTAACGTACTTTTCAAGAAAGAAGTAATTTTCCACGTATTTGATTTTGAGACCTCAGAATTAGATTTTGAGGTCTCGAAATCAAGCATCTGAACACCGACAACTTCGTGTGACAAGGGTGTTTTTTTTTCATTATTATCTCACACCTTCGATGACCAATTGAGATCAAATTTTAACAGTTTTGTTATTTTATGCATATGTTGAGATACACCAAGTGAGAAGACTGGTCTTTGACAATAACTAATAGTGTCAAGTGTCTTTAAAATCACACGTACATGTACAACAATGGTAACTGGCACACGTACAACATTGGTAATTGTCAAAGACTAGCATCTTCACTTTATATGAACCAACATATACCTGAAATTACAAACTCTTTATACAAAGTAAGGCTCAATCAGTAATTGGAGATCAGAAAACCAACTGTAACATGTTTTTTAATGTTCAAGTCTGTAGAGTTTGGCCTGGCAAGATCAATACTAGTTGTTTTACAAATTTCAGCAATTGTTTTAGCCATAACGAACTGTCCTGGACCTTGGAACAACTAAGACGGGCGAGGAGCCAGAACAAAGCGAGTACTTGCCCTGCTTTTTCTTGAGCAAGTCATTGATGTAGTCAGGTGCAATGTCATGAAGTGATTTGTATACTATAGTCAAGATCTTAGAAACAATACTTTATTTGATTGGAAGCCAGTGGTTGGACATTTTTTATTACTATTTTTTTTATGCCAGACACACAAGGCTTGAAGACCACTTCAAGGTGTGGGCTACAATCAACTACTTTTCCAGGGGCCGTTGCCACCTACTCCTGGGGCTGATAAAATTACCCCCTTTACCGTCCATACGGATGTAGGCATGGGTATCATCCATCAGAAGCCTAGCCGATAGAGCAAAAAGCATAGATACCTCCCAAACTTAAAACATGAGAGTTGTGGTTATGCTTACCAGATAGTGACGTCATCCCCTGCCTTGCAGCAATCTACGAGGTCGTCCTCCAGTACGACCCACATCGACCGAGGAATCTGAAGATAATGTTAAGGATGCAAATCAAATTTCCGTCATCACCAGCTTCTTAAAAGTCTAATAGTACTTATGCTTTTATTTTGATGTGTACATGTTGTTCAACTGTGGATGTGTATTGTTGTGTTGGTACAAAGGTAGTCCTCATATATAAATGTATCATATAAAACTTGAAGGAGTAGTCCTTGGTGGACATGGTAGTCCTTGGTGGACATGGTAGTCCTTGGTGGACATGGTAGTCCTTGGTGGACATGGTAGTCCTTGCTGGACATGGTAGTCCTTGGTGGACATGGTAGTCCTTGCTGGACATGGTAGTCCTTGCTGGACATGGTAGTCCTTGGTGGACATGGTAGTCCTTGCTGGACATGGTAGTCCTTGCTGGACATGGTAGTCCTTGCTGGACATGGTAGTCCTTGGTGGACATGGTAGTCCTTGGTGGACATGGTAGTCCTTGGTGGACATGGTAGTCTTTGGTGGACATGGTAGTCCTTGGTGGACATGGTAGTCCTTGGTGGACATGGTAGTCCTTGGTGGTAGTCCACAGTGTTGTAAAGTAATTTTTTTCTCAAGTCAAGTCATGAGTAATTTTTCCTTAAGTAAAGTCAAGTCGCAAGTCGGTGAAATTGGCCACTCAGGTCTGTATGACTCGAGTCCAAGACTCAAGTCAACAACACTGTTAGTCCAGTGTTTTGAGACGATGATATTCCCTCTCATTTTAAAGACACTGGGCACCTTTGGTAATTGTCAAAGACCAGTCTTCTCACTTGGTGTATCTCAACATATGCATAAAATAACAAACCTGTGAAAATTTTAGCTCAATTGGTTGTCAAAGTTGCGAGATAACTATAAAAGAAAAAACACCCTTGTGATGCTTGATTTCGAGAACTCAAAATCTAATTTTGAGGTCTCTAAATCAAAATTACTTCTTGCTCGAAAACTACGCAACTTCAGAGGGAGCCATTTCTCACAATGTTTTATACTATCAACCTCTCCCCATTAATCGTTACCAAGTAATGTTTTACGCTAATAATTATTTTGAGTAACTACCAATAGTGTCCACTGCCTTGAAGTTGTAATGTATCAGTTGATTCCAGACAAACAACGACTCCTAATATCTAAAAGAAACTTATCAAAGGATACCGTCCCAACTGCCAACTTCTGCACCTGTTCCTGAATCTTAATCTCTTGGTAGTCACGGCAACTGGTGGGAGACCCCACCCCGCTACTTGATAGACAGGTGAACTTATTGGACCCACATCCCTCGGGGTTGGGACATGAATTTGGTTTACACTCGCTGTAGTACTTCTCAAAGGAGGCCTAGAAGTGGCAAAGACAAAAATATGTGTTCCCTAATTATTGGGGGGAAAAAATTGACATGTATCAATCTAAAAGCTCTTTGATTACTAATGTTTTTTAAGGCACATGGACTATTGAAAGAGCTCCTTGCACCAAAGAGCCTGCAAATCAATGTTAAAAAAATTGCAACTACAGCACGTAGTTTAAGTGTCCTTTTGGCCACCTGGCTTGTGACCCTCCAGTGGAGGGCAATAATAAATTACCATGAGCAGTAGACCTGAAGGCACCCCAAGGTTCTTCAAAAGCAAAATCACAATTGATTTTTCCCAGATTTGAATTTTTCTTTGAACTTGCGAATAAATTATACCTGAACACTAAAAGGATGTCTACATTTGGAGCACATGAAATCCTTCTCAAACTCCAGCATTTTCACCATAGATGTTCGGATAACTGTTCCTGCATCGAGAAAAATAAGAACAAACTAAATATTATACTTTCCCAGTGGTTTAATCAAACTCTCCTACCTGGAACAATAAGCCATGTGCAGGTTAGATTTGATTTAAGTCTGGTATAATGACTTGCTTAGTCACAACTCAATGCTTAAAATTTGATTTCATTTTTGGGGTTGAACAAAGAATTGACTAGTGGGATTCGAACCAACGACCTCAGGATTAACGTGCCGGCGCTCTACCAACTGAGCTATCTAGCCCTATATTGGCAGTGTCCCTATTTTGTCAATATCTTTGTTTGGGGGTGCCAGTCAGAAGCCATACAACCGTTAACTGCCGTGTAGCCAGGGATCACACCCAAATTACGATACAACCTGGGAAGCGGCAGCCAGGGGATCACCTTAAGGGGATGCAACTTTTTGTTTCAGATATCAATATAAACCACAAGGGAAACTGACTGGGTAAATTTTGAAATGATATCAGACTACATGTATATCGACAGTTGCTATGTCTCATTGTTCGGGACAAGCTTTTTTTAAGTTAGGTAAGAGAAATAATTATTAGCATAAAACCTTGATAGTATAAAACATTCTGCGAAGAAATTTTCCAAGAAAATCTCACAACTTCGATGACCAAATCAAATTTTCACAGGTTTGTTATTTTGTGCATATGTTGAGATACACCATGTGAAGACATGTCTCTGACAGTTACCAAAGGTGTCCAGTGTCTTTAAAGACAGTGGACACTACTGGTTATTGTCAAAGACCAGTCTTCTCACTTGGTGTAAATCAACATAGGCATAAATTAACAAACCTGTGAAAATTTGAGCTCCATTGGTCGTCGGAGGAGCGAGATAACTAAAAGGGAAAAACACCCTTGTCACACGAAGTTGTGTGCTTTTAGATGCTTGATTTTGAGACCTCAAACTCTAAGCTTGAGGTCTCCAAATCAAATTAGCGGAATACTACTTCTTTCTCGAAAACTACGTCACTTCAGAGGGAGCCGTTACTCACAATGTTTTATACTATCAACCTTTCCCCCATTACTTGTTACCAAGTGAGGTTTTATGCTGATAATTATTTTGAGTAATTACCAATAGTGTCAACTGCATTTAAGCCTTTAATCCCATCATCACATGGGGATTCATTAATTAGGTCCCTAGCTTATAGATAACTACCAAAGGCCTTTCTCAAGAGCCCAATTAATATATTTAATTAGCTGAGCAGTTAAAAATAGTGGACACTATTGGTAATTGTCAAAGACAAGTCTTCTCACTTGGTGTATCTCAACATATGCCTAAAATAACAAACCTGTGAAAATTTGAGCTCAAGCGGTCGTCGAAGTTGCGAGATATTAATGGAAGAAAAAAACACCCTTGTCACAAGTAGTTGTGTGCTTTCAGATGCTTGATTTCGAAACCTCAAATTCTAAACTTGAGGTCTCGAAATCAAATTCGTGGAAAATTACTTCTTTCTTGAAAACTATGTCACTTCAGGGGGAGCCGTTTCTCACAGTGTTTTGTACCATCAACCTCTCCCCATTACTCGTAATCAAGAAAGGTTTTTCGATAATAATTATTTTGAGTAATTACCAATAGTGTCCACTGCCTTTAACCCTTTAATCCCATCATAGGTCCCTAGCTTATAGATAACTACCAAAGGGCTTTCTCAAGAGCCAAATTAATATCTTTAATTGGCTGAGCAGTTAAGAACACCAAACCCAAGAGATTTTAATAATAAAATAATAATAATAACAAGACTTGTAATGCACGCATATCCTCCCTGCTGGGTGTCCAATTTTGCTGATTTTTCTATTACAAAAGACTCACCGGAAACAGACAGAAATTGTCCAATGTCAGAGTTCCTAGGCAGGGTTTCCCTGATGAGCTCAGGGCAGACAGGGAGCCCTGTGACACGAGCGTGAAGATTCACTTTCAGCGTCTGAAACAAGTTTGTCAATACAATTGCGTAATTTTCTCACCCAATGTTTGTCATCTTATACAAAAAATTTGAAATGTAGTATTTTTGCCTGGGTCATGTTCAGTCGGTATGTCTACGAGTCACATCTTTAAGAAATGCCCCACCCCATGCCAAAGTCACGCACATCTCAGCAAACAGTGAGATGTTATTCGAAGTAAGACAACCAAAAGACCACCCAAGATATCAATGGACTTTCAAAATGTTGATATGTTAATAATGTGCATCAATTTTGAAAGAAAAATGTTGAGTACTACTATGGAGGAAGGAAGAGAATTACGAGATGTCGTTAAACGAAGTCCATTTGTTCGAACTCCTTCTCTTCCTTCCTTCATGGTACTAGTAAGTTTTCTCACACACTGACATCAAATTATGGAACTAATTAAAAGAACCTTTGTCAAATCAGGGGTTCATTGTGGCAACTATGTTTTTAAAGAAAATTTATCTAGTGAAGAAGCTCCAAAAAGTTCTGCTAAATAAATAATGACGTAAAGTGGTTGATTAATTCTATTTTCTCACCATCTCCTCTTTCTGTGTGTGGTTTCTGTACAATGACATTACAGCTCTCCTCAATCCAGTGTTGAACGCACTCAGAGTGTGCTCTGGATGATTCAGTACCAAGTCACTCAGATCCATGTTGGACTCAAACAGAGTCATCGCACTACATTTCAAGAGTAAATTTATACAAAAAAAGTTCACAGATTTACAAATAATTTACAGGGTTTACAGAAGGTAATGGTGAAAGACTTCTCTTGAAATATTGTTCCATGAAATGCTTTACTTTTTGAGAAAACATTAAAACAATATCAATTCTCGATAGCGAGAATTACGGATTTGTTTTAAACACATGTCATGACACGGCGAACCGCGCGGAAACAAAAGTGGGTTTCCCCCGTTATTTTCTCCCGACTCCGTAGACCGATTGAGCCTAAATTTTCACAGGTTTGTTATTTTATATATAAGTTGTAATACACGAAGTGTGGGACTTGGACAATACTGTTTACCGAAAGTGTATAATGGCTTTAAACAAATATAAGTCATTCTCAACAGCTAGTAGGCTGAACAACAAGATTTGTAAAAGTTTTAAAATGTTAAAATTCATAAAGTACAAGTAAACAAACATTTACATGTATTTTTAATACAATTCGTTGTTTAATACTTCAAACAACTTAGGTTGAAAATTCAATCTTCAAAAGTTGAACAATACAAACTTGAATTCCCATTTATATCACTTTAAAACAGGGATCGCTCAGAACTTGTTTTTATGACTGTCCAGCGGGACCAATTAGCTTCAAGTCATTTCACTTGTCCATTGAAAAATATAAAAAGCTCCTTATTTCCCAGTATGTAACAAAGTATTTATACCGTTTCGTCCCCCATTGTCAATTTCTCCAGGTGTTTGTTCATCTGTCTGTCTGTCTGTCTGTTTTGTCTTTGTATTGTCCTAAGCATGTACATTTACCTTCAGATTAAGTACTTTGTTGTGTAGAGGCAAGCCGCTACAAGCTACCTGGCTTATTTGGGGCCTTGCCTCCATGCGCTTTCCCCAATATTATTTTTTATTTATACATGGTATGCATTACAATGTAGTTCTGTTTTATTTGTGGTAATAAAATGTGAATTGAATTGAATCGTTTTCAATGGCAAGTATTTCAAAAAATAGGCACGGTTTTCAACCCTGAAGTAGCCAGCTGGGCCCAATTTCATAGAGCTGCTAAGCACAAAAATTTGCTTAGCATGAAATTTCTTCCCTGATAAAAACAGGATTACCAACCAAATTTCCATTTGTTGCATATTGCTTGTTACTGGTACTCAGCTGTTGTTTGCTTATCCTGAAAATCACGTGGAAATTTGGTTGGTAATCCTGTTTTTATAAAGGAAGAAATTTCATGCTAAGCAAATTTTTATGCTAAGCAGCTCTATGAAATTGGGCCCTGGACCACTTTATAAGAGAATTTTGACAGGTCCTCAGGTGTTTTGAGTAGGTAGCATTTGACCAGCGGACCACTATTAAGAGAGAACTCTGTAAATGCTTTAAATCTATGTACACAAGTAACCCCCCCCCCCTTTAATATTATCAAAACTTTTCTGAGTAAAATATTAAAAGTTCCCCTGATCCCCCTCAACCATATTTCTCTCTTTCAGCATACAGAACACTTCAATTCTCTAATACAATTTGAAGGTATTTTCAAAGTCTCAAAGCCAACATTTAATCATAAATAATTTATGTTCAAGATATTATTAAACACTGAAAACTATTAAATTTTGGTTTGTACCCATACACCGATGTGTTTTAGCACTGTATACTCACTACTTTCCCAAGTTTTGTGTTTGTTTTCACAGGACTCGGGAAAGTACCGAGTATACAGTGCTAACACACATCTGTGTATGGGTAAAAACCAAAATCAATATTCTTTATCCATGATGCAAATTTAACATCTATTATAGTGAGAAACGTATTACTCAATAACTCGGTACTGAAAAACACAGGGTGGCCGCACCTGTCCAGTCACATTTCTAGTGGCCAAACACTAAAACCACACTGGCTTCTGGCATGTGGTCCAGTGTAAAAATATGAGGCCCTAAAAAGGCCAACTCACTCGATGATAACAGGGTAGTGAGTTCCATCATCTTCCTGTAAGAGTATCTCAACCAGATCATCTCTATGTTGATCAATCACATAAGACTGAAAGATCACTAGAAAATGAAAGGAAAAAGAAAAAATGTATTAAATCATGCCTGATACTTCACAGAGGCAACAGAGGCAATTGCCTCCATGATGAGGATTAAGTTTGTGCCCTTAGAATTTGTGTCATGATTTTTGAAAGTGGTAAAAATGGGGCAAATCTGGTGACTAGCTGTCGAAATTATAGGCTTATGTGTTGGACCAGATTGTCTTTTGCCGCTCGAAAGAATCTCGTAACCCTCCGGCCTGGCGGTCGTCGGGAGGAGGGTTATGTTATCGCAATTAGGTCATGGTGGTGCCATAAAAGACCTCATCTTCGGCTTGGTCTTTTACCACAATGCGACATTTAAGACCTAGATGCCGCTCTTTTGTTCCCTTATAAACCTTAATAGAAGTTGTTTTGTTTACCAGTGTGCTCCTCTGTTTGTTCACTGTTGAATGACAAACCAGACATGTTCTTCAACTTCAACGTAACTGTACAAAATGAGGTAAAGACATAAATCATATTTAATCAGCAACGGAATGAATTATTGTTTTGTTAAATTTAATTGGCCAAGATGACGTAATTAGTAAGCTAATGAGCCTGACTAGATGGCCAGTGCGAAAACTAATGAGCAGGCCATAATTGTGAACAATTTTAACAGTAATATCTGTGGGTCCCAACATGAACATGTGATTCTCATAAACCAGAACACTTAATCCATCTTGCCCCAAGCAAAGCCGCCCCCTACGAAGTCACCCATTGCGAAAGTTCCCCCGCCCCCCCACCTTGCAAAACTTGTCATCGGTCAATAATGACAAATTCCGAAAAGACAAATAATTTTGAAAAAGGAGTACAGCGCCCCAGTTACTGGGTCTAGCTAGTCGTATCGTACGGGACCTGACCGACCGTAGATGTGTCAGTGTTAAAATCAGCAGCTCGGTGACACTGCCACTGGACCAGTGCAGGAACCACTGGCCCAGTGCAGGAACCACTGGCCAGTGCAGTGGGGCCATTGGTGTACCGTAGGGGCGGGTGATCCAATTTCCAAGACTTGAAAAAAAAACTTTAAAAAGAGGAAACAGCGACAGGTTACAGGTACTTCTAGAAACTATAGTATAAGGCTCCCCTGTGAGCAGGGGAGCCTCACAGGGGAGCCTTATAGTTTCTCTAGGAGTAAGCGACAGGCTGACTGCTCTGCTGAAAGAATGCCTTACCAAGCAGGCATCCATCAAACTTACTCCTAGAACTATTTCGGTTTCGTCCGGCTATCGTCTCCCGTAACTTACGGGAGACGATAGCCGGACGAAACCGAAATAGTTATAGGAGTACATCAAACTCTGCTGGGTAGTATTGTAAAATTGTAGTTAGGTACTACCATACTAGACAACTCACCTACTCTTTTTGCAACTGTGACAGTGATCAACACGGAGTATGATCAACACGGAGTAGAATTTACTTACAAAAATAAACATCACATCAAACGGCGCGCTTCCACCGCATCTCCGCTGTCGCATATTTCATAACACAACTCTTGAGGTCGCTCTTCACTTTGTTAATCATCGTTGCGGTTTGCGCGAACTGTGCATGGGGTGCTGCAGCTACTGGGGCTGCGTGCGATGCGTGCGGCCATGCAGCAGAGAGATGGGATCTGAAGCCATACTTTTGCGTCTATCGAATCATCGTTTGCCAAGTGTATGTCTTCTCGGTCTACGGTCTTTCTGACGGGCACAAGAAGCTGAACATTTACACAAGTAAACAGGGAAGGCTCTGCAGCTAGCTGAATCAGTGTAATTAGACCCAGCTTTCTTTTGTTATATCAAATAAATAATGATTTAGTTCGTACTACGAATCGTAGGTTTTCAGGCATTTATTTTCTGCCACATACGGCGGGATGCCTTTCCTGCAACAATTGAGCCATGGAGGTAGCTGACCTTCGTCCTTGCATTTATCATCATGGAGCTGCCGCGCGCTCTCTCTGTGGCCAGCACAGACAGTGCGTACAGACACTAGGCAGCACAGCCATTGTACAGCCATTATCTGAATCTGAATTATAATATTGGCAAAGCATCCTAGAGTAGACCTAGTGGAAACAAAACACATTGACAAAGCTAACACTAACACTAACACTCAGGCAGGATAGGGACTCTTCTTGTCTTGCCCTAATAATAAATATATCTGAAGAAGAATTCTCCATCATCTGATCTATGTCTGGCCATGGTCTGGCAAAAGGGGTACTGTCTGACCATATGGTCTGACCTGCCCCAGTTAGGCAAGTGCACTCATGCATGTCATAATCGCTCTCACAGTATTTTATAAATGTTTTGTATTTTTCCTCGAGTGTGGTATACCTAGCTCAATTCTGCAACATAGACCCAGTAACTGGGGCGCTGTACTCCTTTGGAATTTTATTTAGTATGACCGATAATGACTAAATTTCTACAAAAGCAGTACAGCGCCCCACGTACTGGGTCTACTCTAAGTCTAACTACAACATAATTATGGCTGGCTTTGTTGGAAAGCATTTCTTACTTTAATCCTATAGACCTTATGCACATGACGTCATTTCAGTACGGTGCCCTCGCCTTGAGGTCAAAAGGAGGTTGTTCATTGGCCAATCTGTGTGCGTTTCGATTGTTTCGTCACCGTTTGACCTCAAAGATGGCAGCTGGATGACGTCAATGCATAAGGTCTATTATAAGATAATTTAGACTTGGCCTTTTGCCCTTTTTAGTTCACATATGAAAATATGAATTTATGCAAATTAAATATGGAGACCTCTTTTTTTAGGTCCCCACAGTCAACTGAAAGGTTCTTGACTTGTTGTACTGTGACTTCCAGTCCACTGGTGCAGTGCTTTTGAAGAACTAAGTACTCAATAGTCTAAGATAAGAGTTGGCATTTATAAATTCCTCTGTGGTAGTTGCAATCCCTGCCTAAATACTTCGGCCACCCATTTGCAACTCTTCCGAAACAGAGTTCGCCAAAATATATGCTTCTCACAAAGCAATCGCAAGATGTATGAACCAGGCTTTCGTCTTTTAGATTCACCAGAGGCAAAACACCAAACAAACAAAATTAAAAGTCCCCAAAGTTAAAGTTCTTAAACCAAGTAACTGTTTCCATTCCACTGGAGTAGTGCTTTCGTAGGACTTGTATAGTATTCCGTAGTAGCATTTAAAGTGTAGGCTGGCCTGGAATTTCATCTTTTAGATGGCAATGCCATTTTTAAGTTAAAAGGGGCACTTCCAATGGGAAATCTTAAAAGTCTATGTGAAAGTTTTGATGGGGCACCAGGGCCAAGACCAGGGCAACAGAGGCCACAGCCTCCGTGTCCTTCATGAAATTCCAGGTCTGAATAGGTACTTACTAGGAGTAAGTACTAGGATGTTTTGGAGGACAATTTCCTGACCTCCCTGTCAAGCTCCTGACCTCCCTGTCAAGTTGTAGGACAAAGTACCAAGTCTAAGTATTTATACTACCGTACTAGGCCTACATACATACATCTAATCTGATCCTTTTGGATGGTAAGCAGTTTGCAAAGTCGAGTGAAAGGTTCTTGACGTCTCCATTACACTGGAGTAGTGCTTTTGTAGGACTAGTTGGCTACTCAGTAGTCTAATAGCATCCCTTCTCCATGGTAGTAGGTACTCCTAGAACTAGAAGTTTAATAGTTCTAGGAGTAGGTGGTAGGGTGCTTTCCCCGTAGATTTACATTACAGTTTTAGAGGACAATCTCCTGTCCTCCCTGTCAGGTACCAAGTGTAAGTACTTACTACCATGCTGGAAAACAATCCAACATCTAATCCTTTTGGTAAATCCTTTGGTTAAATCTAAAGCCTTTGTGATAATTGGTAGTAGGGAGGCTGCTATGAACTTAACTATTCTCAGAAAAGTGCGCCTGCTCAAAAGTATGTACTTCTTAGAAATTGACAGCTTCACCTCGTGTTTCAAAGTCTCTCATTCCAGTACAATATGCTCTGTTTTTAAGGTTTCTGATTTTCATCGTCGACATTGAGAATGGAGGATTTTGAAGACGTAGAGGAGACTCTTGAGAGACTTCAGAGAGAATGGCTGGCTGGGGACAATGCCCTCCCGCCTGAGGATCAATTCACCCCAAGCTACTGCTACGACTGTGCGCGGACTAGCGGTGTTGCAGTCTGCCGGAAGCCATTGCCCAACAAAAAAAAGAAGAGATCCAGGCCAGCTGCCAAAGGTTAGTACACAGGGACATGTGGCAGGCATGGAGGCTATGGAGGCCATGACCTCTGTTGCCCATGGTCTTGACCTTGCTGCCCCTTCAAAAGTTTCCCATAGACATTTACATTTTCTAATGGAATTTGTAAGTGCCCTTTGAAAAATGAAAATGGCCCTGCCTCCTCGAAGTTGAAATTGCAGGCCTTATGTGGAGTTACCAAAATTGACTCAGAACAGGTGGTTGGATAACTATTCCCGAAGCAAATTTGTCTTCAGATTTCCATCAGACTGTATTTTTATCAGATATGTGTTGGTTACTCGCTGTAAGACACACATTCCTCTGATGCACTAAAACAAGCTCTTTGTCAGTGGATGGCATTTGTGTAGTTACAGTCTGCGTCTTTGAGATAATAGTATAGAGGTAGGTTGGGAGACCATTTAGATTGTTTTTATTTTAGTTTTCTCAGCACGTGTACGCTGATTGTAGTGTCTCTTGTGTTTCCAACCTCTTGTGGTTGAACCAGCCCCCTCACGCTATAACCCCCACCCCCACCCTCTTGTCTCCTTCATTGCACATCCTATACTTTTTCTGTGTGCTTTCTGCCACTCTCCCTGTCTCTCTCAATTTAATTCAGGTTGACTGCTTCTGTTACACCAGTATACATGTTTATTTGTGTTTTGTTGTCATTTAGCCATCGAGAAAGACTCTGCTAGTCGAATCATCTGGCCATTAACTTTTTTTTTTGCATTTATACCATAGGTCCTTTTGGTTGGTAACAACTAATTCTGTTGTCTCTTTTACAGATAAACTTGTATGACCTGTAGGAAACTAGGAAAGCCGACTGGTTATAATATTCCATTATTATTTATCCTTCTACTCTTAGTGACACTTTTCTGGCCAGTTGACCAACAATTCAAAACCAATCAATTGCACTGGTTTTGTATGGTGGCACAACTGTGTTCAGAGCTAACTGTAATAAGCCCTTTGCATGTTAGATTTGAACTCCTCAGACTGTAAACAGTTTCTATGTCACATGATTCGGGGCAAGCTTTTGCATAGTTACGTAAGAGACGGTGATCATGAATACCCAAACACAATTCTGAATGGATGTGTATGTCATAATGGTACAGGGTCTGCTCATCTGGAGGTTGCTATACAAAAGCTTGCCGCAAATCAAGTGACATAGCAACTTTCTCTGTAGCCTGAGGAATTCAAATGTAAGTGGTAACTTGTGACTAAGCGAGTCATTACCAGACATTATTAAAATCAACTCGCAAATGGCTAATTGTGTGTACTGTGCAGTATGCATTCACCACATGATAGAATATTAAAAATGCAGTCTTGTATAGTTCATGTGTCATTAGAAAGCACAGTGGATGATATTGAATGGTCGGACAGTAGGAGTAGCATTTTCAGTTAGCAGTGGTCTGCTGGCCAAATGCCACTTAAAACACCCTAAGACCAGTCAAAAGTTTCTCCAATAGATCTGGCCGGCTAGTTCAGTGTTGAAAAGCATACTGTATATCGAATGAGTTATGGACAAGTGAAAAAGCTGACAGACTATACTAATGAAATGGCAAAAGAACTGGTCCTGCTGACCAGTTACTGAAAATGTTTAGGGCAAACCCTGCAGACTTTGTTCTTCTACTATAAGATCTTTTTAACTGTCCCTAGGACATCATCAAAGTATTGCAATCGGATAAGAGCACCAAACTCAAGCTCTGGTGTTTCTGTTCAGGATGGTGTGGGTTCGAATCCCAGTCGTGACACTTGTGTCCTTGAGCAAGACACTTAACCATAAGCTTCTCTCCACCCAGGGGTAAATGGGTACCGGTGAGCTATCTTTTTTTTTTCGTACCACAAACTGGCCATCGCATACACGCATAAGGTATGGGCGCTTTCCCGGATCCCTTCACTGTTGACCCCGTAGCCAGCATGTGGTACAAAACAAAAAATTGCTACCTGTGAGGGCCGAGATGGTTAAGTGAATGATTAGCGCAGAGCGCGGTAACTGGCAGCACCGGCTGTGGGTGGCACGGTTGGCTAGTGCGTAAAGCGCTCGCCTCTCACCAAGGTGACCCCGGTTCGATTCCCGGTCGGGGCCATATGTGAGTTGAGTTGTGCGTTGGTTCTCTGCTGTGCCACGAGGGTTTTCCAGACTATCCGGTTTTCCTCCCTCAGGAAAAAATCAAACACTTTCGATCTTGGCTGTGCTCCGTGGTCATAATGGGTTGATGTGGCTGGCAGCTGAATGCGCCCTTGCATGCCTGCTTCTCGAACACGTTGTAGCCGCGTCCTTTGCAATTCAGCTCTTAGCTGCGAGTAAGGATGATTAGCCCCCCAAATTATTATTATTATTATTATTATTATTATTATTATTATTATACTCCCCAGGGAGCTGAGATTAAGGAATGAACTAAGGCCCAGTGACCAGGGGTAATAATGTTGAAGCTTCATGAGCATCACTGCGTGACTGACCTGAGCGCTTTATAATAAGCAACTATTATTATTTTTATTGTTAACTTTGGAACACTTTATTATTATTACTTTACACTTTATTATCTGTTACTATAAGCATAGACCAAGAAGCATGGTAAAAGAAGCCGCAGTTCTTTTAAATTCAAAACTTGCTTAAGACTCATTTGTGTAACCTGGCAAATAATTAGTGAGATTTATAGTTTGTATGTACTCAGCTCCTCGAGTACCTTGTTCGGTAGATACATGCGCCTGAATCACCCAGCAGGGTGCACATTACAAGTCTTATTATTATTATTATTTATTACTTATTATTATTATTATTATTATTATTATTATTATTATTATTATTATTATTATTATTATTATTATTATGTCCCATAAATATACTAATTTGTTTACTTTGAAATTGTATCTTTGTATTTGATATTTCTTTGTTGTTGCCTGCTACATTGTGTTTTGTATGCTGGGCCTCAGAATAGGGTCTGGTACATGGGTTCACTAAATAGATGGCGAACAATAAACGTTTACACTCGTTATTCTTGTTATTATCACTAATGTTAAGTGTATCTCTCTTATGGCATTAGGCATTAGTCAAGAGGAGTTATTTCACTAATCCTATGTAATCCCTCTTGACTCTGCTAATATTATTTAATCTCATCATGATACAATTATTTTATTAAAACATGTTTTTCCATCAGAGCAGGTACTTAAGCATTCCGATTGAGGGCGCCACAACAAAACAATCCATAATCTGATTATTCTCAACTTTCCTGTACAGGTATTTCTCACCAGGCTATCACAAATCATGTCAAAGCCAAAGCAGCTCCCCAGTTCAAGAAAGTCTTGACCATTCAGGCATCTGCCAAGATCAAGAAAAAAGCCCTGAGCAATCTCTACGGCCAGAAGAACGAGAGGGGGCAATGCTAAATCCTCACGGTCAAAAAACAGGCCCAAGGGGGCATACACATGCGACGAGTGCGGGCAGGTGTTCTCCTTCAGTTGCAATCTCCGGAGACACTTGGAGCAGCACGTGCAGAAAGCCAACGAGTACATATGCAGGCAGTGCGGCGAGTCGTTCACGGTCAAGAGGGCGTACGTACGGCACGTTCAGAAGCACAAGGCGGAATTGATCAGCGTTACCTCAGATAATGTGGAGGAACCTGACACTATAAACACACCAGAATACTTTCCAGTCGAAGAGAATGATTTATCTGATAATGATAATGTTTCTGATGTTGAGGTATCCGACAATGTAGATGCATGGACGTATGATATGGAGAACACACACTCCTCCGAGGTTGCCGATGCACAGTATTCAGAAAATTCGCTGAATGCGACGACTGCGGCTGCTGCTAATGCCTTCACATCCGAGGAGGAACGCCCGTACGCTTGCTACAAATGCGGCAAGACCTTCAGCCGTAACATGTACCTGAATCAGCACATGAGAGTCCACAACAACGCCAGACCCTTCTCGTGTCAGTACTGCACGCGGAAGTTCAAGACCAGACACCATTCCAAGAACCACGAGAAGTCGCACATGTTCAGCAAGCCCTACCCGTGTCAGTACTGCTCCATGTCCTTCGCACGTAATGCGTACCGGGCAATTCACGAGCGAAGGAAACATCCGCATAGTGTAGACATGGAGAGTTCAAGATGAACTATTTGACCCCAAGACAGACGAGCCCTGGGTAAACCACACTGCCATTGTCTTCTACTTGTTTTGACAAGTGTTTATAGTTGAACAAAGTTAAAGACAATCCCTCAAAAATCATCACTGACTGTTCTTTAACCGTACAGGAAAGCTGGATCAAAGATGAAAGAGGCTCTCTTCACATCCTTGGTAAATCATGCCCCCCCCCCCCTACTGGCCCAGTCTATTTGTGACCACCTTTCGCCAAATCTGAGCGATAGATTGTCAGTAATGCAATAAACCCTTCCCACGAAATATGTAAATTGCACATAGCGCGTGCGCACTTACATTGTGGTTGGCAAAATGAGGGAATATCGCCCTGTTTTGTACACGGCTAATGGGTGCGTGACGCCAGACGTGATTGTGCGTCTGCTTAGTCCACAACTCTATGCGGTTTGCCAGCCAATAGGGTATGTACGCATGCGTGAATGTAATTGGCATATTTCATGGGAAGGGTCCATTACATAGATAGAAACAATATGAATGTCACGGGGAAGGGGAGTGGAGATTGGTTGGTACCACTATGAAGCAAGGGTGGCAAAACAGTGCAGCTCAAAAAAAGAGCTATGATGTATGGATGTGAATATAACCTTTTCTATACATCAGCTTCTTTTTACACTTTTGCCCCTTTTTATGACAAAACAGATTGTCTCTGTACCTAATTTTCTCAGCATGTACTTTTTTGAGTAAAGCCCGGTTCATACTTCATGCGAATGCGAATGTGAAGCGAATGTTGACGTCACAAATTCGCAACAAATAATTCGCAGCAGTTGAACTCTGCTCTACTCCCTTGCGAAGATCGCTGCGAAAGGAGGGTCTGGACGTCAAATTCACGTCAAATTCGCATTCGCAGGAAGTATGAACCGGGCTTTAGGCTGTTTTGCCATGGAAGGTGCGTGGGGGAAGTGAAGGTGAGGGAAACTGCAAGGAAAAAGGGAGCTACATATGTACAACAGTTTTTCAAGTGCCTTTCTCTAAACCTGATAATTTACTAAGGCTTGATGCTTTTATGTAGTCACAAAAGTAACCAGACTACTATGATTTCATGATTCAGTGACTACAAAAACTCATGCAATTAAAATGCTTTCAACTCACTTGTTTATGCAATGTTTGATGTTAAAATTGTTCTAGGTTTTTTGTGACCAGGTTACTTCAATTATTCCAGTTTACAGAGTTCAGACTTTTTAATAAATTCTCCAACCTGGAGAAAGCAGAATGTGTCTGTGTGATGCCACTGTTGATGATTCTGCACACATTGTTGGGTCATAACGACAAATTTCAACATTTACATTAGAAATTCTGTAAAATTTTTGAATATTACTATATACCTTTATCCAGATCATCAGGTTGCCATAGGTTGAGGCATGCCATGTCATTATGGGACAGCTCCATTCAAAATTTTCCAAATTTTCGCCTCCCTTTGGTCATTAATCATTCAACCTAGTGGATGAGCAGTTAATCTGCCTGGGGCAGTCATCGGCCCTACTAGTTTGTGCATGATCCGATTAAGTAAAAAAAAATTAATGTAGAAATTACATGGAGATAACAGGTGTTAGTTGTCAGATGAAAACGATGTTTGTTAGAGCCTCTTTCTTTAATGGAGCTTCCCGTATTGTAATAGCGATAGACAGCGTCAACAGGGAGCGTGTTTTAAAGATGACATAGAAGCAGAACAGACTCGCCATTCTCCAATCTGGATGTGCAACAGTTTGCAATTCTTGCCGAAAACGCTATACAGTACGTGCATAAATAGACCGCGTCAATGGGCCCTTATGTTCTGTTTTCCAGATGTGCACAAGTCTGGAGTCTTGGAGCCTTTGTCAAACCCCGACTTTGGCTCCGTCTCTGGCTTGGGCTCCGCGCTCTGCGTACGCGGTGGAAACGCAGCGAGTATGAACCAGCCTTCAGGTCTGTACTTTTTAAAGCAGCGTGTATTTTGCGTGCGGTGGTGATTGGAACATCAAACGGCACCTGGAGCTGAAGCCTAAGCCAAGGTTAGAGCAAGGCCCTAGGACTTGAGTGAAATTTGTGCATAGAGCTGTCTCTTTTTCGAGAGCTGTTTAAATATGTATCTATGCACCTAATTTGTTAACAATTGTTTAATAAAAATAGGGCCTAACTTTTCATAGCTGTTTAGCAGAAAAAAATGCTTAGCATTCTTCTGCTAAGCAAAAACTGGAAATCAGTCACAGATGTGGAAATGTTTTGTGCTTAGCAACTTGTGTGTGCTTATAGGCCCCAAGTGACCAGCCAAGTTTTTATATATTTTTTTTATGGTTCCTGTTTATTATGTTTGTCAAATTTCACCTTAGCTGATTGGCTCACCTAAGTTATTTTGGTCGGGGTCTACAATCATGACAATAGGTTACCAGATGTGTAATATGAATTGTTTGATACTTCAAAGGGGGGACTGCCATATTTATTTTTAGGTCATGACAGGCTGTACTTGGAAATATTGCCTAGTCACTGCATAGGCGCACAATAGACCTTTTTATTATGCAGGGTGCCCACATTATTATACGGTGCTGTGACAGTCGGCATAAATGTATGCGGTTACGGGGTTAGAGTTGGATTTGAAACTTTGCATGGTGGAAGTATGACTAAGAGAGGTTTGGCTTCACATGATGTTACCAAAAACCTCTTTTAGTGGGTTAAATTTAATTCCATGCCAGTCAGCCACAGGCATCATAAACGCCTCTCTTAATGTTAAAGAGCCAATAAAGGATGATCTCAATATGTCAACTATTACCTTTTTATGGCCAAAAAGACATCGCAGATACTGGTTAATAACCATTTTACTCTCAAAATTTGCATTTAGTAGTAGATAACTCGAGTCAAAAATGCACCCGGCCGCGCGGCTTTTATAGCCGAGAGTCAGAAACGGCTTATCTATTATAATGACCCTGGACTCCAGTGACGAATTTCCCCTATTGGTTTTGAACACAGTTATCCTGCTTTGGCATTTCCACACCAAATAGCCGCCACTGACGTAACAATTCCTTTGTCGCGTGGGTTTGTTTGACCCCATGTTTTACAGAAATTTGGCACAGGTCATGGCACCACCAATGCAGTGGCTACGCCGATGGCCTCGTTTTGGGTTAGAATGGTGCACAGCCCCTTTTAGACATTATCAAGGTCAGACATGTAAACAAAAAATCAAATTCTAGTTATTCTTTTTGTGATTAGAGAGTAGATACTAATTACAATGTGTTGTTGGTGTTGTTACCTTAAAGGCACTGGACACTATTGTTAATTACTCAAAATAATTGTTACCATAATTACTAAGTTATCAATCAATGGAGAGCTGGCTGCTGATAGTATAAAACATTGTAAGAAACGGCTCCCTCTGAAGTAACATAGTTTTCGAGAAAGAAGTAATTTTCCACTAAAATATTTTCACAGGTTTGTTATCTTGTGCATAATGTTGAGATACACCAAATGAGAAGACTGGTCTGTGACAATTACCAATAGTGTCCAGTGTCTTTAACAAATTCTTTTTTGTGTAAAAATAAACACTTTGTAAAGTTTTGTCACATGTTTGTGAATGTATGTAGTTGGTCAAATCAAAAGATATGCAAAGAAACCAAACCTTTTGTGTTTCAAATTATTTCATTTTCCTTTATTTTTTGCAAAAATTAGGAGCTAGAAGTTAGTTTGTCAATATTCTTTCTTGAAGCAGTTGACTATACAGCAAGCAATGTCAATTCTTCACCTGTTCTCTAAAATTACATCTTTTTATGACTTGAAACAACTTGTTTGATAGGATAATTGTGCATTTAATGATATGGTTTGGTGGCAAAACTAACACAGTATACAATACTTTACCTGACAAAATGTGTTAAATATTCTGAAGTAGGCCTAAACTTATTTTGTACACATTATTGTTCTTTTTGATACTTATTTATAACTCTTTAAACTTTTTTACTTGATTTTATGTATTTTAAAAAATGGTTATTTCTGTTATGTGACATGTTTTCTACCCAATAAACTCATTTTCCGAACTGAGTTCGCTAAAAAGATCCAGGTTTCTTTATTTTGTTACTCTTGCCCTATTTCAATAAGCCTTTTTGAGGTATGGTTGCCACTATAGACCTGGTGACATCACATGTTTACAAAAGAGCCACAGAGCCTGGACTTCCTGCAGGCATGATTTGTACACAGCTCAATGGAAGAAAATATAAAATCTTATATTTTATGGAGATTGCACTGTCTAATTCTTATCAACTTTTGATATGATTAAAGGAAGCACATCTCAAAACTTGTCCAGCTTTTACTTTCATAACTGATCTTGGTTTTATGTGGAAATTATGACACAAAATGTCAACTTTCCCATAGTACCAGTGTAGTACATTGCCTGCCAGAATAATTAAAGAATGTACAAGGTCACACTTATTGTAAGCAAGGTTGACATGGTCATTTTGCACTGTTTTGGTTTGGGTGTATACACTCAAATTTACCCAAACCTTATTATAGTGTTTAGCATTGTGACTACTGATCCCAAAAAGGCTTCACGAAAAAAATACTTTATACATAATTATATTATGAAGTAGTTGGGCGCCTTCCTTCAGAAAGTTTACAAAAAAAAAAAAAATATTCACATTATATTCACTGGGTGCTGTTTAACCAACTTTCATGGCGCTATACTCTATTATCAATGCCACAGATGTCATTGCTCCAGTAATGTTGAAGGACATGCAATTATGTCCTCTAAGCATTACTTATCCGGAGGACATTATTGTATAAATGCAATAATGTCCGCCGAACGATATTGTATGCAATCGTGTCCGCCCGGACGCTGTCGCATAATGCAATTGTGTCCGCCGAGACAAATTTGCATATGCAGTTGTGTCCGCCCCCGTGCAAAACCGTCCTTGCAGTAAATTAAACGACCTTGGTCGACGGAACATGTTCGCCATTTTTTTACAAGCTATTATTATTAAAACAAAAAGTGCATGTCATGAATGACATGGGAAATGTTCGGCCGTTTGTTGTTCGCTGCAATCATAAAATACGTGCATATTCATGATGCATATTGTACAGTCATGTACATGTCCACCGGACGGTTTTTTTTCATAGCCCTGGACACAAATGCATAAAGTGTCCGGAGCGGACAGTATTGCATGGCGGACACAATTGCATCTGACACCTGCAGTTAGTGCACGAGTTGTAGTTCAATAGTAACATCAGTCATGTGCTCGGACTCGCCATACCAGTGGAAAGTTATAGTGTCAGAACCAACTTTATGTACGTGCATTTATCTTAATATTAACAACAACAATAATATCATAACATCAGCTTTCTTTTGTTTTCCTCTGCCATACGTTAATAAATTAAAATGTACGTGGGACTAACACGTCTCAAAAAAATATCACACAAGATGTTGCCAATTACCTTACTGGTTCATGGATTGATATTTTATGCACATGTTGGGATACACCTAGCCTTGCTCAAGGCAGTCGCAGTATTCGCTCCGAAAAGACGCAGCTGTAAACCCACCCGCCGTATACCCTGTGCATGGTGTGTGCGATCACACCGAATGACCAACCCGTATACACACTGTCACATCGCACGAATACTGTTCACACAAGTCATCGCACTCGTACACCACTAACCGCATGCGGAGGCCGTCAGGCCGACAGCCTTGTCGGATCTGTATCTTCCCGTTTTAATGTGTTGTATTGAAAAAATTCCAATAGTGGACGAAATTGGGGGGGCTCGAGGATAAGCTAGTATGCAGCTCATGAATATGTATATCGTTCGTCAGACCTATCAGACAACACAGGATGTGAGGCAAATGAATTATTCATTTTGACGTCCAATCACGCACTTCCCTTATCACGACCTTTGGACCCTATCATGCGTCCGTGGTGGTGGTGTGTGAGGTAAACATGTCTCGTCTTTCGCGGGCATTATGGTAATGAGCTGACCGTGGGAACTCTTCGCTTATTATAGTAGTGAGGTCAGTGGCTTCAACACAGATCCTACAAGGCTGTCGGCCTGACGGCCTCCGCATGCGGATAGTGTACGGGGGCATCGTGTCGTGCGATGTTACGCACAGTGAATACGGGTGGGTTTTACGCACAGTGAATACGGGTGGGTTTTTATACAGCGGCGGTCTTTTTTCGGAGTGAATAATTCAACTGCCTTGAGCAAGGCTAGGATACACCAAGTGAGAAGACTGGTCTTTGACAATTATCAAATGTGTCCAGTGTCTTTAATAACATAATAATAGCCTATACATACACAATAAAACATGTACACAGAATGCACAGTGCAATTCATTTGGGACAAAGTGGTTCTGAATAAAACAGCAACAATTGTTATTGTTCAGCGTCTCTTTGCGTAATGTTGTCACCGTTTTGTTTACCGCAGCAAAAACCTAGCAATCTGGGCAATTTATTTAAGGAAACCATACTGATTTTCTTCATTTTAATTGTTAAGCCCCCTCAAAAAAGAAGATTAAATTTCAAATGTGTCCATGTTTTTCACAATTCCAATATATCAATTACGTAGCTTTATATTCCCGTTTTCCATGAAAAACATTGCAAGAGGAGAAAACTTAAAGCTGCACATTCAAATGTGAATATATTAAATTAAAAATTAACCTGTTGAAGGTTAAGCTTGAAATTACTATACGTGTTAACCTTGATATTCGTTAGCCATTGTCTGATGATACAGCGATTCTGTCCCTCTTGCTTATGGAGTTTTTGTTTCTCAGGAGATTCTGTTCACAGGCTATTCTGTGTTTAGCCCATTTTTTATGCAGTTCCGACACCCCTGTTAAGTTTTAGGATATTATGTCACCCAGGCGATTCTGTGTGTGTCCCCCCCCCATGCCCCCCCCCCTCCCCCAATCATATAGGAGATTATATCAACCCAGACGATTCTGACCGATTGTAAGCGTTTTTGCCCTCATGCAGGCAGTCAATTAATGGCCTATTTACGACAGAGGTTGTCCCCCCTTCACTGGGGAGATCGTGTCCCCATCCCTTAGGCAAGGTTGTGTTCCTCCATGATTGTCTCCACTTTTGTATATTTTGTACACAGACAACTTTAGAGGTAGCCATGCATGACGACAGATTGTTAATTAAATTGACTGATGACAGTGCTCTGATTTCTCTCCTTTACGGGCAAAGAAAATAATCATGGTGATGCTCTCAAAGAACTCGTTGAGTGGTGTGATGACTCTTACTTGGAATTGTTTAAAAACTAAAGAACTTATTGTGGATTTTAGGGAAAAGAGCGAAGATGTCCCTACGACCATTGTTCACGACCAAGCCGTAGAAATTTTTGCTAAATACAAATACTTGGGCACTATTTTTGATGAAGAACTCAGATGAGACGAGAAATGTCATAAACGGTGAAGTTAAAACCTTCTCCGTTGACACAACTATCCGTAGTCTTTTTTATCAGTCGTGTGTTGTGAAAGTGTGTTGTGTTGTTTATTCATTTCATGGTATTTTAACCTTTAGTGTAAAGAACAAAAACAGTTTGAGTTCTTTCCCCATTTATGGGTGATTCTGTCGCCCCCCCCCCCCCCACACCCCTATTTTGTTTAAGATTCTGTCCCCCGTCCATGCAATTATGCCCCCGCTTGTTTTAGAAGATTCTGTCCCGGCCCAGATTATTCTGCCTCCTTTGGAGTTTTTTGTTCCCCCTAGGAGAGCCGGCGATTCTGTCCCCATGTAGGCGATTCTGGTTGCCCCCCCCCCCCCACAGTTTTTGAGATTCTGTCACCCATGCGATTATGCCCCCCCCCCCCCCAACCCGGCTAATTTTAGGAGACTGTCCCTGTCCCGCCTCATGCAGTTCTGTGCCCTCTTCTTTAGGCGATTATTTCCCCCGGTCAATTAAACAAAATGCCTATCCCTCATCTACTTTTTCAAAAATGATTCATTCCAAAGGGGCATTGTCAACTCTAACCCCACACTCCCTACGCCGGAAAGTACTTTGGGTGAATTTAGCGCACTTGTTGTAAAGGGACGGGACCGACGCGATTCACCCTGACGGCCCGGCGACGGTAGCACCCACGAATCTGTTTCTTCCAAAGCGAAACTACATTTCTCGTGAGGAGGAACGAGAGACCGATGAAGACGCCTTGTAAGGAGTTGACGAGAACCGAGATGTACCAGACTAAGATGACGTCAGATAAGTTGGCGACAAAGAAGAGGGTCCACGTCACACCATTTATCACCACCAACTGTGTGTGTATACGATCGAAACAAAGAAAAGAAAGAAAGAATAGCAAACCATAGTCATCAAAATGTTACAAAAGTGTGCTTTACATTGTGCCGCTTGTTCACTTTGCATGGGTTTTGTTATTATACCTTTATCAAAGTATATGTAAGTCTTAATTTTTGTTTTTACCCATACACCGATGTGTGTTAGGACTTTATACTCCCGGGTCCTGTGAAAAGAATATCACAGGCATCCAGGAACCTTGCAATTCTAGAGTGTCTTACCAACTAGACTACCGAGGTTGCCTGGTTGCTAGAGGCAGTTCGAATTCTATGTTTTGGCAGCGGGTACCGCAACGATATAAGAAATGTTAAATTTGCATCCATAACGACTATTGATTTTTGTTTTTACCCATACACCGATGTGTGTTAGCACTGTATACTCAGTACTTTCCCGAGTCCTGTCAACAAAATCTTGGCGACACACTCTAAAAACTCCTGGTCAGAATTGACTCTTATTCCGAGTCACCAGAGGCCAAACCTTTTACCGGGTTAGGCTGACCCGGTAAGTGGTTAACAATCAGGATTGTAACTCGGATTATGCGTCATTTCGACACGCATTTCTGGGTCATTTTGACACAGATTCGGGGTCACACTGACCAAGGGTCAGACTCAACCGGACCCGGATCCTGTTTGTCTTTGCTAAACCCCAAAATCAAAAATTTACCCAGTCAGTTTCCCTCGTTGTTTTATTACTGAATATTTGATTTTTTTTTAAGTATATCATTAATTAAAGGTGATCCCTATCCTGCTGCTTCAATAATAACACGAATAAATAGAATCTATAGCCCCGTAGTAAACCTTGGCAAAAGTTAGAGTAAACAGATTTATAGAGCACCCTTTTATGCTGTTCTTTTTACGGACATCGCGCTTAGGTCATTTCACAGTGCTGCTTCACTAAAACAGATCACTTTACTTTCCAAATGTTAAAGGAGTTCGCAAAGAAACGCATGCAGAAGTTGTTAAACAAAATTGACGAAAAAAAAATTAATATGGGTATGGCTTACCTTCAGGCAGACAAGAGTACTGGCCTTGACTTTCTTGATCCGCACTACGCTGGCAAGCCTGACAGTGTTTGTAATCACCGTGTAGATCATGAGAACACACAGTAAGCAGTTGATGAAGAGAAGCACCGCTATGGGAACACCGAAGAAGAAGAGAGATTGCGCGGGCTCCACGATCCAGCAATTGCTGCCGCCATATTCCATCCAATTACTCGAGGAGTGGTCTGTCACAACCATAGACACCGCAAAGCAGACGGCCACAAACATGGCAGGAAAACCCCAAGCAAACACGCTGTATCTAAATACCTTGAAGTCTTGCGGCTGGTCCCTTGTATCAAGCAGACGGGTATTGAATATCATGGTGAATGCGAGATCTCCCGCCAAAACGCTCATCCATGTAAACACTGCCAACCAAGCAAAATGTAGTATAGTTGCTCGCAAGACACACAGCCAGGGCACTGGGTTCTTACCAACGATCAAGACAATCTGAGCAAGGATCAGAGCCACCGTAAAGTTCATGACAATTTTACCTGGTTTATTTCGTAAGACGGGAAAGACCAAGTACGTGACAAAAGTCAGGAGTAGCATGACAAGCGAACAAAGACTTCCTGCAAAGCTAATGTTCGAGAGAGTTTCGATCCATTCTGGATAGAGTAAGGCATCTATGTCGACTTGGGGTAAGAAGCTGCACAGTTGAAGAGTACCATCGGGCAGCTGCCAAACGTCTTGAGAAAGGAAAGTAGTGCCTGATGCAATATGCAAAAAGACAGCTTCTGCACCGATGCCTGAGACTTGGAACTCCCCCCGATCCAGAGTCAGTACAGGACAACCATCGCCTACAAATGGACTACAGAGTGTCAAACGGGATTCCTTTGCCATCGATGTGCGGTTCTCAGAAACACCAGATAAATCATATTTCGTTTCATGCACGAAATCTTTCTGGTCATACACATACCCGCTGATGTTGACGTGAACATTTCCTTCCACTTCACTAATCTCAGTGAATTCTACATCGTTTAGCGTGAACCCCTCACAAATTATTGGAGGACATGATTCGTTAGAGTCGACTTCGGACGAGACAATTAAAGAAATCGTCGTTGCATTACACATTGAGGAGAACACTCCATTAGAAATTAAGTCGCCAATATACTTAGACACCGAGGTAGCAATGGAGAAATCTGCGCAGATACGAATGCTGTCTTCTTGTAAGTTCTCAAAGAGTTTAGACTGCACTTTCTCCCAGCTGGAAATATTGCTTGACGAGAGAAGCTGATGGAAGCAGTCATGGGTTGCGTTGTTTGGTGAAGGTGTCTGCTGGAGAAAGACGTCGGCATCAGCAGTTTGCGGCACACACTGACCATCTTGTAGTCTTGTAAAGTCCGGACAACTTAGATTCCTGCAGATAGCCAAAAAAGGGTCGTAAATCTGCTCTGAATTGCAGTTACCCAAACTCTCCGGTTCGGATGGTCCAAATAAACCGTGTTGAATACTTTGTGCTTTATATTTGTTGAAATCAAACAGAAGTGTATATGACCGGTACGGATCAAGAATCGTTTGGAAATCTTGTGCTTCACACTGGAGTCGCCTATCAGTGACTGCTAGTGACGTTCCGGTATTACAATACTTGCAATACATGTTCTTGTAGGGAATGACGTCAGATGCATTCTCGACGTGGACACTGAAGACCATGGAGGTGTGATTATGGCAGTGTTCGATGTCGGAGGGTCCAGCAAGCGTGTCGATTGGGCAGGTGTTGACGTAGTTTCGGTAGCAACGATGTAGGTCTTTGGACGTTTCAGGGGGAGTTATACGCCATTTGGTACACGAACTATACTCAGGGATTCCTCTTGACAAAAAGCGACTACAATCCCAAAATTTGAAAGACCATTGTTGAACTTGTTGTAGTGGGACATTGTGACAGATTGCGCAGTATACATTCTTAAAAACAGAATCATCGGGCCCATTCACCGGTAGCGAAAGAAGATTTTGTGAGCTCTTCAGTGTGTCGTCCTCGCAGTCGTTTCGGACTTCGTTGTTCTGCCAAGCAGGAGGGCATTTTGCAACAGCTACGACATTTCCGAATAGCTGGACTGGGTCAAAGGGGGAAACGCAGCGGAAGAAAGGGGCAAACCTCGTCTCTGAGTTTGGCGGACTTGTTTCGTTAACGCAATGGTCGAAATAATCAACGCAACAGTCACCAAAGATGGTACATTTACTGTCGCAGCGACAATTCTCCCTTGGCGTCACGTCTTCATCACTGGAACCATGCCTACCAAGTAGAACAGATTTGAGAGGTGCTCGATCCTCACAGTCTGGCAAACACCTAGTCCATTGCTCTGGGCAAATTTCACCTTCCACTGTCGCATGAACTGTAAGCAAACAAACGAAGACTTGCTGTTTTTGTTGATGTTAATAATAATAATAATAACAATTAAAACTTATAAAGCGCCATCTATCTAAGACTAAACTTATTCCGAGGCGCATAAAACAAACAAAGAGAGTAACAAAACAAAAACAAAAATACAAATTACGAAGCTTGGAAAGAAATAAGGGTAAATTGAATAAAAATGTTGAATTACATAAACGTGTTGGCAAAAATAAATGGTTAAAAACAGACAGAAAGTCAATCATAAGAAATTTTGAATAGGTGGGTTTTAAGCAGAGTTTTGAAAATGTCCAGAGACGTTGTAGCTCGAATATGTAAAGGAAGAGAGTTCCAGAGTGTGGGTGCGGATACAGAAAAAGCACGAACGCCGTTGGAAGTGTTTGTTTTGGGGACAATTAAATAAAGTTGGTTTGTAGAGCGAAGATTGCGAGTAGGTGTATATGGTGAGAGAATTTCTTTCAGATATGGAGGAGCCCTTCCATTCATAGCTTTCCAGGCGAGCAAAATAATTTTGAATTTAATTCTTTGACAGACATGGGAGCCAGTAAAGTTGTTTCAATACAGGTGTGATGTGATCATATTTACGTGTTTTAGATAATACGCAAGCAGCAGCGTTCTGGACATTTTGAAGTTTTGTGATAAGATTCTTGTTTATACCATAAAGCAATGAGTTTCCATTATCAAGCCTGGATGTGATGAAAGCATGTATAAGGATAGAAGCAGACTTTTCGTTGAGGATTTTGCGAACGCTGTTAATATTTCTATTATGGTAAAAAGCAGAATTTTCAAAAATTGACAAATTTTCTTAACACGGGATTCCATACACATAGTGTTATCAAAAATGACCCCAAGATTCCGAGCATTTGCAGATGATGTTACAGTGGCAGTGCCAATTTGCATCTGGTGATTTACAATTTTGTTCTGGTTATGTTTAGATGATATTATGAGCAGCTCAGTTTTATCATCGTTGAGTTTTAATTTATTGTTGGTCATCCATAACTTAATATCAGAAACACATTGCTCAACACGTTTGCGTTCAGATTGCTCATCAGAACAGTTCAAATCAAATGAAAGATACAGTTGAGTATCATCTGCATACAAATGTACATGGAGTCCGCGGTTTCTCGCGATTGAGGCTATTGGTTTAGAGTAAATGGTGAAGAAAAGTGGCCCAAGGACAGATCCCTGGGGAACACCAAACAAGAGCGTGGCAACTGATGATAAAACTCCATTGATGTTAATGGCTTGAGTTCGGTTGCTGATGTAAGATGTAATCCATTGGAGAGCTGGCCCCTTGACACCCAAAGAGTTCAGGCGTCCCAGAAGTATAGTATGATCTATTGTGTCAAAGGCAGCGGAAAGGTCTAAAAGAACCAAGAACACACCGCGTTTATCATCCACAGTGCGAAGAATATCATTATGAACACGCAACAATGCACTTTCTGTCCCATGATAATTTCTGTATGCAGATTGGGAGGGCTCATACAGATTGTGTTCAGACAGATGATCGGTCAGACGGGCAGCAACTACTTTCTCAATTTTTTTGACATAAATGAGAGGTTGGAAACGGCGGAAATTTTTATGATTTTCTGAGTCGAGCGATGGCTTTTTAAAGGCACCTGAAAATAGGATTTTTTTCTTTTAAACATAAGAGTATATGTTTATTAACAATAAAACAATTTTTTGAGTAATCGTTTGTCACGATTTATATGTTAAAAAAATTAATTAAGTGCTTGGGGGGTTGACTCCGCCTACCCCTTTTGTGACGTAGGAAAAGGAAGACTTTGCCTCGAAGCGTAGATAAACACTCGTGCAAAAGTACATGTAATTCTAAGACGTGAGTTTGTATGCTGCGAAAAAGGTTTTTTTCTGACATTTTTCCGGCAATGCCGACCAGGTGTATTGCTGCTGGATGCAGCAAAACAACTAAAGATGGGGTCAGTCTTCATCTATTTCCTGCAGATCCCAAGTATAGGCGGTTGTGGGCTGCGAAAGTCAGATTAACTAGAGCAAAGTGGTCCGGTCCGACGTCTTTTTCAGCGCTATGTAGCGAACACTTCGAGCCGTCGTGCTTCGAATCCAGGATACACCACTCATTTGACATGACGAGAAGAGCCATTCTTAAACACGACGCCGTCCCAACAATTTTCCAGCTAGTGGGAAATCGAAGAAGGTATCTGAAAGACGTGACGAACCCAGAGGAGCATTTGCTAAACGTGAAAAAATTCGGGTAAGTTTGAACTTTGAGAGTATGTTTTTAGCTTTTGCCAAGTGACACGATTTTTTTGGGGTACCGCATGCGATTCACCGTGCGTGCAGGTCCTATGTGACCGTCCGCACATTATACAGCAGCCATAGTTCGTGCGTGCAGTCTGCTCCGTGGCCGTATTTCTATAATAATACGTAGGCAGACCCACATCTTACAACCCATTTGGTCACTAAAAAGTCGCATAGTTAAATAAAAATAGCAGCAATAGCTTTTGTAAAAACCACTAGGCGCAACATGTTCAAGTTTCAATGTACGTATGTGTGTAAAATCCTGTCTAAATTTGTTTTGATGTGCCATGTTCCCAGACGTAATGTACGGGGGCCTGACTACAAATTTTCTCTTCAAATATCGCGCCTTGAATTACGTCACGAACAGCGCCCTCTCGGGTCGGGGCCTACTCGTAAATTTGTAAATACAATCAAAACTAATATTTTGAAACCTTAGTTAACTTTTTATTCACATTCCTCTCGTAAAAACACATATTTTAGTGACAAAAGCTTTATTAAAAAAAAATACCACTTCCAGGTGACTTTAAGGAGTGGAGTGACGATAGCACTTTTGAAACGCTGAGGGAAAGCAGCGTTATGGAGCGACAAATTGACAATTTTGGTGATAGGGGTGGACGGGACATTCAAGTGTTTTTTCAACAGCCAGGTTGGTTGGGATTGGATCAATGTCACAAGATTTTGAAGGTGATGAAGTTATCAGTTTCCGTATTTCAACTACAGAGGCTGGTTCAAATCTTTCGAGTGTAGGGATATTGGAGTTAGGCTCACTTGTATCTGCACTGATTGACTGTGTAGAGACGGAAGTGTCAAGATCAGTCCAAATATTTCTAATCTTGGTGATGAAGTAATCACTGAATTTTTCTGCCAATTCCAAAGTGTCACTGTGAGTTGGTAGCTTGGTTTTACTTTTACTATGCAATAAAGATTCAACTATCCGAAATATTTCTCGTTGGTTCTCACAGCTAGATAGTTTATCCTGGTAATATTTTGATTTAGCATCATTGATCATGTGGAGAACGCGTTGACGTTGAGCTTTAAACTGATCTCTATCAGCCGCATCGTTTGTTCTCCGCCAGGTCTTTCAAGTCGTTTACGCATTTTCTTTGCTTCAGCAATCTCAGTAGAGTACCATGGGTTTGATGGTCTGATGGTTACAGAGCGATTGTTTAACGGAGCATGATGGTTCAGAAGAGATTTAAGTATGCAGTCATACTGATCAATGAGGGTATCCAACGTTCAGACACGGTACTAAAGTTGGTTTAACTCATGGTTCAACTCGATCGAGTTCAACTCAGTGTGTCTGAACGGATCTAAAGTTAGTCCGAATTGAGTTCAACCCACAAAAGATAAACCGTCCAGGGAGGGGGTTTATCTTTAGACCGCTTCGGGTTTATCTTTTAACACTGTGTGTGGACAGAATAAAAAAAGACCACATCCGGTTTAACTCACAACAGGCGACCCATTGACCTCCAGAATTATTACGTAAACCCGCGGTGACCAATGAACAGGACAATAAACAGGATGTTAGAATAACGGGGTCGCGTTTTCTTTGACCTCTTAAAACCAAAGATAAACCGGATCGGGTTTAACTCAGTGCTGTCTGAACGCAAAGGGGTTTTATTTTTACGATCACCCCCTTCTGCTCGTAAAAGTTAAATCGGTTCGGGTCTAACTTAGTACGCTGTCTGAACATCAAGTTATCCGAAGGATTGATTATCAGATCAGACTTGCAAATATCCTCTGCAAAAGAATCATGGTCAAGGCAAGCATATTTGCGATAGGAGATTTGTTTATTAGTCGGCAGGGGTTTATTTAAGTTTAGTGAACAATGTATGGCTGCGTGGTCCGTTAGAAAACTTCCAACATTTACTGAGTCTACAAGGTTATCGGATGGGCGAGCGATTTCAAGGTCTAGAATGTGACCGCTTATTTGAGTAGGTATACTAACAAACTGTGACATATTGGTGGATTCAAGCATGTCTTTTAATCGAGTGGCAATGTTAATGGTATAATCAATGTACAAGAAGTGCCTCGTCCAATGTCTGCGTAAGACTTGCACGGTCTTTTGCTATAAAGTAATTTACAAATAATGATATCTTTAAAATACATCACAAGTTGAAATTGTTTATATTGTGTAGTTTACTTTGCAGATGGAAGAAATCTCTGATAATGTTTTTAACAAATACACTGAGCTTAAGTTTCCAGACGATGATCTTTATTTTTTGTATACAATGTATTTTCTACAGTTTTTATATACATTTATATTTGATTTGGTATTTGATGTGCAATTTTTATGTCGTTTTTGTCCTTTTGTGCCTTTGTTATTTTTATTGTCTGGATCGCCTTTGATAGTGATTATTTTCGCTTTTTGGATATGCGCAGGCTTGTTCTCTGTGTAGTCTTATTTTTTATTGCCTATTCTTGGTATGTACTGTTTGCCTGGAAATAAATAAATAAACAAATAAATAACATAAAGATGACTAGAGCAGGTGAGAACTTATTCCGCGGCAGTAACGTTAGAGGCAAGTAAGTTCCCCTAATTTCAAATGCGAACAATAGTCCCGTCCGATTTCTTACCTCCCCGGTTTGTAGTTAATAACAAGAAGCTTTCTAGGGGACAAGGTTGATAAAAACATCTTTCTTCTCAACGAAAACCCAATGTGACGATCGACCTATATCTCGTAGGCCTTCGTACGACTGCTATCTCGCCCGTAACACTTCCTTCTCTTACCCGTAACACTTCCTTCTCTCGCCCGTACCACTTTTATATTGCGACCGTATCACTTCGCCTATATATCGCCTGTATACCACTTCCACTTTGCTCGTAACACTCCCATCCCGCCCTAGCGTACCACTTCTATCTCCCTCGACAACTTCCTTCTCGCCCATACCACTTATATCTTGTCCATCTCGCCCGTCACTTCCACTCGCCCGTACTATTCATATGAAGGTCTACGTGATTTGTGTCGATCGTACCAACGGGTTTCAGAAAGAAGGAGTATGTTTTTCGCCATGTCCATTTATAGACGGCTTTGACAAAAAGGAATTTTATTTCTTCTTTTCAGAACTAAAATTAGTCTCTGATCCCGAATTCGAAATCCTACTCTTTCGCGGTAGACTAGCCATCGACAAGTTCACAAAGAACAAAACTACGCAGCAAAGCAGATACACTAGCTTCTTATCGCAAACTGAATAATACAATGACGTACCCCTGTAATCATGAACAGTTTCACCATGTGAATGGTGTTTGCGAATCATTAAACAATGAAACCAAATTCAAAAAACTAAATTCAAAGTTTGTACTCGCATCAGAACAATCAGTTAAATAAACTCAGATTTTGATGATTCTGATAATTTTAAAATGTCTGTCTTATTACCTGTAATTCCGCAGCACACGTAAATTGCTGCTAAGAGCATCGAGTCCAACCGAGTCATTCCGATCACCAGAATCTTTACCCCCGCTGCTTTTTCAACGAAGTGTCACTTAAAACTGACAGCCGCAGAATTGTGCCTTCTCCTTCACGAAGATTATAATTATTTGACATTTAACCTTGGAGAGTAAATCTTATTGTCTAGTATTATTGTTTTTGTTTAATTAGCTTTCAAGGGACCTTTGACAATAATTACCAAGGTGTACATGTGCATGTAGGCAACTTTATCCCCTAATAGTCCAGTCATACTGCAGCTGGACCTCCAAAATCCAAGTGGCGGAAAGCCGTCAAATTTGCATAATTATGTTAATTAGTTTCCGCCATTAGCTGAAAATGAAAAACCATGCATATCTTGACAACAAAGAGGGCTAGCATGCTCAAAATGGTTTCTATACCCATGTTTTCATGGTCAAGGAGTCCAATGAAAAAAGGAATAATCTTTAAAAAGTGACCAAAAGTCTTCAAATTTGCATAATTGTGTTAATTAGTTTCCGCCATTAGCTGAAAATGAAAAACCATGCATATCTTGACAACAAAGAGGGCTAGCATGTTAAAAATGGTGTCTATACCCATGTTTTCATGGTCAAAGAGTCCAATGAAGAATGGGATAACCTTTAAAAAGTGACTAAAAGTCTTCAAATTTGCATAATTGTGTTAATTAGTTTCCGCCATTAGCTGAAAATGAAAAACCATGCATATCTTGACAACAAAGAGGGCTAGCATGCTCAAAATGGTGTCTATACCCATGTTTTTATGGTCAATAAGTCCAATGAAGAAAGGAATAACCTTTTAAAAGTGTTGGAAAGCTTTCAAATTTCCAAAATTATGTTAATTAGTTTCCGCTATTAATTAGCTGAAAATGAAAAAAGGCATATCTTTAAAACAAAAAAGGCTTACATGCTTAAAATGGTGTCTATACCACCCATGTTTTTATGGTCAAGGAGTTCAATGAAAAAATGAATTACCTTTCAAAAGTGTTGGAAAGCCTTCAAATTTGCAAAGGTATGTTAATTAGTTTCTTCCATTGGTGGAAAAACATGCATATCTTTCATTAGGTGCAGGTGGCAAGTCAGTTTTCACTGGCAACGGGTTCTGTTTGACCATTGCCAATTCAGTTGAGCGAGAGGTTGTCTTCAGCCGACGCACTCTCGGGATCGTGTTGCATCATTCGTCAGCTGATCTACGAATATTAGTCTCCTCCTGCCCTTGCTGTTGTTTCCATCCATGGAATCCCAAAGAATAAGGGTGCCAACAGCTAGCTCTGGATGTCGGACAGAGTGGCCAGTCAGCCTCATCCTTCGTTCCCTGATTGAGAGATGATTGTCGATGCCCTTGGAAGGGCATCGTAGGGCTTGGAAGGGCATAAGGTCCTCTTAAACATAGTGCACATCAAGGGCCATCCGTGTATACCATTCTTGTTAAGACACCGTCTAGTGCTCTTTCTTGAATTGCTATCAGAGTTCCTGTCTTGACTCGATACAGAAATACAGACTCAACTGTAGCAACGAACAGCGACTCTTGATGATATCGTTGAGACCAGCTCTTCACAGATGCTCTTGCCAGGAAGGGCATTCCGTGCCAAAGCTCTCCTCACCCTTTCTCACTCTTAGTTGATCATATTATGAGGACGCCAAGGTATTTAAGTTCTTCAATGACCTCTAGGGGAGCTCTAGGGTCTGCCCATCTGAGTTGATTTGTCAACTCAGTGGGCAGACCGTCAATTTGTTGTCTTCTTCGAGTTGAGCTGCAGGCCAACTCGGCTGCACTAGAGCTAATCAGCTGCAAGCAGTTTTTGTGCCTCATCCACTGTGTCTGAGAGGAGAGATGTCGTCAGCATAATCAAGGCCTGTAATCACTACAGCTGGCACTCTCCTTCTCCGGCGTTCGGCAAGCGTAGAGCCTAGCTCTTCCTCCTTGCCATTGATAGCAGATCTCAAAGCAATCCAAGACGAGCATGAACACGAATAATGCTAGTGTGTCCCCCTGCAGAGCTTCAGCCGTGATTTCAAACAGGTATGTGGTACCATCTGGGGTGACCACCTTAGCCCACAAATTGTTGTAGCTTGCAGTAATTGCCTTTTCTGGACTCCATGCTCGAAGGATCTGAATGAGCTTGCATCGGTGTACGATGCCATTGGCTTTCTTGAAGTCGATGAAGGTAATGACACATGACATGTTCTTGTCACTGACTCCGACCAGTATTTGCCTTAGGGCAAGGATCTGCCCAGTTGTGGTTCTCTTTGGACGGAAACCATGAGTCAGGATCAGACAGTTATATGTCTTCATGACAAGATAAGATAAAGGTATAGTTATCTGGTGTAGAGAGGTGGCCCGATTTGGGTAGTGGTATGATGTTAAGAGTTAAAATCAACTCATTGTGGGTAGATCTCCCAACTTGTTGACTTTGTTCCAGTGGGACATCATGAGTAGCTAGTGTGCACAACCACAATCCAGTCGATTTAAGTGATCGTTCCCCCCCCCCCTCCTCATTCTTGAATTTGGTAGTAGCTTCGCATACTGTGGATCTTGGTAGATGCCTCAGTAGGTGCCAAATTGCTAGCCTCGACATATTTCGAGCTCTGTCAGTCTGTTAAAGTCTCGTCACTGAACTTCTTCAATCGCAGTTTATTAAGAACGGTGTTTTGATATGCGCTGTAGAGAAATGCAGTGCCTTTTCAGCAGCATGGATGATCTTCCTTTGGGCTTTCCACCATGAAATTATCAGCCATTTTTGACAGTCATGCCCAACAGCGATCCATGCGACGAACAACACCCTTCCAGGAAGTATTTGTTGATATATGGGTGTTTTTACTAAATGACCAAGAAGCCATTGCAGCATCCCTTGTCCAATGACACTGTGCTTGTTGGAACGACACCAACCTGTTTAGTGCTACCTTTCACAATGCATATACTATAAGGCAGATCCTTATTCTTCATGCCAAAGCCGAAACAAAATAAAAATCGCATGTGGAACATCCGGAAGGAGGAGCTTGGCCCTTCTGTGTGCTCAAGCACTTTGGGGTGTGACACGACACCAAGGCTGTATGGCATTGGAAAGCAAGTAGGCCTGTCCCCAAGATCCGTACCAATGAGTGGTCAAAAGTGGCTGATACTTTCATGATTGAAAGCGCAAAGACAGAGGACATCATCCATGCTTGTGAAAAGACCCTTGCATTCCTCTTAAGTGTGATCAAGAAACTGGTCTGAACAAACGCTGATTCATGAACTTCTATACACGGGTATAAACACCATTTTGAACATGCTAGCCCTCTTTGTTTTAACGATATGTTTTTCACTTTCAGCTAATGACGGAAAATCATTAACATAAAAATTTGCAAATTTGAAGGCTTTTCGAAACTTGTGACAGGTTAATCCTTCCTTCACTGGATTCCTTGATCATGAAAACACGGGTATATACACCATTTTGAGCATGCTAGCCCTCTTTGATGTCAAGATATGCATGTTTTGCCACTAATGACAGAAACTAATTAACATAATTATGCAAATTTGAAGGCTTTTCGACACTTTTGAAAGGTTATTTATTTCTTCACTTGACTCCATGACCACGAAAACATGGGAATAGACACCATTGTGAGTATGCAGCCCTCTTTGTTACCGATATATGCATGTTTTGCCACTAATGGCAAAAACTAATTAACATAATTATGCAAATTGGAAGGCTTTCCAGCGCTTTTTAAAGGTTATTCCTTTCTTCATTGGACTCCTTGACCATGAAAACATGGGTACAGACACCATTTTGAGCATGCTAGCCCTCTTTGTTACCGAGATATGCACGTTTTTTTCATTTTCAGCTAATGGCGGAAACTAATTAACATAATTATGCAAATTTGACGGCTTTCCGCCACTTGGATTTTGGAGGACTTTTGATATGTTAAACTTGGAATCAATTCTGTTGCAATTTTTTCCAGGTCAAGCCAGTATTTCTGATAGATTGACTGGACTATAAACACACGGACGGACATGCAATGAAAGACATCACATCATAACGGGTGTATGAGACAGTAAACACGTTCGTTAGTATCTAGGATTTGAGGCATTGCATGGTGAGGTATCAATGTATATTTGGTTTGCGGTAACACCATGTGTGTATCTACTTGCCAGGTAGAGTTGTTCTTAGGGAACTGTCTTGCTTTATTCTACTGCCGTGGAGTAGATAATCGGAGGTTCGGGAGACTTCTCAGTTCTGAAAAGAACTGTCCTGCTTTTTAACTATTACCAGGGCGGATGGTATAGAAATTAGACTGGACTACTACTTTAGCTTATAGGATCGTAATAAACTGTACTGCCGCGGAGTCAGTTCTGAAGTTGGTTAGTATCCCTATTGTTATACAAAATTGCACATCAATATTGTAACATGAACTAAAAGAATTCTGACTAGTTTTCTAGACTCATTCAAATTAGAGGGCCACGTGAGACAACACGTGAGACAACACTTTGGTTGACGTGGTTCGGTGTTCTATGATGTATGAACCTGCAGATTTGTAATGCAGCCTATAATGTTTCAGGTAAGTGTTAAACAAGGGTTGAAACTAACAGGTAATGCAGCTGCATTGTTCATATATTTTAATGTATACATACATTTTCCTAACGTTACAGAATTGTTTAAAAAAGAAAAACTCGTCTAAGATCACAGGTTTACCCCACATTAAAAATTACACGGTCTAATGATGGTGATAGTAGAAAACACCCCTTGAAATTATTTCTGCCTGAAATGTAATAAATTATGAGAAATAACTAAAACTATTTCACCGTTTGGATTTTATCGCTCAATGAGCGTTTTAATCATTTTAGGGTGGAATCGATGTCATGCAAAATGCAAAAAAACAGAGAAATATAGAATACAAAGATAGTACACAATGAATAATCTAAGACAGTTATCTTGCAAGCTAAGTGAAGCTACATAAAGAGTGGCCGGCACTGTTTTTGATTTAGTGAATTGAACTTTATCAGCATCGTATGCAGGTAAAAGTGTTCCAAAGTTACGGAGCACTATCGGATTAGGCACGATCGACATAATGACGAGAAAGTTCCAGGAACAGCTTAACAAAGTCCTAGCAGAAGAACAGAGAGTGAGAGGATATTCGCAATGTAAGATGACGTTAAAGGCACTGGACGCCTTTGTTAATTGTCAAAAAGACCAGAAGTCTCACTTGGTGAATCCCAATACTATGCATAAAGTACCAAACCGGTGAAAATATGGACTCAATTAGTCATCAAAGTTGCGAGAAAATAATAGAAGAAAGAAAAAAAAACAGATGCTTGAATTCCAGCTGAGGTATCGTATTCAATTCATCAGTGAGAAGTTACTACCTTCTCAAGTTTTATATTATGAACAGCTCCGGTGCCTTTAAGCCGATCTGAGATTGATGCCTTATATTGCCAAGCAGAGATAGCTAATTAGTTTTCTTTTAATATGTCAGCAGTGAGGAAGTCGAGTCCCTGTTGTCCAGCTCTGCACCTGAGTCTGAGACCCCAAGCACAGGAGACGTCATTATCAGGTTAGATCCAGCGCCAATTTGCCTTGTTATTAATTAGCCCGCACGCAGGAGTTGGTCTTCGAAAAGCACTCTGAAACCGTTTGTTATGAAATTCATATTGTATTAGATAGGTTTATATAACACGGTCGGCCATTTTATGGCGTCAAAAATTTGACTCAAAGCACCGGCCCGCTCTGAATTCACCAGTAGCGGTACTGGGTATGATCTTTACAGTATATAGGCCTATCTTGATCAAGTGGGATCGAAGCATTTTTTTCCGATGTTTCAACCTCGGCAGATGATAATCTGATGATAACAGTATTGATTGATGTTGACATGAAACAAATATGTCTGAAATGAAAATAATCGAAGGCAGAGACCCTCTTATAAACCGAATGAAGAGACGGTGGAAACAGAGAGGGGCCTTGAGTAGACCGACACAGCAGAGAGATGCCCCAGCAACTCACCAGCCACGCTTTGTAAAAGTTATCGTTAATTTGCCTTGGATCGGACGAGTTGGTCTTTGAAACTTACGTTTGAAACCGTTATGAAATGCATATAGTTAAAAAGATATTTTAAAAGTAGATTATAATAATCCACACAGGTATATCACTCGAAATTGCATGGCTGTACTTTTACGTCGCGAACTAACACGGTCAGCCATTTTCGGAGTAAAAATAATTATTTTGACTTCACAAAATGGCCGACCGTGTTTGTTTGAGTGCTCAACGTAAAAGGAAAACCGCGCAATTTTGAGGCATGTTTGTGTGGATACTTTGCATTTTATAACAAACGGTTTCTAACGCTTCTCAACAACCAACTCGACCGATCCAATGCAACGTATTCCTTTTTGGATAAAAGGCAGACAGAGCCGGGTGTCCCGGGGAATTCCGTCCGCCGGATCCTGTTCCTCATAATTTTGGAAACTAACATGTGCTAGAGGAGGAGGATTCAAATGAGGGCGCATCAGAACTTATGCACACCATGAATTCTCCATTATGGGGAGGGGGGGGGGGCACGAATCTCATGTCGCACCGATGTCCCAGGGAAATCTGTCTGGAGATTATGGAATACTTTAACATAGGCTGTTGTGGAGGAGGGTTCAAAAGAGGGCGCTATCAGAAGAAGTTTGTAACAGTTCGCCGTATGGGGGGGACGGGGGGGGGGGGATCACCATACAAATCTCTTGGGGACAGAATCGCCACTGGTTGGTTTCAGAGGGTCACCCCACACAACAGTACCCTGTCCCTCTGTCAACTGTTCCCCGGGAGTAGTGTTATAATGTTTGCCATGGAAATTTCCCCCCTCTCATTTCTGACTGAAGATGAAATGTATTTATATTTAACGTATGCCAATATTATGTTCATTTGTTTGCCTCTACTGTGCGACGGTACGCGTGCAATCCCCCCGCCCCGCCCCCCAATAAAATAAGAAATGAATTGTTGTTCCTAGTAATTCAATTATTTTCCACTTTGGTGAACTTTGTGTTAAGTGTATGGCTGCTTTTACCGGTGATGTCCCAGGGAAATAATATGGCCCGCCGGAGATTCTATCCTCGATCCCATCGACAATGGACAAACTTGGGCTAATAAACGAGGATGTTTCAAAAGAGGGCGCTATCATAGCTCACCGTATCGTGGGTGTGGGGGGGGGGCGGGGGGATATGCATCTTCGATGCTGTAAACTGCAGGGGTTGAGCGGAGCTGAGCGTTTTGTCACTACATTATAGGCCGTCAAAACAGCTCAGTCAACCCTTCATGGAGGTATTATACCTCCATGCTTGTTCTACGGTCACAACCTTGTTATGTCCTCACAATCCACAAGCGGCAGCCCGTTCGAAGTTTCCGCTGGTAAATTGTTTTGTACCGTTTACAGTTGCGACTAACCCATGGCCGAGCCCCTTCGTCTAGCCTCCTTGCCACGGTCGACCATGAGAGAGGGAACATCTCCACCATTTATATCGAAACTACCTGAAGCGCCCATCATTGAATAAAGCCATACAGGATGTACTTGACATAATGATTTCCTGTATTATAAAACTTGGTTATGGTTATATATACATGGTCATTTTATTAAGACGGCACAATCGATTGATTGGTTTGGTTGGGATAGTGCAGTCTCGCCGTTTTGGGCATCATGATGTGCTCATGTTAGGTGGGCTACAGTGTTCACCAACTACATATGCAGTGAAATTTCTACCTCCATGATTTAAGTCTCAAGTTGAGATAAAACAAAGAAGGCGATTATAGGTCAACAAAGAGGGGAAAGACCTAGTCCTTTTTTGTTATTTGTGTGAATAAGTTTGAAGTTAGGATCACAACGCGGTGCCCCCCCCCAAAAAAAAAAACACCATGGCGATTCGTTGCCCCCCCCCCCGTAGGATACCTCCAGGTAGCCTCCTGTACAGAAAAGTTCCATGTTCAAACCAGACAATTAATAGGCCTATATCCTTGGCGCCCGTGGGAGATGAATCAAAACGCTTGTTTTAGGCCTGAAACTTTCATAGGCAAACCTTTTTTCAGATTTCATGACGTTCTTGGCCCAATTGTTTCTTGATACTCTGTCAAAATATGATGGAAGAATCACGCATTTTCGCGAAGTTTATCATAAGTCACTGAGGTTTATTATTGATATGACTGTCAAACTGAATCATGGTGCATCATCATAATTCTTTTGCTGCGGCACATAATGTGTCATAAAAGCATTGTAAACGCCCCCATGTTAAAAAACACCACACACAAACAACAAATTCTGATATTTTGAACGTGGTGGATCGTGGATGAAGCATGTTTTGAACACCTGCACCTCATGAGATTTTCTTGCCTTTTTTCCCTTCCGTCTTATTTTTTAACCAATGAAATTTGAATGTTCCCATGTAACGTCTGAAGATTGTACTTTGCTGAGCACTAATAATGGAATATCAGTTATGCTCCAGTACTCAGGGAAAAAAGATGGAATGCCATTATTGTCACTGAAGGTTAGTCCATTTATATAAATTAGGGTATGAAACACTACATGGACTAGTGTGTTAACTTAATGTTGCATTTAACAAGAAATTGTACACTTAATCACTTTAGTATAGCATTAGTGCATTAGAATAAATTATAAATTAACGCAAACAAGTTGTCTATCTTGTTCACCAAATTGCAAGTTAAAAAAGAACACCCCTAAAATATAAATGATATGACCTTTTGAAGTGGATGGTTTGCATAGGCTAACGGACGGTTTGTGAGTAGCGAAGAATAAAATTTACCTTTAATTTACATAAAGTAGCATGGCGGCTGCGGCACAGTGCAACACAAACGCCTAAAAACTGTAAGTAACGTTTATTTTTGTTTAAATATTCCGGTGGAATTCAGTGTTTTAAGGTGACACGACCATTATTTTCTAAATTCATAGGATACCTTTTAAACAGCTGTGCAACCAAAGGGGTTCGCTAAGAGGTGGAAAATACGAGGAAAATTCGTCACGATTTCGGGAATAGGGGAGCTACGCAGTGCTTTCCGCTTTTAATACGAGTCCATCATGCAATGCATTATTGTGTACTTGATTTTTTGTTGTTGTGTTGAATGTCACCCATTGTTCTAGTCTTGTGGATTTATACAGGATCAGTTATCAGTTGGAAACCTCCAAAACCGTTGGGTTTTTATCATGAATTGCTGATGTCACTAGGTCCTACAAAAATAATTTGATATTCTGTATCTTGCTCGGTCCTCTGCTGTGTGTTTCTGATAATACTGAGTCTAATGTTGTTGGACTTGGAGTCGGTGAGTGTTTTCTGATTCAAATAATTGTTATCTTGGGAAGGGGTTAGCAATTTAGCAAGGATGGTGGTTGAGACCCATGACAGGGCAGGGATAACGGATAACTTTCCGTATGGCGCCACCACTTTTTCACAAATTTTTACAAAAAGGGATCTCATTGAGGTAAATTAGATACTATATTATTTCATATCGAATGAAAAAGTGGAGGCGCCATACGGAAACTTTTCCGGGATAACTTTCCACCTTTTCACTCATTTTTACAAAAAGGGATTGAGGTAAATTAGATTACTAATATTATTTCATATCGAATGAAAAAGTGGTAGCGCCATACTGCATACGGAAACTTTTCCCATGGCGGCAGTGGGTGGATGCTGCGAGCAGTGATTTCTCTTTTGAAGTTTGATTCCGAAATTTCAACTTTGTTTTATGGTTGTCGAACATTGTCAAAGTCAATATTTCAAGTGAACTTAAAGTTAACTCCAGTTCATACTGCGAAGGCGTGTGACCGTGTATGCGAATTTTGATGTCACAATGCTGTTTTCAGCGACTGTTTGCAGGAACTGAACTAACTGATTGCGAAATATTCATTGCGAATTTGTGACATTCTTGGGAAGTAAGAACCGGGCTTTAGCGTGCCAGCTTCTGTAACTGACTTCAGGCGCGACTGGGCCTGGGTCTAGTTGTTGAGGCTGAGTGAGTTTGTCTGTTTCTACAGATTCCATTTCTACGATAGAAAGGGATACCACCCTTCTTAATCCTAGTTCATGTTTTTATTAGGCCTCGACTAATATTTCTTTCTTTTCAACATACATGATGTACATTCCATTTCTAATTCTACTGCCACATTTGCCATGGTAGGGGCCCATCATCTGAAGGCTGCTCCACAGTATAGTGCAGCAAAGTTGTTTCACAAATGGGAGACATTTAACAATTAATTTGAAAACTGAAAAATGTCTGCCAGCATTCTTTGGTTTTTAGTTTTAAGGACAGTCTTCTTATTTGCATGTGAACTGATGTTACTAGACTTCAACTAGTGTTCTATACTACACTAGTGATCTAGCCTCTACCTAGGCTCTACTAGACTCTCCTAATTTATCTAGCAGTGTTACCTACCTAGGATTCTAATTTTACACTGGACCGATCGAAGGCACTTGGTTTTAGTATTTTAGCGAGTAAACTTATAACCAGACAAGTCTGGCAGTCTTGTGTTTTTCTATTGAATAAAAGTACCCCACTGTGTAACAGTTCACTGTGTTTACTAGTTCAGATGTTTCAAATGTGACTGTTTTTTTTCTTGTTTTTTTTTTTCATTTCAATTTTGGTCTTGTTCAGTTTTCAATTCTGGTTTTGTGAAAAACACAACTCAGTTCAAACATACATTGTGGTCCAGTGAGCATATAATTTTGGTTATCCTACAGAGTTTCGGTTTGTCACGTTTAGGATTTGTGCCTCCAACATATTGTTTTTTTAAAAACATTTTGTTATGTACTGATCAAGATGGAAACAAATGATGAATTGAATGTTTTTCCCTAGAAATTTGAGCCTGGCACTGGTTTCACTTGTAATAATAATAGGACAACAAACTTGGGGAATATCATTGTATGGTTGGTGTGTGAAAAGTAATTGAACCAATCCTATGTTGGATTGGGTAAAACCAACTGTTAATTGCAAGTGTGCATTCATGAAGATTATCCTGGGTCGATAAGGAGATATTAAAAACTTAAGGGTTTTCTAAGTGAGGAAGAGTAACTCATTCTAACTTGAGATACATGTAAGACCAGTCCTAACTCTTTGTGAAATCCACCCCAGATCAGGGAAAGCTGACAAAAGGTAGAAAAGATTTCCTTTGTGTGTTTAAATATTGCCTTTTTAAAATATAGCAATGTCACACTTCATGTCCCCAACTCTACAGAATGCCCTCAAAATTTGGCTATTAGATTTGAGTGCGCGATCCCGAAATGAGTTAATACAACATGAAGGCAAGGAGTGATTGATCTCTAGGGACGCCATTTTGTAACAAAGAAGTTTATTTTGTTGATAATGTGACCATGCACTTGTAAACTTGACCTAAATACTAGTCAAGGTTTTTATGGTTACTCATTACCATTACCCCATGCAAATATTTTGAGCTTGATTCCCACGCTCAAAAAAGTTCTATAGCCATGATTTCTATACCCTTCTCTGGTTGGATGCTGGTTAGAAATAGAGGGGGGGGGGGGCTGTTATTATCTGAGGTTCATAGAAAATCCTACAATTGACTAGTGGTGACTGTGAGTGAAGCCTTTACAGTCAGGACTTTTTCTATAGCCATAATTTCTATACAATTCTCTGGTTGGTAAAGGTGTGGAGTGTTTAGTTTTTACAGTTCATGATTGCACGTTGTGTTAGTGCGATGTTAGTGCGGTGTCAAGTTTGAGTCAACACTCCAGGCTAAAAGTTAAAAAGTGCTTTTGGACTGTTTTTTCACTTTCAGAGTAGAGTACGTGTACTTGTCAGGGCTTGGTATGTTTGTAAAAAAAATTACTGGACCAGAAATACTTTTTAACACAAGACCTAAGGCAAGAATATTTCTTTCTATACCAAACAATCTGCTGGAAACTTTTTTTAGGGAGAGTTTCGGATTGAAAAAGCTGGTGCCACTGGCTCAGTAGGGGCCTACTAGTACATTTTAGCATGTAAGCAATGTTGTAGCATGACAGGCAGGACAAGTCTGACATATTGTAGACTTTTTTTTCATAGAAAATTTGTGTTCATGGGCTTGTTTTGTTGTGAAATTGATGGGTCCAGTGCTGAAGTTACTGGGTCAGATTAGTCCTAATGGTAAACAGTATTGTCCAAGTCCCACACTTTGTGTATCACAACTTATATATCAAATAACAATCCTGTGGAAATCTAGGCTCAATCGGACATCGGAGTCGGGAGAAAATAACGGGAAAACAAACTCCTGTTTTCGCGCGTTTCGCCATGTCATGACATGTGTTTATAACAAATCCGTAATTCTCGCTAACGAGAATTTATTTTGTTTTACCGTTTTCTCAAAAAGTAAAGCATATTCATGGACTTATATTTCAATAGAAGTCTTTCACCATTACCTTCTGTAAACCCTGTCAATTATTTGTAAATCTGTGAACTTTTTTTTTTTCTGTACCGAAAGGGTCTAAGGGCTTTAATACTTTAAGCCAACTGTTTACATGCTAAAACCCATAGACCCCTACTAAGCTAGTGGCACTACATAAAACTTCATAGAGTAAAGAGAATAATTATAGTAATGTGCATTACTGTACAGGTATTGTGGCCTTGAAGGGACATCACATATATCACAACATGTGCAAGTTACAAAGCTAGTGTACAAGTATAAGCACATATGCGAATGTATGGGAGTATGGGCATGTATGCAAATTTGTTTGCATACTTAACTCGTTCAGTCATAATGTCATACATGTGTTCATTTACTTGATTTCCCAAACCAAAAAGTTAAAATTGGGACCCTTGTTCATACATACTTTGTGTGACCTGCTATTGTGTGATAAATTCACAAACATACAAACAAACACTGTATGAGATAAGCTTTGGGATTTTGTACAACTGTGTGCCAGGGACCACTTAAAAAAAACTGTGTGCCAGGGACCACTTAAAAAAACTGGGTAAAGAAATGAAATAAAATGCAGAGTGCACTTGCATAACAGCGTGCTTTTCAAACAGCGAAATCTTTTTATTAAGCGGGAATGCTATTTAAAGCCATTGGACCCTTTCGGTACAGAAAAAAACAAAAAAGTTCACAGATTTACAAATAACTTACAGGGTTTACAGAAGGTAGTGGTGAAATACTTCTTTTGAAATATTATTCCATGAAATGCTTTACTTTTTGAGAAAACAGTAAAACAATATCAATTCTCGTTAACGAGAATTACGGATTTATTTTAAACACATGTCATGACACGGCGAAACGCGCGGATACAAGGGCGGGTTTTCCCGTTATTTTCTCCCTACTCCGATGACCGATTAAGCCAAAATTTTCACAGGTTTGTTATTTGATATAGAAATTGTGATACACGAAGTGTGGGCCTTGGAAAATACTGTTTACTGAAAGGGTCCAATGGCTTTAAACTTGTTTATAATGTGTTTGGTTATTGTTCAATTTTGATATTTTTGTCTAATGGGTTAAAAAAATAAGGCACAGATTCAAGGTTTGGAAAAACTGGCTACACTTCTGCCTTTGACGGCGTTCATTAAAATTACAATACCTTGACATTATTAATGGGAGGTTCCTTTTTCGAAATGCCTCAAATGTTGCAACAAAGTGGCTTTATATAAATACAAAACATATCTCCCACAGACGACAACATGAGTAATAATGACATAACATGGGTTTTCGTGAATCTTTTTGAAAAGTATGGTAAGTACTCAGCTGGCAACGATTGTTTCTTTTCAACTTAAATCTGCTTACTCTCCTTGAACTCTTTGTTTTTGATTGATACAAACTTTTGTTTAAACGGATTTCAACAAAGATCATTTGTTGCCGTTTTCGATCAAGCTGGCCTTTAACTTGGTCTAAATGATCAGGCATGCAACTTTTCCTCTGATCAGCTGATTTTCTCTTTTTTTTAAACTCAGTTTTACCATACAAAATTGAAGAATACTAAACAAAATCATTGATATTTTGTAATTTCCTTTTTTTTTTTGGTGAAGTTACAGTTTGCATGCCTGAATGATGCACCTCCTTGAATGTACACTGTAGGTTGTAATGTCCACATCATCAGAATACGTCATCAACAGACAATCTCTTGATTATCGATCAATGATCCAATAATTATAATTATATAGGACTTATCATTCGAAGGTCATTAGAATTGTAGGTGTTTGGATCCAGATGACACAGAAAGCTGTTTTGTACAATGATGTACGTAGAACAGGGCACAAATTTTACACAGGCCCAATTCAAAGTGAGAATGGGAGACTTATGAGACACTGGCGATAGCAGACATAGTGGTCCATTTTTGCGACTCTGAGCATGCATGCAAGTATGCTCAGTATTGGCGCATAGGTCTGAGCCCTACTGGCTCACTGAAAAGAGGACCGTCCAAAAGTCTCCCAAACAAGTCCGACTTGATCAAACAAGTCCGACTATCCAATCGCCTAACAATACTTCACTGTGACAAACAAACTATTTTCCGATATTGTCTTTAAGTTTACTTCAATCATGGCGGTAGAAGTAGAGACTTAGGTTGATTTAGTCTTTTCCATGTATATATGTAGATACAGTAGGGATCCTTTTTTCAACACTGAACTGGACCAACCGGACAACTTGGACTGAATTCTAACTGGTACTTAAATAGGCGTTTTTAAATGTAGCTTTTGGTCAGCGGACGACTGTTTCGTACATTATGTATTGTAAGGGAAAACACTGCTCAGTATCCTCCGTCTCTGTCTCTGTTGAGCCATACTGTTGTTTTAACATGCACAATACAAACTGTGTCAAAGGGTGGAACAAGAGTCAAAGCCAAAGGCCAAACTGACCTTGGCCATCCTATTTTCTAAATTGGACCACCCTGGGAGACCATTAGAGCAAGCCTATGGCCATAGCTTGTGTTGCTCAAGTGAACTAAATAATAATGCCAAGACTTTTATCAATCATGCTTTTTGTAATCAAGACTACAGGTCTCAAAAAAATTAAAATTGTTTCTTTTGTATGAAACTATTGTTTCAATGTTAGAGTCCTCCATGGATAAAATCAATGGACATTTCCATCTAAAGGAAACTTTGTTTTTCATGTAGACAAAACCTGTCAGTGAAATAAGGTTTGCATGGTTGTTTTGTGTTTTTTTCGGCGGAAAGGTTGAATATTGAGCGACGTGTTTGTAAATGTAATTCTTGGTGCAAGACATTCTTGTAGACTTGGTCAAACTCTATGGTAATACCAATAGGCCCATTCACTCAACGCTACACACATCCGACTATTAAATTCCACCGATAGAGGGCGTTTCTGTAAGTCGCGATCCCCCCAGCAAGTTGTTTGAGTGAAGTGTGGTGGGGTGATCTGGAAGCTTTCCAACAGCGCCCTGCTATTGTTCAAAAGTAATGTGCGCGGTTAGGAGAAATAGAGCATTGGAATAACAATGTCTTGCACCAAGAATACATGTTTGCATATTTTAAAACACGTTTTGTTTACAAGAAACAGCAATGGTAACTTTTTGATACATGTAACTGTCCATTGATTTTATCCATGGCGAACTCTGTTAAGATTGAAAATATATGTGGATTACACATAGAGTTATACGAGAACTCGAGGGCGCACTGGTGATGCTGTTTGCACAAACAAGACGGGACCGCAAGAGACACACGTGCCATTCGGTACGCGCGTTGAATATGAAGTAAGTAGGTTTTGAAACTTTGCATGGTGGAGATAAGATATAGAAGAGTTTGCGGTAACACCATGTAATAACAATCTCTAAATGAGTTGGGGTGGTTCTGAAAAGAACCGTTGGGTTAACTCGACATTTCTATCAGTATGCTCTGATCAACTTCTGGAGAATGGGTATGTTCAGACAGCGTACTAACTTAGACCCGAACCGGTCTAACTTTTACGAGCAGCAGGGGGTGGTCGTAAAAATAAAAACCCCTTGCGTTCAGACAGCACAGAGTTAAACCCGATCCGGTTTATCTTCGGTTTTAAGAGGTCAAAGTAGAGGCGACCCCGTTGCTCTAACATCCGGTTTTATTCATCAGATTCATGCACCGAGTATGCCGAGATACTGAGTGCCCCATGCCCTGGATGATCATCAGGGCATAATTATTGGATACAAATGGCCAAATCAAACGCGGTAACAGTTTTACCGTTGGGAGGATATGGGCACTTAAAACAAACATGAACACGACTCAATTTTTTTTTTTTAAACAAACAAAATATTGATACAAACCGCCGAGAAAACTCACCAAAATATTGTCCATATTCCATGAAACAGATCACGTTTCATTTGTGCGTTTTGTTTTATACCACTGTTTCCGATTTAATAAATACTTTTAGTTTGTACTTCAATCGATTGGAAGTTGCGATCTCTCAAAAGCTGGTGCCGCGATTTTTATTCCGATTCGTTCATAAACACAACTACACACGTGCAAGTTACGTAAATACATGTACTTCGCAGTATTTTCCCAACTTCCCAACAACAACGTGGTGATATTGCTGGCGTAGGGAATTTCCCTACACACAGCCTCGCGCCCACTGCAGTTCATTCTCCTAGATTAAAAGTACAGCACGCTAGTAACGGTGACGGCAATAGAAAGGCACATCCACGGGATCGGTGATGGATAACTATGGGATATCAGAGAGTGATCACTATGGGATGGCACCGCTGTACATGTGAGAAGCATTAAAAAATATGCTTCTTCGCTGCGCTCGTAGTATACGCATGAAAAACAGTTTCAATTTATTATAGGACACTCAACGAAAAAAGCTTGGAAAATATAATTTTGTTTCAGAATTTAATAAATCATGGGCGTGGGCCTGTGTTAAACTGCATACACCGATCGAGAGGGTTTCGCCAACTCGGTAAGCGGCAAGAAAGTAATATAAATACTCGGTGCTTTTCAGCATCAGAGGCAACAGAAACCGTATACAAGCACTCCGGGTCCCCGGCGTGTGCATTGAACCACACAATGGGTCGTCCGTTGTGAGTTAAAACCGGATGTCATTCTGTCCACACGCAGTGTTAAAAGATAAACCCGAACCGGTTTAGACTTAGACCGCCTCGCTGGACGGTTTAAGTTTTGGGGTTTAAACCCGATCCGGTCTAACTTTATTTGCGTTCACACGCACAAAAGTTGAACCCGAACCGGTCTAAGTGGACTTAGACCAACTTTAGTACGGCGTGTGAACGACCTCACAGTTGGACTCTGATGCTGCATGCTGCTTAAGTACTAGGCGGTGGATCAGCGGTGATGCACGAAGGCGGGAAATGTAGGCGGGAAGTGAACTCAATGATGCGTGGTGAAACCTGTTATGAAGTACACGATGGAGTTTGTGTTTATTGAACGCTACGCGATGCTGTTTTGTAAACACACGCTGTACAATGAGCTGTTTTGTCAACTTACAAAATGGCTGCATGCACGCATGCCGGGCCGTGTGTGTAGGCCAGTGCGCCCTCTTGTTCTTATATTATATAACTCTATGAGATTACACCAACTGACTAAAGAAGAAAAGAAAACCACATTGCACTGTGGTGCTTATCATGGTCAAATATTTTAATTTGTTATCAATCCACACAGTTTAAAATAATCACTATGTGTGAGATGTGAGAATACCTGAGTGATAAATGAACCCTGACCCTTCAGAAGTTGAACATTCAGAGTCTGTCAGTATTAATAGAGGACGAGTTATGGTATTGCCAGTCCCCTTAGCGATGAGCTGAAAAACCTGTCGGCTTCTAGCTGTGAAGCCAAGAATACACGCTGGGAAGAATTGTTGTCGACAAAGGTTGATAACATTTCTGAAGGAGGTCATGATAGTGATGTGATCAATTATTTGCAGGTTTTTCTGTTGCTTTTGATTGAGGAAGCTCTTGCACCTGTTGAAGGAGTCATATTTACAGTTTTTATGAATTGTTGGTACTATAATTCCTAACTGGGAATTTTTCACCCTGTGTGCTCTGACCGGGGTACATTACAGCTCCATAGTTGTGCTTTTACGGTCATGGATCCCTTTTTTGTGGGGGGGGGGGGAGGGGGAGCTTGGAAATTCATAAAATGTTTTGGTATAAATGCATGGTGCATTCTTCGCTGACTCTGCCACATGTACATGTAGAGCATAAATTCGGCGAATGTTGATCATTAAGCGCCAAGTTCGTCGGTAGGCAGAGCCGAGAAATTTGGCCTAATTTTTATATTCAAAACAATAGATTATCTTCAGCAGTGAGTTTTGTTTTATTTTAATATTTAAAAAACGTCTACCTCCTGCACAGCCTGTTGTTTACTTGCACTTTATTCTCTACGCCTTCTTGGTTGTCCTGCTCCCAATATTCAAAAGGCCTCGCAGAAGGACATCAATAACACCCAACCAATACACAATGTTAATCCTGACCATTATGATTTATTACATTCCTGATCATGTTACTAGCTGCTTACAAAATTCCGGGAGCTACGTAAACAAAAATTGTATACAAACTTGGAAAAGTACCCCGGAAATCTGTCTTTGTGAGAAACGAACATTAAATGGAGAGTGACGAGGTAAACAGGCAATTTTGAAGTGACAAAGCTTTCATTCAGGCGTAGTTTGCGTTTACTTGAACAAAGAGCAGTTCAATGACTTGGCATGAATACTGACGGAAACATTCATGTATTTCAATGTAGACTCGTGTCTTGGCAGCTTTTCAACAAATATCCCCTGAAGGGCACTACATGTACAATGGATGTAGCACTGAATTTAGGTCAAGTAACTAAAGGCAAAAAACATATTAATGGCAACAAAAACTACTGGTTAGAAGCCTCAGCAGCTTTCAATAATACAGCAGTTTGAGAAAAAAACATTCCACATCGAAGTAGAGGGGTTGTAAAAAATATCAGTTCAAGTACATACATTTTTAATCATAAAGTTGTTTACTGCTGTAACCCTTCTCAGAATGCGAATAATTCTTCCTGCATGGATAAAACTACCCCAGTCACACCCCCCCCCCCCCCCGGATCCCACCCCACACAGATTTTGCACCGTAAGTTATAGTACACTGTTCACCACCACATAAGATACACTGTACCGTTCATGTACCAGCGTTGAGGTCTCGACCGATGTCTCGGACTTGAGATTTTTCAGGCCTCTGCGATTTTGAGGTCTCGAAACGTTGAAGTGTCAGTCTCGTCTCAGTCTTGGGCAGTTTATGTCCCAGCTGAGACCAAGTAAAAACCCAAGAATGTTTGAAGTTGACTATCTGATGAACCGCATGTCATGTAATGTATTTGCATCCATTGTGCATTTTAATGTTTTTCCATTGTGCATCCATTGTGCATTTTAATGTTTTTCTTGACTGTACAGCGCTTTGAAACAGTGTTAAAGCGCTTTATAAATGCAGTTAAGTTAAGTTAAGTTAAGTTTATTGTGTGCCAAATTTCATACATTAAATTATTTGACATTAGCCAACAGGTAGGCAGGTGGTAGGCTGCAAAGTAGTATTGACAGGATACATTTTTTACCGGTTGCTCCAAACTGTACAGTTTATTATTAACATATTAAGAAAACAAGTGTAGTTTGAAAATTGTTGTTATGATAAAATACATGTGTACATTGTGTGTGCTTCAATAAGAGTAGATACATATCAGTGCATTTAGTATCAAGCAACTGCGTGATCATTCAATTTGCCTGACAATGACCAGTTAAAACAGTAAGGTGTTTTTTTTCTGACTTGGTTTCGAATGATGAGGTCTCGGTCTCGACTTTGGGGTCCCGACTGAAATGTACTGTCCCATCCATCCACCTTGCTTTTTAAAATTGTACAATAGGCTGTCTGGTTTTAAACAAACAAGTTGTAATAATGTACAGAGTCTCACCCAAGTCGTGTGCTTTTCTTGTACTGTCCAGGGCATCTGGTAAACAAAACAAAAGTATCATTTGTTTGTTATGGAGCATTTTGTGTTTGTTATGAGGTCAAGCTAGGGTCAGGCGGGATGCTTAAAGGAGATATCAGATTGTGATTTATGATGAATGATATTTCAAAATTGGTGATGGATTTAAATCAGATATTGATCTCATTGGCTATGGCCCTTTTCAAAACCATGGCTTGGGCTGGGGCTCTGTCAGATGTTTTGGGTATGGGGCTTTAAACGTGCAAACGAAGCCTAGATGCCGAAGCCACTAAAGACCTAAGTTAAACCATTCTTTTAAGAAAAAAGACTGGCAAAGTTTGTTTGAGATGGATTTTTAAATTTGGTTGCTGTTAGTGTTAGAAACTTGTTTACTGACAAGATTGCATGAGTACTTTAAACTAGTCTTGATTGTTTTTGAAATCCCAGATGAAATGCAAACCTATCTATTTTTAAATTTACAAGGTTTTAATTTTGTATTCCATTTGAAACACCTTGAATTACAGTAACTCTTGAACAATGTAGCTGATTTTCATGTCATTATGTAAAATGTACAATCACACGTCTTGAAAAAACTGTCTGCGCCCCAGGGACAAATCAATGCCATCCTTCAAATGTTATCAATATCAATATCGAAGTCTTATATAGCGCACGTATCTACCAAACAAGGTACTCAAGGCGCTGAATGCAGGGGGTAACGAAAACAATGAATACAACACTCAGATGAATAAATTTAATCTCACATAACTTACTGGCTCGTTTTGTTCTATTCAAGAGGTGGGCATCAGGCGTGAAAATGTCTGTTGTTATGACATTTATTAGGCTCATGTCTGTTGAAGGTGATTTGTGTCTGATCTTTTGAGAAGGAACAAGTCAATGCCCTAGGAGGAAGTCGACACTTGCTGGATCATGCTGGATGTTTAGTCAGTGGGGTTGTACTTGTACAAATAATGCATTCTAATTTTAATAATGCATTCTAATTTTAATTTCGTTTCATTTTAATTGACATCAAGTTTCGTGGCCCACAGGCAAAATTGGCAAAATTGGATACCGGTATATGATTTATATATATACAATATAAAAGAGTTTAAAAACATCAACATTACATGCTAGTTGAAATTAAAAGCAAATTAATAGAACAAGAAACTGACCAACTAGTCCGAATGGTAACCACGCCCACATTACCCTCTATGACCACTAAGAAAGTCTACAATTTAAAGGCAGTTGGGAATTGGACATGGTTACCAGTCTGAAGAAGCTCCTTGGTCTTAGGACCTGGAGTGCAAAACGTTGTAGAATAATGTGCAAGTAACATCCTACATGTATACATTTGTAATTTATGGATCTAAAAAAACAAACCTCATAATCCAGGATTGTCAACCATCCTGATAAATTTAATGTTTAAATAGTTTGAAGGAATTGGGCTATTTTGAAAAAGAGTGGTTCTGTCTGGATTCGGGAAATTTTTGATGATTTATTAAGTGTAAGAAAAGTATAAACGACTCAAGGTTGTCCTGCAAGCTCTTTTCTTTGTTTTTGTGGTCAAACCGTAATTCCAAGCTTGTAGGCCCTACATGAGTTTATCTTTCTCCAGCTGATCACCAGTAATGATATGTAATGTACATCTACTCGTCCATACTAAGAGCATGGTCTTTGCATCAGAAAACTTGCCATATTTTTGGGGAGGGAAACTTAAGGACATTTAAAGGACAAGCTAGCTTTTCATTTTCCTACTCAGTCAGCTTTTTCACTCAGATTCAAAAATTTATATCAATTGGAGATGCTTTTAAAAAAACTGAACTAGCCAGCCGAACAACTTGGAGTGTATTTTTTACTGGTTTTGGAGTGTTTTAACCAGCATTTGGCCATATAGGACCACTGTAGCGTTAAGGGAGACTCTGCTCCATGCTACACATAAGACAAAGTGTCAGGCCTGAGCATGACATATTTGAATATTTCTTCTTCAAGCAAAGCTATAATGTCAACACATACCAGGCCTGTATGCTTCGTTTTTGAAAGGGCAAGGGCACCAAGGCATTTTCTCTTTGGCAAAGGGCACCCTATGAGGAAATTGTAAATTTCTACTTGAGCATTTCGAGCGCACCAAGGCAATCGCAAGGGGCAACGGAGGCAATCGCCTCCGTTGCCTCCGTGAAGTATCAGGCCTGCATACTATACTGTGCAATGTGCAGCCAAAGGCTGGACAAGGCCCCCCTGTACATGCTGTGTGAATGCAGTTCGTCTATGGTTTTATCCAGTACCTCGCCTTAAAGTGGTGGTGTGGGATACATGTATGCCTACATGTTCAGGTATTTGCCAGGCACAGTGAGGTGGGACCATTGTTACATCATACAATGCCCAGCCCAAACTGCTATTATTCATATTGTTGACTCAGGGAACCAAGGTCTGCCTACCTTTGGACCAGGGGTACTGTAGAAAGCGCAGTCAGAGGGCAACTATGGCGCTGCATAGTTCAGTGGTTAATAACAACTGAATGCTTGAAACTGCTCTCAGTGCACGCATTACTCATGCACCATGTACACTATTGTTGGTGAATGTGCACCGTTTACATGATGAGAACTTGTCTCGGAATCAGCGGGACATTCTTGTGTACGACTACCAAACGGGCAACAGCCAATCTCGTGGAAAATAGTGTGTTCTTCTTCTGAATTAACATGAATGGATTAACTGGGGTTGAGTAACGACACAATACAGAGTACATGGTAGGTAGGGGACAACAACAAGTGTTGTGATAATGATGGTAGGCTTTTGTAAGATTCTAATCCACAACTATTTGTCCTTGTGCACATTTTTACTGGTGCCTTGACAAGATCTCTGAATTCACTTGGCGGAGATTTTGGTTATTTGTAAAGACTCACTGCATTTTTAATAACATCATGAAGCATACATCATCATGTACATGTACTGTGTATGTCGCAGCAACGTCACGACTTGATGCTGATCTGTACAGTGTATTTTTGTGTACGTGATTCACAATGAAACAGGGGTATCGGATCTATAGACTAGCTAGAGAATCGGTTACGTGCATATTTGGCAAGTCACAGTTCCCGCTGGTTCATGTGGGGTGATAGGAAAGTTACATACATCACAATTAATGGCCTTCATCTATTGATTTGGTAAACAAAGTGGTGGATTTACTCGGTCGGACCTGTTCCTTGCTCTATGGTTGGACACAAGACTGGAGAGGCAGGGGTCGAAATTGCCACTAGCCCGCTAGCCTGGGACTCACCGATTTACAGCCGGGCTACTCGTTTTTACAGTTTGATAGCCGGGCGGGCTAGTGGAAAAACAATGCAAAAATCAACATCACAAACAACAATGACCTGTGCTGATGGTATGGTAAAATGAAATGTAGAATGCAATACTTTCGGTGACCAGTTTGTGCTGTGACTCAAGTCATAATGTGTTTGTTGGGCTACCTCAGGGCTACTAAACATTCTTGGTTATTAGCTCTGCTGACTACCATGAAGTGCACTTAATTTCGACCCCTGGAGTGTTTACTTTCCATGTACCTACCTGGCCTACCTGGTCAATTGATGAAGTTTTGAACACGCTGTTTCTACCTCCATGGTTTGATATCATGTACTCCTTCAATTAACCATCAATATTGATGTTTGTTTATTTTTTGTACAGATAATTTAAACAAGTGCTGAGAAACCTTCCTACTGTACTACTTTTGCAGCAAAGGACAGTTGAATCCGTTGCAAAAGAGTTCTCTTTTCTGGACTCTGTAAATTGACACTGTTTTGATTACACCATGGATGACATGGATGACCCTATGGCGATTGCCTCGCCCATGGGGACAAATGGCGGGTACACCAATGGGTACGACATTGGACCAGCTCAGGGGTGGAGTCACCCTGGAGGAGGAGGAAAGATGATAAATTTATCCATGGACGATGATGTTGTAGACCCCATTGCGGCCAGCATGGAACTGCCAGATAGCAGGTAATTGTCTGTTATTAAACCGGGTTTCTGCGGATCCTTAAAAAGTCTCACTTAGATTGAACTATCAAAACTTAAGGTCTCAAAAAGCATTAACAATCATTTGTGGTCTTAAAAAAGTTGTAATTCCTGTTATCTTGTAAAGAACCAGATTATGCTGCATGGGTATACTGTAGCTATTTCTCTCCCCTAGTTTAGTTACATACGTTGTGTCTTGAACGTTGTTTAAGAGAAGCATTAAAAAGTGTTTAAAAAGACTTAAACTTGAAATTTTAAGGTGTGCAGATTCTACAAAAGTTTTTACTATCTGTAGCATCTTTTGAACAAATTATTTGCGCTCCCAAAACAAAGATTGAAAAATCCTCCTTTGTGATTTGGGAAGACTGAACACTAGAGTAAAGTGATAGGACACCCTACACATAAACCTTAAGGTCCCAGGTTGAAATCCTGCCCTAGAAAATGTGTCTTTGCTTGCTCGAAGTAGTTAATAAGCAGGACAGTTCTTTTTAGAACTGAGAAGTCTCCTAAACATCCAATAAATCTACTCCGCCAGTAGTAGAATAAATAAGAACAAACTCTACCTGGCAAGTAGTGTAGCAATTACTCCAGCACTTCTGTTTTTTGTTTTTTTTACCTGTCTTCCTAATATATGAAGATACTCAAGAGCTTGTTTGAGCTTCCTCACAATAATTGTTTTGTCTACTGATGATTATGGAAACAAACTTTAAAGAAAAGGTTGTGATCAAGTTCAAGAAGTAATCACTGAAAGTAGTAAATGTGAAAGTTTTGCCATGTTTGTCACTTATGTCAGTGTCATTTACATTCTAACTACAAAATTACAAGTAGACTTGTAGATTTTGTACAGTGTACTACAAAATAACTAGTCATCCAATGAAGTTTGTGTGGTACAAAATGTGTGTACGTGCATTTTCTTTGAAACTTGTCAAAACATGTGTTGATGATTGATGAATGAGTTACGGTTACAAGATGTCTTTTGAAATGTCCTCTAAGGGTAAGCCTTGTGTACATTAGCAAAGCCGGTTGAGCAGCACAAAAATAATATTTGGTTGAGCGTTTCGTTCACACAAATTCCTGAGCGGAGAGTCTCATTCTGTGAGTATGGAATTGGGGCTTCAGAGTTGACAATGCAAAGTGAGATGGGGTCAGGGTTGTGGAATGTCAATAGCTGACGCTTACTTTATACAAAGAAAACAATCCTGACCTAAGTGTTGTTACTGCTCAAGCTTACACTCATACACTACTTTATTCCTTACTGCCCACAGTGAAGTTTGAAAATATTTTGAGTTTTTTTTTTTCAAGGAGTGGAGATTGAAATTGCCTTGCCTCTTTGCCTCTACCTACAAGTAAAGACCAACTCCCTTATATTCGTTTTCCTTCCCGGTAATTTTTTATTTGCATCAGCCGCTTTCTGACAGTTTTACCCAAGCTTATCAGACCAATTGAAGGCCATGTTGAATACAGTTAGCCTGTGGTTATCTACACATGTCAGTTAGTCTCTTTATCCCAACAATCAATGTCATTGTTCAGTTTCAATCTTTTAACACATTTTCCCCTTTTGAGTAACGAACTGCAACTCCAATTGCAACCGCAAGTTAGTAATTTGTCAATTGCAATCGATCAATTTGTCATTACCAAATCAATTGATTTGTCGCCCACCTATAAATAACAATCGCTGTTGACACACTATTGAGAAATGCAAAAATACGAGCCTCCCTGTCAACTTTCATGTCACATCTGTTGAAATTGCTTACCTCAAAATACAGAAAAGTATAAAATTTAGCTTTACAGACAACATTAATGTAGGCTTTGTTCTGTACTGTGCAAAGGACCCAGCTTTTAGTAAGGTTTTGTAATGATTTGATTTATTAAAAAAGTTAAATATTAGAAGTATACACAATGTACACCTTCCTTACATTGTATCCCGTTTTAACTACTCAGAATAATTAATAGTGCAAAACCTTACTTGGTAATGAGTAATAGGGAGCTGTTGATATTACAAATATAAAATATTGTGAGAAACGGCTCACTCTGAAGTAACATAGTTTTTGAGAAAGAAGTAATTATCCACGAACTTGATTTTGAGACCTTGGAATTAGAATTTGAGGTCTCAAGATCAAGCATTTGAAAGCACACGACTTTGTGTGACAAGGGTGTTTTTTCTTTCATTATTATCTCGCAATTTCGCTACCTATTGAGGAGTGTTTTATACTATCAACAGCTTTCTATTGCTTGTAACCAAGTAAGGTTTTATGCTAATAATTACTTTGAGTAATTACCAATAGTGTCCACTGCCTTTAAATAAGAGCGATATCCAAAGCGCCTGTTTGTAAATTTTACCAGACACTTCACTGTAGGAGTTATACTACCAATGTGGGAAAGGGCAACCTCTAGTTCCCACAAAGATCTCTCCTCTCGCCCCCAAATTGGATTGATCAGAAACACTTCACTAAAATCATACAAGCGACTCCAGGCAAAAAAACAAATTCTTGAGAGGTTTGTCACAGTAGGGTACCTGGTGTATGTATCATGTGTCATAACACGGAGATATTGGCCAGGATTGGATGGCAGAAAGAAAAAAAACCTTGGACACTTAAGGTCATGTCCATATCCTTGCAAGGGGCAAGGACGTAATAGAAATTTATACTCCACAAATTTATGACCAATATCATGAAAGAAGTTCATCAGGCTGGTAAAATATCAACTTGTCAAACGAAGTGATACTAGTCGAAACGTAAACTAAATTTACGTGAGTATTGGCTGTGTTTGGTAGAAAATTCGTTTGATAAGTTTAAATTTATAACGATCAAACAAAGCTAATATCTATAGGCCTATTTGATGAGAAGCGCTGAAGCCGTTGATCATGTGGTATGAACTGTTTTTCTAAGTTGTGTTGTGTATGGATTTAACATTTCATCCCCCCCCCAAAAAAAAAATTTTAATCTGAGAAACGGTTCATGCATCATGTTGGTCAGATTTCTAAAAGTTGGCGTCAATCGGATGCTACAGCCAAAGATACTATTGGTACCCACTGTCACCCTGGTAAACATGGATACGATTCCGGATAATGTGCACTGACCTTTTCACATTACAACTTCTCCGTGTCGAAACCAACCCTGCCCGGGAGGTGGGTTGATAAATCTCTATCCGTGTCGAAGATTCCAACACGGATCGAAAGCCGTAGTGTGCACACCTCAGGGTTAACTTTCGATCCGTGTTGAACTTGTGCGCCGTGCCATCCAGCGTGTAAAGAAAATTCGCGTTCAAAAGGCGTTGCGTATACTACACAAAAAGTAGCTGCGTCCTGCTTTGATCCGAGTAAGACCTTGCAGTGTGAAATGGTCGCACAATATCCGGATTGAAAGTTACACGTATAACCAAAAAGCTGATTTCGCGCAGAGCTAGTGTGAAAGCGGAGCTGTTTGTAACCGTGTTGAAATTTTACCGAACCAACACGGACCCTATCCGGATAAGGTTCAACACGGGTAGAAGGTAGAAGGTCGATAGTGTGAAAAGGCCTATAGGGCCTAAACGAAAGATGAAGAAGATTGGTCCTGGTCTAGTGAAAATTTTGAGCTGCCTGAGCCCTACTGTATTGTGGAACTCCCTCCCTGTTGCTTTTATAAGCTTTCGAACATTGATACAGATATGATAACCGTATCTGTTCACGTCGCATGAGATTGTGTTTTGCAATCATTCTACGTGTTAGGCCTAAGCCACTGGGTAAAAGCATTTTGTATAGGCCTACAGTATTGTTCTTTTTACATTGGAGAAATTGACTGAATAATTACTTAAAGTTAAACTCTCAGCTCAGACCCACTTGTCATAACGCATGGTGTAAAAGTTTCCAGCAAGCATGGCAAAAAGACACCCTGTTTACAATGCATTCTTATTATTTTAGTATTATGAATGACACCGTAACATTACTGCGGCAAAGGTTTTTAATTTGGGAGAAAGAAAAAACAACTAAAATTAGCAATAAGGGTATCTGTTTTTAACAGGGAAGTGACGGTTGGGCGATAACGGTTTATTTATTCACGATATATCGCTGACAATACATTCGCGATATTCTTTATAATCGCGATTAATAAAATTTGACATCATCAGTCTTAAAACTCCCAGTGAAAGTTGTAGAAGAGACAGTCATAGCATAAGAGAGGTGTTCTAATGACCTATTCTTCTGGTTTTACTCCAAACCTATGGGGTGCAAGATGTCTCATCTCGGAAATACATCGCAATATTGCGATATTTAAGCAATATTGCGATATATCGATATTTCGATTAAAACCAAATCGATCCGATATCGAAATAGTTTCCAAATTAGTATCACGATATTCGATAATATCGTGATATCGCCCAAGCTTAGTTACATACGCGTACGGTGCACACAAAGTATTGAGGTCCATCCGTATTCGTTTGTGTGAATCATTCCCTAATTATGAGTAATTTAAATATATTATTCCACGTCGACAGATGTCATTAAGTAAATACACTGCCCCTGTATGCATTTACGTATACCTGTACTTGATGCACAGCCTTCGAGATAATTTTCCAGTCCACATAATATGATGTTTACCAGTATTATACTGTCAGTTCTTTGGTTACATATACTGGTACCCATTAACAACCACTGCTTTAACGGTATAAAAAACAACAATGATTTCACTGAATGGTAAGGTTCTAAGTACAGGGTATGCTATTGATGCAAAAACAAATAAAGCCAGCACGATGGTGCGCAAACTGAATTATGTACGGACATTTACATAGAACAGTTACACATCATTGTCTGCTCATGGAGCTAGCATGCGTGATATGTTTAATAGCGGAATGATGTATCGCAAGTTAACAGCAAGGGAAAGCTAGAATTGTTAGTCCGGTCGGCCGTGTGTGGTTGCACCTTGTGATTACTTGATATTATTACTGGATGCGATGAATGGCGATGCAGACAACATGACTCAATTGGATTTATCCATGGGTCCAGACAAGAGTGAAGTCAATGACGATAGGCAAGTTAATACTACTAAGCACTGAAGTGTTTGGTAACAATACAATAAATGGTGTGGATGCCGCTGCTCATCAGCAAATACAAACATTAAAGGAACACGTTGCCTTGGATCGGTCGAGTTGGTCTTTGAAAAGCGTTTGTAACCGTTTTTTATAAAATGCATATGGTTAGAAAGATGTTGTAAAAGTAGAATACAATGATCCACACAAACATGCCTCGAAATTGCGTGGTTTTCCTTTTACCTCGTCGACTAACACGTCGGCCATTTATGGGGGTCAAAATTTTGACTCCCATAAATGGCCGACCATGTTAGTTCGCACAGTAGAAGGAAAACCACGCAATTTCGAGGCAAACTTGTGTGGATCATTGTATTCTACTTTTAAAACATCTTTTCAACCATATGCATTTTATAAAAAACGGTTACAAACACTTTTGTTTTGACCAACTCGTCCGATCCAAGGCAACGTGTTCCTTTAATGGCAAGGCAAGAATTTACAGGAGACCAATCACAGGGCTGGTAGTGGTTATGAAATTAACCAGGGACCAATTTCATAGAGATGCTAAGCACAAAAACTTGTTTAGCATGAAATTTCTGCCTCGATAAAAATAGGATTACCAACCGAATTTCCACTTAATGTTCAGAATGAGCAAACATCAGCTGAGTACCTGTATAACAAGCAGTTAATATGCAAACAAATGGAAATTTTGACGATAATCCTGTTTTTATCAAGTAAGAAATTTCATGCTTAGCAAATTTTTGTGCTTAGCAGCTCGATGAAATTGGGCCCTGTTTTGCTTAACTTATCTCTGTGTACTCAATGGTGCTATGTTTAGTGGCAGATAAGATAAAAGAAACATGTACAATGTATAGTGTATTGTATATTTAGCTCCATGGATTAGGATTAAAATAGCCCACAGTTCTGACATTCTTTCTGTGGTTTTACCATGGAGTACACAATGGTAGGCCCTATGTACTTGTATTGGAGGTGTGTCCTCACAAGATGGCCATGGGTTTACATGCAGCTCCATCTGGGTTGAGCATGTTTGACTATGGTTTTTTAATCTGACAGGTGAGGGATGTAACATGTAGTTCATGCACTGTAGTCTGTACATAAACCTGGCAAATCCCAGGAGTAGTGTCAGTGATGTGACCTATTAAATTTAAGAATTTGTCCCGACCATGTTTCAAGCTACCTCGGGGCCACCTCAACCAAATGTGTACATTTTTACACCGTATTTGAGGATGAATCATTCCTGTATTCCAATGTTACTTTTTTATTTATTATGCCCATTTTCAACAGCTGGCATTTCATGGGGTGATGGGTGAACCAAGTCCCTTCGAGTTAATAATGATAGCTTGGTAGCGAGTTTGAAATTTCTTTTGTGCAATAGGCCGAGTCAAAATTCCTAGACCCATTATTATATTCATGTCACTAAATACATTTTGGATGTAGACCCTACATGTATAATACACAATTAAAAACCATTGATATAGGGCCTATGAATTAAAATTACTTGAAAAACATTTAAACAATTTACTGGTAATTAAATTTGTACACCAACAATACACATGTTAGACCTACACAATTCGCTTACACAGTTCACAAACATTGATAGTAAGTAGTATAGTGCTGGGCGAATAGTGAAATTTTGTTATTCGGATACCGCTGGCCAACTATCCGAAATTAACCGGATATTCGAATAGTTTTTTTCGCCGATAGAGGGCGCTATTTAAAAAAAGAATTTAAAAAAATATATATATATATATATTTTTTTGCCGCTAGAGGGCGCTGTTTGTTTGTGAATGAGATCTTATGGGCGGATTGATATTAGTTTTAGACAGTGTCACTCGGTTCATTCATAAAAATGACCGGATCTAATTTAAAGATGGCGATTTGCTTTTTCTTTTGATCGTGATTGACTCTACGTGAAGGAAAACTTTTGTAATCTTTGAACAAATTACGTCAGAAATGTCATTGTTTTAACTCTTCACGGAAGTGAGCATAGTTAAATACTTAATATATGCTGTTTCATGCTGTCTTAATTGAAGTTTCATTAGGATTCATACAAAACATTTGTGTCAGTTGTCGCCCGACGTCCTGCGGATATTCGGATATTACAGAATATCCGGTTACTCGGTTGTAACTACAGAATTATCCAGTTTGTAAATAGGTATTTGCGCCCTATGCGGATATCCGGTTAAGAGAAAAAAAGGTCATTCGCGGTTACGGATAGGAAAACCTATTCGCCATTAACCGGATATTTGAATTATTCGCCCAGGCCTAATAGTAAGATGGGAAAAGGTACTGTACACGTATGTACAAATTGTAAAAGCACTGCAGTTTGTTATTGTCATAAAACTGTGAATGTAAGTGGTTGGGCGATTTTTCAACACTGTTTGAAATCTTGTGTTGATGGCGTGGTTGTCACCCTTTAGGTATGTCACAACTCAGTGATGTTGTGTCCGCATGCCAATCCACTGACTAACTGGCAACCAATGTACCCACACATCAGTTATACACTGTGTGGTGTTGTGTTGCATGCAAGTCTGACGAAACACAAAGCATCGGTTTATCATGGAATGGATGGAAACTAAATTGTTATTTTGTAATTCTTAATTCTCAGCTTACGTGTAAAAAATATCTAATTTATTCTTGGAATTTACAATTCTATGAAATGACAATAGAGGTGGGCTTTGCATCATGGGGTCAAAATTATCAATGAGATTGGCCATGCATGCTACTTGTGAACTTAAAGCCATTATACACTTTCGATAAACAGTATTGTCCAAGTCCCACACTTCGTGTATCACAACTTATATATAAAATAACAATCCTGTGGAAATTTAGGCTCAATCGGACATCGGAGTCGAGAGAAAATAACGGGAAAGCCCACTCCTGTTTTCGCACGTTTCGCCGTGTCATGACATGTGTTTATAACAAATCCGTAATTCTCGTTAACGAGAATTTATATTGTTTTACCGTTTTCTCAAAAAGTAAAGCATTTCATGGACTAATATTTCAAGAGAAGTCTTTCACCATTACCTTCTGTAAACCCTGTAAATTATTTGTAAATCTGTGAACTTTTTTTTTTTTTTCTGTACCGGAAGGGTCCAATGGCTTTAAAAATTGATGATTTGAAGAAAATTATAGTATAAAAAAACTCGCTGTTCATGAACAGTAGGAAGGATGAAAACTTGAAACAACATACTTGTACACTGTAGGCCTTCTGTGCAAGCATGTACATTTTTAAAACTGAATACTCAAGTTCTGTTTTTTTTGCTCACATTTTTATTGGTCTTTTGGTTACACTCAGTGAGCTAAAATTTAATCACCTTCATATAAAAGTAGTGCACAGTACATGTAGTAAATATAGTTTCCATAGATTAATTGCATTATGGATGTGGTTATTTTTTATTGTCATTGGATTATTTGAAGAATGAGTGTTGTTTTTCTCCTCATTCAAATGTAGGCCTATCCCTCCTTGAAAGGTGACATGTAGCACAATGTGCGTCGCTTATGAGCGTCACTTGAGCACCGCTTGCGGCAGATACCGGCGCTTAAAAAGTTTCCATTATTACATGTGGGATCAAGGATGGTTTTTCTCAACTCAACATATTTTAATATTAAAAAGATGTTTTTAAATGAGAGATCGCCTAACACCAGATGGCCACTTCAAGACGAGGGACTAGCACTACATACATTTACAAAAACTGATTTTGGCGACCGACCCAAATCAACTGCCACCAGGGCATGTTGCTACGTGTACGTACTCCTGTGATTAAAACATGGATACCCCTTTTTAAAGTTTGTAAGGATGAAGGCAGTGAGCACCAACTACATGTAGGAGCCAGGCTGGTAGAGCAGGGCTCAATTTCATGGCTCTGCTTACCGCCCAGTTCGGCGCTTACAATCACGATTCCCCGCTTACGTGCAAGCGCCAAATTTCTGCGCTAGCCTTGTAGCGTAGAATGCCGACATAACGTTGAGTATGCACGCACAGAAGCCACAATTTGCCGCTAACCCGTGAAATACGCTTGCCGTAAGCACAGAATTCCCTGCTTCCATAAGCGCCGATTCTGTGCTTACGGTAAGCAGAGCCATGAAATTGGGCCCAGATCTTTGTATAATACAATTACCGTTCCAACTTAAATTGCTGATTTTAGGCAAAATTTTAGAGAAAATTACAATGCAGCACCCTGGCTATATGCTTCGTTTTTGGAAGGGCAAGGGCACCAAGGCATTTTCTTCTTGGTAAAGGGCACCCTGATGAAATTTGTACTGGAGCATTTCAAGGGCACCAAGGCAATGACCAGGGGACACGGAGGCAATCGCTTTCGTTGCCTTCGTAAAGTATCAGGCCTGATGCAGTGTCCACTTGTTGAGAAAAGAACACAAAATTTTCACGGTATTTTCACAAGAACACCACATCCATCCACATTTAGATAGGTGACAGCAGGTGCCAAACCCATCTCTGGCCACAGGATTCGCAACTGGACGCCCACAACCTTAAAAAATCTGAGAAATGATTCACGCATAATCATCTCTTAGATTCAAATTTATGGGTGAAAAATTATGATCAGTTGTAACCATAAATTGACTCAAAGGGAATCCTTTCTCAAAGATAATTAATACAAATAAATCTTTTTTTTGGGGGGGGGACCACACCAATGTATGACCCCTACCTTCAACCAAGATATAATTTATCTTTTCTTTATTTCCATAGATACAATCCCCAATCACAGAGACAGCAGTCACCGGTGCCCTCCTACCAATCTGATCCATATGATCAGAGATCAGACGCCAACCAACAGCATCGTCAACCTAGCTATTCTCCATACCCCGTAAGTACATTTGCCTTGAAAGGGTCTGGGGGTTGTTTGTAGGACAAAAACCACAATGTCCACAGATTTACTTTAAACTTGCACAGTTTGAAGATAATGATGGTAGAAAGCTTCCCTGAAAATATGATTTGTTGAAGTGCTGTAATTTTTGAGAAATGAGTAAAACAGGTCACAAAAGTAAAACGTATTTTCGTGACATTCATTTCTCAAAAACTACAGCACCTCAGCAAGTAATTTTTTAAGGTAAGCTTTCTACTATTATTATCTTCAAACAATGTAAATCGCTGGACATTGTGTTTTGTGTTAAAAAAAGTACGGAAATCTTTCAAGTCCCTTCACTATGTGAGACCTCTTTAGTTCTCACGTCTACACTTTGTAAATAGCGTTACAAAAATTTAATTGCAGGTGTCAATAACAGTGGGCTACATACTGTAGGTGTCAGTACCATAGTAACTGGTGTTCAAACTTCCGTTCTCACAACTCAAAGGAAAATTCAAAATAATTTGATATTCACCTCTGAAAAAGGGTAGAACCGCCCCCAGTTTTAGTTTTAACTTTGTAGTATGTGTTGTACTCGGGGGGCTTTTAATGTTGCTGTCATAAACTTTTCTCTTCGCTCTCATGCCAAGTTGCATGTATTCGTCACCACACAAATGACACTATGAAAGTGAGCAAAAACACTGGAGAAAAAGCGTCCCTTGTTTTAGTTAAATCATGGAGTTCATCCTCCATGGTTAAATGAAACATACCAATGGAGACTTTGAAACTCGGACTACCTAAAGTATTGTCACTTTTATCAGTCTGATCAGTTTACATAGACCTGGTGGAAGCATTTACACATCACAAACAATCCTGATGAAAACAATAATCTACAAAAGACTGAAAACTCCATTTCTACACTATATAAATTCAACCATCATATTTTTTGTACTAAATAAACACTTATGTGGCGTTAGGACGCGGCAGAGTCGCAGATAAAGTGATCAAAGTTCAATTTGTGATGAGCGATCGATTGGAAAAATTCCTTAAAGTAAACATTTTTGGGGGTTAAAAGTAGGCAGTGTTCGTGTACTTTTGTGTTTACAGTCTGTAGTAAAATTGAACTACTTGCTGAGTGCCTGGATTAGTGTAGTATTAGTATCTGTACATGAACTTGTACGTACATTTACGTACTTTCTTCAGGAAAAACTTTGCAGCCCAGCAATGAATGTCCACCTTCCAACCGTCATTTGATAGCAAAATGTGTCCATGCATGCATCACTAATATCACGTTGGGAGGGCTTAGAATGGTCCAGTACACTATTGAAGGAAACTGACCCATGCAAATTTAGGTGAAAAGGATCTGATGAACTTTGATAGGGTATGGAAAGTCTGTTTGTAAGTACATTACATATTCCATTTACAGTATTCAGTACAATTGTACAGACTTAAGTATTTGGTGTTTCCCGCTTGAATTTCAATCAGTATAGGCCAAGCACTCACACCATGCACACACACCATTAATTAGTGTAAAATGAATCAATCTTGTTCAGTCAAAGTTAACATTTGTTATAAATAAAGATTTGTATAATCTGCTTAAAAAAACACCAAAATGTACATTGTGGCCCTATTATGTTTTAAACTTCATTGTAGCTGTATGCCCTACATGTGTACATGTTCATAAATGTTTGTTGTATGTTGTTATTTTGTAGTTATTTGTTTTTATGAAATTTATGAACCTTCTTCATTCAAAGTTAAAATGTGTAAATGCAGTATTTCTTTAGAAACACTGGCCAAATGCTAGTGAGAACACCTACATGAAAGGATCAGTCAAAACTCACTCCAAGTGGTCCAGCTGGCTAATAATATAATAATAATATCGAAGTCTTACATATAGCGCACGTATCTACCAAACAAGGTACTCAAGGCGCTGAGTAATATACCAAACTTTCAGAAAGATAGGTAATATTGCAGTGATAATTTCTGAGCCCCAATTATTTAGCACCTTATAAGGGTTTACAAGGTAAGGCTTTTACAAGGTGCTACGGCGCATACAGCAGCCACAGCCAGGAACACCGGGGCAAACACCTTCTCTTTTTCAATTAGTGCACTATAGGTTCTGTTACATGCGTTACCAACGGCTTTACGTCCCATCCGAAGGACGAAGCAATGGTAAAGTGTCTTACTTAAGGACACAAGTGTCACGGCTGGGGATTCGAACCAACACTCTGCTGATCAGAATCACCAGGGTTTGAATTTGGTGCTCTTAACCGCTCGGCCACGACACTTCCAATGTTGAAAATCATCCATGGACTACATGACTACATGGACAAGTGAGCAAATTGGCGGACCAGTTAAATGATGAGCAAACTGATCATGCTGGCTGGTCGGTGCAAAAATTAAAGGCAAACACTGCAAACAAACATGTGTAGTAGAATTACAATGTATATTTTGTAGGCTATAAAAAAGAAGGAAATCCCCCCTCAATGCTAGCACTACCCACTTAAAATGGTGTTTGGAGCTAATGAGCAAACGGAACAAACGATAATTATTTTACAAAACACAGTAGAGTAGGCCTACCAGTACATTATCATTATGATAAACCTCTTTTGGGGTGTTAAAAATGGTGTCTCAGCTAGCAAGCAAACAAAACAGCAAGCAATAATTATTTTTTACCAACATACTGTCAGTGTACTACTACCAGTACATTCTGAAAAACCCTTGTAAATTCATACCCAAGCTAGTGAAAACACCTTATGAATTGAGGTCACTCTATATTAATAACATCTTACGTAAGGTTTTTATAATGTGCAAATGACCATCAGTGTGATACATGTACAGCTGCAGTAATGTGACAGAATAGAGGTTTATAGCGTTTCCCTAATAATTCAATAAAGAATTAGTCTACTTTTATAACAGAGCTTTGTGGCATCATCCAATACAATTACAAACCTTTTGTTGTGTAAATCAGAGTGTGAAAATTCAATGAACACAAATTGTCTGTCTGATCTTGTTTTAAATATATGCATATTTGAAAAAGTTCATTTTGCATACAATTCAACGTTCTTCATATATTTACTCGACAAGGGTGTCTTATTCTTCATAGTACAGTGTATGAGCTGATAAATTCAGACGATTGTAAACAGTAGAAACATGACTCTCTATACAATACAAGTAGGGCCTACGTTTGCTCGTGTTGTCGCATTTTTATTGACTAATAAAGGTTCCACATAAAAATACTTCACATGCCAAAACCCCCAGTTAGCCCTGTCTTCATATTGTTCAGATGTACACATCTATTGTACGTACTCTGATGATGCAGACGCTAAACACAACGTTTCAGCATTTGACGTTTTTGTTAATGGCTTACATTTATGATTGTTGGGGTTGAACTTAAAGAATTGACTAGAGTGGGATTGGAACCAACGACCTCCGGATTAACGTGCCGGCGCTCTACCAACTGAGCTATCTAGCCCTCTATTGGCGGTGTCCTTATTTTGTCAATATCTTTGTTCGGGGGTGTCAGTCAGAAGCCAAACAACCGTTAACCGGCTTACATTTATGTCACATTGTACAGTGAGGATTGTTCACAGGAATCACAGACACAAGAATAATGCTTAGTACAAAATGTACAACTGAAATTTAGACCCTACATAGGTAATATATTTTTTCACTTTTAGTTTGTTTGTCTGACCTTTTATTGTTGTACATGTATTGTGTAGTAGGCATATTGATTTCTAGTACAATGTACATTACGTTGAGTACAGTTAAGCCTATTAGATATTTTCCAATTTCCAATCTACATGTACATCACAGCAAAGTACATACACTACATGTGTGTAAGATCATTACTATTTCCATGCATATTACGTAGTGCTACAGGCTCACAGTAACTGCGCGCACAAATATGACAAAGGATGTGAAGGCCTGCAAAATATAAAATGTGCACAGGTGACTCTCACATAACGATATTCATGGTGATTCTGAAAAACATCCATTTGCCTGTAATGCTATAGTTTTGAAGAAATTAGTAAAACCAAGTGTTGATCTTCCGGGTCCAAACCTAATGTTTGAAACCAGTGAAAACATTGGGTTTTTCACTATTTTTCTTATGACTCTTATTGACTGTTCGGCTATAAAACTCTCTAGCGCTATTGTTTGATTTATGATGCGTCAATGTATAAAAGGAGGATACTGTGTGCTTTGACAATTATCAATGATGCCCTTCAGCCTTTCAAGGTTTACAATTTATAAAGACTCTATTTGTTTACAGAATGTTTGATTTATGATGCACTTTGTAGTTCATCTTTTCTTTCAACACAACACTGTGTTGAGGGTACTGTACCCTTCACCATCACAGTCAGCCATCATCAATTCACGGGAGCAGTTTGTACCATGACATTGACACACACCGTTGTAGAGGTCTCTCGGAGTCCCCCCTAAGTGTCAGGTGACAGATCACGCCACTGACCTTCACCCCAGCCCTGCTCACAATGACATTGACACCCGTTGCCTGCAGTGGGGTGGTTGTCATGACAATTTGGCTGACACATTCCTGACATAGTTGGGGCATTAATGGATTCCTGGCGATTAAACCAGAGTGGTCCCACTCAGTAGTAGGGAGTGGGCCACACCCACCTCCGCTCATGACCTGAGATGGATTTCAATTTTGTTTGTTTTGAATTCATGATAGATCATTACTGTACTCTAAAAATTGTTATTGTTATTTTTGATGATCTAATCATGGAACAATGATATACACAAAGATGCATTCGTGTTGGGGAGAATCATTAGTAGTAGAATAATTTGAAAGAAATATGACTATTGAACTGAAAACATTTTTTTATTATTTTTTTTTATTTCTACCCTCTTTCATTATGTTTCTCTTTTTATGTGAATGCATGTTCTGCGAGCAAAGTAAAACACATTGTTATACACATGAACATGTGTGTTTAAAGCCATTATACACTTTCGGTACAGAAAAGAAAGAAAACAAGTTCACAGATTTACAAATTACTTACAGGGTTTACAGAAGGTAATGGTGAAAGACTTCTCTTGAAATATTGTTCCATGAAATGCTTTACTTTTTGAGAAAACATTAAAACAATATCAATTCCCGATAGCGAGAATTACGGATTTATTTTAAACACATGTCATGACACGGTGAAACGTGCGGAAACAAGAGTGGGTTTTGCTGTTATTTTCTCCCGACTCCGATGACCGATTGAGCCTAAATTTTCACAGGTTGGTTATTTTTTTATACAATTTGTGATACACGAAGTGTGGGACTTAGACAATACTGTTTCACAAAAGCGTATAATGGCTTTAAAAAGGAAAAACAGTTCTATATGTATGGCCTACAGGTTCTACACATGACAATGTACTTTACATATTTTGTTTAAAATGGTGGCTGCTGCTTCATGCACAATATACACAAAATATTTATTAAAAAGGTCTTTTCAAAAAGGCATATTTTCTGAAATATGTGTTTTGTTCCCTTTAGAATCCCCTCTCATTTTTAAAAATGTATTATTGGTACCCAAAGTCCCATTATTGTTAATCTATTTACCTTTTTAAATGTTTATTTTTTGGTGGTGGGGGGGGGGGGGGAGCTCGAAGCTTGGGAACACCGATTTGTGATCCTTGGGGGCCTAGTTGAACTTGATTTCAAAAGCTATTTATAAATGGCCTGAAAGGGGCAAGGACATACCATGGTCAACCCATTATCACAAGCATAACTCAAAGGGTCAGAGTGGTCAGAGTGGGAACTACAAAAACAATTTTGATCTGTGTTTGTGAACTAAATTAAATCTCTCAGTTTTAGTTGTTCCTGGGGGAATTAGTATTCCTTGTTACTGCAAAACAAGGAACAGGTGTGCCATTCTACTTCGACCATTAAATCTATTAAATCTATTAGGCACAATTTAATTATGAGGAAATGACGATCAATGACTCTGTGCTTTAATGTCATTAATTTCATTTTCATACTCCATGATCAAAAGGTTATTAAATGAAAAATACTTCTAAATTTTTTTTAAAACTAAAGCATTTTTATGAAATAATGCAAATTATAATAATAATGCCTATATTGATGTCTTGAAAGCCCGTACAAAGATGAAATTTGTTTGGGTTGGGTATTAAATTGTTGTTCATCATTTCATCATTTATTGTAATGTTATGTAAATTACACCATTATTAATATTTATATTTATTTTCAAGAATCTTAACCTTTGCCTTTGGAGACCAACTCTGACTCATTCCTGGTTTACTTTTCATGAAAAATGTCAGGAAAATTAATAAGAAACAGAAAATGTACAATGTTTTGTTTTTAAAGAGTTGTAGATTCTACATATGTACACGTTTACATGAGAACACTTTGGATAATGTAAATTTGGTCCCATACCTTTTCTTTGACCGTCTTGTTTGAGCAAAAGTTGGTTAAGTACTACATGTATGCCATTTAAAAAAAAAGAGGTGGGTTTTGGGGTTGACTTTTTGACTAGAGTGGGATTTAGCGTGCCGGCGCTTTACCAAATGAGCTTATCTAGCCCTATATTGGCGGTGTCCCTATTTTGTCAATATTTTTGTTCAGGGGTGCCAGTCAGAAGCCATACAACCGTTAACTGCCAAGTAGCCAGGGATGACATCCAAATTACGATACAACCTGGGAAGCGGCAGCCTGGGGATAACTTTTAAAAGGGGATGAGACTTTTTGTTTCAAATGTCAATATAAACCACAAGGCAGACTGACTAGAGAAGCCGTTTGTCGTTAAAATTTGAACAACAGGCAGACTTGATTGCCTCCATGCCCCTCGGTGCCCTTCAAATGCTCCCCAATAGAAGTTTGCAATTTCCTCATAGGGTGCTGTTTTACCATTACCAAGGAGAATATGCCTTGGTGCCCTTGCTCTTTCAAAAACGAAACATACATGCCTGAGCAAGGAGTAAACGTATCTATTTCTGAACCAGTTGGATTTCTACCTCCATGGTTCGATGATCTTCATAATAGAGTTATAAAACGTCATTTTGAAGTCTGACTATAATAAACATGCAAACGAATGCCTTTGTACACGCACCCTTCTGTAGGGGGTCTGTACTGTTCCTCCATTACATGTGTACCCCCATTCATCGCCTCTCTTCTACCACCCCCCAGCGCCCCTCTCCCAGCTGGAAGCTTAACCCTGAGACACCCCTTTGTGGTCCCCAGATTATTTGCCTGAACAGAGAGTTGGCAGGGATTTCATATGCAAATGAGTTTTGCAATAAGGGATGTTGGTTGGTCTTAAATCCATAACAGTAGACCAGTCAACCGCTGTAAATTTCAAAAACAGGATTTAGCTAACTGAGGCTTCTGTTCTGTGGTACAGGGTGGGAAGGGGTGCCGATATTTTTGGCGTGTCTCTTTCTAAAGAAGTCACTAAGCTTCAAGGATCTTCTTTGTCCAGTTGTAATGGCAAGTCATAACAGACATGTGTACCTGAAATGTTTTAGAACCGGGAAGTAGGCCTATTTATGTAGCAAAAGTAATGCTGTTTTGCCCTAGAATGTGAATTTCATTTATGTGCAATGAAACAGCCTGGTTATTTGTTAATTAATAATGTGCTTTGAAATTGTACACTTCCAATCAAGGGTACCTTTTTATTGGGGCTTCCATCGATAATAATATCAATTAAATTTTTTTATTTTAAAGTTGCACTCTTTGCGGAAGATTTACATTAAAACCCCAGCATTCCCATCATGCTCAAATGACATTTTCTTGCCTCTAATGGATACAACTACATTAGGTACATACATGTAATTCTAAATTCTTATTGGTCAATCCATGGAGGAAGAAAATAGAACTTTCTTCCTCCATGGTCAATCCGACACAAAAATAATTAACAAATTATGCGTAAGAATTTTGGTAGTAAATCGGAAGAAAATGTAAAAACAAAATGTCCTCAAAGGAGCTTGCCTCTGGTACAAAAATGTCCTACTGTTGGATATATGCCATCCTGTGTGTCGTTGCCACACAAGCTTTGGCTACTACATGTAGATCTGACTGTTCCAAAAGACAATCTACTTTTATCCAATAAAGCAACAGCATATCCCAAACCAACACTTCATCATCCCAGTATTTCTGTTTTGTTAAACTCTTGTTTCACCTCACAAACCTGGGCCCACTTTCATAAAGGTGCTTTAGCTGAAAACATTGATCGTCTGCTAAGCAGAAATGAGCAGGACACCAGTCACAAATTGTACATGTGACATGGTAGTTTGGCTGGTAACCTTTACTATGGTAAGCATAATTTTGTTGTGCTGCTAAGTTACTTTTTGTACTTTTAGCAGCTGTATGAAATTTGGCCCTGATTTATAGAAGTTGCCCTTAGCGATGGCTTGAACCCTGGGTATTTGCGCCAGGTGTACAATTGTATAAAATGGTTTGGTTGGCTTGTCAGAAATCAGCTGATTCCCACATGTTTGCCGCACTGACAGACTTGTGATCTGCTGACCCGACCTGACTCACTTTGAATTGACCTCAGGTCAACCTACTGACCTCAGGACAATCTTGCATATGAAGCCATCTCATAAAATCTGGTACATTGTTCTGTTTTTAGCCACAAAAGAACCCAAAACAACACATTTGATGTGTATCATTTGTAGGCCTACATGTAAAAAATTTTGAAGTGGGCGTGTGTAGTTCTAAAAATAGCTTGTGGGTTGTAACTAAAGTATTTATTTGATCGATCGGTTTGTAAATTTATTTGCTTTGCTTAAAAATGAGACTTTTAGATTTAGATTCATTTTGAAAAGAATTTAACAGTTGTGCGGTTTAAATACTTATTTTGTATTCTTCCCCCTTTCTTGAGGGAGAGACAAAACACAGAGGGTAAAATGAAATTGGTTTAGGTTGTGAACATCACTTCTTTGTCGTTGAATGGTGGTTGAGTAGTGTGGCTTGTCATGGCCGAGCAGTCTAATTCACCGGACCGAAGATCTGATGTTGATCGTCAGCAGCAGAGTGTGGGTTCGATACCCACTCACTACATGTGACGTTTCATTGAAAAGTTGGGAAGGTAGTGCCCCCAGGGCTGTACGCTTCATTTTTGAAAGGACAAGGGCACCAAGGCATTTTCTCTTTGGCAAGGGGCACCCTATGAGGAAATTGTACATTTCTACTGGAGCATTTCAAGGGCACCAAGGCAATGACAAGGGGCAGCGAAGGCAATCGCCTCCGCTGCCTCCGTGAAGTTTCAGGCCTGTAGTGCAATCTGCTCTACCAGCAGGCTCCTAGTGATTGAACCCCTAGTGTCCGTAAGGACTGTGAAGGGGAGTTACCCTGTTTCAGCCCCAGGAGTACATGTAGTTCGCAATATGCCCCTGGTGACGGTTGATTTATTAATGTGTGACAGTTGATTTGTCAATCAGTTAATGTGTAGCCCTCATCACCTCGCAGTGGCCATCCGTCTTGGGCCTTGTGCTGTACGGTGATCTCTCTGACAAAAACTTGTAGAAATTAACAAATTAACTTTGAGGAAATCTTGTTCTGTTTACAGGCATCAAACGAACCATCATGGGAATGGCAGTATGGATCAGTCAGGCTGAACAGAGTAAGTAGAAAAGGACTGTTGCTTGGAAGGAAGACGCATTTCCCCCAAAATATCCTGTTTTTAATTTTTCAATTAAACCAAATTTGTTACGCTCCAACTATTACAGACAATCCCTTTCTTACTGGCATCTTGAAGTGAATAATCTTTCCAAGCTTCATTTTTTTCTAAGTATGGATTATCTTTATGCCCAGTGGCAATGAAGCTTTACTCCATAGCACTTTCAAAAACTTTTGCGTTAAATCACAAAGTATTATAATTTTTGTTTCAATGTTGGGGCAATGTGCATTGGTTTATGTTTTGAGCATGTAATAGTGCTTCACAGTGGATAACGGCACTTTGTTATTAATACAAGCATGATCAATTCATCAAAATGGCATAGTAGATGTGGCATAGCTTTTGAAAAACTTAACTTATACATCAGACCCTTGAGAAAGGTTACTTGCTGAAATTGACCTTTAATATATTTACTATGAGAACAGCACATTCAAATGAGCATCAACAAATTCCCATATTGAAGCATAATTTGTAACTTGGAGTCTTCCTGAGAATGATACCCCACTGAATTTTAAGAAAATTTAAACCAGAACAAATAAAATGAAATAAAATGAAATAAAAACTGAAAGTGTAGAAACTAGAATGAGTGTACTCTTCCATAATAAATAATAATAATAATAAAACCAATACATGTAATAAATACCTTTAAAAGAGAACAACATTGTAATTGAAGTTTGCTTTTCTCGATTTCCACTTTGACAGAATCCAACTTGTGGCTTTGGTCTGGCAGTGATCGGGGGCATCGACAACCCAACAAATGCTGGGGAAATGTCCATCATTGTGAAAGACATTCTGCCAAATGGACCAGCTGACGTCAGACTCAAGTAAGTACAGTTACCAGACCGGCAAAAGGGAAGGCTGTGTCTGAATAGACTTTTATCACGGTGTGGCCATCTTTAATTTCTCCCATTGATACCAATGTAACCAAACCGAGGCTGGAAGACCTTAATAGTCTGGTTCCTGTTTTCAAAATGACTATTTGCATTCATAATTGTTATTTGATACGAGGAACGTGACCATGATAAAGGCAACATGACAAAGACCTATTGGCGGCTATGACTACGCCTGTTGCCAAAGGGTGTTGCTAAAGATGTCCTATGTAAACCTTAACCCATTGTGACGCCACAATTTTGCTGTAGCCATTACTGCCAAGTCGCACACGATCAAAGTCTAAAGTGCTGGAGTCAAAAGTGATCAAGGGTGTGAAAAAAGGGCGAAATCATTTCTGGTTTCTGATTCAGTTTCAGTTTGTTCTTCCCAAGTATGGAGAGGAACAAATAACACAGAATAATGGCTGAGCCTTCCAGTGTGAGTTTTGATACATCTGTGAGAGCGCTACTCTTTGTTTCGGAAGTTTACACTGGAATAAAAGTGATCTGAACTAACAGTTGATGGCAGGATAGGGAGCCTGTCGATTTATCTGGGTACTATTTATTTGATGAAGGAAATGAGGTGCAGGTGTTCTGAACTGTCACATGTCAGGTACTCCAGCATAACACCTTGTGCTAAGGTAGTTCAAGTTAATAGGCAGGATAGTCCTTTTTTATAGGACTATACATGTGCTTGTACATAGTCTCCCAAAAGAACAATATACATGTATACTGCCATAAATGCCCCCTCTCCCTGATTCTGGCAGAAACTAGAAACTTACCCTGAAAATAAACAGATCTTTCCATATTCTGATGAACACTTTTGATAATGGAAGCTTTTCCCCTTTTATGCTGCATGTAAATTTTAAATATCTCCTTGATTATGGTATAAAAATCTTCCTGATTGAAAGATACAAATGTTAGCAGCTCTCGGTAGATTCGTCAAATGTCACTTCTGTGCTAGTACACAAGCAAACATTTTTGCACCCGAAGAAAAACAACAATCTGTTTACGTCAGTTTGTACTGTGTACTGGTCTAAATATAGATGGGTCTGTATATTTGTGTCGTCTAAAACAGGTGCTAGGTACATATATCGTTATGTCTCAAAGTTTATGCGTTCTCTCCCTCAAAATAGCACAAAAGAAAATTGTAAATCCTCCAAATGCAATTTTGCATTCGGTAAAAGCAAATGGGAAACATAGGTGACCGTAGTATTTTTCTCAAAAAGGTCGTTCATCATGAAACAGTAGAGTTCAATAGCTGCTTGATCATATGGGCTTCATCAGCTTTGATGATTTCCTGAACCCTACTCTTAGAGTTTTGTCATGGGAAACATAGGTGACCATAATATTTTTCTCAAAAAGGTCGTTCATCATGAAACAGTAGAGTTCAATAGCTGCTTGACCATATGGGCTTCATCAGCTTTGATGATTTCCTGAACCCTACTCTTAGAGTTTTGTCCACAAGTCGTATATCAATGCAGTATATTATATATGACAGATTGTTGGTAAGGTATTCAACACAAGATCACACACCACTCAATTTCAAGTCCCTAATGACTGCTTAATGAATACAGTACAGCTTTGTAAAAGCCTTTGTATATCAGTGGTCAAATGCCAACGGTTATTAACTTGATTTATTCTTCACTACTCTTCTAAAAGAAAGCGGGGAAAACAAATCAATCAAAAGCACTGGGAACTTCTTATATATGCCTTCAGTCTATTTTGTGATTTTGTTTTGTTTTGTACTATCACATTTTTTGTTGTTAAAAATTTAGCTCAATTGGTCGTTGAAGTTGCGAAAGAATAATGACAGAAAAAACGCCCTAGTTGCTCAAGTTGTGTGCTTTCAGATGCTTGATTTTGAGACCTCAAAATCAAATTCTGCGGTCTCAAAATCAACTCAAATATTTGTGAGAAATTACCTCTTTCTCAACAACTACTTTACTTCAGTGGGAGCTGTTTCTCACAATGTTTTATACTATCAGCAGCTCTCCATTACTCGTTATCAAGTAAGGTTTTATGCTAACAAGTATTTTGAGTAATTACCAATAGTGTCCAGTGCCTCTAAAGAATGCAGTTGACTTAATTTTATACTCTCTTTGCATCTGTTAAATAGGAAAAACGACAGACTGCTGAAGGTTAATGGAATCAGTATGGAGAATGTGGAACACGCTGTTGCAGTTGGAGCTCTTCGCAGTGCAGGAGATACTGTGGTCATTGTAAGTTTTCCCTTTGGTTGTCTTTTTGTTTGTTTGATGGTCTGTTTTTACGGAGTGTTCCCTCAATAGGAGACTTTGAAACGCTAGGTGGCAGCAGACTTACCAGTTAAATGTCAACACGGTTTACGTAGTTCTGAGCACACATACATTACCAAGAACAATGTGTTTTACCTGGTAAGTCTGCTGCCACCAAACGTCCCAAAAGTTCCCTATTGTTTTGGTGAAACCAAACACCTGGAAATTGCTGCCTGTTGCTGCAAAGGTAGTAGTCCTGGCTGATTACATACCCCTCAGGGTTCTCCACATGTGGTTTTGGACAAGTGAGACCTACATGTATTCCTTTATACATGTAGCACCATGTTAGTTTACAAGGTGCGGTGGCGCAATATGCTGCCGATCATACCGGGGTGAACACCTTCTCTTTTTGATAAGTGCAGTGGGTTCTTTAACATGCAGTTCACACCACACGGGACCAACAGCTTTACGTCCCAGCAGTAATGGTTAAGTATCTTGCTTAAGGATACAAGTTTTACGAGTGTGACTTCGAACCCACACTCCGCTGATCAGAATACTGGAGCTTGAGTCCAGTGTTCTTATCCGCTCAGCCATGACACGCGTCAATATTGTATATTGTAACAATATTTGAAATGATGATTATTTCCCTCCAGGAATACCGACGGAAGACCCAGGCCCAAGCGCCCATCACTAAAGCCCAGACACTGCCGGCGTACTCCCAGCCGCCCCACTTTGACACCACTGATAATACCGGCTCTTACTACACGCCCCCGAGCCAGAGGACGCCCCCGAGCCAGAGGTCAGCCTCACAGCCGCCGAGCCGCCGGATGGGCTCACAGCTGTCTCTGACCAACTCCCAGGGCCGCTCAGCAGCACAGAGGGAGTACATCACGTTAAACAAGACGCGCAACGAGGGCTTCGGGATGCAACTGGGATGGAAACTGTTTGTGCAGGGGATGAGCGAGTACGGTGTGGCTTCCAATCAGGGGCTCCAGAAAGGGGATACAATTGTCAAGGTTAGTAAACAAATCCAGAACATAAACAAATGTCTCTTTTTTGTCTTTCAGTTTTGTCAGGCATACAGCTTTTTCAGCTGTTTAACTGAGTTCCCGCCCTTCTTTTTTTAAGTGCCATAGAAATCTGAAAAACACACAAAATGGTATAGAGACAACGATTTTCCATATGTATGGAAAACCCTGCCCTGCCAGCATCCCAAAAAATTGCGGCGCGAAGTGCAGTGCTTGTGCGCTTTGACCAGTGTATTTGTTTCATAGAGAATCCAGGGTTATGATTGCCAGCCTAATGTTGAATTGCTCATTTCATAGAATACCAAAATGTAATTATCCCAAGTGAAGTTAGTCATCTCAGTTGATGAATATAACAGGCCTCGGCATATGACAGGCGTTTAATAAACCACGGCATCTACAGCAATTGCTGTGGTGCCCTTTGCCAGGTTCGTATACAAATTTACATTTTCCCCATAGAAGTGCCCCTTATCAGAGGAAAATTGCTGTGCCCCGTTAAGGCCTAATATAAACTGAATTTGATAAACATAAATGAAATAAACATAAATGAAATGGAATTTTTGTGTGTTTTCCTTTTGTGCCAATCGCTGTTCAGATCAACAATTATCCCGTGGAAACTCTCAGCCTCTCCGACGCTAAGAGGATCATCCAGACATCTGGGAACGCCCTCAACCTGGAGATCATCCGCGAGCCTCAAGCGCCACAATTCTCCACGCCAGCTTACGCCTCGCGGAGCGTGGACCGTCTGGATCGGCTGTCCCTGGGCAGAGGGGAGGAGCAGCAGCCCCCACTGCAGAGAGGTTATGCTGACCCCCAGCTGCAGTCGCAGGCTCCTACTCTGACCAATCAGATGCTCCAAGAGCAGGATGACGATCCACTGCACAGCGCTCTACCACCAAGACCTCCACTACCCAGAGGAGAGCGACAACAACGTACGCATTTCCGTTCTTATTATCCGTGTTGATGTTGCGGCTAATTTTGCTGATTGTTAGGGCCGAGTCACACGAGGGCGGCGATAACGAATACGATAAGGATCATGACGCAAAGAGAACGCATTCTATTGATTGAATGATTGTGTGCGTATTCTGCGTGGAACAATTCAACCAATAGAATGCGTTCTTTTTGTGTCGTGAGAATGTCGTTTTCGTTTTCGCTGCAGTGTGACTCGGCTTTTAGTTAGGTTTATCCGACAGTGACGGGCATTATATTCGTCCTAGTCTTAGTGGTTGATGACATGGGTCTAACTCTTTAGATCCCTCTCTAGATCAGTGATGATAATTTGGTGGTTTTTTCTTCTTGTGTTAAAGCACAAGGGACCATAGGGTACCCAGTCATTTTCCCTTGTGGTTTATTACCTCGTATTATTTGAAATACAAAGTGGCATCCCCTCAAGGTGATCCCTCTCCTGCTGCTTCCCAGGGCCCAATTTCATAGAGCTGCTAAGCACAAACAAATTTGCTTAGCATGAAATTTCTTCCTTGATAAGAAAAAGGACTACCAACCAAATGTCCTCGTGATTTTCAGGTTAAAGCAAACAACAGCTGAATACCAGTAACAAGCAATATGCAACAAATAGAAATTTGGTTGGTCATCCTGTTATTACCAAGGAAGAAATTTCATGCTAAGCAAATTTTGGTGCTTAGCAGCTCTATGAAATTGGGCCCAGGTTGTGACATACACTTTGCCCTGATCCCTGGCTACGTGGCAGTTACAGGTTGAATGACTTCTGATTGACACCCCTGAACAAAGAAACTGATAGAAAAAAAACCAGGGAGACAGTCAACATAAGGCTAGATTCTAGCTCAGTTCAGAGAGCACCGGCACTTTAATCTGAAGGACCCTGGTTCAAGCCCACTCTAGTCAAGTTTTCTTCGTTCAATACAAATATTTTTGTTATAACTTATATCAGATCACGTTGGTCCCATGTGCTGTGTAACGCATGTTAAAGAACCCAGTGCACTTATCGATAAGAGAAGGGGTTCGCCCCGGTGTTCCTGGCTGTGGCTGCTGTATGCGCCGTAGCACCTTGTAAACCCTTATAAGGTGCTAAATAATTGGGTCTCAGAATTCATCACTGCAATAACCTATCTTTCTGAAAGTTTGTATATACTCAGTGCTTTGAGTACCTTGTTTGATAGATACGTGCCATTATTGTCCCATGAAAGTATTCTACTGTAACAGTAAACAAAAATGAATGTTGAAAAAAACCTTTTTATTCCCCCCCCCCCCCTTAAATACAGAAACCTTCTCAATGCCGCCACCCCGGCCTCCAAGCCCAGGGAAGACAGAGTTTATGGGGTAAGTTTATAAGTATTTATAATCCAACTAAAAACTAGTTCCCGGTAGGTTTTTTTTTTTTTTCAGTGAGTCATTATTATTTCATGATTATTATTTCTATTATCGATTGGTTGATTTTTAATTTCATTTGTGTTTGTTTGTTTAGGGGGATTTTTAGTTAAAAAGGGGGGGGGGGTGTTCAGAACTCCTGTATTGCTGCATGGAAAGAGATTTTGCTGCGTGAAATGTACTCATTAACTCACTACTAAACCATCATGTGCGGTAGAACATCAGTCACCCAAAACAAAGCATGGTTTTCGTTTGTCATTTCTCCTTCCTACATACACTCAGCAACTAGACCCCTTGTCATCCACTGTAGCAAATAGTTCTCCTCTCTCAATATCCACTCTAGTAACATGTAGGTCTTTAAATACCCATGTTTGATGGCTTCGCTAATACAATTTTGTTTATGAAATTCTCATCATACCATGCACAATGACCATGTACATGTAGGACTTTGTCAAGATGCGTTTTGCCATATATTTTTTCTATGGCCATGAAATATTGTAAGTTATAACACACCTCTTGCTCGTTCTGTATTCTGGTTGGCTGAAACACGGTCATGTGGGATGAACTTATATAGGCTAGTGATCGCGCACACGTGTTTTGCGGGAATAGTACCAGAGTGGGCACTAGTCTTTGCGATGGCTATGCCCTCAGCTTCGCTTTGGGCATAGTCATGGTTTTGACATCACTTAGGGCCTATAATTTTAAGTGCCCTGCAAAGCAGTCAATATTTCCTTGTTATCCCAAATGAGTCCTTTCATTGGAGGATTCAGGTCACATGGCATTTATGAATCGATATATGACCCATATAACATAATCTGTGTATGTGCATATTGGTACGATTGATTGTGGAAATTTGTGTACGTTACCTTTTTACAATTGCACGCGATACCATACTGCGTTATACACGCCAGTACAAAATGTCTGCAGTGGATCCCAAAACACAAACTTGTGTGCATTTAAAGACCTGCTTGAACGAAAATTTCATGTAGTAAACTTTGCTGAAAAAGATTTCAATTGTGTAAAAAAAAACAATCATTTTGAATGCCCGTATCCAGCGCTTTTCTGAGAGATTTACGAAAAGCCCTGTTATGTAATCACTCTCAAAACTCCATCTCTGGGAGCTTCAATTTGTAAAGCCGCTTTGTTGCAGCGTGGAGGCATAACAAAGCAAGCTCCAAGAGTTGACGTCAGCGGCATTGTCCTTCGCTTTGTTAAATTGAACATTCCATATTTCCTGAAAATATTCTCGCAGTTGTTAGCCTGAAAAAATTCATTATTTGTAAACCTGTAATAGCATCCACATTCATGTACACAGATAGTACTTTCCCAACCCGATGTTGTCAACAGTATATAGATGCGCAACAGGCAAATGTTGCACAGTGAACGTTTTGTACTACAATGTCTTTAGACCAGGATGGGAATCCGATTTACATGGTTGGCTTTATGCCAAGAATGGTTTAGATATGGGTATATTATGTGCAGTCCATCCAAATCAACTGAACAAATTTTACATATGTTTGAGATTTAGAATAGTATGTAGTTTTGTTACACCTAATCTCGCCATCTGTCTGACTACCAATGTAAATTAAAAGGAAAATTAAAAAATAAAACTGGAAAAAATAATAGCAGTAGCACCATGTGATGGACCTTAATCACGCTGTCACCATCTTGGTCATGTTCCCTGTTTACAATAACAGTAATGAATGCTAACATTCACTGCGCATGGTGGCACCAGACTAATATTTCGTCCAGCCTCAGTTTGATTACAATGAGTTGGTATAGAGTAAAATCAAGATGACCACACCGTGATAAAGGTCTATGGTTTACAAGGTGCTGCGGCACAATATGCAGCCAATCAAACTGTGTTCAGTTGTCCACATGTATAGGGATATTCGTTCCTTGTAGTGCCTGTAGACCTTTTTGCATCGACATCGCCCTGAGATCTAAGATGCAGCTGTTACCACTTCCCAATTACATCCTGTTTCCACAAACAATACTCTGAAGACAACCTTTCATCTCAGGATGGGCATTCACCTTTTCCGCTGATTGCTTGATTTCCTCTAAAGTCTTTCCTTTCTTTCAGTGTCACAGAAACTGAAAACGCTGCACAAAATATCTTTGATTTGCTTGGCAGTTATACTTTTGCTATTTCGCAATGAAAAAGTTGTTTGTTCACAGAATGTATGAACAAACATTGTTTAAACATGTAATGTTCGTAGTGTGAGATTCATTTAGTAAAGAGCGGTTTTAGATTGCTCCTGTTAATTGTTACTGTTAATGGCCAAAACAGACATCATATAGATAACACTAAATAACTATTTTACTCTAAATATTGAGTGATAAAGAATTCAAGTCAAAAGCGTACCTCTCCTCACAACTTTTTCAGCTGAGAGTAAAAAAAAATGGTTATCTATGATAATGGTATGCATTGACTTATTGATGTCAATGACAGCTAGAAGACGCTATTTTTTTCCACTAGAGGGCGCTGTTCGTTTGTGGTCGTCCGTTTGTGAATGAGATCTTATGGGATGTTTTAGACAGTGTCACTCGGTTCGCGTAGCATAATACTTATTTTATGTTGTTTTATGCTGTCTTAATAGAATTTTATTCATACAAAACATTCCTATCCGTCGGTTTCATGAAAATATCATTACCATTAATCATTTTAAGAACATTACCTGAAAAGTTAGAATTTGGGACGTTGACAAAGGTTTTCGAATCAAAGTATTTATTGTGTACTGTCCTAATGGCGAGGTGATCATCAGACTGTAAGGGTATTTCAAATAAATAGGTGATTCGTGTTGTAACATCTATTAAAATGCATGTAGCCAGTCACCTCATTCTAACTCATGGCTCCTCCCCCAATCGACCTCCACCAGGCATTCCACAGCCCTCTAACAACGTCAACACTCTCAACTCATGCGCACCTACTCCCTCGTCAATAGAGGGCCGGTCACATTGCGCATTCCTGCATCACGTCTCTGGCTGGGCAAGCAAACCGTCTTTGTTTTCTGTGAGAGCTCCGCATCAATGCCTGAGTATGACTCGGTTCTTATTCCAGGGGTCTACGTCGCCTGTAGCCGAGAGAGCGTCAGCGTTTTTGCAAAGTGGGAGAAGTTGATCCTCTGTTTTTTTTGTGAGGTAGACTGGTTCCCAATCTCATTCTACATTTAACCAAGTCACATTCCCATGCAGCACCAGTCTACTTGTATTTTCAGCAAACTGCACTTAAAAAACCCAAAGTGAATTAATGAGGGTTCTAAAATTTCATCCCTTTTTTTTTCTCTGCACAAAACATGTACATTTATCATTTGAGAAAAAGCAATTTTTTGAAGAAAATGTTCAGAAACGAGTCGTGTGTAGTCTAGCATCATTGTCATCATAATAGTTCGTGCCTAAGCTGCGTAGACTGGTACCCAGACAACCTTGTATTTGTATCTTAGATTGTTTTGAGATGGGGAGCCTGTCTTTCCGAGGATCAATTTCTTGCACAGCGCTGAGACACAAGGATGTCGTCATGGTCTGGGTTGGAGAAGGATGCTACGAAGGCGAGGCTTAAGAGTTTGAACACTCTCACATAAATATGCTTTTGAAATTCCCTAGGCTCCCTTTCGCACGGTCTCCTTGGAATGCAGCCGCGGGGAATACAGCCACAGGGAGGCCCTGGTAGTTTTGTTTTACCCCATGGTTACCCCGGCGCACTTTTTCACTGTCACTGTCTAGGCCCCACAGGGCTCCGGCTGCACGACTTTGTAAGAAATCCTTGGGAAAATACGCGAAGACGGTTTTAAAATAACGTATTTTGGAAGATACCGTCTGTGAAAAAAAAAAAAATAAATAAAAATCGTTTTGTAACGGTTTTAAGAACCACAGAGTTTTATAAATTACAATTACTCCTACCTACTCCACAGCAGAGGTAATGATAACTACAAGTATTCTCTGGGGTATGCCCACTTGCCGGGGTAGATGGGGGGGGGGGGGTAAAGTGGTTCTAGTGTGAATGGGCCGGCTATTATTCCCCAGAGTTGCAATAGAGTGGTGTGAAAAGGGCCCTAGTGGGCTTCCTAGTGATGCAAAGTTTCATCAATGGCACGTCTGTCATCAATTTTTCCTTTCCATGTTTTAAGAAATCTTGGCCTTTAACAGTTTATGAAGCAGCTTAACAAATGTAGACTTATTTATGTAGCAGTTACATGTACTTTTTTGTTTTACTACCACCATGTAACCTCATAGTGTTTTTAGATACTGATATAAACACATCATGTAATCTGGGGTATAGTTTTTGGTGTTTAGTAAAACCAAGTAACAAATTTCATGGAATTAACTATAATTAATTATAAAATCGATATTTGATCAGTATTCTGAAGCTGTCTACCAAATCATAGCTACATTTTTTGTGGGATGCACGACTGTAAAATGTTACCCCATTCCACAAGCCACCGCTGTCACGTGAAGTTGAGTTGACGTGCCAAATAGGAATGTAATTAGGGCGCTGGCTGATAGCCAATCATGTGATCCAGCGCGTGATCTGATCTTGCATGGGCCATCATCTGGCCAAAAATTGTCAATAACTGTGCATTAAACCTGTGACAGTTTAAGATACGTATTACCTGTTTATATCAGTAGGATAGGATAGTACTACTGTAGTTTTGAAACACGCTCGTGTGGAATACAGACAATTATGTCGTTTCGAAGCAGTGGTGGCTAGTGGAAGCGGTGCCAAATTATTATCTAATCAATTTTGAATATTTCAGTAGTCCAAACTTCCCAAAGAGTGCCATCTTTATTCAGACTTATCGGTAAAAAAACAAAAAATAGTTTGAAGGAATTTTGTTGTTAAATCTTCTTTGTTCCCCGATTAGTAATAGTGATTAATTAAATACTCATAAAATATGTAAATATTGGACTCATTCTATAAATAATTGATCCATTATGATATATTACTGATATTTGTGAAAATATTTGGGCATCGAATCTTTTTTAAATTTCGGCAAGCAAAAAAATGATGATGATGTGTATATGTTTGGAACCACAAAGTACTATTTTAATATCTAATCCTGCCATTTTTTTTTTTAAACTGATTGTTCTGCGAATATTTTAAAATGAAATACATAAATTCCTACATTGCAGTGTACAAATAGTAGTTATGAGCATTAGGTTTTCATTTACACACTGGAGTAGCCGTGGTTTCTTCCTACACTCAAAAACAAACAAAATCCAACACCATGTAATGCAACACCCCAAAAACTGTTGGACTCTGATTATGGCATAAAAAAGCCTGATCCCCCAAAAAGCAGCCTCGCTACCATGGGCAGCCTGCCCTGTCGATACCTCTCGTCACCAACCAGTGAAGGGTTGCACTGAAAATCAATGCTGATTGGTTCCCACAATTGACTGATTTGCGTGGAACGCCCAAAACAAAACCGCACACAGTGTAGACTTGTCACAAGAACGACACGGGACCAGATTCTCTTCAACTTGATGCGTCTTTCGCGGGTTACCATTTTGAGCGATCGCAGATTGGCCACTGGGCTATTAAAGTATCCGATAATTATGTGCATAATTCAAAATTAAACTTTGGGGTTATGATCCCAGTATTTGGGGGACAAAGAGTGCGATGAGACCTTACACCATTGGGAAAGAGGTTGCATTTAAGCATTCAGTTTACACGTGTACAGTCCTGAGTCTGAAAAACAAAACATGCTGTTGGAGTTTGATGGCCGAGTGTTAATCATCATAAATTCCACGGCTGAAATAAAAACCTAAACTTCGAAGATTGACTAACATTATTTAATTTTTTCTTGTTGGTAGGATAGTTAAAATTTAGCAACCATTTACAACCCCGTCTATATTACGTTCATATAACAGAATTCTACAAGTATTCCAACTTGAGTTTAAAGGAACACGTTGCTTTGGATCGGACGAGTTGGTCAAAACAAAAGCGTTTGTAACCGTTTTTTATAAAATGCATATGGTTGGAAAGATGTTTTAAAAGTAGACTACAATGATCCACACAAGTTTGCCTCGAAATTGCTTGGTTTTCCTTCTACTGTGCGAACTAACATGGTCGGCCATTTATGGGAGTCAAAATTTTGACCCCCATAAATGGCCGACGTGTTAGTCGATGAGGTAAAAGGAAAACCACGCAATTTCGAGGCATGTTTGTGTGAGTCATTGTATTCTACTTTTACAACATCATTCTACCCATATGCATTTTATAAAAAACGGTTACAAACGCTTTTCAAAGACCAACTCGACCGATCCAAGGCAACGTGTTCCTTTAATCTCACTGTACATATATTCTAATTAAAAATGATGTAAAATTATATGATTAATTATTCATTGTCACGCTAGATTATATTACAGGATGTGCTAGTACACGTAGACATATTTGTGGTTGATACCATGCCATTAAACACGGTTCATACTTCATGCGAATGCGATTTGAATGTTGACATCACAAATTCCCAACGAATAATTCGCAGGGGTTGAGTTCTGCTCAACTCCCTCGCGAATATCGCTGCGAAAACGGAGTTGTGACTTCAAATTCACGCAAATTCACGTCAAATTTGCATCGCATGAACCGGGCTTTACTGGATCGTGTACATCACTTAGAAAGCAGGAAAAACGTTTATAAAAACCAGTTTTTACAACACTATTGGTAGTTAATGTATTCATCAATGTTCTAGTTGATGACAGTATCGTCTCGAATCTGTAAGATGTAAGCACCTTGAAGTGTGTCAGTAATTCTTGTGCAAGGTGGAGACAAAAGAAAGAGGGTACGTTCATGGAGGTTTGCGATATTGCCATGCGATTAATCCCTTGGAGTAGCGATGGCTCTGAAAAGTCGATTCGTTCATAGAGTGGTTTCTCTGTATTGGCAATAGAAAAATTTCGTTTGGGATATTCTGTTTCAGTACCACACTTGGACAAAAGACTTGGTCGGTATTGCCATGCTTTTACCCCCTGAATTTTAGTTTTTGGTCTTGTTAACATTCTATGTAGTGCTTTTTATAGGTAGCAGTTACATTACATTGAAACGTGTACTAATTGGTATTGGCCTGCAATTCAACACACGCAGAAGCTAGTTGAAAACTTTAATAATAATAATAATAATAATAATAATAACAATAACAATAATAATAAACAGCATTTATAAGGCGCATTGTGAATAAAAGATTCGTCTATGCGCCTAACAATAAAACTAAAAGGCTAAACAGAAACAAGACCATTTAAAATCATAGAGGCAAAATACTATTAAACCGAATAATAACCGACAAAACGTTAGAAACAACAGACCTAGATATAATATATAGGGCCTAAACCCATAAAATGGAAATATTAAAAATACAAAAAATTTTGCACACGGGTTACAATATTCAGGGCTTGAATATGGGGTGAAATAGAAGAGAAAAATGTTTATCTGACCAGTCTTCATGAGCTTTCTCGCAATTTAACAGTTAATTTCTTTTTTAACAATATTTTGAAACTCAACGGAATTAATTGTAAAAATACCACAATCAAAATCAACATTTGAACATCATTTCTTTCTGTTTAAGATACATAATGATTACACACGGACTATTTTTCAATTGAAAAACACAAGACAACTAGACTTGTCAGGTCAGGGCCCAATTTCATAGAGCTGCTAAGCACAAAAATTTGCTAAGCATGAAATTTCTTCCTTGATAAAAACAATATTACCAACCAAATTTCAATTTGTTGCATACTGCTTAATACTGGTGTTCAGCTGTTGTTTGCTCATCCTGTAAATCACGTGGCAATTTGGTTGGTAATCCTGTTTTTATCAAGGAAGAAATTTCATGCTAAGCAAGTTATGTGCTTAGCAGCTCTATGAAATTGGGCCCTGGTCGGAGGCTAAAATCACTGGCCTCGTGGTTGCAGTCCAATATCAAGCCTTGTATATAGAAGCCTTGTTTGTGTAACAAAAGCAACTTCCCAGTGTTAAATTCAAGTGGTTTGAAAGGCAAATATTTATAGCTTAAATCAGAAAGTCTGTTTTAGTTTTTTGTTTTTTTGTAAATGCTGATGTTTATGCTGCTCATTCCATCAAATGTACTTTGTAATTTGAAATGAATTGGACAAAATCAATAAATGCTCTAATCTGATAAACACCGTTGCTTTTGTCAAGATCATTATCAAAAATGTTCTTTTATCTTAGTATGTCCATGTGGAAAAAAATAGACAGGCCTATTTTTTTTTACACGATTGTTCATTATTATTATGTGTGGCTTGTACGTAGGTCTATGATGTTACATTGTATGAGGCAATTTAAAGGCGAAATCAGGCCTGATATGTCACGTGGGCAAAGGAGCCAATTGCTTTCATGCCCTTAATCATTGCCTTGGTGCTCTAGTTCAAAGGTAGATTTCCCTCGTTCAAGTGCCCTCAATGTCCTTACAAGATCAAGACCCGCTACCTTTTCCAGGCAATCTCCAAGAAAAAAAGACAATTCACATTTAACTTTACACGTCTTGGGGTAGTGAGTCATTACCTATCTTATTAGGACTCATGATTTGGAGGAAAAAAATCACAAGAGCGCATACATTCAAAAGTTTCACTGGACCAGAATCTTGTTTTCCAAGACCAGAATCAAAATAAGAAAATTGTTTGAGTTTAAGATATAATCGTTGTTATTACCTAGTGAGGTATTATTTGTCCAGTCATGAGTTTACTGGCACTGGGGTTGAATTTCAAATAGAGTTAGGAGTTCTTATCCTAGGAGATATTAAAAACTAAAGCTAGGTGTAAGTTAGGACGAGTAACCCGTCCTAACTAGTCTTAATTCTTTGTGAAATCCACCCCTGGTGGCTTAGGTCCTATGGCGTAGTCTAGTGTAAACTTCTAATCCTGCTTGTGCCTGCCAAAGCATTCATTTTTGTTTGCGTGGCAACTTGTTGACCCGTTAACAAACTGCCTCCTTTAAACAGCCTTTTTTCCCCTACACAATCGCAATTGATTGCCCTTACAAATTGTAGAATTTACTGGTACTATAAAAAAAAAAATTGTGTGTGCAAAAGGGAACATTTCTTGACATTTCATTCCTTTTGAACTAACACACTACGCGTGAATGCTAGATTCTATTTGAAAACCATACAATTGAGACATTCCTAGCAATTGAGAAATACATGTATGCCAATTTCTTGTTCAAAATAAAGTCAGTACAAAGGGTTTTGTTGGACAGTCAATTTACAACAGAGATCATAACTTGATCCCCTTGTAAATAATCGATGACATCAGTTGAACCTTCAATTACTCTCAATTTACATGTGTTTCCACCTTCCTTCGTTTTATGCTTCTGAAACATGTTCATGTTTTGCAGTTAACAATAACCCTTTTAGATATATTTATTGGATTAAAAACCAGGGAAGAAAAACAAAAAGTGACACAGACAAATTAAAAATCAGACACAGTACCAAGAGATTGATTGTTTTGGTTTTCATTTTCTGCTTTATTTAATATTATTTAAAAACAAATTGAAAATGACAAGTTTAGGCCTCAAAAATTAAAGAAACCATCCCCCCCCCCCTTCCTGAATATTTGTTCAGAGTAAACATCTGGATATTTGCGCTACAAATTGTATTTTTATTATTATTTTGTTGTGTTTTTTAATTTCAAAGTTGCTACACATCAAACATACATGTGCTAGTCACCTTGCCCTTTTGTTAGGGAGTTTTAGTTTTTTTTAAATCCTATTGGGGAATGAAAGAATTATGTAAAACTTGAAATTTTCACCAGCATGAAATTTGCACCCTTGATCTGAGGTCTTTCCACGCTTCTGAAAAAGGTGGCACTGCTACAAAAAAAAAAGTCTCTTCTAAAAACCAGCAGATCTGTTTTGGTCTTTTGTGTAGATTTATCCGTTTTCAAGGATTCAAAAATTTCATGCTCGTGAAATTAACACTTTAACATTCGAGATTAGATAGAGAGTGGAAACAATGGGTAATTCATGCTGTGAAAATTTCATGTTTTCTTCACAGAATATCGGACGAGGTTGTCGAAGGGGAAGAGCGCACCGTGTCGTTCATTAAGGGCAAGAGTGTAGGGCTTCAGGTGATCGGAGGTAACGATTCGGGGGTGTACGTTGGGCGCATACAGCCCGGTAGTAACGCCGCTTACGCCGCGTCGTACAACGGAGAGAGAATTCATGTTGGCGACCGCATTGTTGAGGTGAGTGTTGTTTAATACCCAGATTGCATATTGACCATCGTACTCCAAACTTTAGTTAGTGAAATAGAAGTTTTGAACAGCTTTTTTCTCCTCTACAATCAATTACCTTAGCATGGCTTTCCCTTACTCGAAAGTGTCATGGCTGAGCGGTTAAGAGCACCGAATTCAAACTCTGGTGTTTCTGATCATCACGGTGTGGGTTCAAATCCCCAGCCATGACACCTGTGTTCTTAAGCAAGACGCTTAACCATTGCTTCGTGCTTCGGATGGGACGTAAAGCTGTTAGTCCCATGTGTTGTGTAACGCATGTAAAATAACCCAGTGCACTTTTTGAAAAGAGAAGTGGTTCGCCCCGGTGATCGAGGCTGTGGCTGCTAAATGCGCCGTAGCACCCTGTGATCCCCTATAAGGTGCTTAATAATTGGGTCTCAGAATTCATAACTTTCAATTACCTCTCTTTACGTATTTAAAGACAGTGGACACTATTGGTAATTGTCAAAGACTAGCCTTCACAGTTGGTGTATCTCAACATATGCATAAAATAACAAACCTGTGAAAATTTGAGCTCAATCTGTCATCGAACTTGCGAGATAATAATGAAAGAAAAAAACAACCTTGTCACTCGAAGTTGTGTGCGTTTAGATGGTTGATTTCGAGACCTCAAATTCTAAACCTGAGGTCTCAAAATCAAATTTGTGGAAATTTACTTCTTTCTCGAAAACTATGGCACTTCAGAGGGAGCCGTTTCTCACAATGTTTTATACCATCAACCTCTCCCCATTACTTGTCACCAAGAAAGCTTTTATGCTAATAAATACTTTGAGTAATTACCAATAGTGTCCACTGCCTTTAAAGCCATTGGACCCTTTCGGTAAACAGTATTGTCCAAGGCCCACACTTCGTGTATCACAACTTCTACATATAATAACAAACCTGTGAAAATTTAGGCTCAACCGGTCATCGGAGTCGGGAGAAAATCACGGGAAAACCCACCCTTGTGCCTGCACGTTTCGCCGTGTCATGACATTTGTTTAAAATAAATTCGTAATTCTCGATACCGAGAATTGATATCGTTTTAATGTTTTCTCAAAAAGTAAAGTGTTTCATGGAATAATATTTCAAGAGAAGACTTTCACCATTACTTTCTGTAAACCCTGTAAGTTATTTGTAAATCTGTGAACTTTTTTTTTTTTTTTTCTGTACCGAAAGTGTTCAATGGCTTTAAATGTATAAATACTGAGTGCCTTGAGTCCCTTGTTGGTAGATACAGTGTACATGCGCTATAATAGACTTTGATATTATTATTCCTAATTAAGGTTAACGGAATGAATCTTCTCGGTAAGACAAAGGAAGAAGTCATCCTTCTACTTCTTGGAGTCCTCAACGAAGTCAAACTTGTCTTGAGAGAGAGTTCGGGTAAGATGACTGTCTATGCCCCTTCAAGAGGGAAGTTTAAGGCATGCTTGTTGTACATGAGAAAGTGTTCCCTACTTTTTTTCCTAGAACCAAATATCATGTCCTAGAATAGCGCACAGTCACAGCCTTTGGACTACTGTAACAACACATGTACTGACATTCAACAAGCAATCAAAAAAACATTTTTTTATTTATTTATTTATTTCCTCAAAACCTCCAAAAATGGAGATGATGTACATGTACATCAAATAACCTTTCACAGAAAGTTATTTATTTTTCATCTTAAAATCTTTAAATCTGTTTATGCCATTCATATAAAAACAGATGTCAAATTTAAATGAAGGCAAAACAATCTCCTTTGTTGTTATTTCCTAAATTCAAAACGGTAAATTTTAAACTTTCCGACGAGTGATATCCAATTAATTGGTATGAAATTACTTTTTTTTTTTTACAAAACTGTTTTTTATATTTTTTATCCCAGCTTTTAAGGCTGTCCTTCATGGAGGAATCGGAGATCGTTTCTTCATTCGTGCCCACTTCGTGTACGAAGCCCCGACCCCAGATGAGATGGGCTTCACCAAGGGAACCGTCTTCCGTGTTGTGGACACCATGCCAGAAGGGGTCATGGGTCACTGGTTTGTGCTCCGTCTGGACCGAGCCAACACACCTGTGGAGAGGGGTATTATCCCAAATGATAACAGGTAAAAAAAAGGGCAGGCTTGTGATTTTGATTATATTTTTAAAGTATCTTTTACCTGATTTTGATGTTTCAATGAACTCCTTTAACCGCCAGATTTTCTTGTGCGGTCGTTTTGGCGTACTGGTGTCGCCAACATAGGGCTAGAAAGCTCAGTTGGTAGAGTGCTGGCACGTTGCTTCAAATCCCACTCTGGCCAGTTTTTGTTTGTCCAACCCCAAAGTCATTAACAAATTCACCCAGTCAGTTTTCCTTGTGGTTTATGATAACTTGATGTTATTTTGTGTCTATTTTATTATTATTATAGAGCGAGTCAATTAAACCTGGCTCATCAGAACAAAGAAGCCCAAGCTCTGAAACCGGTTTCCTACGATGGGCGTAAAGGGAAGTTTAAGAGGCTAGGCATGAGGGCCAGCATGAGGTCCAAGTCCATGATTAAGGACCAGTGGGACGAAATCATATTTGGTGAGTAACTCTGCCACCTTGGCCCAATTTCATAAAGCCTGTGAGCACAAAAACTTCGCTGAGCACAGAATAGTGTTGCTTATCAGAAACAGGTTACCAGCCAAAATTACATTAAGTTTCATCCATCCAGCGCCACTTTAACTCCACCACTTTTAGCAGTCCAGCAATGACTAGAATAAGTATTGTCGTCTAGTTACTGAATCACAATTTATTGATATGTGCAATTCATTATCATAGATGTTAAACCAATGTTTGTAGGAGAGAGATTTGCTGATGCCAGCTTGGTGTTATTTCCCCTTTGTGGGGGTTTGCCGAGTTCCCTCGACGGGAAGATCATCTAAATTAACACCAAGCACATAAGTGTGCTTTCTTTAACCTCTGCCCATTGATATTTTGTATAATATTGATTTGCTCAATAAAGATTGATTTACCCCCCCCCCTTTCCCTTTTCAAATATATTCTATCATTTTTGTCTACTTGAGTGCATTAATTTGATTAAGTAATTATCTCACTGCATAGATAAATTATTGACGTACTGAACAATACCTACCTTTTTCGTTGAACAATGCATCAAAATAATTGACGAAACTAGAGTAACCATGCTCCAGGGGCTTGGTTGATCCAGTTGGACTAGCTCGTCAAACCACACAGCACTCGAGTGACATCTAGATCAACTTTGGTTAAGTCTAGTCACCCACCTGAACTTGCTCTAGATGTACCTGTGCTGGTCATTCAGTATTTGTCTGCTTTGTTGTATAAAAAAAGATATTTATGCTAATTTTCACAGGTGGTCGAGTCTTAAAGTTTCCGGCCTACGAGCGTGTGGTTCTCAGAGAAGGTAAGTTTTCAAAAAATGAAAATATCTTCAGCACTTCATCTTTGTCAGTTTATTGGCATGATTGATAAATAAGACCCATCAGTGTAAAATGCGAAATGCTGCTCTACATTTTGAGAAATTTTGCACATATTGTAACTTATTCAATATATTCATTGTTTATTGTCATGTATTTATTGTTAGCAATCTGACTCTGTACATGTACATATAGGATGTCGTTTTTGTTGTGCAATATGAATAATTGCTTATCATTGCATAATGACCCCCCTTGCATAATTTGAAACACTACCAGGTACATACACACGTACACTAAAGTCACGGACACATTTTTTACGCACAAAGAACAGCCAATCGTCCAATGATCTGCCTCCTTTTGGCCTCAGGGATGCTGCTCTTTGAGAGAGAGCGTGACGATGTATGCTAAGTGTCTATGCTAAGTTTTCTTGTACTTAAAGTGGTGTTGACTGTTGGCCAACACGTAAGATTTGTTTAAACTAAATTTGTAATCTTGTTTTTTTTCAGTTGGTTTTGCTCGTCCAGTGGTGATCTTTGGTGCTGTGTCTGACCTGGTCCGTGAGCGACTCCTCAGAGAGATGCCTGATAAATTTGAAACTCCACGTAGGTGTTCATTCTTTCTTGCCCCCTGTTCCCCTCCCCTCATTTATAACACGTTGGAGCTTGCTCTAGTCAGTGTCAGGAGACTGGCAAGTCGGCTAGTCGAAAGTTTGAGACCAATCAAGAACTTATTCTGCGGTAGTGAAGTCTAAAACAAGGAGTCCCCTCAATCCAATAAGCCAAAGTGGTAGTCCTTGCTGATTTTCTACATTCAACCCAGGTAGTAGTTAATAAGCAGGACAATTCTTTTCAGTACTAAGAAATCTCCCTTATTCCAAAAGTCTACCCTGTAGTAGTGGAAAAATATTTTGATTTTGAAAAAATCTACTCTGCGGTAGTAGAATATATAGACAGACAAGTTCTCAAAAGAACATGATCATTTACCAAGCAAGTAGATACACACACGGTTTTACCGCAAACAAAATGATAATGACACCTCACCATGCAATGCCTCAAATCCCTCAAAGCTCATGATGTTTGTTGTTGTTGTTGTTGTTGTTTTCTAGTGATGAACCACACTCTGGATAGTAGACCTGGTGAGCCGATGCACGTCAACCCACAGGGATCCATCAAACTGCATGCAATCAAGGACATCATGGATAAGGTACCTAGCCCTACTCTCTTTAGATGTTCCAGGGCTGGATATTCACTGTGGCCATGACGGCCATTGCAGTCCCGTCTTCAAGTGGCCGTGATGCCCCTTGAAAATGACAAAATATTACGGCCAAGTTTGCTGTGCCCTTTCTCCCCATGGCTATAGTGCCAAGATCCCTGCCGTCTACCGGCAACCCTGACCATGCCGCCGATAGCATCTTGGACCCAATTAATCGCCACCGTCTAGTGCAGCCACTTGTTTTCCCACAGCAATTATAGTTATGTGCCTTGATCAAGAGCACAGGTATCATGATCTGTTATTGTACTCACACTCTGCTACTGACAACACCAGAGCTGGGGTCCGGTAAACTAGGCTGCACAGCCACGACATGCCATGTTGTTTGGAGATAATAGTTGCTTTGTGACCAAAGGTGATCCCCACTCCAACCACTGGCCTCTGCACCTGACATCAAACATCAAAATAATCTTGGGCGCACCAATTTGGGAGTCAACGTCAATGTGATCTATATAGTAGAGTACGCATTTTAGGCAACCCTGACCCTACGCCTACCAGGACCCCATTCTTAGTCAAACCGGGGTCCTAGAGGTGGAAGGTGAGGAAAGAAACAACTACGCTTAACCGGCGCCCCGGTTGTGGGTTCAGGTTGACGTTTGAAGATTAGATTTCCTTTGTGAGCATAATTCAAACCAAAGCAGAGTGCCTTGGTAAACATTTTTAATTTTTTTTTCATGTCATCAATTAATTTGAAATATTGTGTTCCCCAGGGCAAACACTGTCTGCTTGACGTCACCCCAAATGCCGTGGAGCAACTGAACTACGCCCAGTGTTACCCCATCGTCATTTTCCTGAACGCCGAGAGCCGTGCGCACGTCAAAGAGATCCGAGGACAGTTCCTTGGGGAGGGGGTGGAGAACAAAGGGTCTCGCAAACACTACCAGACGGCAAAGAAAATGAAGAAGTTTTACTCCTATGTTTTCACAGGTATGGAAGAACTATTGTATGGTTTATAACTATAAGAAAAAGGATGAAAATCCTCATGTCCACTGTTAGGCATGGAGCTGATCAGGACCTAATTTCAAGCCTATACGCATAAAACCTTGCTAAGCACATCAAAAGTATTGCTTAAAGCCATTGGACCCTTTCGGTACAGAAAAAAAAAAGTTCACAGATTTACAAATAACTTACAGGGTTTACAGAAGGTAGTGGTGAAATACTTCTCTTGAAATATTAATCCATGAAATGTTTAACTTTTTGAAAAAACTGTAAAACAATATCATTTCTCGTTAACGAGAATTACGGATTTGTTTTAAACACATGTCATGACACGGCGAAACGCGCGGATACAAGGGTGGGTTTTCCCGTTATTTTCTCCAGACTCCGATGACCGATTAAGCCCAAATTTTCACAGGTTTGTTATTTGATATAGAAGTTGTGGTACACGAAGTGTGGGCCTTGGACAACACTGTTTACCGAAAGGGTCTAATGGCTTTAACAGAGTTACCAGCAAAAATGAGAAAAAGTTTACGTTTTTGTGACTAAATTAAGTTTGTGCTTACAAGTACATGTATAAGAAGAAATGTGTCAAGCGGTATTTTCTGCTTAACAGCTTTGGCTCGGCTGGTGTGGAATCTCAGACTGCTCAGACTTCCTGCCCACTGAGTAGAATACGCAAACAATGGTGGCAGCTTGTCCAATTTTGAATGCCACGTTTCTATAGGACTAAGGTCTGGAACCCGGGATTGCACAATAACCCCCCTGACAAAAGGGATATTATGAGCACGATTTCCAGAACCTTCTGTCCTTCGGCACGCTACACATTGGAATATTCACTAGTGGATATTCAGATCAGTCATCTGACTTCAAAAAAAAAAAAAAGGGCATGCTGATGATGTTCTGGACATTGTGCCGTAGGCGAGTCCAGTTTAAAGTTGGTGTTTAAACATGTCATGCAACTTGAAGTAGCTAAGACTATGTATTCAAAAATTATGTACACACAATTATTGTAAAAACTGACGCAATTTAGCCACTGGCTAAATTCTAAGAAACCATTAATAAGAAGAGTTTGTTTTTGTGTTTGATTTCAGCCATGATACCTGTTAACCCAGATAGTATGTGGTACAGTCAGATTAAAGAGGCAGTCCACATCCAACAGAATAAGAAGATCTGGATCTCGGAGGCAAAGGTAGGATGGCATTTCCAATTTTGGCTTAAATATGGGCCCGGTCACACAGGCGTCGATAACAAGAACTAGAACAAAAAACGTTATCAATACACGCCCTCGTTTGGTTGAATAACCGTGAGCGTATTCTGTGCGGAGCAAATCAACCAACAGCATGCCTTCTCTTTGCGTTGTTATCGTTATCTTTCTCGTTAACACTGCAGTTTTACTTGGCCTTAAGTCGTGGCTCAGGCTTAGTGTAGGGAGCTTTTATAGACAAAGGAATTCACTTTGTTTATATTGATTAATTCTGGTTGTGAAGCCAAGGATTTTCAGAGAAAGCAAAATCTATCAAGTACCCCATGGAGAGATGACAAAAGAAGGAAGTTTCAGTGTTTAGATGTGGGTGGAAATCCCTAGAGATTTATCCCAGGGGAAAACCCAGGCAATCAAGTAGGGACTGAAAAAAAAATCCATGTAGTGCCCCCGCTGGGATTTGAACCAGGGTCCTAGAGGTGGAAGGAGAGGAACGATACCACTACCGACTATAAATGTTGTGTTTGTTTCTCCTAATTGTAACCACTTCAATCATACAGATCGGGGAAGACCTCGACGAAGACACACCGCTGAACGTGATTGGTCAGCTGACCCTCCCACCTGACTACGAGAGCGACGCGGAGTCCGTCTTCACCAATGACTCCAGATCAGTGGCCAATGACAGCATGGTGGAGTCTGACTTTGAGCCTGTGTCGCCCACCGATACGTACAAGGACGACAGCTATAACTTCCCCGAGGAATCTTTTGAGAAGAAAGAGGTAGGTGCTTTCTTGAGATTTTAGCTCTGAACCTTTAAAGCCATTGGACCCTTTCAGTAATCAGTGTTGTCCAAGGCCCACACTTTGTGTACCACAACTTCTATATCAAATAACAAACCTGTGAAAATTTCATCGGAGTCGGGAGAAAACAACGGAAAACCCCACCGTTGATTCCGCGTGTTTCGCCGTGTTTAAAATAAATCTGTAATTCTCGTTAACGAGAATATATATTGTTTTGCTGTTTTCTCAAAAAGTATTTCATGGAATAATATTTCAAGAGAAGTCTTTCACCATTGCCTTCTGTAAACCCTGTAAGTTATTTGTAAATCTGTGAACTTTTATTTTTTTTTCTGAACCGAAAGGGTCCAATGGCTATAAGGAAAAGTATTTTTTTTTTTTTTCTGAACCGAAAGGGTCCAATGGCTTTAAGGAAAAGTATACGAGTTGTTTGAAGCTTTGCATGGTGTGGATAAATAGGTAGAAACTATAAGTAAATGTAAACTTGTGGGTTCAACCATGTGTTAATCTCCTTTGAGGGAGTGTTGCCTCTGAAAAGAGCAGGTGTGGTCTCAACATTTCGAAAAGGAAACTCTGCTTGTCTGCTCTTTGATTGTTTTAATCCTATATAAATGTACATTGACTTAATCAAACCAACCTGTGAAAATATCATATCAACAGGTGGTAGTTTTTTTTCTTTCGTTTACTCCATGAAGAAAGTTTAATCCGTAATAAAAAATGAACAATCTGAGAAACGTTTCTGACAGAAAACTTTCTCAAATTCAAATAAAAACTGATATCTTTTTTCATGACTACATGACTTTAAAATGCTTTATACTATTGAAAGCTGCTGTACTTCTAACTCAGTAAGTTTTTATTGCCGCTAATATTAAGAGTGATTACCAAACGTATACCTTCCCTTTAAAACTTCATATGACTGATTGCCATTTCTTCTTGTGTTGTGAAGGAGCTACCTGTTTTAGCAGTGGCCCCTCCGACCAGAGAATACTCTTCAGATGAGGAAGTAGAAGTCAAGCCTGTAATTCGAAGCAGTCGTCCCCGCCACAAGAAACGAGCGGACAAACAACGCTCAGAGCCAAGACCTTCCAGCAAAGAGCGTGGCCTCTTGGGTCGTTTCCCCTCGCTCAGCCGCTCGGAGTCTCGCGGACGCCAGTCGGATTATGACGATGAAGACCTGGACGACTCGAGCAACGCCAATAAGTACAATGTCGACTCGCGGTCCAAATACTCGGACCGTTTGGAGAAGACGTGGACGCCGACAGAGCGTCCGTCGCGCAGGGAGCACATGAGGCGACGCGAGGTGATTGAGAAGGAGAAAGAAGCGAAGGAAGAGGAGGCAAAGGTCAGGGCGGAGAAAATTAATGCAGCCTCGTCGCAGCCAGGTAGTGCTCGCCCTGCACCCGCACCAGGGGCTGTTAAGCTACCTCAACTTGATGCTCCACCACAGCGAGGCCAGCGACCGGTAACGGCTCCCAAGCCAATAGTGGCTGCCAAGCCAGTTGTCGCCCGACCAACCACGGTTCCCCCTGCCGCTCCTCAAGCTAAACCGAGAGTTCCTCCTAAAGAAACCACCTTCGGGGTGAAAGAGACAACGTTTGGGGTTGAGGAGGACGTCGTCACAGAAACATGCCCTCCACGTATGTTTTTCCAGCTTCTTTGTTTTTAATTTGTTTTAACCCTTACACCAATGTGTATTAAGCACTTTATACTGTACTTCTGTGAAAAAAAATTCACAGGTGAATCACTCGGTTGGATTCAACCTCATGACCTTTGCATTGCTAGAGCAAAAGGCCTTACCACTATTATTTTTGAATGAGATGATAATCCAGGAGAAAATTGTGTTATTCCTTTCGAACGAACTGTTGAAATTTTTAGCTAATGAAAATAAAAGTTTGTAAAAGTTACTAACTGTTACCATTTCTCTTGCCCTCAGCTATTCCTGAGAAACCAAGGATGGAGACTACATTTGGTGGAGAAAGTGACCTCCAGTGGGGTATAGAATTTGATAGTCCAAACCTGATGGAGGAGCCGATCCTTCGTGCTGCTCCTCCTCCTGCCCCCAAGCCAAAGCATGTTACAGAACCAGTCTATGCACAAGTGCAGAAGGATCGTCCAGAACCTCCAGCTAGATCGGAGCCCCCTCCAAGACCAGAACCCCCTCGAAGTCTGGACCCCCCTCGAAGTCTGGACCCCCCTGAGTATTCCCGCCCAACGAATGGACTGGCATTTTCTGATGACGCAGCCCCCTCTTGGCAGGTGGAACCTGATATCATCGCACCACGCCCTGTAGAGTTTCAGGAGAGTGCCCCGCCTTCCTGGAGGATGGAGTCCCCATATGCCCAGGTTGACAGCGGGATTGACAGACCAAGCCCCGAGGAGCCGCCACCAGAGTTTAAACGCCCCGAACCAAAGATGGTGAGCATCAAGTCCAACTATGTGGAGTCTCACACGGTGACCCAAATGGGTCGCCTTGATGACTGGGACCAGTCCGGGGAGAGAGACCCGCCTCTGATCATGGCCCAGTCCCAGAGCACAGACTATTCAGAACCACCCTCTAACATTGACTTCAGGAAGCAAATGAAAGAGGCGTACACCAAGCTGCAGAAGGTTCAGGTGCGGGAGAGCCCTCGAGGGTGGGAGCAACCCCAGGGAAGGAACAGCCCTACTGTGGAACTGACTCGGGTAGCGCAGACTGAGGAAGCACCACCAAGATGGGAAGAGCCCAGGCAAGAGGCTCCAAGTCGGGAGCCACCCAACGGGTTGTCTGATTCTGGTACATCGGACACGGACAAGTACAGCAACATTTCTGAAGGGAAGCCAGACCCAGCTCCCAGAGCGGCTCCTTACGACCGGCAGTCCTACAAGGAGTACAGGGAGGCCTTCTTCAAGAGATCCAAGTCACCTGGAAGGCAGTACCAGGAGAACCTTTATGCACCCAAGGGATGGAACAGCAGAAAGAAGGACAACAACAATGCTGCGTCCTTCTGGTCAATCCCTATCAGGTAGGAACACTCTTTTACTCAAACTCTGCTGTCCCAAGATTGAAGTGTCATCTTAAGACCTATATTTTCAATTATTCACTTGAACCACAGTTTTCTTTCCGCAAGGCCAGATTTGGGCTATGGACCCATACCAACTGTCACCAGGGACATGTTGCCACCTACTGCTGGGGCTGAAACAGGGTCACCTCCTTCATAGTCCATAAGGATGAAGGCATGGGTTTCATTCGCTATAGACGATGTGACCTCTGACGTCACTCAAAAAACCATAACATGATTCGCATGCATACCGCCGGGCAAAACCTTTGTGTTTTGGCTGCCAGCTAGAAAGTGTATGCAATCTTACCATGACTACGCGTCTTTTTGCCCGGCGAAACATGAAGTATACAGTTTTTTGTCAACAGAGGGCGGTTTGAATGTAAACATAGGTCGCATCGTCAATAAGAGCCTGGTAGTTAAAAATATTTGCTAGCAACCAGCACCTGCAATTGTCCTCAAGTTACTGTGAAGCATACAATTTTTCTGATCTTTTATTATCGTAGCGAGGACAGCCTAAATGCTGACGAGGGACACGAAGTGCTGGACACAGTCAGGGGTTTCTTTGACTACACCGGAGGGGTGCTGTCCTCGACAAGTACAGGGGTGAGCATCGTCATACCCAAGGGTGCCCTCCCCGAGGGCGGCAGGCAGGAAATCCTCTTCAAGGTCTGTCGGGACACCAACATGCTACCCCCGCTGGACAAGGATAAAGGTGATTATTAGTACATCTGAGGTGTGAAATAATCCATTCTTGGTTAGGTTGATTTTTGATTTTTTCTCTTTTTTTTTGAGTGCCCTCTGCCCCCTCTTAAACTGTTACAAAACCATGCATTGGTGAAGAAAAGAACAAACCCATCGGCAAATGTTGTCTGTTAGCAACTCTTCTGATGGCTTTAACCTTTTGATACTTCTTTTGTTTTCCTACTGCAAACCTTGGCGTCGTCGGTTGAATTCTTAAAACAAAAATCCCTAAACCAACTACAATCCCAGCCAAAGTGATTGGCAAACAATTCCCAACATTACAATAAACATTTCCTGTCCAGTTTCCCTTGACAATAAACATTCTCTCCCCGTCCCCCCTCCTCAAAGTTGATGGGAAGGGAAGACACCAACCTTGAAAGGGGGCACGAGGGGCCAAAGAGATATGGCCGGAATTGTAGGTAGCTGTGTTGACTTCAACCAAACATGGCTGGTATCGTGGCGATTACTTTTTTTTACAAACTGCCATAAACCTCCCTACAAATAAAAATAATTTTATCAGAAAAATATTTGGTGCTAAGGTTTGCTGCTGCTTCTCCATCAGCTTTTTTTTTCTTGTGTGGATATCAACATTTGTATTTCTTTTTGGCAAAGTTTCACTACAAAGTAGATATGAATTGCCTTTTTTCTGACACACTGAGAAAAGTTTGAATATGTGTAGTGCCGTCTGATATCTACTTGATACACCGTAAAATTTATTTTCATGAGGGACTAGAATTTTGGGACATAAAGTTCTTTTCGTTCACCTGGTAATAACAAATAACAAATGTTTTCTTCAGAAACCATGCTATTTGATTTAACTTTCTTGCGCTGAGGACACTGTTTTTAGAAGCTCACTAGAACTCTTGGGGTTGCCGAAATGCGGAAATGCCATCATTCCCTTTTAAAATGTGCTCACAATTTTAAAGGAACACGTTGCCTTGGATCGGACGAGTTGGTCTATAAAAAGTGTTTGTAACCGTTTTTTTAATAAAATGCATATGGTTGGAAAGATGTTTTTGAAATTTGACTCTCATAAATGGTCGACCGTGTTAGTCGACGAGGTAAAAGGAAAACCGTGCAGCTTCGAGGCATGTTTGTGTGGATCATTGTATTCTACTTTTACAACATCTTTCTAACCATATGCATTTTATAAAAAAACCGGTTACAAACGCTTTTCAAAGACCAACTCGACGATCCAAGGCAACGAGTTCCTTTAAATTACGTTGTCAGCATTGAACCCTTCCTCTATACTAAAAAGATTCTAAGGTACGAGCAGCAAAGGAAAGAACAGTCATGTGACATCTTATGATTTTTTTAAGATTTCAGTACATGTAAAAGAAAACACCCCAAAACATCAACTCCTTCAGCCAAAACATTTTTTTTATAGAAGTAATACTACAACACCTGGTAGGTTTGGGATCGAGAACCAGGGAGAATTCAGGCATGAGAGCCATTTCAGGAATTTCCAATGTCAGATCTTATCGATGGAATGACTTAAGACAAAAAGTTTAAGGCCAAGGGGACAAAAGCCCATTAGTCCTCAAGGCAAAATACCAGGGGCATAAATTTATGTGCTTTTGTGGTCGTGCTTACCCATTTTTTAATATTATTTTTTGTTTTTTTATTTATTTATAAATGAATGGCAACTTGACTGCATTGCAAAAATTACCCAGCATGTTATGACACTAATTGTACTAGAAATTAATCTTTTATATTAAATTATTCATCTTGCTGCGTTCACCATTACTTAAAGGGAAGGTGTACGTCCACAAATTTGAATCTGAGAAGAGTTACAGTCCTTAATGTTTCTCAGGATGTGTAAAAAAAAAAAAAAATATTTACTCAAAATAAATATTTAACTTAAAAACTGACTTGGTAACGAGCATTGGAGAGCCGTTGATAGTATAAAACATTGTGGGAAACGACTCCCTCTGAAGTAGCAGGGATTTTGAGACTGAGGTAATGTCTCAAAATAATAAAAGACTTCTAGCTAGAAGTCTTTTATTCCTATCTGAAAGCACACAAATTCGTCCAACAAGGGTGTTTTTTCTCTCACCACATTCTGGCAACTTCGACGACCAATTGTACTCAAATTTTCACAGGTTTGTTATTTTATGCTTATGTTTGGATACACCAAGTGAGAAAACTGGTCTTTGACAATTACCAAACTTGTACCTTCCCTTTAAAACATTTGAACTGTTCCAAAAACCAAAGGTATACTTTGCCTGTAATGAGAATTTCCAATTATTTTTTGTTTCCTTGAAATTTTATCCCAAAGTGGATTTCACCTTGTTGATTTTAAACGATTGCAATTTTCAATTATTCTTTTCATGGCCACGTTTCCATTATTAAACTAACTCTAAATCAAAAACATCATGTTGCTTTGCCATTAATATAAAACTTTGCATGGACCCATTGAAATAGGAAATAAATTGTTGCGGTTTAACTTTTATCACATCCTTTGCGACAATTGAATAATATATAAGTAACCTATGCCTTTCATGTATTTGAAAAATTATAATATGAAACACCTGAAGTTATAGTTTGACTACGATCCAATTTCGATTTCCGGATGTTTCAAACATCCTGATTATTTCAATCTTTCCCAGGTGAGGATCTCTGCCCAGTTACTACAGATAAACCAAACGGTTTAGAGGCTGGAATCTATTTAGGTACACAAGTCAGGAGTCCTTAATTGGGGGATATTCCTATTTGGGCTTGATGCATTAACACTTTGCCAAGATTGTTTCACTGGTGTGCTTTCTCACATTCATGTTATGCTGCTTAGTGATTTAACAAACTCCTGCCTAGCCTAGTTGCTTATGTCTTTTTTGCAAGTTTGCTGTGTTACTATAGAACTGTAAGGTACAGCATTGATTATATTTAAGTGGCTATTGTTTGTGATCTCTCTACTGTATGTTCTGGGGGTGTCAGTCAGGGATCGCACTAAAGTTTCAAATATAATCCTGGGGTGGATTTCATAAAGGTGGTCCTAAGTTAGGACTAGTCCTAGGCAATGCTAAGAGATAGGACCAGTGCTAAGTTAGGATGAGTTACTGGTCCTAACTTGGGACCAGTCCTATCTCTTAGCATTGCCTCTTAGGCAATGCTAAGAGATAGGACCAGTGCTAAGTTAGGATGAGTTACTGGTCCTAACTTAGGACCAGTCCTATCTCTTAGCATTGCCTAGGACTAGTCCTAAGTTAGGACTAGTCCTAGACAATGCTAAGAGATAGGACCAGTGCTAAGTTAGGATGAGTTACTGGTCCTAACTTGGGACCAGTCCTATCTCTTAGCATTGCCTCCTAGGCAATGCTAAGAGATAGGACCAGTCCTAAGTTAGGATGAGTTACTGGTCCTAACTTAGGACCAGTCCTATCTCTTAGCATTGCCTAGGACTAGTCCTAAGTTAGGACTAGTCCTAGGCAATGCTAAGAGATAGGACCAGTGCTAAGTTAGGATGAGTTACTGGTCCTAACTTGGGACCAGTCCTATCTCTTAGCATTGCCTCCTAGGCAATGCTAAGAGATAGGACCAGTGCTAAGTTAGGATGAGTTACTGGTCCTAACTTAGGACCAGTCCTATCTCTTAGCATTGCCTAGGACTAGTCCTAAGTTAGGACTAGTCCTAGGCAATGCTAAGAGATAGGACCAGTCCTAAGTTAGGATGAGTTACTGGTCCTAACTTAGGACTGGTCCTATCTCTTAGCATTGCCTAGGACTAGTCCTAAGTTAGGGCCACCTTTGTGAAATCCACCCCTGGTCTCAATTTCATAAAGCTGCTTAAGCAGAAAATATTTCTTGAAAGTTTCTGCTTAATAAAAATAAGCAGGATACCAGTAACAGATTTTACATGAGAAATAGCATTGGTGGCTGGTAACCATATTTTGGTAAGCATGATTTTGCTGTGCTAAAGCAGCTCTATGAAACTGGTCCCTTGGTAGTGGCAGGAGAGGGATCACCTTAGGTCGTGTGCGATAGCTCAGTTTGTATAACACCTGCACCAAAATCTGGAGGTCGCAGGTTCAAGTCCTGCTCTCAAGTTGTGTTTTCTTTGTTCAACCTTAAAAGTATTGAACTGAAATGTTCCAATTACTAGATGTGAAATTTGAATCAAAGAGTTTATTCACTGAAGGTAGTTTTACCATCATCATCAATGCTGTGCCTGACATAAATGAACATAAATTGGAAGTGAACTAACGATAGATGTAGAGAAGCTTGTGACCAGTATTCCATCTCTTGTGCTAACCATTATAAGGATTTAATTAATGAATTACTTCATTATTAAAGAACAGTGGCATGTCGTGGCCGAGCGGACTAAAGCTCTGGTGTTGTCAGCAGCAGAGTATTGGTTCAAATCCTGGTCATGACACATGTACCCTTGAGCCAGGCACTTAACCATAATTGCTGAAGACGAGCAGAGTATACTGTTCGAAACGTCGAGACCAAACCGGCTCTTTTTAGAGCCACCACTCCTTCAAAATAGCTTTTACCTATGGTTGTACCCGCAAGTTTACTAGTAATATTTATATTTATAGTTGCTCTCATAATTGCTTTGTGATAGTCGGGGAAGACACGGTACATGTAGTGCATTCTCCTCTACCAACCAGGCTCTAAATGTATGATACCCATGCCTACATCCTTTACAGACTGTGAAGGGGGTAACCCTGTTTCAGCCCAAGAGCCCAGGTCGAAATTCCAGTTGAACCTGGTTAAACTGGGTTTAACTGGAACTAGTTGAAACCAGTTGATAAACTAGTTTAACACAGTTAAAACCAGTTGGTTTAATATGGAAAATGGACAGAGACCAACCGGTTTATAATTTCAACCTAGTTGAACACAGTTAAACCTAGTCCAAAGCAGTTGGTTAATATGGAAAATGGACGAGTTTGATCACTATCCAGTTGAACCGGTTGACCCAGTTAACTAGGTTCAACTGGCATTTTGACCTGGGAGTAGGTGGCAACGTGCCCCTGTTGGCAATTGATTTGAAATCAGTTAAGTGTAGCCCCCACCTTGAAGTGTCCGTTTGTGGACTTGTGGCGTTAGGCAATTTCTCATAAACTCTGATGTATCTCCAAATAAATAAAAAAATCTTGGTTTTTCCTTTTGTTTTTTAACCAGTTGCTCTGGAGGACACAATAAGCGCAAAAATCTTAGTCAATAGGAAGCAGCGAGTCTTGTCAAATCTTGCTTTTGAGTTTCTATGTGTGTTTGGCGGTGTTCATGTCAATACCATGCACGTGTATGATACGGCTAATAATGGTGGATCCCAAACACCCCCCCCTTTCCCCGAGAATTCTACCAGTACAACCAACCATTCATCATTAGGTTCATTTGTAGAATTCCAAGCACCCTTTGCTTTTTAGTGGCACTAAAACAAGAACTAAGCACCCAAAAGAATTCTTAAGGGAGAAATTTCCAAGTAAAATTTTCACCCTGCTGCCAAAAACCTTCAATAACTGCACAAATTATTAGCTAGTTACAAAACCAGACGCAAGTTAACGCAACTCCTTGCTCCGTTTCTTCTTTACATGTATAACGTAACTACTAACAATCAGTTCACAGTTTCTTTCATCTCTTAGAATAGGACTACTTCTTGTCGTTTATATAAGTCCATAGAATGTTTGGTTCACTTTGAGGTTATGGTGCCTGTACTCAGTTAAAAAAAAAACAGGAATCGAGAGAGTTCTTAAACGGAATTTCCTAATTGTATTAATGAATTTGGGGTACTTGCCTGGTGACCAGTTTTGTTGTTGTCTTTTTCTTCCACTCTGTGCTGATTAACATGTGTTCTGCGCCTTTGATCATTTTGTATGTAAGGGGCGCAATATAAATTATAATTATTGTTATTATTACATGTATTGTGAATTGTACTCAAAACTGTATTCATAAATTTGATAATACATGAAAGGCAAGGTGAATCTCCAATGGGACCAATGCACATCAAAACCAGTGAAAGGGAAAGTTTTGCTTCAATGCAAGAGACATAAAGACAAAAACGCCCCTCTGTAAGGTAATTTTTTTTCTCTTTTTTTGAGAGAGATTTTAGATTTAACTTTGATCTCTCCTCCTCCTTCTAGGCGAGACACTCCTTAGCCCCGTGGTCATCTGTAAGCCCCACGGTCTGAAGTTTCTCAAGCCGGTTGAGCTGCGTCTCCCGCACTGTGCTTCCATGACACCTGATGGTTGGTCCTTCAACCTCAAGTCCAGCGACGCTGGAACTGGCAGTAAGTATTTACTCCTGGTAGTTCTTCTAAAATCAAATCGCTGCGTGACTTACTAGCAGTGGTGGATTTCACAAAGAGTTAATACTAGTCTTATCTCACGTTAGGACGAGTTACTCACCCAAGTTAGGACGAGTTACTCGCCCAAGTTAGGACGAGTTACTCGCCCTTACTTAGAACAAGCCTTAAGTTTTAATAACTCCTAGGACTAGTCTTAATTTAGGACTGTCTTTTTGAACTCGACCCCAGATTCAATATAAGTCAAATTTTCCACTTGTTAAGAAAACAGAAAAAAACATGTTGAGGTAATTTTCATCAAAGCGTTAAACCCATACACATATAGCTAGGTGTAAACAGAACTACATGGAGCCAATAACCACAGCCTAAGTATAACGTAATATATTGTGACAACGAAAAAGCGTCCTATGTTATACAAAAAATACTCTGGAAAAGTACAGGAGGGTGCGGTTTCTAGTAGCGGAAGAATTAAACGTGCAAGATTGGCTTCTGCCTATACGTCATACGAGAAGGTTAAACCAATGTGTTGCAGAGGTGGCTTAAAGCTAAAGGATGAACAACAAAAACAAACTAAACGCAGCGCGATTCTGACAGTGGCCTTCGGAGAGAAATAGGACAATTTTTTTACCATTACCAAATTGTTATTCTACCGTTAAAGGCACTGGACACCTTTGGTAATTGTCATAGACCAGTGTTCTCACTTGGTGTATCCCATCATATGCATAAAATAACAAACCTGTGAAAATTGGGACTCGTGTTGCACAAATTTGTGTGCTTTCAGATGCCCTAAAAAAGGCTTCAGGCATGAAGTCTTTTAATATTTGAAAGAGAAATTACCTCTTTCTCAAAATCTACGTTACTTCAGAGGGAGCCGTTTTTCACAATGTTTTATACTATCAACAACTTTCCATTTCTTGTTACCAAGTAAGTTTTTATGCTACTTTGAAGAGTGTCTTATAATCAATTTCTTTTCTTATTGCAGACACTCCCTCTCAGTGGCAGAACATGGTCATACCGGGCGGTGAGGAAGGCCAGTGCCAAGTCAACGCTAACAGCGTCTCCATTCTTGTCGACCACTTCTAAACCCTCGCACATATGCACCCACGATTTAGTTTATCACACAAGTTGTCTGATGTAGCTGTAAACGTTCATTTGTTGTTCATGGACAGTGACATGTGAAGCAATAGCGATTGAGTTTCACAGTTTGCTTGTCTGATCAACACAGTGCAACTGGTAACAGTCATTTTTAAATCTCTTTGTGGAAATTGGTCAACGTAATGCTGTATTATAGGCAAAATGTTATGAAAGATACACAAATGTCACCAGTGAAACTTTCACTTTGGCTGTCATGGACTTCTTAGCATTATTACATTAGAGTTTGAAGGTTTACTGAAGCAGTGAATATTCATCTGTAAATAGTTTCAATTTAGGTTTGTTATTGTTTTTTCAAAAGGGCATGCAAAACTCTGAGGGTTTTTTTGTGAACAAAATTTCATTAGGTTGACTTTTTGTGTTAAAAAAATAATATAAAAACCCTCAAAAACTTGACATTTTCTATTTAATTTTGATCAAGTTTGAACATACATTTGTACCAAAAAAAAGGTTCTTCATGAGTAAAAGCTTTTTGAGCTTCGCGGTAAAGCTACCTGGACCCAATTTCATGGCTCTGCTTACCAGAAGCAAAGAATCTGTGCTTTCAAAAGCAGGGAGTTCCAGGCTTACATCAAGTGTATTTCACTTGTGGGCGTATATACTCCACGTTACTACGCATTTTTACACAGCTAATGCAGAAATGTTGTGCTGACACAGTAAGCGGAGAAAGATGATTGTAAGCGCAGAATTCGGAGTAAGCTGAACCTTGTAACTGGGCCCTGATCACATGTTTTTGAGAGGGACATTCTTTTACGTAATTATCCCCTGTAGTCACTAACCTAAATAAGAAGCTTAATTCCAGTTTTAAACAGTTCGCAACTACTCAATGTACTTCATTCCACAGTGAAATTTTTCTGGACATTCCAAAACTGACCACAGTTTTTTTTTCAATATTTAAATTAAAAAAAAAAAAACACCAACATTTTTTCCAGCTGACTTGCTTCAGATTCCAAAAGAAAGACTTACTTTAAGTATTCCATGCAGTAACTTCAAATACCTTATCTCATAATATAAAATACATGCTTGGAATTTTTTTTGACAATTGCATGCCTTTTTTGTTTGACAACAGATCTTTGAAGGGGTCCACATTTATGTAGATTTTTTTTGTTTTTTGGTTTCAATTTTACAAGTACTTGATTCTTATAATATGTCATTAGTGCATAACTTTGTTTTAATGCCTAGCATTCTGAAGTAGCTGTGGTGAAGATCCTAAAATAATTAATATTAATAGAGAGGGGTGAAAATAATAATAATATATGTGTTCTCTGTATTTTACATTTGATGCATTGTACATAATTGTACTTTTTAGAGCGTTTTCTGGGGAAGATTTGATTTAGACCCCAATAAAAGTAGAATTTTAAACACTCACTAATTTAATAACTAAGATAACTATATGCTTTGTTTTTGTACAAAACCAAAATGATGAACTTTTTTCACACACAAAACAAAATATTGAATTCTATTTTAAAATGAGAGGGTTTTGTGTGTGCTTGGACGTTTTTTATACGATTGTGAAGTACTAGTGGATTATATTTTTAAGTACATCTAAAGCTATTGTTGTGGTAGTGAACATCATTTGATCTTGTTTAAGCATATTGCGTTTATTGTAGATCAGTTTGTGTATATCTCGTTGTAGGAACCAACTTGAAGTCAATTTCATTGAGCTGCTTAAACAGAAAGTATAGCTCCACAACATTTCTGCTAAGCTAGACAAATTACATGAAACCAGTTACTTAGTGGTAACAAGTAGCATTTTTGGCTGGTAACCTTAAATCTGTTGTTTAGTATTAAAAAAAAATTAAAAAATGCTTAGTTACTTGTTTGTTGCAGCTCCATGAAATTGGGCTGTCAGGCCGAGTCCATGTTTTTAACAGATTCCTGTGTACCAAAGTGTAATTTAACATGCTATATCTTATAATTTGTTGAAGGGGCCAGACTATTTTTAGGTGTTGTGTCTAAATTGAGGGTTACTTGTTATATATAGATAGATCACTGCATAGGTCTAGTCATCAAGATTGCTTCTACAGCCAACAGCCAAAGTAACTCAACATCACACATTCTGAAAACAATTCTTAAAATAATCAGTTTGGGTTTCACAGTCATTTCTTGTGCAAGCAATGCATCCAAATTTGGGGTTCGATTCCCATTTGAGCAATATTAGCCCACAAAGTACAAACAATTCACAGCACTGTCGTGAAAACAATGGGCATTATGTAAACCCAAATGTCTTAAATATCTTTCAATTTCATGATTATCACCAAGTTTAACATTTGATTCATTTCTTTTTTGTGTGTACGATTTGTTTGCATTTTTAAATATATCAGTTATACATTTGTAATATCCAGTAGTCTGTATATACTCATTATCAAAGTGATGTTTTTACTTATTTAGATGTTAATTTCGTCTCATTTAATCTTGTTTAAAACAAAAGTTTATTTGGAAGCATATCATTTACTGTTTCGTAGTTTATGTTGATTTTTTTTGTTGATTTCATTTTGTACAGTATTTCAATACAGCACTTATTATACAGTACTTTTAACCTAGGCTGGTTTATCCCATAACTTTTCCATTTTTTTAAAACTCTGTATGGCTAATTACCTTTTAAATGCATACACTGTATTCCCCATCTACAAAAGCTGTAATGCTGTTGATATTTCAATGTGACAGTACTTTTTTTCCTACAAGACTCAGAATGTTTTTGTTATTTGAATGGAGGAAAACCAAGATGGAGGGGTGTCTTTGAAGAACTTCATCCCTAACTGCGTAATATTTAACATAAAGCAGGAGTCAACTCAGAGGTGTTGAAAGAGGGGGATTAGTGTTAGCATGGAACCAGCCTATTACTCTTGTATATTTACTATGTAGGTATGAATGGAGGTACCTTGACTTCTCTTAGTTACTCCCATAGAAATACAACGTGGAGAATTATGGGTGCAGTTGTCTGTGCGAATCTGCTTTAAAGGCAGTTAAATTAAACGGCCCAACTCAAAAATTTATGCTTTTGATATAAGATCACTTCTGGGTAAATTGTGGTTTTTGTGTTGTTTTTTTGCAATTTCAAAGTTTCAAAATAATTTTCGAGATAATTTGCCATGAAAGGGCCGAGGTGACATAGAGGACACATGCATGGCAGACACAGACAACAATTAAGCTCAGTATTCCCCTGTTTGTACATTTATGGTTATTCCCTCAGTAGTGAGGCTAGCCTCTAGAGGGAAGTACTATAGACGATGTGACCTATGTTTACATTCAAACCGCCCTCTGTTGACAAAACACTGTATAAGTCATATTTCACCAGGCAAAAAACGCGTATTCATGGTAGCACTGCGTACGCCACTTTCTAGCTGGCTACCAAAACACTAATGTTTTGCCCGGCGGTATGCACGCGAATCATGTTACGGTTTTTGATGACATCAGAGGTCACATCATCTATAGTTGTTCCAAAGTGTGGAGACGCTTTGAAGATCAAGTCATCATAAAAAGCACTTTAAATATCCAAGTTGAGTTTTTATAATCAGTGTAATAAATATGTACATATGTTTAGTGACATCCGAGGATATACAACTGCAGTTTTATCCAACCACAAATATTATGCAAGGTTCCTAGTCACCATTTGAATCAGATTCTCAGTCAGTTTAAATTTAGTCGACAGTTGACTTATCGGTTTCTCATGAATGAGATTTCCAGTACAATTTTCCAAGTTTGCCGCTGTGTGTAACCAGCTAAACAGAAGTGCCTTAGTTTATCCTGCCCAGGAGGTAGTACCAATGACTCGTAATCAAAGACATACGATTACTAAAAGGCAAAAAATAATTGTAAAATTTCTCAATCATGTTTGTTTTCGTTTAGAGCGTTTGCTTGTAATTGTTGCATTAAATAGAAAATCAGTTTTCCTTGATGGATTCTGTTTTGCTCAATTAACGCGTGACACTCCATCAACATAAAGAAATAAAAACCTGAAATGTATGCATAACTTGACACAAATTTCCATATTGCTACAAGCTAATTAAAGCCAAGATGGTTAAAAAATGTATAACAAATGTATAACAAACAAATTCTAGCTGAAAGCTCTATCCATATCATCTTATTCATGTGTATGAAGGGGAGCACCGTTATTAGTTGCAGGTAAAACACTTCATTTAGAAATTATCAATTAATACTTCAATAACACTCGGAACCAAGCCATTAGCGCTAAATATTCATTCCTTTATTATAAGTATATGAAAACAAAATTAAAAGTTACATTAATTTAGAATATTTTAAAAGCAGTTTAAATCTTCTTTTTTTCGTTTTTAACATGTGGTACTAACTATTTTGTTGTTTTTCTAATTTAATTTTCGACACTGGAAATGTAACACAAAAAATTAAGGTGTAGTTATGATGCTCTTATCTGTAGAGTCAACTAAAGGTTTGAGACAAAAGGAGAAATAAATGTAAAATCCCATCACAAATATAGTGCTTTTCTATCTTGTCTTTTGTTGTGAGTTGTTTTGTTGAACTTCCTTTTTGTTAATAGAGAACAGTGAATTAATTTGTTGGGGTCAGAGGAAGGGACTTTGATATTTGTGGAGTTCAGTGATTAAATGGCTTTACAAATCCTTATTACAAGTTGGGTTAGGATTTAGGGCTCGAAATTTGGGGGGGAATTCACAAGACCACAGGACTTGTTGATAGTATGAAACATTTAAATTTAAAACAAATAGTTTTTAGGCACTGGACACTATAGGTATTTACTCAGAGTAATTGTTAGCATCAAAACTTACTCGGTAACGAGCAATGGAGAGCTGTTGATACCTGTACATGTAATATAAAACATTGTGAGAAACGGCTCCCTCTAAAGTGACGTAGTTTTTGAGAAAGAAGTAATTTTCCATGAGTTTGATTTCGAGACCTCGGATTTAGAATTTGAGGTTTTGAAGTCGAGCATCTGAAAGCGCACAACTTTGTGTGACAAGGGTGTTTTTTATTTCATTCATATCTCGCAACTCCGACGAACAATTGAGCTCAAATTTTCACAGGTTTGTTATTTTATGCATATGTTGAGATACACCAAGTGAGAAGACTGGTCTTTGACAATTACCAATCGTGTCCAGTGTGCCAAGGGTCTTGTGTTTCTCAATTGAATAACAAAAAAACACACTAGTGTAAAAAAAAACCCACAAAAACCACGAAAAATGTTGTCTTTGAATCTGAGTGTATCAGACTCAAAGACAACATTTTTTCATTTAAGATGGTGTTTTTTTATTTTTGTTTTTAAGTGTGGTTTTATTATTCAATTGAAAAACACAAGACCGCTGGACTTTTTCTTTCTTGAGTTTAGAGGCCTTGACACAAAGCTACTGGCTTATATAGAGCCTGTGGTCCGTGTAAGATTTGAGTTCTGGGATTGGTGTAGGCCTACACCCTTATGGTTATGACAAAGGTAAAACGCTTACCCTCACCTCAATTTATAGCTGATATTAAATAAGTTCATCTGGATTGTTGAAGATCATTAATTAAAAGATTTGTTTTTACAAACTCAAAGTTATTGGATGATAGTGTGAGTTTTTATGTTGCTGAATATTGTAAAACAACAAAACCTTACTGGCAGTAGAGCTCAAATTTATGGTAACATTCTGCATGATAAGATCTTGAGCTTGTAGCTCAAAATGTTCACTGGGCCAGAATTTATTTTACAAGACAGAATCTTAATAAGAAAGAGTTTTCTACAAAGTTGAAACAAGTATATTGTAAAGTAGGATTTGAAACTTTGCATGGGATGGTGGAAATAAGACTAGAGTAACTATATGGTTTGAGCATGAGCAAGGAATTTGTGGTAAACAATTGTTATTTGAACAGTCACTGAGTGATTCCTTCTTAAATATGGGTTTAAGTTTAATTTGATACTCAACTGAACTGATTGATCAGATTCAGATTTAACATTTGAACGGATCATTATTCTAAATTCTATCTAGTCACAAACATTTTACTCGCTCTCGCCACAGATTAGTTTTGTTTCATTGATTTCGTTATCATAACGAGGAAGCAAAACTAATCTGTGGCGAGTATGGACCCCATAACTTATGGGTCCATACTCGACAAGCTTTGCTTTTTATGGGCCCCCTAGTCCAACTCCATTTTTGGTTTTGGTTTTCGTAACTTATATTTTGCATTTGCTTGTAAATGTTGAATTTATTAGTATTTACTTCATGTGTTATCATTATTCAATTGGCTTATAAAACATACTTGTTTATTCACTCCTAATTGTTTTGTTTATTTGTTTGGTCTTGTTGGAAATAAAGTGAAGTGAATTGAATAAATCTCCAATTGAATACATCTCCATCCGTACTCTTTGATAGATTCATCAATGGTGCACACAGGCACTTACGAGTGCCAATCAATCAATGAACAACAAAAACGCCCGCCCCATTTTCGCAATAACATTCCAGCGTAGCCTGTTCCCCTCCAATCGCTTCCTATCCGCTTGAATAAAACACTTTAGACGTCTAGGTGTAATACCCATCGTACGCTGCCGAAACAATGACGTCATTGGGAAATTTCCTTGGCCATCTTTGCACTACGTAATGCTACAGGAATAAAGAATAGCGTCATCTTCAACGAACGTGGTTGAACAATCGGGAAGGAGGGAGAAACGGAGATTTTCAAGAACGGTAAGATGACAGACAGTCGAAAATAGTTATTCTGAAGGATATTTTGATATCTTGGGAAGAGGAGGGTGGGTAGAATGGATGAAATGAACGCTTCTGAAGTAGTTGTTTTAGAGGAAATGTTCAGCGTTGAATTCGCAGGCTTGTGCACTTACGTGCATGGGGCCTATGTCACTGTGTGTGGGGTTGTGTGGTTTTTCCTTCTTTCAACATCAAGTCAAGTAACACTAGAGAACAACATCCTGTTTTAAATGATCTAACCTTAAATTTAGGCATCTTTCTTCTGTCTATTGATAGGGCCTAATATATGGGTTTGAGTGAGGAAGTCATGCCATGGGTAGGGGTACGTGAAACTACACCAACTCAGTAAAAATAAAATTGTTTAATTCCTTCTTGTTGTTGACTGATTTGTTAATAATAATGAATTGTTAGGACAACTTTCCGTATGGCGCCACCACCTTTTCACTCATTTTTACAAAAAGGGATATCTCATTGAGGTATTATTAGATACGATATTATTTCTTATCGAATGAAAAAGTGGTGGCGCCATACGGAAATTTTTCCAATTGTTATCTTATCATCGGCCTTATCTAGCATTGTCTAGGTGCTGTAACGTAGTCCTTTTCCTTCAAAATATTTCCTCAACGGAGTTTTGAGTGTTATGAAAGGATTCATCTATAGAGTAAGAGTTAGACCATCTCTTTCGAGAAACTATAATGGGGTCACACTAAATACTGACAACTCACGACCCCTTGCAACAACTCACGACAACAATTTTAAATGCACTTCAATTGAAACATAAATAGACCTTTAAATATATGCGCAAGAGTCGGAAGTCATATGCACCTAAATCACTTTCAAACTGTTGAAAAAATTGTGTTTTTAATTGGTAAAAAAAAATGTTTTTTTACCCGAATTTAGTACCGAACGGAACTTTCGACATACTGGGACGATTCCATTACACCACAGGGGTGATACAATGCAAGATGATTATTTACCATTTTATATGCCAAAAAATGTGTATGTTGAAAAAATATTATTATATTTAAATCTCCCCTTGTAACTTCAAATTCCAGAGTGGCGGCTTAGTTACTTACAAGAAATGAAAATACAGCGGCTAAAACCTAAAAGAAAAAAATACAACTCGGCCCTCAGAAATTACAACATGCGGCCAAAAAGTGGGATACCTGTAGGGGGAAAAGGAGAGCAAAACAAAACACAACATTTTTAAGCCATTTTATTAGTGCTTTTTCTGCATCTGCACCTACCGTACTCTCTGGATCTTTCATGTCTACAAAAGAGCCACAGAGCCTGAGCTTCCTGCAGGCATGATTTGTACACAGCTCAATCAGAAGAAAACATAAAATTTTATATTTTATGGAGATTGGATTGCACTGACTAATTCTTTACAACTTTTGATATGATGAAAGGGGCCACATCTCATTACTTGTCCAGCTCTTACTTTCACAACTCTTTGATTTATGGGGAATTGATGACACAAAATGTCAACTTTCCCATGTGACCAGTGCAGTATACCTTACCCAAAGAATGTACAAGGTCACACTTATTGTGAACAAAGTTCACATGGTCTATAGAACCATTGCACATTGCGCAGCCTGCATGCACCCGCGCCACCTGTCCGCCATATTGGGGTAAAGGGGGTAGAGTAAAATGTGCACAAAAGAAGGTACACATGTTACGCACTAAATACACGTGTAAACACGCGTACCATCCTGGCGGGCAGGAGACTCTTGTATGCGCGCTGCGTGTTTTTGTGCAACTTAGGGTCTACAGGGCCTACATGTTCATGTATATTGAACTCCACAAACTCTGCCAAATAATGCATGAGATGGATTTTTTTCTGTATGAAAATTTGCTTAGCGTTAAGTAGCGCTATGAATTGGGCCCCTGAAATGAAAGCTTTGAAGTAATAGTTTGTTATTTTTGTTGTGTGTTTATAGACTGGATTTGGATCAGTTGATTGTACTTGGTGGTGTGCAGAAGATACTAAATCATGATGGGAGACAGTGGAAAGCCCTTTGCTTGCACTGAGCTTGGATGCAATCAGGTTTGTACAAATTCACTTCCAGCCATTTAATCTTGAGTTCACTAAACACGGATCTCGCCATCAGGGAGACCTCTTTGCACTGGTGGTCATCATTTGTGGCTACCGTCTGCCTTGTTGTTAATTTATAAGGGAATAAAAGGGTAGCGACTAGGTCTTAAATGGTCGTTTAAAGCCAGCAGGGTCGTGGCTGTGTGATAAAGGCCCGACCCTTGGGCAAGGGCCTTTATCCCACGGCCACAGCCTCGCAAGGTTTCAAACAGCAGTTCAAGAATGAGTCACTACTCTTTTATTCCCATTCATAAATGTCATTTTGGTTAAAAGGCATAATAAAGTAGGACACTCCGTAAAATTATCTGTTTCCCGACATCTTGCCCTGTACGTGCAGTTGTGGGCGTAATGCATCCTCATATCCATGGGCTTAAATGGCTCGGCAAGATCGATCACCCCTGAGAACAAAGTTGTGGGCTACCCGCACAAGCGTGTCTGAAAACAATTGGATATAAACAGCTCCTGCTGGTCGTAATCAACTGTGCTATAGGAATACATGTAGGGCTCATACTTTTAAAATGTAGCTCCACATAATTCGCAAAACAAAATACTCAGCATTTTGATACATCTCTTGGGGTGTGATGAAGCGCCTAAGAACCCAGCCGTCGATTTCACAAAACTCTTCCTAACTTATGACTAATCTTAGGACTTAGGACGAGTCCCAACCCTACACTGTAGCATGCAGACCTTAAGAATAATCCTAAGTTAGGAAGAGTTACTCGTCCTAACTTGAGTTAAGGCGAGTCCCAACTCTTTGTGAAATCAACGGCAGTAGTAGTACATCTGTTTTATGCTAATTTGTTTATTTTTGTAGCGCTTTGTGAATGAAGACCACTTGGAAGTGCACAGGCGGAAACATGAAATGTCTCTTGGGTTACGAGACTTCAAATCGTTGGACACGCCCGTTATTGGTAGGTATACTTAAAGGATTTGGCTACTTTTTCAAAATGACCATAGATTTACATTAAACTTACATGGTTTGAAGATAATGATAGTGGAAAACTTCCCTTCAAATATTACTTACTGAGGTGCTGTAGTTTTTGAGAAATGAGTAAAACAATGTCATGAAAATACGTTTGTAAATGCTTAAAATAATTTTTATGACATTGTTTCACTCATTTCCCAAAAACTACAGCACCTCAGTACGTAATATTTTCAGGGAAGCTTTCTACCATCATTATCTTCAAACCCTGTAAGTTTACTGTCAATCTGTGGACATTGCGTTTTTTGTCCTACAAAAAGTACATAGACCCTTAAAAGGGATATGCCCTTGGTTTTTGGAACAATCAATTGTTTTAATCCTATATAAATGTAATATTAAGGGAATCAATGTGTGGTGAAGAGGTTTTCAATAGTAGTTTAAACCCGCCGGGTTTTACTTTTTGACAAAAAGTGTTGATGTTGTTTGACCGAAAAGGTATTTATGAATGGGAATCAAAATGTGTTGAATCGGTTTTCAACAAGTGGTTTAAACCCGCCAAGGCCTGATTCTTGATAATTTACCTCGACTTTGCCCCGGTAAAATTATCAAGAACCAGACCTCAGCGAGTTTAAACCACTAGTTGAAAGCTTCTTCACCAAACATTGTTTCCTTTATTCTTGATATCCAATAATGTTTCTTTAACAGCAGATCAAACTCCAACGCCAACTCGCTTCCTGAAGAACTGCGAAGAGGTGGGTCTCTTCAACGAGCCTCACAATCCGTTTGATGCGATGTTTCGAAAGGCAAGTGAACATGGGGTAAGTGATCTTCAGGGAACCAGTGCGAGCTTCACTCGAGTATCATTGCAGAATTCCTTTATTGCAGCAGGTTTTATTATTTCCGTGAATAAAATCAAGATAAATATTTTGATAGTGTCGAAGTAACGGCTTTTTGAGGCGGACTTGTCGTGTAGTTACTTTAACTAGTCGCTACAACACTGTAAGGTTTGAATAAATTTGTGTGTATACACCCAAACCAAACGGTACACTCCTATCACGTCCACCATACCTCAAAAAGGCTTGTTTGGTCTTTGGGTAGGTGTAGTGGTTAAGTCGGTGTTTCCTTGGGTTCACAGCTAAAATTAAAGGAACACGTTGCCTTGGATCGGTCGAGTTGGTCGTTGAAAAGCATTTGTAACCATTTCTTATAAAATGCATATTGGTAGAAAGGTGCAGTAAAAGTAGAATACCCTGTACAATGATCAACACAAACATGCCTCAAAATTGCACGGTTTTCTGGTTAACCTCATTGACTAACATGGTCGGCCATTTATGGGAGTCAAATTTTTTTGACTCCCATAAATGGCAGACCGTGTTAGTTCACAAAGTAAAAGGAAAACCACGCAATTTCGAGGCAAACTTGTGTGGATAGTTGTATTCTACTTTCAAAACATCTTTCCAATCATATGCATTTTATAACAAACAATTACAAATGCTTTTTATAGACCAACTCATCCGATCCAAGGGCGCTGTTCCACGGCGACCAGGATACATGCAACAATCTGTCTGTCGCTTTTGTCTTGTTTTCCTATTTATTACGTTTTGGATGGAGAAACTTTTCTGGTCAGTATGTTCATTTACAACTTGACAACCCTCTGGATCTGGATTGGAGTAGTTTGTAGCTTCCTGGCAGCTCCAGGATTAAATGCTGTTTGCTATGGATTACCAGACCCATCGCATAGACTGATTCAATATGGCCGCCATGACCTACTACATCTTGCCGATGAGTCTCTCTCGAAGATTAAACCTACCAATCTGCAAGACTGGGTCCCCTTGAAAGGGGATGAACCACCAATACATAAACATCGTCGAGGCAGGAGAGGGGGAATACGACAACGGGTACGGAAGAGGGGTCTTCGTCCACCGCTACCTGCCATTACGCTCAGCAATGCCAGATCGATCAATAACAAAATGGATGAACTACGGGGTAACGTGAGGTATGAAAACGAATATCGCAACTCTGGGATAATTTGCATTACAGAAACATGGCTAGATAAAGACACCCCTACTAACCTGATCGACATTCCTGGTTTTGTTGCGGTTAGACAGGATCGATCCTACTAGGATACATGTAAAACTAAAGGTGGAGGCTTGTGTGTTTACATCAACAAACTATGGTGCAATAACTTTACGGTGAGATCGTCATTCTGTAGTGCAAATATCGAACTTCTTTGCATTTCATTCCGCCCATTCTACCTCCCGCGAGAATTTCCACAAGTTCATGTTTGTCTGGTATACGTGCCCCCTGATGCAGATGCAGAACAAGCAGCAAACGTGATACATGATCAGGTACAGCAGTTGGAAAATCAATCTCCACTTTCACCAACAATTGTTTTGGGAGATCTTAATCATTGTCTCCTTGATCGGTGCTTACCACATTACCACCAATTCATCGATAGACCAACACGAGGGGAAAACATTTTAGATCGGTGCTATTGTTCAATACAGGAAGCATATAAAGCAGTTATACGACCAAGTCTTGGTAACTCGGATCACCAGGTTATTCATCTACTGCCAAAGTACAAGCAGCAACTGAAAAGGGAAAAGCAGATTAAGAGAACAGTTCAACTGTGGAACACCGAATCTGTGGACAGACTCCAAACGGCCTTTGAAATCACTGACTGGGATGTACTTTTGAGTTCAGGTGGAGATATCAACAAACAAACTGATGTGGTAAATTGCTATGTCCGTTTTTGCGAAAGTCAGCACATGGCAACGAAAACTATTACAGAATACCCCAACAATAAGGCTTGGCTGACCAAGGAAGCCAAACTTATTCTGCAAGAAAGAAAACAAGCACACAGAGCTGGGGATCATGCAAAGGTTAAGGATCTTAATCGGATCTTTAGACGAGAGGTTAGACTTGCCAAAGTAAAATATCGTCAAAAACTTGAACACTGCTTCCAAAACAATAACCCTAAAGGAGCATGGAGGTGCTTGGAAATGATAACAGACTATAAAACGCCAAAGAATAAGGGGTTTCAAAATATTGATGATTCAAAACAGAAAGCTGACGACTTAAACGAGTTCTATTGCAGATTCGACAATATCGACATGTCGACTACACTTGATCTGATTAGCGATGATTTACGCTAAATGGAGGACACGTCAATTTCGATAGAGGAGAGGGAAGTCGTCAAACAGTTCAAATTAATCAACCCAAATAAAGCTACTGGACCTGATGAAATACGGGGAAGAACTCTCAAATGCTGTGCACGACAACTCGCAACTCCATATAGAGAGTTGTTTCAGATGTCAGTTGATCAACAAGCATTGCCACTATGCTGGAAAACAGCCATCATAACACCAGTCGCTAAAAAACCACATGCGTCGGAGAACAACGACTACCGCCCTGTAGCAATTACATCTGTGGTGATGAAATGCTTGGAGAAGATTATTCTACATAACCTCAACCAGCCTATTCAGGAGAAACTCGGCATCTACCAGTTTGCATACCAGCCAAATAAATCAGTCCAGGATGCTGTTCTGAGTTTCACGCACGAAATTTACCAACATTTGGACAAACAACAGTGCTATGCAAGGGCTCTGTTTATTGACTTCTCATCGGCTTTCAACACGATGCAACCAACTTTGTTACTGGAGAAACTCAAACACTTAGGCGTAAAACCATCTTTAATTCTCTGGATAAGGGACTTTCTCTCAGCAAGAGTCCAAAAGGTTAAAGTAAACAACATTCTTTCCGACTCTATAGTTTGTAACACTGGTTCACCTCGGGCTGTGTCATTTCACCCATATTGTTTATCATTTACACAAATGAATGTACATCCAACCTCAGTTCAGTGAAAATTTTCAAATATGCCGATGACACAGTTATTCTTGGACTCATAAACAACCAGCAGGAGGGGGAATATAGGAAAGCGATACAGAACTTTAGCCAGTGGTGTAATGATAACTATCTCATTCTGAATCCTCAAAAAACAAAAGAGATTGTGTTTGATTTCAGGCATATTAAGAGAGGTGAACCTTCAGCCAATAGTATTAGCCTCATTGGACAGGATATTGACATTGTGCAAAACTACAAATACCTGGGTACAATAATCGACAATCAATTGAATTGGAGTAACCATTGCTCAGCGCTCATCACAAAGGGCTGTCGGTTAATGTATTTTTTGCGTAAATTGAATTATTTTCATGTAGACAAGGAAATTATGATTCTGTTTTACTCATCTGTTATTGAAAGTGCTATTACTCATGATTGTTTGGTTTGGTACAATGGAGCAAGAAAACAAGATACTGGTAAAATGAAGCGGGTTGTGAAACAAGCATCAAAAATCCTAGGGATAGACATCGATCTTGATGAAATTTGCAAAGATAAGGTTCAATCTAAAACAGAGGCAGTTGTATGTAACACCAACCATCCATTAAACAAATTCTTCATCAAACTTAGAAGTGGTAGGAGATGGCAGTCACTTAGGTGCAAAACAAACAGGTACCTCAACTCCTTCATCCCATACTCCGTCCGTCTCCTCAACCGTGTTTAACTACTTTGTTTACTTTCTGCTTAGATGTAGTTTTCAGTATAATTAAATTGTGGTTTATTAGAAATGTGGTTTTCTGATTAATTAATAATTCCAGTAGTTTATATATGATTGTGTGTTTTTTATTTTTCTTTCTGTATTGCGTGTATTCAAACAGAGTTTCCTACATAGTGGGACAAATAAAAATTGAATTGAATTGAATTGAACAGGCTCCTTTAATGAATTGATTAGAATGAAGTGAAATAAACCATCCCGAGTCATTGTTGAGCACAACCTACATTTTTTTATCCCACACAGGGTCCTGATTCCATTGGGACCTCCTCGTCAAAAACCCCGCAAGAGGAATCACTAGAGATCGAGTTAACTGACTCCCCCGATAACACAATGGAAGAATCGGCCCAGCAGGCGGTCTCCTCTACGACCACAGAGGACACACACCAGTTGGAAGAGACCATCGGCACGGAGGAATTGTCTGAAGATAACATGGTCTCTGTGGAGGTGGAGGTATCTAATGCCACTCCAGCTTCGCAGACGGTCGTGCCCATCAGCTTGCAGGGAACTCCAGTAACTGTTAGCGGGAATACACTGACCAGACTCTCAAACAAGTAATGCTAACTAGAGGAAAGGGAAATGACCAAAGTAACTTTGTAATGTACTGACGATGACTAGAGCAAACTATTTGAAACGCTGAGACCAACTAAAGAACTCACTCTGCGGATAACGATCCTATAAGCTAAAGTAGTAGTCCCAGCCAACTTTCTATACCATCTGCCTGGGTAGTAGTTACAAATCATGGCAGTTCTTCTCAGAACTGAGAAGTCTCCCGAACACCCGATAAATCCGATAAACAGAAAGACAGTTCTCCAAAGAACAATCTCTACCTGGCAAGTAGATACACACATGGTTTGACCGCAAACCAAATATATATTGACACCTCACCGTGCAATGCCTCAAATCATATCTACTCATTTTTCAAAAGAAGGAGTCCCTGTGTTAGTGGAGAACCTAATATTACAAGTCTCTAACCTCACATCAAAATCTTCCTAATTGCCATTCCTTCTGATTCCCCTTTCCATTGCAAAACTTTTCAATATCTATTATCAAAGAAGTACATCACAATATTCATTTGATCATTTCCCTTACTCTTATATTAAACTCCACAGTTGCAATTGAGCTATATTATTAAAGGTGCACATTCTCTGTGGACTTTGCGCTTTGGGCTGTATAGAGCATTTTTATATCAATTTCGTATGGTTGGGAAAGGGCGTTTAAAATTTCATGACAGAAAGTAGTCCACTATTTGGTTCGTCCAAATTTTTGAATCAACCAAATGTTGGACACTGCTTGTTCACCCTTACTCTGATGTTTTTATGTTCTTACTGTATACTCAGTACTTAAAGCCATTGGACCTTTTCGGTAAACAGTGTTGTCCAAGGCCAACACTTTGATTACTACAACTTCTATATAAAATAACAAACCTGTGAAAATTTAGGCTCAATCGGTCATCGGAGTCGGGAGAAAACAACGGGAAAACCCCACCCTCGTTTCTGCGCGTTTCGCCGTGTCATGACATGTGTTAAAAATAAATCCGTACTTCTCGTTAACGAGAATTTATATTGTTATGCTGTTTTCTCAAAAAGTAAAGCATTTCATGAACTAATATTTCAAGAGATGTCTTTCACCATTGCCTTCTGTAAACCCTGTAAGTTATTTGTAAATCTGTGAACTTTTATTTTTTTTTCTGAACCGAAAGGGTCCAATGGCTTTAACTGCTCAAGCTCATGTGTTTCAGTTCAGCATAGTGTGAGAGTCCCAGTTGTACTCATTAGCAAGACACTTGGCCATTATTGCTGCGTCCTTCTGACATGACTCAAAGCCGCAAGTCCCGTGTGATGTGTAATGCACGTGAAAGAACACAGTGCACAGATCATGAAGAGACGGGGCTCACCCAGTGTTCCTTGTCAGGTTGGTAGCATATTGCGCCACAGCACCTTGTGAACCATTACATGGTGCTGTAAAGGTCCTATATTTTGATCTCATTATTAGTAACATTAACATTTCTTCTGTTGTATTACAGCTACAGAGGTCAAGCCCTTGGTATTTGCCAAAGCTTTGCCACGCCGATCCTGCTGCGCTTACCGAATGGTCAAACTATCCCTGTTGTACCGCCCTCGGTTGCCAATCCATCGGCACCCATTCCAGTCGCCATGTCGGCAGTGCCACAGGTCTCCGTGATGGTCACAAAGCCCGTCGAGGCACCTCCACTGGACTCCAACCTTGTGAAACAGGTAACTAAAATCTCATCAAATACCCATGGTGGGATATAATTAGTGAGATACAGAATTGGTGGAGCTGACAAGAAAAGTCACAAACAGTGTTTATGTTTTATGTGACCAACCATGAGTTACATGGGGGGGACAGGGAATGTATATTGTCATGTTACGATAGGGTGGCCCAAGCATTTTGGCCGGGATTGTAGACTTGAAAGGTACAAGCTCAAATGGTAATGGGACCTTGGTTTTATAGACAAAAACCATGGGTCTGAGACCAAGCCCCTGAAAGTTTAGTAATCTACACCATTATGCAAACAGTAGATTCTGACAACAGAAAGAAAACTGACAAAAAATGAACTAAGTCAACCACTTTTGATACCAACGCTTTTCTTAAAGGATTTGAGTACCTTTTCAAAATGTCTATAGATTTACATTAAACTTACAGGGTTTGAAGATAAAAATAGTGGAAAGCTTCCCTTCAAATATTACTTACTGAACTGCTGTAGTTTTTGAGAAATGAGTAAAACAATGTCATGAAAATTCGTTTGCAATGGCTTAAAATAGTTTTGGTCTCAGACGAAAATTATTTTCATGACATTGTTTTACTCATTAACCAAAAACTCAGCACCTCAGCACGTAATATTTTCAGGGAAGCTTTCTACTACCATTGTCTTCAAACTTTGTAAGTGTAAATCTGTGGACATTGTTTTTTTTTGCCCAACAAAAGTTACATAACATCCTTTCAGATGTGGATAAAACCCAAGGCAAAAATCCCAGAGGGGATTCAATCTGATTATGATGAATTCTGTTTTATCTTTTACCCTGACAGAAACTGAAGAACACCCTCCTGACGTGCCAGTCCCAGGGTAACATGGGTGTGATGACGCAAGCTGTTGATGTGGTCACCAGGCAACAGGCTGGAGTGTTGACTCGAGATTCGCTGGCATCGTTGGGGGATCTCCAGGATCTATCACCAAACAGCCCTCTCAAGTATGTACACACATCTAACAAGAAGTTGTGTTCATCTTTTCCTTGACCGAAATGTTACAAACATTAGGTGACAGATCCTTTTCTATGGAATGAACTGCCATCTGACATTCAACACTTGTAGCGCTGGCAAACTTCTTTGCTAAGCAAGAACTAAGTGGAGCACCAGCCACACCAATGTAAACTTAATGTAATTTTGGCTGGTAACCTGTTTCTGTTGAGCAATACTTTCTGTGCTTAGCAAGTTTTTGTGCTTAGCATGCTTTCCCCTTCTTGCTGTTTGTTTGGTTTTCCCCCAGAGGATTACTCTTGGCTACTTTTTTTTCTTTTTCTGCAGCAGTAAGAGGAAACGTCGTAGTTCTGACATGAGCACAGACGAGAAGAGAGAGCGCTTCCTGGAGAGAAATCGAGCCGCTGCAACGCGGTGCCGAAACAAACGCAAAGTGTGGATTAGCAGTCTGGAGCAGAAAGCGGATGACTTAAACAGCACTAACAACGTACTGAGTGTAAGTGTATTCAGTCCTTAGCAGGTTTAGATCAATGTGCTTTACAGCATTACTCCCGCGATGGCATGGCCAGGCGGTTAAAGTCACTGGGGTGGATTTCACAAAGAGTTAGGACTAGTCTTATCTCGAATTAGGACGAGTTACTAGTCCTAACTTAGGACTAGCTGTACTTTTTTGATATCTCTTAGGACTAGTCCTAACTCTTTGTGAAATCGACCCCTGGACAATTTTGGTAATTGTCAAAGACCTATTTGAGATATGGCGAACACAATGCTACAAACGAAATAGTACACTCCTATCACATCCGCCATACCTCAAAAAGGCTTATTGGGTTCTTGGCTAGGTGTAGTGATTAATTCTGAGTTTCCTTGGGTTCACAACTAAAATTGATACATTAAAGACCCTGGACACTATTGATAATTGTCAAAGACCAGTCTTCTCACTTGGTGTATCTCAACATACGCACAAAATAAAATACCTTTGAAAATTTGAACTCAATTGGTCGGCGAAGTTGCGAGATAATAGTGGAAGAAAAAACACCCTTGTCACACGAAGTTGTGTGCTTTCAGATGCTTGATTTCGAGACCTCAAAATCTAATTCTGAGGTCTCAAAATCAAATTTGTTGAAAATTTAATTTGTAACTCGAAAACATGACTTCAGAGGGAGCTGTTTCTCACAATGTTTTATACTATCAACAGCTCTCCATTGCTTTTTGTGCTAACAATTATTTTGAGTAATTACCAATAGTGTCCACTGCGTTTAAAAGTGCTCTGAAGACCATTCCAACTTATTTCAATTCCCTGAGGCCATGCAACGCCAAGCTGTCTAAACAGTGCTCGGGACTTAGTCCAACACAATGCTGTCTCAGGCCTGGCATGTTCCCATATTATACACCTGGGTGAAGAGATGCAATTATGGTGAAGTGCCTTTGCCAAAAGAGACAAGTGTCTTGACCGGGAAACGAACTTGCACTCTTTTTCTATTTTTGTTTTTACCCATACACCGATGTGTGTGTTAGCACTGTATACTCGGTACTTTCCCCGAGTCCTGTGAAAAAAAATATCAGAGGCATATTGCTCAGGTGGGATGCAAACCCACGACCCTTGCAATTCTAGGGCAGTGTCTTACCAACTAGACTACTGAGATTGCCCGGTAGCTAGAGGCATTTTGATCCTATGTTTTGGCAGTGGGTACCGCAACAATATCTAATAGGTGTTAAATTTGCATCACTTATGAAGTCAACAATTTTGGGCACAGCCTTTGATTTAAATTTTGCAAAAGACGTCAATCCTTAATACTTCCTGTATTTCCCCACCCCTTTCTATAGTCTGAGGTGACAAAACTACGAGAGGAAGTAGCCCAACTGAAGCAGCTTCTACTGGCCCATAATGATTGCCCGGTCACCATCATGCAAAGACAAACTCACGCTAGCATCCTAGCAGGTAAGTTAACAACCTCAAAACTCAACTCATGTGGTTTGCCAACAATTCGCTTACTCTGGTCCAGCGGTTAAGACTGCAGAATTTGTTATCACAAGGTTGATGGTTTGATTCCTACATTTCCCAATGACTTGAATAAGTATTGTCTCCTAGTTGAATCAAAATTTTCTCGATTTGTGCAATGCGTAATCAAAGATGTTAAACCATTGATTTTGTGAGAGAGATTGGCTGTTGCCAGCTTGGTGTTTATATATTGTGGGAGTTTGCCGTTTTCCCTTAGCGTGAAGATCATCAAAACAAACAAACAACCAAACAAACAAACTCATTACTAACCACTTCATAGACCTTAGAGTAAATACTCGGTACGCGCACATTAGGCGTGGATTGAGGTGCATGCTGGTCTAGTTAGCGATTCATTTTGATTGCTAGCTAGACCAGCATGCACCTCATTCAACAGTGTATTTGTGAAACGGTCGGTGTTGAATGACCTATATACTAAATGTTATTCTGGACCTGCATTCGGCAGACGGTTTATTACAACCAGAACAGTTCCAGAGCGCCCTCAATGATTTATTGACATCTGAACTGCTGACGTAAAAAATCTAACTTGTGTGTCGGCTTTTGTTTTCGGTTATTTGTTATTCAATATTCAAATAAGGCACTGTCATTATCCTCTCTGTCTGCTGCCTCAACCAGACTCATTGTACGACCGTTGTACCATATGGCGACTATGGCGACTGTGCATTTTCCAAAGAGTTATATGTAAGAACTAGAGAGCGCACTGGCCTATATACGCTCCCCGTATGCGCGCAGGCGGCCATTTTCTAAGTTGAACAAACAGGCATTGCTTAGCGTGTGTTAGTGCAGCCATTTTGTAAGTTGACAAAACAGCATCGCATCAGCCTTCAATAAACACAAACTCCAACGTATTCTTCATATTCAACGCGCGTGCAGAATGGTGTTCGTGTCTCCTTGCGGTCCCGTCGTGTTTGTACAAGAAGCATCACCAGTACGCCCTCTAGTTCTTATATATAACTCTATGGCATTTTCTCACATAGACCAGTCTTATGGAACAAGCTACCCAACGACCTCGGACACATTTCAGACTCATATTAAGAAACTTCTGTTTACTATCATTCCTGTATTGGTGTAATTTCAGAGAGCATTTGTTTACTTTTGTAAGATCTTTTCTGTAGCACCTTGAGTAATTTTGTATTAGAAAGTAACAATTTTATTTATTTTTATTATTATTTTTATTATAAAAACTTGTCTTTGAACCAGCTGCTGTGCAGAATCAATCTGCCAATGAGGACATAGCGCAAACCTCCACGTCCAATCAGCATCAAGCAGAGGATGACGGCCAACAGCTCCCAAGGTGACGTGACCACGCCCACTTACAGTGAATCACCCTCAACCCCCCTCAAGAGGGATTCACCCATTGGCTGAGCTCTTCGTGACCTTTGACATCACATCATGCATAGTGTGAAGTTTTTTTTATACAATGTCATAGTTATTTATATATATATATATATCAGTATACATAAATAATTTTTTTTTAAAGTTCAATCAAACTAGCAAATGATTAGTTTGTAAATGGCTTACTGAAAAACCATGTGGATTTTCAGTCACCCAAAATCTGTTTAATTCTTCCCAGAATTATTATTAAGATAATTTTTAAAGGACGGGTACAGCATTGATCTTTAGAATCGTTCAATGCATTGCGTTTCTAAGGGTAACTCCTGGGGGCAGCATAATGTGCATTCTTGGAAACATGCGAAGCCCAGGAATCTCTGAACCATAATGATAACAATAGTGGGTTCTTATAATAATACATGTAGTACCGAATTCGTCACTCGGTGACACTTATGGCCTTCCAACATGATAATCACTGGTCACATGTCCATTTATTTTTTTATTCCTCAAACCATCTCGCCTCCTTTTGGAGTATACAGCCTGTGCTGCAAAGTATGTAGCACACCAAGCTCATTCAATTGCAAGAACCATCTCTGCCCCAACAGGTACCAATTTACCCCTCGGTAAAGAGGAGCAAGTATAACTAAGAGCAAGTTCGAGTGGGCACATTTTAGTCAACTACCGATCACTCGGGCGACGCGTTTTGAAGTATAGTCAACCATCGGTACCAAAACTCCTTTGCCTTCCGCGTTTTCGTTTTAGTGTCACTGGTTCCCCTCTACACTTAGCACATGTTAGCATGGAACAGGTTGTCGGGACCACGGAAGAAACCATGGTCATGAGGCTGGTTCCACGTGGTCCAGCACAGTAGTCAACCAATGGTCAACCAGCCTGGGTTGAGTCAAAATAGTCAACCTTTAGTTAACCATGGTGCACACTCGAACTTGCTCTATGTGTCTTGCTCACGGACACACTTTGTGACAGGTTTTCCTGTCCCTACCTGATTAAGTGGATTTTCCCTGGAACAATTCTCTGGGGTTTTTCCCCCCACATCTAAAGCTGAAACTTCCTTCCTTGTCTTATGTCCATGGTGTTCTTTGCTAGTATAGGGATTAAATTCACAAATGGAAATAAATTATAAATAAATAAATGTATAAAATAAATGAATAATTCAACTGCAGCAGTCTTGAGTTTTGTTCTGCCACAAAAAGTGAAAACAAACTAGTAAGGCTTGCTAAATGCCTAGCTATGGGTGCGTTCGATTAGCTTCCCTGGGTCGACCCTATGGTGCTCACTCGATGAGCCCGTGACAAGAGCTAAACGTCATGCTAAATGTCATGCACCTGAGGCCAGCCCCAAGTGACCCACTCCACAAGTAGGGCACTTGGGGCTGACCCGGGTGAGCCCCTGGAATGACGTCATAGCTATTTGAACGTACCGGAGGCAGACCGGGTCAACCTAGGGAGCTAATTGAACGCACCTAATGTAATCCAGCCAGAAGCTCCTCCCGAAAGTTGTGCAAGTCTTGTGAAAAAAATATTTTGTAACAGTGAAAGTTTTGAGGTTGAAACCATATTGTGTAGTTTCCTCAAAAGATTCCCCTGAAATTCAATTCAGGCATAGCAAAGAATGTAATGTTCTTATACATTGTATGTACAGTATTTAAAATATTATATCTAAAGGAAATATTCCTATGGTTCCTTAAACAGTTAGTGTCTTGTCAGTTTATTTTTTTAATATCTCATTCAAAGAAAATGTGTTTTAAGGGAAAAAATACATATTGTCTGAAGGGAAATGAGGGGACAATTTATATGTAATTGTAACAATGAACTGATCAATTTCAACTATTGGTCAATGCATTGAGGTGGCTTAATGGATCTGGAAAATTGAAGTTGAAGTTTTTCTTTTTAAATGTGTTTGGATTTATTTTGGACAGTGGAACGAAAGTGTGTTGATAAGTCTAGTCATTTATGAACAGATAGTGATTTGCTGTACATTTACGTCTGTAACATTTTGCCAAAATGAAATATAAACCTGTATAGTACATCTACACCAAATATTTTAGGTAAAAATAAATGGTTGTTTGGGGATATTAACACAATCTAGTGTTAATTCAATTTAATTTATTAGTTTGACTTTTTTAAACAATAATGAAGATTAATGTTTTTCTTTGTGAATAGTTGGTTATAAAAGTAGTTAGCTTTTGATACTTTTATCTTCTTAAATTTTTTTCAAAGAGTATTTTATCCACATTTTATTTTGTACATTTTGAAAACTAACTTTTGGTTTAAGCTTTGAGATTTCATATTATGCAAGTTTTCACTCGAGTATGGTCAGAAAATTCATGACTCTGTTAGGTGAAGTGCTTGTATCTGCTTTCGTCAATCTTTAGAAAGATGGAGCCGTGTTCTATGAGGAAATTAAGTCGTTCAGATTGTTTATTTGAAAACAAAATTCCAGAAATTAAACTGTACAAATTTCAGTTGTATCTGTATTTAGACCTGGATGTAAAAAGTGAAAAAAATAGCCAGCAAAATTGCAAAAACAAAAGTGAAGAAAGGGCCAATGTAGAAAATAAATTCTGCTCTTGGATCTATTTCTCAACCTATACTCGATCAAGTTTTATTTGCGTTTATTTATTTGTTTGTTGTCCCTTTGCGCTATGGACCTTTAAAGCCATTATACACTTTCGGTAAACAGTATTGTCCAAGTCCCACACTTCATGTATCACAACTTATATATAAATAACAAACCTGAGTAAATTTAAGCTCAATCGGTCATCGGAGTCGGGAGAAAATAACGGAAAACCCACTCTTGTTTCCGCGCGTTTCGCCGTGTCATGACATATGTGTTTAAAATAAATCCGTAATTCTCGCTATCAAGAATTGACATTGTTTTAATGTTTTCTCAAAAAGTAAAGCATTTCATGGAACAATATTTCAAGAGAAGTCTTTCACCATGACCTTCTGTAAACCTTGTAAATTATTAGTAAATCTGTGAACTTTTTCCTTTTTTTTGTACCGAAAGTGTATAATGGCTTTAATTATGGTGCGGCCATCTTAGTTTTCTCCCTTTCAGATCAATGTTACCAAACCGAGGCTGGAAGGGGAAAAATAGCGTGTCAAAACTGTTCAATTACAATACATTGACATTTGTGGGTGTCCAAATTTGAAACAGGGTGTCCTTTTTGCAGACACACCTTTGTGTTATACAGAACCCCTGTATATTTTTTTTATTATGTTAAACATCTTTGCCTTAGTGCTAAAATTTGGCATGTGAGAATTTGTTTTATCTTACCCCCTATTCATATTTGAATGTAGAATATTTGCCATTTTTTTTAAATAATGTTCAATTCTAGTGTGGTGAGCTCTTGTGATATCTTTCTCATCGTACAGGAGTCTAGAACAGAACCATTGAAACCTCCTGGTGACTTGTATTTAATCTTACAACTACTGAAGATTTCATCAAATTTATCATTTTCTGTCAGTGAACGTCTTATTTTCAAAATTAAATAAACTCATTTGATAAGATTTAATTTTGTTGTCCTTGATAATTTTTAAGAAATTGTATTTTTGTTTAAACTGTTGGTTTTAATAGATGTTAAATTTGCATCGGGGATCAAGAATATTAATTTTTGGTTTTTACCCATATACACCGATGTGTGTAGCACTGTATACTCAGTACTTTCCTGAGTCCTGTGAAAAAAATCACAGGCATTTTACTCGGGTGGGATTCGAACCCACGACCTTTGCAATTTGTGGGCTTGTTTGTGACAATGTATATGCCTCTCTTATTATTATGTTGGTAAATTGAACGTTGCTTTGTACGGTAAACCATTAAGCAGTCACCTTAATTCAAAATGAATTGATGAGTTTACTAGTCAGTATTTTAGTTTCTTTAGAGACCATGAAATCTTACAGTCGACTGTTGTTATAACATGTGTGTTGTTATAACATGGAGGTTGCTATACCTCCATGTTATAACAAGATCGCTGGGACTGGCCAAATTACCTCTTCACACAACAGGTAACACTGTTATTAAAAGATAATCAGAAAACCACATAACAAACCACATCAATGGAATCATACTAGAAACAAACTGAACAAAAATATGAAACAGACATTTTGTTTTTGTTTGTTTCAGAAACAACGATACTGTGTTAGCACGATGTTGACATTATTCAGGACGTCACCTTTGCGCGCGGGTCTTAGTTTTTTGCATTTTTGATTCAGAAACAGAGATACACATGTACTATGTTAGCATGGTGTGTCAATTCGGGACGTCACCTTTGCGCGCGGGTATTGGATTTTACTTTGCATTTTTGTTTCAGAAACATAGATACTATGTAAGCATGATGTTGACAATGAAAATGTCAATTCATGACGTCACCTTTGTGCGCGGGTGGTCGTTTTTATTTTGCATTTTTGTTTCAGAAACATAGATACTATGTAAGCATGATACTGACAATGAAAATGTCAATTCAGGATGTCACCTTTGTGCGCGGGTGGTTGTTTTTATTTTGCATTTTTGTTTCAGAAACATAGATACTATGTAAGCATGATGTTGACAATGAAAATGTCAATTCATGACGTCACCTTTGTGCGCGGGTGGTTGTTTTTATTTTGCATTTTTGTTTCAGAAACATAGATACTATGTAAGCATGATGTTGACAATGAAAATGTCAATTCAGGATGTCACCTTTGTGCGCGGGTGGTCGTTTTTATTTTGCATTTTTGTTTCAGAAACATAGATACTATTATGTATAAGCATGATGTTGACAATGAAAATGTCAATTCAGGATGTCACCTTTGTGCGCGGGTGGTCGTTTTTATTTTGCATTTTTGTTTCAGAAACATAGATACTATGTAAGCATGATGTTGACAATAAAAATGTCAATTCAGGATGTCACCTTTGTGCGCGGGTGGTCGTTTTTATTTTGCATTTTTGTTTCAGAAACATAGATACTATGTAAGCATGATGTTGACATTGTAAAATGTCAATTCAGGATGTCACCTTTGCACGCAGGTGGTCGTTTTTACTTTGCATTTGACTCCGACTTTGACACCGCTTTATCTCTATGTGCAAATATCCTGTTGGAGATGCATTTGAGACGCGTTCGGAGCGTCCCAACTTGCTGTTCATCCGGTTTACGATGAAGCTTAGCACAAACTCAGTGGCAATATAAAGATTTTGGTATATTCAAAGAAGATTGAAGTACAATATTGTGTGCTGCCATGCCTTTAGTTCCTGAGTTATCGCCAATCACTATCACAGACTTCCTTATTCAAACCATTTATTGTGTTTGTCTCTTTGACATCTCTTTGTACAAAAATCTCCCTCGGGCCGCTGTTGAGGAGCATCTGTTTAGAGCATGCTGCTTATTTCCGAAGCTACCATATTAAACTTTGAAATTCTGATGCAACAAACAGTTCCGGAGTTATTGTCAAGTATAACATATTTCAAATCATTATTTCAAAAACCATAAAATGGTCGTTAACAAGTTTTATGTCATTGAGAAACTGCACTCGAATTCAAACGCCGCCGCCAGACTTGGAACAAAACAAACTGTACAACTGAATTGTTGTGGAAACTTAAAGTCGCATATTTTAGCCCTCAAGAAAATGCGCCTCACATAAAAATCAGGGTAAACTTTCGAAGTATTTTATGGTATAGGCCTTCGAAATAGTCTCTCTGTCTGCCCGAGTACGAAGTGTCCAGGGAAAGTGTCCGACATCCGAATTTTCAAAGTAGAAGTAGGCAAACAAATTCATGAAATAATGGACTCGAATTGTGAAGGCTCCCCTCCCCACACTGAGTCGTCACACACGCGGCCTGTGCCCGCCCTCATTCGCGCTCAAAACATAAACGAGGGTTTTGGTATACGCCGCGCTCTATATCCGATCCGAACGACCCCGCCCACGTGAAATACACCCGCACGTACCACTTTTTTTTATACGATTCCAAGAAAAACTGTCGTGGTCCGTCGTAAAACTATGGAGGTAGAATGGTAAGTAAAACCTAGCTAGTTTCACTATTATTGTATTTTTGTGTTAAAATTAACAATCCCCGCCGCCCCCCTCGATTCATGGTTGACCTCCTAGGGGGTCACCAGATACTGAACCAACTGCGGGGATTGACGTCATATCGTCCGATTCACATGCGCGCATGCATTGATCATGCGCTAGCCGTTGGCCGGTGAATTTTGACTGCGATGTATTATTTACCGCGGACATTTCTGCTAGTGCCAGCCAGGACACAGATTAGAGGACGTCACGATTGTTTACTCCTTTTTGTTCACTATCAGTTATTTGGGTACCCCTTGTTGTTTACACTTTGCAGCAGGGGATTAAACTAGTTTGACAATTAGGACCTGATTGGACAAGTGTCTTTTGCTGTTTGGTGGAACGCGGAAGTCCATTGCCGACGAACGAAGAAGATGACGAACGTTGCCATTGTAATGGTAAGCGTGCGTGTGTGAACGGGTGTTTCGATTTTAGAAGCCGTTCAAGAAAACACCTAAGACAACAACAACAGACCCATCGTTTTTATCTCAGAAATATTCCCGCCTACTAAAGATAGTTGCTGTCCATTTTGAGTGAGGTATTTATATGGAATGCTCTTTGACAATCTGACAATAACCATGGATAGTCTCGTGCTGTACCCAGAATATCACAGACTTGTGACGGTGGTCGTCCCCGATTTGTGGCATTACTACCAACACGAGCCGAGCCACCCCGACGGATTTGTCGGAGATGTCAGAACGTATTGTGTGCCCATTTCTTGGGAGGAACTGAAATTGCCATTCTCCCTGGCAATTCTTTGGACACTAATGAGAGTTTTGATGACAACAAAGGTTTTTAAGGTATGTTTTTTGTACTAAAAATGTTTGCTTAGTAATAAGTACACTCCGTTACATTGCAGTAAATACTTGACACTGTGGGTTCATGGAGGTTGCCTCCTAGCCCACCTTGTTGAGCTGTTAATAATGGTTCCGCTTTTAACATCGGTCTCATCACTGTCACCTGCTACCATGTAATGGCGACAGTGATGAGACCGATGTTAAAAGCGGAGCCATTAACAGCTCAACAAGGTGGGCTAGGAGGCTACCTCCATGGTTGGTTTCACAGTCACTGACCATGGTCCATGCATGCTGAAGGGGTTGACATTTTTGATATAAATTGAGCTTGCCTTTTAACCCCTAATCATACTACGGACTACTACCTAGCAGTCTGCTACAGAACTATGATGAGGTTCGTTCCGCTATGATTTATGAACCTCAGTTTTATATAGGAGTAGCCTTGGATAACTTTCCGTATGGCGCCACCACTTTTGCACTCATTTTTACAAAAAGGGATATATCAATCAGGTAAATTAGATACTATCTTATTTTATTTCGAATGAAAAAGTGGTGGCGCCATACGGAAACTTTTCCGTAGCCTTAACGTGCGGGAACTGCTTATTTTGTTGCTAACATTCTACAACAGTTGCACAGGAAAAGTTTCCGTATGGCGCCACCACTTTTTCATTCGATATGAAATAATATAGTATCTAATTTACCTCAATGAGATATCCCCTTTTGTAAAAATGAGTGAAAAAGTGGTGGCGCCATACGGAAGTTATCCGTTCCAGAAATAATGCAATCATTTGTGTTTTAAATAGCATTATTCAAAATATAAATCTATTTAAAAAGTGATTTTTTTTTTTTTAATTGTATCTCAGCATAAGCGATCGCGCAACATCAGTAAACAGTATTGTCTAAAGGCCCACACTTCGTATTTCACAACTTATTATAAAAGAACAAACCTGTGTATCAAAATTTAGGCTCAATTATCTGAGTAGGGAGAAAATAACGGGAAAACCCACCCTTGTTTCTGCACGTTTCGCCGTGTCATGACATGTGTTAGAAATAAATCCGTTATTCTCGATATCAAGAATTGATAGTTGTTTTAATGTTTTCTCAAAAAGTAAAATGCCGGTTTAGTTTTTAGTATTTACTTGAATGTTAGTAAGGGGAAAATCTGAATTCAGGGCTCTCCCCTTTGTTTATCGATACATGTGAATTGTGTGCCGACGATACGCGCTGATTCACAAAAACAAATGCTCCAAATCGCTCCTTTTAGGGCTTTTTTCAAACATATTATACTACACCATGTGGAAGTAGAAGATATTCCCTACATACTATACCTCGTTTCAATGCAGCATGCTTCGGCCAAACACATACACAAAAATGCCCCACTATTTAAAAAAATCCTGGGGAGAACCAGTTGTATACAAGTAACCGGAAACACAGGTCAAGTCTTATTTTCCTTGTTCTTCTTCTTCTTCTTCTTCTTCCTATACGAGTACAAGCCTGGCATGTGAGTAACGTATTGATTTGTTTGTTTCACTTTCATTTTTTTTTATTGCAAAGTTTTACTTAACCCCATAGAAGTACTTCAAGAAACAGAGCTCAGCTCAAAGACATTGTAAGGACGAATCGCATTAGGACCAAGTTGGTTCCAGAAATATTACTTTTACATGTAAGACAGTCTGTTTTTAAAGAAGAAAAGTCCAGATGTATCTTAGATGTATCCGGCAGGATATTTTGCTGACTGAACCAATGGAGATGGAGATCCCTCTTTAAATCAGAAATGTCTTGGAACTAAGGACTGGGTTTCCTCCCACACTACAGGAAACCTGCACCCTTAAGATGACCAGATACAGTTTTGTTTAATGTTTGGCAGTCTTTGAATTAACTTGTTTAATTGTCAAAAAGTTTTATTTGACTAGGATGGAATCTTGTTGTTTCTTACTCGATAAAAAAAGGGAGTGGGGCTAGCACTAGCAGTAGCCTAACTAGCAGGGGCCTGTAAATGATGGATGCTCATCATGTTTTGTGTGTACTATGCACTTTGAATGCAGGGTACATATTCTGCAGCATTTTTGATGAATGGTTCACAGTTTCATTGAGGTGTATGAAGGTTAACTTTACAATGCCTACACATACCATCACATGATTTTAATTGTGTGATTTAAATCTCAGTGATAAAATTGCCTCCTTGAAATGGGTAATTGGTTGCACAGCGAATAGTGTTGGAATTTTTTTATTGAAACAGATTTGGTCGATCAGAATGCACACTTAACATACGTGTAACATAACAATTAAAATTTATAAGGCGCAATTCCATCTAGATCATAGCGCACTAGAAAGAAATTAACTGTGAAAAAGGTGAGTCTTATGGACATTATGAAAAGCAGAAGTAGTAGTAGATTCCCTAATGGCAGTTGGGAGATTGTTCCAAATCATTGGCCCAGCCACACTGAAAGCCTTTTGACTTGTAAGCTCTGTTGTGTGGTAGGCCATAATATTTGCAATATCCTCATTGGTCAAGCAAGGTAACTTTTACAGGCCAATTTACTGCAAAATGTAGGTTCCCTTATTGCATAATGTACACCTGGCCAGCTAAGTTCTGTTGGTGTTGAACATTGTATAGGACTGGCTTTGTTTGATTTGCACTACATGTATAAACTTGTACTTATCTGTAACAGAGGCAGCAGTGGCCAACTCTATACACATAACTGTGAAATGTAAACTCAAACCAAACCACACTACCACTCAGTAGATCCATGTTAAACCGTCATTAATAAGATTAAGCCTGGGCAAACTGTGTGACTAGTGTCTAATAAGTCGCGAATATTTATTGCTTTAGTAGAGTTGCAACTACCCTTTTTCAACTTCTTGGGTATCCTATAAAAACATCTTGATGTCTAAGGCTTGGTGAACATCGATTGACTCAGGGCAGGGAGACCAGCTTGTAGGAAAATAGGACGTATCGTAGTTCAAGATCATGCACTTTTAATCCACCTTTTGAGGAATGTCAAACCCTGCAATTGGTGGATTACAGAAACAAGTGTATTCACAAAGGTGGATCAGACACTGCAATTTAATTTGGTCATATCTGCTTTTGCTACAAATGACCCTTTTTCAACTACTTGGTTTTAATCGTGCCGCCACGACTACAAAGATTGTCGCGACTGAAACACAATCAGACACCAATGACACAACCCTTCAATCCTTCAGCGTGAATGTTATTATTTTGTACCTGCGTCAAACAGTATGGCGCAATGCATCTTGAGAATTAAAAATCAGTTGTGACTGGTGTCAAAGTTGCGACTATTTGAGGCGCAACCAGTCAACAAGTAGTAAATTGCACTACTCGCCCAGTCTTTAATAAGACAGTACACCACTTGAAACAAGCAGACATAAGCGTTTGAAAGCTTTTTGTTATTAATGTTAATTGACAGACAAAAGCATTCTCCTGATATCATTAATGACGGCTAGAGAAAATAGTTTAAAATGTTACCGCAAATGTACAAAAGTAATAATTAAGAGCTTGTATTCGAAATAATACATTTCACTTCAAGTGGAGTACACATTATTGTAAACATTATTTAAGAGGGCTCTACCATGATTCAGTGGAGCTGAGTTGCTCTTAGAGTAGATCGTGCAAGTTAAAGGCAGTGGACACTATTGGTAATTACTCAAAATAATTATTGACAAAAAACAGTTCTTGGTGACGGGTAATTGGGAGAGGTTGATGGTAAAAAACATTGTGAGAAACGGCTCCCTCTGAAGTGCCATAGTTTTCGAGAAAAAAGTAATTTTCCACGAAATTGATTTCGAGACCTCAGATTTAGAACTTGAGGTCTCGAAATCAACCATCTAAACGCACACAACTATGGTGTGACAAGGGTTAATTTTCTGTCATTATTATCTCGCAATTTTGATGACCGATTGAGCTCAAATTTTCACAGGTTTGTTATTTTATGCATATGTTGAGATACACCAACTGTGAAGGCTAGTCTTTGACAATTACCAATAGTGTCCACTGCCTTTAAAACTTATTCACTGTGCAGTTACCAATATGCGTATACAGTGTATTTCTTCTACTTTCTCTGTCCTTGACCATTATCTCTAAAATAAAAGACACCCTTTGACCAAACCAAAGGTTTTGTATGCACATCAGACATCATGTGTAGTACAGTTACTGTATAGTGACCTGAGCCTTGTAGTACGTACAGGGAAGTGTACTTGTTTTTCAGTGCAGGTACATGTACATGTAGCGTCACCCTGCATATCAGCATGGGCTCTTTGGTGATTGTTTGGTATCAGGTGATCACAATGCTACTGTATTCAAATGAAGCCAGTTGTGTATGATCCAAGATCAATAGAGGTTGATGGGTGAATGCACACAGTAAACTGTATTGGAGACTGTAGCGTCACCCATAGGTGAGATCTCTTCCTCCATGCCAGTGTGTAGCTATCTTGCTCAATATTTGCCTTTGTCAATGTCTCAACATCCTATTTAAATCAATCAAAGATCGCCATGTCAAATTTTAACCCCTAAAAAACATTTTAATTTGCATTTAAAACTTTCTTAAAATCAAGATGCAATTGCTACGTTTTTAAGGGTCGTTTTTAAGTACCATGCTGTCCACGAGGGAATTTGAATCTACCAATCCAAGTTCCATCATAAATAATATGTTCTATAGCTTAAAACTCAGAGTGCAGGTACATGTACATTTGTATGTGGCCTGAAAAAGAAAGACAGCGCAAAATGGAAGGAAGAAACCACTTCTTGGCTGGTTCTTGAGGTTATACAGAGGAAGTTGTAAGCGGCATGTCTCGGAATTAAAAAGAGGACAAAGAAAGAAGAAAGAAACTGAGGTCTTGATAATTGAAGTCTCTTGATGATGACAAGAGCAAGCTAGTCGAAACGTTGAGACCAATTTAAGAAGTCCCTGCGTGGTAGTGCAGTTATTAATGGTCCTCTGAGTCTGAGCTAAAGTACATGTGTAAATAGTAGTAGTCCCTGCCAATTTTCTATACATTCCGCCCAACAGTAGTTAAAGAGCAGGACAGTTTTTCCAGAACTGGGAAGTCTCCCGAACAATCCCATCAATCTACTCATCGGCCAAGACAGTTCTCTAAAAACAAACTACCTAGCAAAGTAGATGTAACGTCAAAACCATGCAATTTCGAGGCAAATTTGTGTGTATTATTGTATTCTACTTTTAAATCATCTTTCTAACAATGCATTTTGTAACAAACGGTTACAAACGTTTTTCAAAGACCAACTCGACCGATCTAAGCAACGTGTTCCTTTAAGTTCTTTTAAATTTCTTGCCCTTTGTGACAGTGCCCAAAGACACATTGTCTCATGACTAGGACTTTGATTCAAACACACATTCCATTTAGAATTGTCTGATACCTATACAGTTCAACCTCATTATGCCTGATTCGTGTAATTTATTACAGATTCGTATGCAATGTTTATAATTAATAACAACCTTGTGTGACGACTGACAAGTACTGTACAATTTGTGTACAATGTTTGCTGTAGAGCTATTTTAAGGTTTTTCTGTTGATCATCATTCTACTGACCTCAGTCATTTATTTTTACATTGATAATGCAAAAAGGGCAAGGGCTCCATATCCAAAACTGGGGCGGTGCTACTAAACAAGTGGTATATGGTAGAGATCATTTATTATTGATCAGAATTGAGGAACTTATGGATTTTAGCCTAAAACGAAGCCTGGAAGAACACCCAACAACACATACAATCATATTATACGATGCGTATTGTTCCTGCTGTTTAAAGTGTGCTTAAAGAGGTTGACTGAAAGGACACTAGGACAATGCTGACCAACTGCCCTGAGTACTTAACCCAAGGTTTATTTGGCGTCTGTTCTGTTCAACCTTATGATGATGGTCCCTAACCCATAAACCCCAGTGTGACAATGATACGTTGTGCATAATCAATGTCTAATATCTACTATGATGTAGTCTGTGGTGAAAGTGGCAGTAATCACTTGTTACCTTTAGAGCATCATGCTAATGCAAGACAAACCTGGGCCCAATTTCATACTGCTGTTTAATGGTTTATAAGCAAATTTTTGTGCTTACTGTAGCCATAGAAGAAAGCGTATTTCACAGGTTAGCAAGAAAAATAGGCGGCCATCTTGCACGTTCACCATGGATTTGCATTGTCCGGTCATTTATTTTCTTGCAGTAAGCACCGGAAGGTTATCACGCCTTTTTCGTGTGCTTACGGTGAGCAGCGCTATGAAATGGAAATCGCGCAGTAAGCACAAAAAATCGGCAGATACGCAGCTCTATGAAAATGGGCCCATGTTACCTGTTTTTATTTTTCATTTGCAATTAAAGAATGCCAATTTGTATTAATGGCCATCAAGGAGTCGGAAAGGAAATAAAGCACCAGCAGTTTGAGAATAAGGAAATAAAAGACTGACCAGTGTCGATATTTGACAGCTATTTAAAGCAAGTAGGGTTGTGGCAATGTGATACAGGCCTACCTTTAACTAGTTGTTGTTATACATGTATGTAGTGCATTTTAAAATATTAAAGGAACACGTTGCCTTGGATCGGACGAGTTGGTCAAAACAAAAGCGTTTGTAACCGTTTTTTATAAAATGCATATGGTTTGAAAGATGTTTAAAAGTAGAATACAATGATCCACACAAGTTTGCCTCCAAATTGCGTGGTTTTCCTTCTACTGTTGCGAACTAACATGGTCGGCCATTTATGGGAGTCAAAATTTTGACCCCCATAAATGGCCGATGTATTAGTCGGCGAGGTAAAAGGAAAACCACGCAATTTCGAGGTATGTTTGTGTGGATCATTGTACTCTACTTTTACAACATCTTTCTACCCATATGCATTTTATAAAAAAACGGTTACAAACGCTTTTCAAAGACCAACTCGACCGATCCAAGGCAACGTGTTCCTTTAATGACAATACACTTTTGCAGTGCCCTGGTATCCCAATAACATTCCTGTAATTTTTCTTGGGTCCCTGAGGGGTATAGTTGCCATGCTGCTCTGAGGGTATTTCAAACAAAGTATCAACACATTAACATGAGTAATACATTTTCTGTTGAAACACGTAATTAGCAAACAAAGTGGTTTTTTTATTTTACTTACATACTATTTTTTTTAGACCTTAAAAATGATATACTCCAGAAGGACATGTGATCTTCCCATGAATGTTGTCAAGTAGTTGCACGCCTAATTAAGTTAATCTTCACACATAAATTTGTATTATTTAACAAGAGTCACTCTTACTGCAGGCGCAGCTACACGTGCTTACGTCATTATTTCTTTTAGTACAGGTACAGTTGACAGTGTCCCTGCCAGAGGGTTTTTAAATTTTAGAAAACTGAAAAACACTGAGGCTTTAGGTTTGCCAGCTTAGACATTTCCTTGTATTTTGCAAAAAAATTACAAAGTTGCATGTCTGTGAAGCGCCTACTCTTGTTATTGTAAAAACAACATTACCTCATTTCAAAGGCGCTGGACACTATTGGTAAATACTCAAAATAATTGTCAGCATAAAAACTTACTTGGTGACGAGCAATGAAGAGCTGTTGATAGTATCAAACATTGTGAGAACCTGCTTCCTCTGAAGTAACATAGTTTTTGAGAAAGAAGTTATTTCTCACTAAAATACTTTAATTGAAACAGCTTGTGCGACAAGGGTGTTTTTTCTTTCATTATTCTCTCGCAACGTGACAGCCAATTGTGTCCAAATTTTCAAAGGTTTGTTATTTTATGCATCTTTTGAGATACACAAATTGAGAAGACTGGTCTTTGATAATTACCAAAGTTGCCGTAGATTTCACCAAACTCTTCCTAACTTATGAATAAAGATGAGTTAAGTCCTGTATCCAAAGGCGTAGGACACATTGAACCCATCCTAAGTTAGGACGGGTTACTCGTCCTAACTCAAGATAGGATTAATCATAGCGTTTTGTGAAATTCAGCTGCAGTGCCTTTAAGGGTTCGAAACTAAAGCTTTGTATTTTTTAGTGTGTAATTTGACACTTGAAGCACTAGTTCTCACTTAATGAGTGCAGCATTACTGCCAGTGGTAATTAGGCAGTAACCAAACTGCAATGTTTAAAGATGACATCCCATTTTTACATGTAGGCCCTACAGAAAGAGTGATGCTGTAATTTATTTTCCCCTGCAAATCAAATATAATTTTAACAACACTGGGTGGCCTTGAACATTATTGAATGTTTAATTAGAATTTATGGAAATTTCCTCTAAAATAAAGTGCGAGACAAAACACCATGATAATATTGTTTTGTTAAACAAAAAAAAACAAAAAATTGTAATCTTCCATCTGCAGATTATGATTGTAAGATAAAGTTGTATTTTTGGCAAACTGTTGACCTACATGTGTGTACAAGGCTCTTCTGCACACATTTGATATTGGCAGTAATACTATTAGCAATGCATTGTGTGTGCAGTCTGCAGTTTACCCGGTAGTGTCCATTAACAGCAAATTGCACCCGTAACTTTTCGCCCAGTTTTGGTTCCTTAATGGCTTTATACCGGAGTGTGTGCAAACTATCACCAGTCACACAAAACACCATCTGAAGATGTACATACAAACAGTACATGTAAAACTATGACCTTGTTGCTTTACAAGCCTTTAAATATGGGGGGGGGGGGGGGTGTGGCAGATGCTGCATTGAGACCAAAAGTTTGTTGACCTTTTAGTTTTCCCCATTTTCACTTCAAAAAAGGCCCACTGTAATGCGATGGATGCATAATCTCTGCCCTCGGATTCCAAGAAGAAACCGACCACTTTCCCGTCCAGACTCGGTTTCTTTGTTGATTTGTAAAACAAAAAACAAAAACGATGTAAAGATGACTTACCATTTTAAAGGGGCCAATTTCTCTATACACGTCATTGTTGTGTTTACAAGACGCTGGTATTCAGAACTGATAGACCATTCATTTAAAGACCTTGGACACTATTGGTTATTGTCAAAGACCAGTCGTCTCACTTGGTGTACCTCAACATATAATGCACAAAATAGCAAACCAGTGAAAATTTGACCTCAATTGGTCGTCGAAGTTGAGAGTTAAATCATGGAAGAAAAAAACCTCATCACATTGTGTGGTTTCAGAAGCTTGATTTCGGGACCTCAAATTTAATTCTGAGGTCTCCCAATCAAAATCGTGAAAAATTACTTCTTTCTCTAAAACTACGTTACTTCAGAGGGAGCATTTTCTCACTTGTTACCAAGTAAGTTTTTATGCTAACAATTATTTTGAGTAATTACTAATGTGATAAAAACCAAAATTATTTTGACTAAAATGATTCACTGTTCTGTACACTTTAATGTTTGACCATAGTTTCTGGAAAGGTTTGCATTAGATTAATACTACAACTGTCCTTGTAAACAATGAAGAAAAATGATTGGGAAGAATATTCCACTTTGCATGTCATTGTGTTTTCCTCCATTTACATGTAGTGGCCTTGGGCAAATTGGATAGGGGCTGGCTGGGGAGGAGTTTTGAACGTAGTGCCTGGAATATCAAAAGGGACAAATTCTATAGCATTTAGATTTAGAATGAAGAATTAAAAATTTACAAAATAAACGTATTTAATTATCATAATTGTCCCCAATTTCCCTCACCAGCTCCACCCCCTCCCCAGCTGCCCTGCCCCCGCCCCCCCTTTCCGGAATTGAAGGGGACAAATCCTAAACTTCAAGTCATAGGCCTTTTTTGAAACCTTGGCTTCAGCTTTGGATTCAGCTTCAGGCCCCGGCCCTCTCGTCTGAAACGCATACACAAAGCATGCACAATTATCAAAACAACCATGGGGCTAAGCTAGCCTGAGCCAAATCCAAAGCCGAGTCCAGTCGTTTTGAAAAGGGCCATAAGTTCCCCAATAGACTTTAAATAGATTTTCCAATGGAAGTGCCCTTTGCAAATTACAAATGACCTTGCTCTTTCAACAAATATGAATTTTTATTCATGAACTCGGGTTATCTTTTGACTAAAGTTCAACTGTAAAGTGTGGCAAAGGCAACATGAAGTGTGTATTCCATAGTTTTTAAAGTACTAAAAATAAATCCTTTGTTGTCTGCACAACCTTTGGTGTCCTATTTTTTTGCTGTAACCAAAGTAATGTTGCGGGTATTAGGTTTAGGGACTGCAGCCCTTACCTACATGTGTAAACAGTCATGTAGGAATGGTTTGGTTGGTTCAATGATGTACAATACAGTGTGGATGTATACTCATGAATGCTTTGTGCAATGTGGTTTTGGTCACTCATTTGCATACCCATATGTCACATTCAGGTTATGATAATTCTCATAAGGACTTTATTCACTAAGGCAGTCTGTCTGCTGACTCAGTCCTCAGGCACTCCGTGAGCTCATGTGGTTGACAACCGCAACAAAACGAACTTGCATAAATTTCCTATAGTGTCTGCGACTTAGAAAGGTCTGGTAGGGAACTGACTGACATTGAACATTTTGAATATCAAATATTGGTCAGGACAGCCCATTATACTTTATTTCACATGTGGAAATATTTTACAAAAAAAATTGAATGAAGTAAAAAATCTATGAAGTTAATGGTTTTTCCTCTTTATATCAATATTGTAAAAATATCAAGGGCTGTAAGCTTCATTTTTGAAAGGGCAAGGACACCAAGGCATTTTCTCTTTGGCAAAGGGCTCACTATGAGGAAATTGTAAATTTCTACTGGAGCATTTCAAGGGCACCAAGGCAATGGCAAGGGGCAACGGAGGCAAATCGCCTCCGTTGCCTCTGTGAAGTATCAGGCCTGAATATCTGTAACCCATATGTAATAGAATGTGCACCAATCTTCTCATTTTAAAGTGATTTCTATAACTTTTTATTTTGTGTGTGGGGGGATTTTTTTTTTTTGGGGGGGGGGAACAACATGTGGAGGTTGTTGACTCAAGGTTCACTCTGCTTTTATGAAGGATTACAGAAAACCCGCATAAAAAAATGAGCCAGAATCAGTTTCCAGTCTCAATGAAGATTTAGTTCTAAATGATTTTAATATTTTATTTTCTGATCATAAGGGCCACTTACATTGTACGCTTCCTGATTCAAGTTACATGATACCATGGCGCCATTCGCTCAGTTTAAAGCCATTATTCACTTTCAGAACAGACCCCAAAAAAGTTCACTGATTTACAAATTACTTACAGGGTTTACAGAAGGTAATGGTGAGAGACTTCTCTTGAAATATTATTTCATGAAATGTTTTACTTTTTTGAAAAAACACTGAAACAATTATCAACTCTCGACATCGCGAATTACGGATTTATTTTACACATGTGTCATGACACGGCAAAACGTGCGGAAACAAGGGTGGGTTTTCCCGTTATTTTCTCCCGACTCCGATGACCGATTGAGCCTAAATTTTCACAGGTTTAATATTTTATATGTAAGTTGTGATGCACGAAGTTTGGGCCTTTGGACAAAACTGTTTACCCAAAGTGTCCATAGGCTTTAAGAGGGCTCCAAGGGTAAATTTATCTAAAAGGTTGAGCCCTCATGAAATTTGGGAAACAATTGAATGTTTCTAAATTTGACATTTTAAAATGTTATAAAATGTTGTCATTTTGTGTAATGCTCTCTCAGAACAAAATTTGAAACATAACCTCATCAGACTTGTAAAAACTAAATTTGATGCATACATACAAAATTATATTATTCCAATGAGGAATTTTGGTCCGATGGCCAAATGCAAATTAAAACACATACGATGACCAGTCAGAATTCTCCCCATGTGGTCTGGCTGGCTAGTTCAGGACTTGCTAAAAAATATATAACTAATCTGATATTTAAAGGCAGTGGACACTATTGGTAATTACTCAAAATAGTTGCTAGCATAAAGCCTTACTAAGTAGCGAGTAACAGGGAGAGGTTGGTAGTATAAAACATTGTGAGAAACGGCTTCATCTGAAGTGGACTAGTTTCCGAGAAAGAAGTAATTTTACACGAATTTGATTTTGAGACCTCAGATTTAGAACTTGAGGTCTCGAAATCAAGCATCTGAAAGCACATAACTTCTCAGGGTGTGTTTTCTTTCATTATTATCTAGCAACTTCAATGACCGATTGAGCTAAAATTTGTACAGGTTTGTTATGTTATAAATATGTTGAGATACTGCAAGTGTGAAGACTGGTTTTTGACAATTACCAATAGTGTCCAGTGTCTTTAAATATTGACCAGTGAAAAAAAAGATGATGGTCTTGCCAGATGAAAAGCCAACTGGTTCTGATGGCCAGTCAGTTGATTTCAGGGCAAACCCTGCACGGCACTTAAGCTCTGGTAAGGGGCACTTTTATACAAGGACAAAAATTGTATTGGAAATTTGCACAGCAATTACCACAGCAATTACTATTTGTACTAAATTAGTTTGCCTTTCTTTTCTTTTTCTTGACAGCCTCTTGCAGTTTGGGGAAAGCTGCGTGAAGACAACATCAACAAGTTACCAGAGAGTGCATGGCGTTGCATGTGTCACTGTGTAACATGGAGTTTTGCTGCCTATGTCCTGCTAAGTCGCTACCCAGATTTTTTCACCAAGCCACACACAATGTTCAAAGGTTTGTCTTTTTATCTGCATTTATCCTAATTCTCTAAAACCCACACTCTGATTATGCATTGATTGTGCTGTATGTTTTAAAGCCCTTTTTTACACAACAAAGACGAACTAGGGTTCTTAGTCTAGGGCTCCAGTTGTCGTGGGCAGATATCAAACTCGAACACAAACTTTCAAACGGTCAAGAGACCAACATCCAGTAGAGATGTAGAAAGAACACAGTCAAAAGATGATTCTACTTATTGCAGAATCATCGCCCTTTGATCGCCCTTTCAGGGTCTTGATCGCCCTTTTCTCGAATTAGGGGATCAATGCGGGGTCCAGTGGGAACGAGGTGTTAGTGTTTGAAAGAATAAATAATTGTTCCGTTTTGGCGTGTTCTGACAGGAATGTTATCGGTGCTGATTGGGAATTATCAGTGTACATAGGCCTACATATGTACTCATGCATTTAATGTAATCACTCATCATTAAACTTTGTACTGGTGGTACAAGAGATACTTTATTACTATTTAACTTTCCAGGGACCCCAAACAAGGCTAACTCAGTAGGGTCAAAGTTGAATCCAAATGGCAACAGAAAAGTTTGTTGACTTAATGTTATTGAAAGGATAGGGATTGGTCAATGACAAGGTCATATTTTTGTCATCCGATGTTAAAGGGTTTGAGAACTTTTTGTAGGACACAAAACACAGTACCCGCAGATTGAGCTGATAAGGTGCTGTAGTTTTTGAGGAATGAGTCAAATGATGTCACGAAAATAATGTTCGTCTTCCCGAGAGATCAAAAATTATTTTAGCACCATTACCAGTACTAGTATTACTAAATTAATACCATATTTACACGACTCTCTAAAAAAAATATTGCTCTGTGCTTTTCACTGCTTTCTCAAAAACTTGCTGACTTAGACGGTAGAAGCTAAAACTCCATTATTAAGTTTAAGATTGCTTTAACGTCGCTCTTATTTAACATTTAATTCATCCATTTGTTTGTTACCCAGTACATCTGGTCTTTGTATTCTGTTGTGTTTTTCTCAAGAGCGCTTTAGGAACATGTTTGATTTCTATGTGTTATGCGCTATATAAGAATGGTTAATTATTATTATTACTATTAAACTTGTACAGACAGGTAAATTATGTATACACCTTCATTCATAGAGTAGGGATCAAGTCGTGGCCTAAAACAAAGGGTATCAAAACCCTTTAAAGTTGTGTGTGCAAGAGTTTCATTCCAGCTTGTTTTTTAAAAGGGTCATTGGAATTTGTAGCTTAAAATAACAAGAATTTAATGTTTTAAATGTTGAGTATTGGTTGGCCCCTAGCAGGGATGGCTTATTTCTTTGGGTGTATTCCAGCAAGTATGGCACTAAAAAATTTGCTTATATTTTTGAAGTGCTACTGGTATTTGCACCACAGATCAGTGCCGAAAAATAACTTTTCTAATCACACCACTGAAGATCATCTGAGCGCCATTGTTCCACTGTTTGATTTTCGGGTTTTTCCCCTCTTGCCAAGGGTTGGTTTTTCGGCAGTCAGGCGCTTATGCTTTCCTTTGAATAAGAGCAACTGTAAATATAAATATTAATAGTAAACGTGCAGGAACAACCATGGGTAAAAACTCTTTCCTTTGAAGTTCTCACTGCATATTGGTTGTCATGTGCGCAAAGTAGAACATTAAAGGCAGTGGACACTATTGGTAGTTACTCAAAACAATTGTTGGCTTTAAAACTTACATGGTAACGAGCAATGGTGAGCTGTTGATAGTATAAAATATTGTGAGAAACAGCTCCCTCTGAAGTAACGTAGTTTTTGAGAAAGAAGTAATTTCTCACAAAAATATTTGAATTTATTTTGAGACCTCAGCTGAGGTCTCGAAGTCGAGTATCAGAGAGCACACAACTCGTGCGACTTGCTTCCATTTTTCTCTCGCAGTTTTGACACCCAATGGGAGACTTTGGAACGCTAGGTGGCAGCAGACTTACCAGGTAAATTTCCATTGTTTATGTAGTTCTGAGCATGCGCACATTACCGAGAACAATGGATTTTACCTGGTAAGTCTGCTGCCACCAAGCGTCCCGAAAGTCCCTTATTGAGTTCAAATTCTCACAGGTTTGTTATTTTGTGCATGTTGAGATACACCAAGTTAGAAGACTAATCTTTGACAATTACTAATAGTGTCCAGTGCCTTTAAGCACATCCTGAAGTCAAGTGTGCAAAGTACAAAACTTTGTTTACTTATTGAAGAAAACTATTTTGGGCCAAGGTTAGGCTGCCATGACCTGTATATTATTAAGGCAGGGAAAAATCCCATTGTATTCTGATACATGTATCACGTGTGTTGGTTGTTTTTGGTCATCAGTTAGGAAGTGCTGTGTGGTCAGACCATAGAGAAAGTCTAAACCTAATGCACCTCCATGGTTAAAAACATGGTAGGCCTATACCACACTAGTCCAGGGAGGTTGATCTTGCTGGCACACAAAGATTATCTTGAGCCCTCTTCACACTGTATCTGTTATCTCCGTGGATTGCAGCCCTGGGTAGGGTTGGGACTGATTTACCGCATGGTTTAATATCCACTTTCACACTGTGTCTCTATATTCCGTGGGGTTCTTATTGCTCGTTTCAAGAATACCCGGGGTTTTACCGCTTGCCCCTACTCCAGGGCCCAATTTCATAGAGCTGCTAAGAATAAAAATTTGCTAAGCATGAAATTTCTTCCTTGATGAAAACAGGATAACCAGCCAAATTTCCACGTGATTTTCAGGATAAGCAAACAATAGCTGAATACCAGTAACAAGCAATGCAACAAATGGAAATTTAGTCGATAATCCTGTTTTAAGAAACTTCATTCTAAGCAAATTTTGGTGCTTTGCGCCGCGTAGTGGCAACAATGCACAAATCAGATCACAACCTTTTGCACAGGTGCTCCTTAGTTTTAGCAGCGGCGCGGCGGGCGCGCGCGGCGGCGCTGTACTGCTCAAAAACATTGGAAACAAGGATGATCGTAACTGTTGAATGGAAAATGCTATTCCCCATGGGTGAATAGGTCTTTTTGATCGCCGGTGCGGATGGGAGTAATAGTGAATGTCTCGTGAAGGAAGTTCCACTAATCAAATGACAAGGATATGTATGTCAGTATAAATGTAATCTGAAACAGAACCCCTGGTGGTTTATAACTTAAAAACAGTGAAACACGTTAAATGAACTGGTGGTGTTTTCAACTTCAACCCAGACCTTGTTTTTTACCAAGTTGAAGATCTACCATTCTTTTTATTTTATGTACAAATCACATAGCAAGGACACTTAAATTGGGATAATAAAACTTAACAACTGTGTAGTTGGATAGTTCATTGAGATCTGTATCTCGATGACCAGGTTCCAGTTACAAAAACAGGAACTCATCATTTATACAGTGTTTTGTTATGGTAACCCTGAAGGCTTATTATTATAAGCCCAATGGAAAATGATGGTTAGTTCCTCATCACCTTGGATCTCTGAAATTTTGATGAGGGGAATTTTCTCATTGGGTGTGTTTGATTAGAGTTTACGTGGGTCGACCCTATGGTGCTTATTCAGGTGAGCCCATGACAAGAGCTAAGCATCACTCAGCCCCTCGTGGTGACTTCATGCACCTCGTCAAAGCTTTTTGAACGTACCGGGAAAGCTAATTGAACGCACCCTGTATTCATCGTTCGCCTAAAAATGCAATGAATGGCCATTTTGGATTTTGGCAAATTTTCTCTAGTGTCTAAGGCCGTGTCTAAGCTTAGCCGTGTCCGAAACGACGACTTCGGCTACAGCTATGTCTAGATCAGCGCGTCTACCAGTATTGAAGAATAGGCAGACGCACCAGTCTAGCCGTCGCTGTAGCCGAAGTTGCCGTTTCGGACACGGCCTTACTTATATACCTCATTGCATTGGCAGCCATCTTGATGTCAAACAATAGAAACATGCATGGGTATATAACAACGTGCTGCGCAGGACTCTCGACACATCATATTATGTACACGTGTAAGCTCTTCATTCACATTGGTGAAAATACCGTTTTGGCTTGTGATTTCATAATGTAAACGGTTTATTTATTCCAAGGGGGTCGAAATGAGGACAACAGAAGTTAATCAACTGCATGTTGTCCTTAGTACTGACCCAGATCATGAGAGGTACATAGTACACTACAATGTAGTATAATATCATACAATATTTGTTTGCACCCTTTGCCATCAGATTCCATGTTTACTTAAGAGACATACCTGCGGGGCATGCCACAAATTTCTTTTTCTCTCTACAGGCTGCTGAATTTTTTTTAATTAATCTGCTGAAAAAAACACATTTTATGCACACTGCCGTTGATTTCACAAAGAGTTAGGACTCGTCTTATGTATCTCGAATAACTTAGGATTAATCTTAAAGGCAGTGGACACTATTAGTAATTACTCAAAATATTTATCATCATAAAACCTTTCTTGATCACAAGTAATGGGGAGAGATGGATGGTATAAAACATTGTGAGAAACGACTCCCTCTGAAGTGACGTAGTTTTCGAGAAAGAGGTAATTTTCCACGAATTTGATTTCGAGATCTCAAGTTTAGAATTTGAGGTCTCAAAATCAAGCATCAGAAAGCACACAAATTCGTGTGACAAGTTTTTTTTTTCTTCTTTCATTATTATCTCGCAAATTCGACGACCGATTGAGCTCCAATTTTCACAGGTTTGTTATTTTATGCATATGTTGAGATACACCAACTGTGAAGACGAGTCTTTGACAATTACCAATAGTGTCCAGGGCCTTTAAGGTCTGCATGCTACAGTGCAGGGTTGGGACTCGTCCTAAGTCTTAAGATAAGTCTTAAGTTAGGAACAGTTTTGTGAAATCGACAGCTGAATACTAGTGTTGAGGGGCAATCCATGATTTTCGAGGAGCAACTGATACATTTTGTATAGTATTTTGCTCTGTATAGACCCCTTTGTTTCTATGAAAGTCGCCATCTTGTAGGGCAAACAGTATGCACGTCTCAACGTGTACATCAATGCAGCACGCAGTGTTCCCAGCAGTTTGATTTCTATGGCATACAAACACACACACTCACAAACGCCATGTTGTAGGACAGGTTTTTGTTAATGATGACATCATATTCAATACGGTCTATAGAATCGTTCACTGCATGATGTAGATCCCCCTCCTTGCAGGAAAAAAAATAAGAACCTGAAACAGTTATTAAATGTCAGCAGGCTGTTATGGACTTATTTTTCTTCAAATTGTATGGATTGACCATGCTGGCATGGATGATTAACTAGTCTTATCCAAGGTTATTCCGTATCATGCCAAGCCTGGCATGTTTTTAGGAACAGTCCGAGGTCACATTAAACTTCTGATTTGTTCCTGTAGTCCATCAGTTTACTTACTGTCCCTCCAATCCCAACTACCTGTAATTCTATAGGCCTACATCAAAGTTTGTATGCATGTAGGTAAGCTTGGGCGATATCGATTTATTTTATTCACGATATATCGCCGACAATAATTATATCGCGATATTCGATATAATCGCGATTCATTAAATTTGACATCATCAGGGTTCAAACTCCCCGTGAAAATTGTAGAAGAGACAGTCATAGCATAAGAGAGGTGTTCTAATGACCTATTCTTCTGGTTTTACTCCAAACCTATGGGGTGTAAGATGTCTCAGCTAGGCAATACATCGCGATATTGCGATACTTAATTGATATCGCGATATCTCGATTAAAACCAAATCAATCCGATAACGAAATCGTTTCCAAACTAGTATCGCGATATTCGATAATATTGGGTATCGCCCAAGCTTACAGGTAGGCATACTTCAATCAATCTGGGCCCTTTGGGATATAAAAGCATTCGTCATTTAAATCAATTTATGGTTGGAAAGATATCAAACTGAATATATCATGATTCAAACAAATATCCCTCGAAATTAGGTGGTTTTCCTTACTGTGAAATCACATGGTGGATTAAAAAATTTGGTTTTACAAAATGGGGTATCGCGTTACATGTAGTTCACAAAGTAAAAAGAAAACCACACAATTTCCATGGGTATTTGGGAATCATTGTATTCTACTTTTCAAACATCTTTACAACTTTTTTTTTAAAATTTCATAGCCCAGAGCGCCCAATCCCTAACAACTTAAGACATCCCCCATTGATATCATGGCAAACGTTACACCATCACATCAATATTGTCATCAATCTTTATCCCATTTCACTATTTCTGAGAAGAGTCTTATTTTTGTCCTACTTTTTAAAGGGACAACCATCATGCCAGGTTGTATAGTACACGGATGATGAATTGCAGAAGTTATTCATAATAATTTATTACATTTATTAAGCGCCTCACGCTAAACCAACCCCGAGGCGCTATTACAGGGCACGTTTTTTTCAAGAGAGCCTCGAAACTTGAATCAGTTTTACATGCTAAAGCAATTTCTGTCCCACTGAGAAAAACATTTTTAAGGAAATGTTTACTCATTTCTCAAAAACTACAGCACCTCAGCAAGTAATTTTTTAAACGGAAGCTTTCTACCATCATTATCTTCAAATCGTGTAAGTTTAATGTAAACCTGTGAACATTCTGTTTAGTATTGTACCCAAGATCGGTAACCAAACCCTTTAAAGTCATATTGGACACTTTCGGTAAGCAGTATTGTCCAAGGCCCCCACTATATAAAATAACAAACCTGTGAAAATTTAGGCTTAATCGGTCATTGGAGTCGTTAGTAATATTTGAAGGGAAGCTTTTCACTATCATTTTCTTCTAACACTGTAAGTTTAATGTAAACCTGTGGACATTTTGAAAAAGTACCCGAATCCTTTAACTGAACTTTGAATTGTTGTCTATTTCTCGCAGATTGGGCACCGGGCAATGCGGTTCCCTACGACATCTACCTTGTGTATGCAATCCAGGGAGGATACTACCTACATCGTATCGTGGATACGCTGTTCCACGACATATGGCGAACGGATACCATAGTCATGTCCCTCCATCATGTCCTGTCTCTCACGCTTATAGCATTCTCATATGCGACAAGGTACTAACGAATGTGTATACCCCCCCCCCCCCTTTGGAAGTCACATCATACAGCTACGGCTACCCTTTTTAAACATTAATCTCAAAGACACTGGACACCTTTAGTAATTGTCAAAGACCAGTCTTCTCACTAGCTGTATCTCAACATACATGTATGCATACAATTACAAACCTGTGCAAATTTAAGCTCAATTGGTCTTCCAAGTTGCGAGACTGATGGAAAACACCCTTGTCGAACATGTTGTGTGCTTGCAGATGCCTTGAATTCGAGAACTCAGCTGAGGTCTCGAATTCAGTTCAAATATTTTGGTGAGAAATTACTTCTTTCTTAAAAACTGTTTTACTTCAGAGGGAGCCGTTTTCTCCAGTGCCTGTAAATGTGATTTTATACTGCTGAAAAAGCATTACCCCAAATTTGTGTGGACTCACACGAGCGTAATCCTTCAGCTGTAGTTATGAGAGCATAATTGTATTAATATTCAAGATTAATATTAATTTCGGCCATCAGGAAGGAAATCATTGAGCTTTGGAATTGGATGAGGGAGATCAAAGTGTATTAATATTTGGGATTAATATTAATTTGGGCCATCGATGGAGGAAAACATTGAGGGTGGATTGGGGGGGGGAACATAATGTATTAATAGTTGGAATTAATAACAATTTCGGCCATCGGGAGGATGAAATCATTGAGGTTGGAATTGGATGGGGGGGGGGGGGACATAATGTATTAATAGTCAGGATTAGTATCAATTTTGGTCATCGGGAGGAAAACATTGAGTTTGGAATTGGCTGGGGGAGAACAAAGTGTATTAATAGTCGGGATTAGTATCAATTTTGGTCATTGGGAGGAAAACATTGAGTTTGGAATTGGCTGAGGGAGAACAAAGTGTATTAATAGTCGGGATTAGGATCAATTTCGGCCATCGGTGGAGGAAAACATTGAGGTTGGAATTAGCGTGGGGAGAACAAAGTGTATTAATAGTCGGAATTAATATCAATTTGGGCCATCGATGGAGGAAATTATTGAGGGTGGATGGGGGTGGAACATAATGTATTAATAGTTGGAATTAATAACAATTTCGGCCATCAGGAGGATGAAATCATTGAGGTTGGAATTGGATGGGGGGGGGGACATAATGTATTAATAGTCAGGATTAGTATCAATTTTGGTCATCGGGAGGAAAACATTGAGTTTGGAATTGGCTGGGGGAGAACAAAGTGTATTAATAGTCGGGATTAGTATCAATTTGGGCCATCGATGGACGAAAACATTGAGGGTGGATGGGGGGAAAAACATAATGTATTAATAGTTGGAATTAATAACAATTTCGGCCATCGAGGAGGAAAACATTGAGGTTGGATGGGGATGAAAACATAATGTATTAATAGTTGGAATTAATAACAATTTCGGCCATCGAGGAGGAAAACATTGAGGTTGGAATTGGATGGGGGGGGGAGGAACATAATGTATTAATAGTCTAGACTAATATCAATTTTGGTCATCGGGAGGAAAACATTGAGGTTGGAATTGGATGGGTTACCCTTCCCGCAACCCTGTTTCATAATAATACTAGCGAGAAACTATTTAAGGTATAGTGTCTGGTTAAAGGCACTGGACACTATTGGTAATTACAAAAAACAATTGTAAGCATAAAAGCTTACTTGGCAACAAGCAATGGAGAGCTATTGATAATCAGGGTGCTTTTTCCTTCATTAATCTCTTGCAACTTTGATGACCAATAAAGTCAAAGTTTTCACAGGTTTGTTATTTTCTGCATATTTTGGGACACACCAAGTGAGAAAACTGGTCTTTGACAATTACCAAAGGTGTACCTTCCCTTTAAAGAGGGTACAGATGACGTACCGTACTCTGTAATAGGCCTAACAGAAGGCTTGCACACCTCCTTCAAAGCCAATCTGTAAACCGTGGGAAAACTGTTGTTAGCTCACCTCCGTCATGCACTTTAATCATCTACACTAATTGCTAATGTGTATTACGGAAGGCCAATGACCGGCTCATGATTATGTATCCCTCAATGGCTTGTTATCATTCATGTCATTAGACGATTTCTTGAATAGACCCACGCACATTTGAGTTGATCATGCAAGCGTAATTCTCTCGGAAGTACACCAGGATTACCTTAGTGCAGTCTGGATAAAATACTCTGAGAGATTAAAATGACAAGTGGTTTTGGATTTTTATTAAGAAACTGTCGGAAATAGGCATGCAACACACGGGCATCGTACATGTAACATACACCATGGAGGTAGAAACATGTACAGAGCTCAAGCACGTCGGAAACGAACAAGTTTTACAGAGTTTCTTACTTTATTACGCCTTTTAACCCAAAAGGTAGTTATTAATGGGAATAAAAGGGTAGCTACTAGTTCTTTCACAGCTGTTTAAAACCTTGCAGGGTCGAATTGATGTGTGATCAAGTTGGCTCGGGCCTTTATCACATGGCAATTCGACCCTGCCTGTTTTAAACGGCAGTGAAAGAACTCGTCGCTAACCTTTTATTCCCTTAATAATACATACGTAATTTGCGTCTGAAACTGTTTACTGATTTTTGACAAGGAGATTCTGTCTTCAGAGTCCTTTGGAAAAACTTTGATTAGATCAAAACATGAGGGCATTACCCCCCTCTCTTAGAAAGCCTACTTGGTGAACCTGAACTATTATAGTAGACCTTTTCAATTTGAGGCGATTGGATTTCTTTAATGCATCTTGCTATAGATGTATTTTCCCCCAGTGCAAGTTTTTATGTTAAGCCCTTTTCACATGACAAAAAAAAACATCTATGCTCCCTTGCTACACATATAATGAGTACTGATTGATTTTTGTTTGGCATCATTCAATGACCAAAGGTTCCGTTTACCCAAGGATTTTGCACATTCCGTATAGTCATAGTCAAAACTTCCGCAAGTGGAAGATTTGTTGCATGTCCAGAATTAAAAATTAGCCAGGCTTGCGAAGATTTTTACTAGCGAAGATCAGAGCATTGTTGTTTTGTGGGTCACACAAAGTGAAATTTTTTTAATATTTTAAATATAAAACTGAAATAAAAACAAGGTATCCACGCTTAATTGCTCCCACGAGAAATTTGCTTTAATCATTACCATAACCGTTAATAATGGTAACAGCAAAAATTAATCACCCCATAATGTTGGCACTCTTCCTTAGCAACAATCTCTAGCAGTGTTGTTGTTACCTGGAAGTCACTGAATGGAGCAGAGCCAACGCGCATTTAAATGAGACCTTGACACACTCGGGAGGAAATTTTCTCTCCCATGGAACCAAACTGTCTGCCCCTTTTGTTGATTTTAACACACAAATATTCATGATTGTCACAAGAAAGCTCATTAAAGTGCTATTCACATGACAGCAATTTAACCGGGGTCATTTGCTTAATTGTAGCATGGTTGTAAAATGTAGCAATGTTTGACAAGATTTTGCAAGAGAACTTTGACAGAAGAAACAATTGTTGTCCTTTCACACTTGGTACATTACATTTTTACAACCATGCTACAATTAACATGGGACCCCTGCTAAATTTCTCTCGTGTGAAAGGGGCTCAGGGCAAAATTGTTCATGTAGGGTCTACATGAAGTTAAAGCCATTGGACCCTTTCGGTAAACAGTGTTGTCCAAGGCCCACACTTTGTGTACCACAACTTCTATATCAAATAACAAACCTGTGAAAATTTAGGCTCAATCGGTCATCGGAGTCGGGAGAAAACAACGGAAAATCCCACCCTTGTTTCCGCGCGTTTCGCCGTGTCATGACATGTGTTTAAAATGAATCCGTAATTCTCGTTAACGAGAATTGATATTGTTTTACTGTTTTCTCAAAAAGTAAAGCATTTCATGGAATAATATTTCAAGAGAAGTCTTTCACCATTGCCTTCTGTAAACCCTGTAAGTTATTTGTAAATCTGTGAACTTTTTTTTTTTTCCTGAACCGAAAGGGTCCAATGGCTTTAATACATCGGGGCGGGGCCACTGAAAAGGGAGAAAGGGTGATTCAATTCAATAGCCTCAAATGAATAGTGTCTGTTAAAGCCTATATCACACTAGTTCAGCCCTTGCAGTGACGGTTTCCCTTGCATAGCAGAGCAAAATGCTACACAAAATATATCAGTTGCTACTCAAAATTCAGAATTAGCTAATCAATATTAGCATGCAGTTGTGCATTCAAACATTTTGCTATACAAAAGTGCTAGATGTAATTGTTCCCTGCCTTATTCTACATAAAATGTCCCTTATGTTTTCTCAAGGAAAACCGAAATACTGTTCCATGCCTGATTGTTGCAGCAGCTGGGTATGGTACAGATCTTGGCAAAAAATCAAGGTTTACCGATAGCGAAAAGAAAAGGAAAATTAATATTATGGCTGCAGACAAATTCTCTAAGAACATGATTCACTGATGCTTTATGCACAAATTTTCTACATGTGGTGTATACAGTGGAGAATGGTGGCCAAACGCTGTGCTACAAAACTATTTTAAAAATTGATCAGAGATTCAGAGATCCAGGCAAAAATCAAGCCATGCAACTTTAAAGCTGAGACTTTGACCGCAGTTTTAAATTATTTATTTATCAAAATGTTCTCTTTGAATAGTATTGGCCTCTTGATAGATTCATAAGCTTTTGTGTTATACAGGTTCACTCATGAGTCAACGACGGTGACTATAATTTGCTCATTTTGTGATTGGTTGAATTTAACCTTGGGGTATTGTGACGACAAGCAGGGTCGACGGTGGTGGCTAAGAACTTGAACTAACGATTGCACTGCTCTGAGGGCTTGCCACGTACCATCATTTATGAATGGACTCTTTTGTGTCGCATTGGCAAATTAGTTGTTGGTTATTGCACTGTGTTGTAATTGGATACGAAGTGCAATTCAAAAGGACATCGGTCCAACTGAAATGTTAATTAAGTTACATATATATTACCCTAATATAGTTTGTTTAATGATATTTACAGTACCATGTTCAAACCAACCTCCCTTTTGCTGAATTTTCTGTGGGGAAAAAAACAGAAAATTAAGAGAGCTGTCATAATATTTGTAAAATTTAGGTTTTTGGGGGGTGTACCACTTTGATTGTTGTTTTTGTCGAGAAACTGAAGAAAAAATTTTAAGAAAAAAAATAAGGCATAATTTGTAATTAAAAACAAACCTAGAGCATTGGGGTTAACATTTGTTTTTAATTGTTCATCCCGGATGCAAAGATTAACATCTATTGTTGTTCCACCCACTGCTATGCATTCAAGCTGTCTCTATAGCCATCGAGATAGCTTGGTGGTCTAGTGGTAAGACATCTGCTCTATCGATACAAAATGTTGTGGGGTTAAATCCCAACCGGATGATATCAGTACATCGGTGTAAGGGTAACAACAAACAAAACCAAAACCGAAACATTACTATAGTATTTTTTATTTTTTTTGCGAATCCTTAAAATTTTCTCTGGTTAGATGAATCCTTCAAATGACAAATCCCAATTAATTGATTGCACCACTCATTTTGTTCTTTTTTTTCTCTTTGGTCTTCCTCAGATATCATAAGATTGGAATCCTGGTGTCCTTCTTTCACGACTTCGATGACATTTTCTTAGAGTTCTCCAAAGTCTGCGTTTACCTCAAGTTCCGCAACGGCAAGAAGCATAATTTTTTTCAAATGCTGGCCAATATTTTCTTCACCTTCCTCACCTTTTCCTGGTACGAAGATTCTCTTTTTTTTCATTCTTATTTAGTAAATTTGTCTGGACCGTCCCACTGACCTTTTATTCAGACCATTCATGGAGTTGTGCATAGGTTCATTTAGGCCTGTGATGCATCGGGATTTTTCCCAAGTTCAGGATTTTCAATTGAACTCCCTGCGACCTTCAGAATTTTTTGAAAGACATGAAAATGTAATCACAGATGACAGGCTTGGCACACCAACAAAATTCAGAATGTTATTTAAAAATTTGCATCTTGCTGATTTGCTATGCCTTGGTTCATCACAAAGTCAGTAGTATTTTTAAAACTGAAACTTCTTCATTGTCTTCTATCTATTGGTTTGGCTAGAATATATCCAGATACTGAGTGATAATGCCCGCCCCCCCCCTCCCCTCCTGATAACATGTCTATCATGGTCCATACATATAGTAGGCCTACATGTATGATTGATGACATTTTTTTAGTACATGTACATGTACGATAATGGCACTTATAGAATACATACAATAGATCGAACATGTGCGAATGGCACTTATAGAATACATACAATAGATCGAACATGTGCGACCTTGACACTGAAAGGCCACTGAAGGACAAAAAAGGAAAGTTGGGCACTTCGTCTTGTTAACCCATACATATTGCATTCTAATAATACACATGTTAGTATAACATTAAAATCTTTATTTCTATAGCACACATCTCCTTTTCTCGAAGAGCTTTTCAAATATACAAAGCAAGTGATCTAAGCAATTTACAAAACTATTCCTTACAGAAAAAAAAGAAAAAAAAATGCAATCAGCACAGAACAAAAAAACATAAAGATAGACAAATGATAGACAAATAATGGGTCTCATAACTCGATCATAGGTCTGTATACATGTCGTAAAAATAACGAGCGCTTTGAGATGGCCCTTGGCCTTTATAAAGGGCTATATAAAACTGCATACTGTTGTTCCACATCATTGGAAATTGCCTTTGTTAAAAAGCCTTACCTGCTCTGTATATAAGCAACCTCATACTGTAGTTTCCACGGTCAAGTGCACAGCCTGCTACATATGTACATGACATCACAGTTACTGTGTCGGCCAATGGAACATGCACAATCTAGCATATTGGTGCTAAATGGAGGCAGATTTGCTTGTTGTTTTGTTTTAAACTGCGGATCAAACTCACAAAAGTCATAAAGATAGAACCCTGCATGGACAATTGGACAATAATAATAATAACCAATTCTTACATGTATATAGCGCATTTCACAATAACCATATCAATACGCTTTACATTAGTGCCCTGGTCATAGGGCCAATAACATCCCTTTTAATGTTTCTCAGCTCCCTTGGGAGTATACAACCTGGGCAACAGTTTATATCGCTCCGAAGGCTTTTTCATTCACAACATCAACCTCTACCCTTGCAGGTACCCATTTATACACCTGGGTGAAGAGTAGCAATTATAGTAAAGTATCTTGCTCAAGTATACAAGTGTCACGACCGGGATCCGAACCCACACTCCAAGAAGTTGCACCAGAACTTGAATTTGATGCTCTTAACCACTCGGCCATGACACTCTACAAGGGATATAGGGTTGGCATTGTGGTTCATGTATCATTCCTAGCTTTCCACCTCTAGAACCCCAGTTCGAATCATGCAGGTTGCACTTCGTGGAATGGGTTTATAGTCCTTATCTGACTGCGTCGGTTTTCCCTAGAGTTCTTCTCTGGGGTTTTCCTCCCACATCTAAAACTGAAACTTCCTTCCTTGTACATGTACATGTATTCGGCAAAGAGTGTATTCACTATGCGTTTAGCATGTTCAGAGACCACTGTAAAATCAGTACATTACGCCCAGACATGGTTAACAGTGTTAATTTTTTTTCGGGTACTGGATCTTTTCATTACAAAAATAAAACCAACAAATAGTCAATGGCCTGATGTTTTGGCCCCAGGAAGGCTAAACGACGACACAACACATATCAAGGAGTATATAAATGGAAGAGAAGCAGTCCTCAAGTGAAAATACATGAATAGAGAGAGAGAGAGGCAGAAATTACACAGGAAAAGGGGTTAACAAAATAAAACACAATTTAGAATGCCCAAGATAGCACAATAGGGCTTTTAAAGGCAGTGGAAACTATAATTGTCAAAGACTAGCCTTCACAGTTGGTGTATCTCAACATATGCATAAAATAACAAACCTGTGAAAATTTCAGCTCAATCGGTCATCGAAGTTGCGAGATAATAATGAAAGAAAAAAAAACACCCTTGTCACACGAAGTTGTGTAGGTTTAGATGGTTGATTTCGAGACCTACAGTTCTATATGTACATCTAAGGTCTCAAAATCAAATTCGTGAAAAATTACTTCTTTCTCAAAACTATGGCACTTCAGAGGGAGCCGTTTCTCACAATGTTTTATACTATCAACCTCTCCCCATTACTCGTCACCAAGAAAGGTTTTATGTTAATAATTATTTTGAGTAATTACCAATAGTGTCCACTGCCTTTAAAATGGGGAAAGCACAGCTGCACATTGTTGTTTTTCACTGAAGAGTAAATGAATCCTCGTCCGAATAAACCTAGAAAATCATCACAATACACCCAGAATGGATAACAAAATGCAGTGAACATTTTTGGTGGTGCTGAATTCTTCATAGGTTACAAAAGCCTGAAGAAATAATACAAACCCCCCAAAATTCTCATCTGTTTCAGGAAATGTTATTCTTTCAGTGATGAACTTTGTTTCTAAATAAAATAGTGTGTCCTTTAAATCTGATATAGAAATGCTGTTGTCATTGTTTTGACTATGATTGAATCAAGACAAGGGAACTTAAATAGTACGCACTATCAGTGAACCCCAGATATCTCCTTTTACCCTTATCAATAACACCGAACAACTCTGTTTGTTTTTCAATCAGCTGATCCATTCAATGGGGAAAAGTAAGATACAGTATTAGTCAAGGACATTGGTTCCTGATTTGCTGATATCATTGTATTCTGCGCATTCAAAATTCTGTGAGCAACTTGATAATGGTGTACAATAGACCTTGATTTTATTCCCTTCCAACTCATTGTAACCAAACTGTAGCTGGACGAAATAATAGTCTGGTGCCATGCACAATGAATGTTAGCATTCGTTTCTGTTATTGGAAAACGGGACATTACCAAGATGGTGACAGCTTGATAAAGGTCCCATGGCGTTTTGCATATCTGAGGGGGCACATGGCACCTACAGCAAAGTCGAATGTGCCAATATGCCCCCAAGGGGGTACAAGAGCATGGTTATACCACAACAATAATATTGCAGGACTATGACACAAACACTACATGAGTAAATTATGTACAATAATACTATAATAAAGATTAACGACATTTGTAAAGCGCCTAATGCAAAAAGCCTTTAAGCGCATAAAGAGAACAGAAAAAAATACAATGAGCGAAAGAAATTGAAGCAGCTTCAAACGAATGGTTTTTATACAGAGAGTTAGAACATTGCAAAGAACCAGCCTGGGGAATATACCTGGGGAAGACTTTTCTTAAGACTATTTGCAATGAAAGCAGATTATAGCAAGCGTAAACAACAATGGCACAACATTTCCCAAAAAATGTTGCTTCACTATTCCCGACGGCACACTGCAGAAGAAGGTTTATCAATTTACCTAGTACCAGCGTAATTACAGCCTCATCCCCTTGTTTGCTCATTCCCGGGCCTATTTATAGTATGGTACAGGGTGCTGGAGTTGACCAATGGCGGGAATGATCACGGTGATGTATACCGTAATACATCACTGTTCATGTCACCCAGCCCTGACCCATGTAACATACGTCTAAAGACCAATGGCGGGATGATCATGTAGTACCAGCGTAATTAGAGCCTCATCCCCTTGTTTCCTCATTCCCGGGCCTATTTATAATATGGTACAGGATGCTGGAGTTCAGGGGCGTCAATCCGTCTTGAAGTGTGGGGGGGGGACATAACATTTACGGCGTGGGGTCCGTAGATGCTCTCTGGTGCAATTTTGTGAATCTGAGGGGTGATGTTCCCCCTCTCAGATGTTGGAATTTAATGCCTATTTTTAAGCTATGATGCACCTATTCTTGCTATCATGGTTATTGTACATAAAAAGCAACTCAATTATAGCTTCGTTATATCAATATTGTTTCTGCATTCTAATGCTCAGACGGCGTTTCATCCCTATCATCACCAGACCTAAGACACAAGTTTTATGGGGCAAATCTCTCAGAAAGGAACAGAACATCTGTAAAATGTGAGCAGCAGTAGAACCTTTTGGGTTGACAACATCTTCAAGTGCGGATCTATGAACCAAGTTTTAGTTGAAAATACTGTCAAATAGTGAGCACGTGAGTGTGAAACCTTTACGGCATGGATCCGGGCCCGCTCAAGGGCCCGGAAAAATTTGGGGGAAATCTGTCGAAGAGTGAGCTCAGGGGTGTGAAATCTTTACGGCATGGGTCCGGGCCCGCTTAAGGGCCCGGAAAAATTTTGCATTCTAGATGCTCTGTGGTGCAATCTTAGGCCAATAAGAGGCATACAGAACGGAACAGAACATCTGTAAAATGTGAGCAGCAGTAAAACCTTTTGGGTTGACAACATCTTCAAGTGCGGATCTATGAACCAAGTTTTAGGGGAAAATACTGTCAACTAGTGAGCACGTGAGTGTGAAACCTTTACGGCGTGGGTCCGGGCCCGCTGAAGGGCCCAGGAATTTTTTTATATTTTTAGATGCTCTGTAGTGCAATCTTTAGGCCATTTAGCGGCCAAATGGCAAACGAAACAGAACAATGAGCTGTGTGAATATTTGTGTTTCAGTGCTCCACAATTCCTCAGTGCAAAACACGATTTTCATAATAATAAAGGTGGTCAAACGACACGGGGAACATTGATACTGTGTCCCCCACCCTTCGAAAATTTGATGGGATGGGGTGGGGTAGGGGTGGGGTACACGTCCCTTCCACTCTTTCAATGGGGAGGTGCAAATCTGTCAACGATGGAGCATGCGTGTGAGAAGCCTTTACGGCTCGGGGTGCGGGCCCGATTAAGGGCTCGGGGTGCGGGCCCAATTAAGGGCCCGGGAAAATTTTGCATTTAGATGCTCTGTGATGCAATCTAGGGCCAATTTTGAGAAGGGATATTGTGTCATCCTTTGCCCACAGGATTAATGCCCATATAGGGACACAGGGTTTCGTCTTACACAGTGCAAAACTTGGGCTTCGTGATAAAGGTGGTCAAAAAGGTGGGGGGGGGGGACATTTGATATTGTGTCCCCCACCCTCCAAAAGGTGGGGGGGACACGTCCCCCTGTCCCCCCCCCTGATTGACGCCCATGCTGGAGTTGACCAATGGCGGGAATAATCACGGTGATGTATACCGTAATACATCACTGTTCATGTCACCCAGCCCTGACCCATGTAACATACATCTAAAGACCAATGGCGGGATGATCATGTAGTACAAGCGTAATTAGAGCCTCATCTCCTTGTTTGCTCATTCCCGGGCCTATTTATAATATGGTACAGGATGCTGGAGTTGACCAATGGCGGGAATGATCACGGTAATGTATACCGTAATACATCACTGTTCATGTCACCCAGCCCTGACCCATGTAACATACGTCTAAAATTGTATTTTTTAATAACTACTATAGCGCATTTCACAATAACCGCATCAATGTGCTTTACATTAGTGCCCTGGTCATAGGGCCAGTAACATCCCTTTTAATGTTTCTCAGCTCCCTTGGGAGTATACAACCTGGGCAACAGTTTATATCGCTCCAAAAGCTTTTTCATTCACAATATCAACCTCTACCCTCGCAGGTACCCATTTATACCCCTGGGTGAATAGAAGCAATTATAGTAAAGTATCTTGCCCAAGGACACAAGTGTCACGACCGGGATTCGAAACCACACTTGGGTGACTTAGCACCAGATACCAATAACAATACCACTTGTGCAATACCTCTTGTGCAATGCCTCTTGTGCACAACGCTCCACAATACATAATAGTGGCTTCTTATAAAGAGAGCATATCCGTCACTCAGTGATGCTCAAGGCGCTTTAAACATACAGTACTTTCCTACAATGTATGAGACCTGTACATGTATAATATAGCACAATGTAATGGTTTACAAGTTGCTATTGCGCAATACGCTGCCAATCAAAGCAGGAACACCGGGTGAACCCCTTCTCTTTTCGCTAAAGGCACTGGGTCCTTTTACATGTGTTACACAACACCTTTTATGTTCGTTACACAACACATGGGACCAACAGGTTTACGTCCCATGCAAAGGACGAAGCATTATGGTTAAGTGCCTTGCTTTAGAACACAGATGTCACGACTGGGACTCGAACCCACAATCTGTGATCAGAAACACCAGAGTTTAAATCTGGTACCCTTAACCGCTAGAACATGACACGCCACGCGATGTTCTTGGTTCCTAGTGCAAGGAAAGCTCAAATTATTTTGTCTGTAATATTTTGCTTAAGATGGTTGATCTGTGGAAGTGTCATAGCCGAGCGGTTAAGAGCAATGAATTCAAACCCTGGTGGTTCTGATCAGCAAAGTGTGGGTTCCAATCCCCAGCCGTGACACTTGTGTCCTTAAGTAAGACACTTTACCATTGCTTTGTCCTTCGGATGGGACGTGAAGCCGTTGGTTCCATGTGTAACGCATGTAAAAGAACCCAGTGCACTTATTGGAAAGAGAAGGGGTTCGCCCGGTGTTCCTGGATGTGGCGGCTAAATGGGCCATAGCACCTTGTAAACCCTTATAAGGTGAAAACACCTTGTTAGTAGATACATGCACTGTATAAGACTTCAATATTATTATTATTCTTGATGTATTTTCTTGTACATTTATACTATTTCCTCGGAAGGTGTGTGATGCGTCTATACTGGTACCCGTTGAAGGTACTGAAGAACACCATACCATTGGTTGCTAAGCAGAACGAGGTTCATCACATGCCGTTTGGTATCATCTTCAATATCATGCTCTGGATTCTACTGGCCATGGATATCTACTGGTTCATGGTATGTCAATGGATTGCAATTAACTTCACTCCTTCACTTAAAAAATGAAATTGCGTTTTTGGACAATTTTATCTTAATTAATTTCTGCCCTAAATTATCCTTTTCCCATCAACAACAATTAATGAACTTGTGGTTTGAGGATCGGTTGTTTCGAACATGTTTTGAATTCCATTTACAACAAAATCTTTGTGAATCACTGATCGGTCAACAATGAACATTGAGAAATATTTAATTTAGACTTCCTCTGAGGCTGAGAGATAATTTTTTTACCCAAATAATAAAAGACCTTGCATCTGAAAGCACACGAAGTTGTGCAATAAGGGTGTTTTTTCTTTCAATAACTCTTTTTCTCTTTGATTACCAGTTGAGCCCAAATTTGTACAGGTTTGATATTTTATGCATAGTATTGTTGGGAAACACCAACTGAGAATACTGCAGGCGTTTTCACACAGCGCTAGGATTAATCCTATCTCGAGTGTTAGGACGATTAACTCATTCTGAGTTAGGATGGGTTCAATTATTCCTATGTCTTTGGATGCTGAACTTTACTCGTCCTTAGTCCTAGGATTTATCCTAAGTTAAGAAGACTTTGGTGAAACCAGCGGTTGGCATTTGACATTTACCAAACGTGCCCAGTGTCTTTACATATAACCTCACATTTCTTTAACTTTCTTCACTTAATTCCCACAGCACATCCTCGTTGTCTTGAAGAAAGTTGCAACTGGACAGATGAAAGAGTTGGATGATATCCGTGACCTTGACGTTACCAAAGAAATAGCTAAAGCTAATGCTGGCAAGAAAGAGCAAAAGACAGAATAGAAGGATTCACACCTTTAAGCAATGATAACAGGGAGGTTTAGCTGCACGTCATGCAAGCAAACATGTGAACGCAAACGTCAACAAATTGTGTTGTTTCTATGTGCATCACCACAAAACGTGAGATTTTAACAACACAATTTCTGACGTTCACGTTAACGTATTTGCTCGCGTAACGTGGAGCTAAACCTCCCCATTGTTTCAGTTGCAGCTGTGCAAATTGATGGTTCTTAACCCTTTTTTATATTAACAAAAGTTCACAAGTTTAATTTTGAAGTTAAAATCCAACCCATGTGATGGATGAAACAGAAAGTAATTGAGTAGATCAAAAGCGATCCATGGTTTGTTACTAGTTACATTTTAAGTTCTGAAGAGATCATTACAAAATTTTTATTTGAATCAAAATTGTGTACACTATATAATTTTCTAGATCCGTTAAAAATTAAAAGTCTTTCAGAATAAACTTCAGCCATTTAAATATATGGAGGTTTGTGTCGATGCACTCAAAAAAAAAGTGCATTTAAAAACATTTTTTTAACAGTGTAGTTACATAGTATGTATTTTCCCACCCTCTTCAAAATATGTACCATACCCAATTGAAAACCCTTGGGTGTCAGAAAAATGTCTTGAACTGGACTTACAGAATTTCATGCGAGAGTTTCATTGCATCCTTGAGGTTTTTTCACCTTATTTATTGAAAAGCATTCATTTTTAAATATTACAAAATACTGATGAGAGACAGTGGCAGGTTTCTTGCGCTCGTGTGTAATGACCCCTTGCACTCGCGTCACACGCGGCAAATGTGCCACGCTCACCATTTTGGTGGGCACGGTGTAAATGCTGTGTCGCCTAAAATGCGCCCTTCACTGAATAGCGCACATTGACGTTGCCCACCAATTGCTTGGCACAATTAAAGACTATACCTTGTCGTGACTGATTCCCTGTTGTTGTTGTTTTGGCGTTTTTCCGCTAATAAATACGTTAAGCAATATTTTTCTGCATAACAGATCTTGAGAACTAAGGCATTGTACCTGAATTAAATTCTTACAATTGAACTTCAGTCCATGAGCCTTTCTGGATCCTGCATTCTTATTTTGAAGGATTTATTTTCAGACTTTTTAAAGCCATTGGACCCGTTTGGTTAAAAAATAAATAAAAGTTTTACAGATTTACAAATAACTTACAGGGTTCACAGAAGGCAATAGTGAAAGACTTCTCTTGAAATATTATTTCATGAAATGCTTTACGTTTTGAGAAAACAGCAAAACAGTAGAAATTCTCGTTAACGAGAATTACGGATTTATTTTAAACACATGTCATGACACGGCGAAACGCGCGGAAACAAGGGTGGGTTTTCCCGTTGTTTTCTCCCGACTCCGATGACTGATTGAGCCTAAATTTTCACAGGTTTGTTATTTGATATAGAAGTTGTGGTACACAAAGTGTGGGCCTTGGACAACACTGTTTACCGAAAGGGTCCAATGGCTTTAAAACATGGTTGACACTGCCTTTTTTTATTCATCTTTTTTTCTTTTCTTTTTTCAAGTATTAATATCAATTGTTTGCTGATGCTCATATAAATTAACTGTAAACTTATGTTCAAATAACTGACACTTAGGTCTTTGTAAATAGTATTATACTTGAATACCAAATAAGGATGCATTTTCTCTTGATGTAATTCAGGATTTTTGTAATGAAAAGGTTAGACTAAAACTTTGTATATAATATGGTAAGCTACATAGTGAACATTTGAAGAAGGGCTGCGTTATAATGAAGCTTTCTTTCCCCCAATTTATTTAGATGAAAAGCAGTTTTTAACAGATTTTTTTAATGAAGGTAATGGGGTATTATAAACTTGATGTTTGTTACATACATAAAACATAGCGCGACTGCCAAATGGTCAGCCTGCCCAATGGTCTACCTGCCCAATGGTCAGCCTGCCAAATGGTCTGCCTGCCCAATGGTCAGCCTGCCCAATGGTCAGCCTGCCAATGGTCAGCCTGCCAAATGGTCTGCCATTTTTAGTCAAGTTATAAAGATATTGTTCCAGTCTAAGGGCATCAGGCTTACAAAAAGCATTGCCGTAGTGCTTTTCAACAGTGAAATTCTTTTCTTCCAAATCGATTCAAAAAGGGGATCCTTAAAATTAAAAAAAATGGAAACTATTTGAGGATAGCAATTCTCTACTACAGACAATACAAATTGCAGCCCGGTTCATACTTCCTGTGTTATTTATGTCACAGCTATGTTTTGCGCCGGGAATGTCTCGCTGTGCTGAACTCATTCAAAATGTGTTTTGCGAATTTGTGCTGTCAAAATATGCATTGCATTTTCATTCACATGGAGTATAACCGTGCTTTACTCAGGTGCATTGGGCCAAAAGACACTTAAACCCTTTTTTTTTTTTAGAGAACACTCAATTTTATGGTCATATGAAAGTGATGCTGTTATTCTGTGTAGCTTTTATAGGCCGTGTCAGAATCCAAATAACCAACAGTGGTTCAAAATGGCTCATACTAATCCAACATGGTGGCAACAAGCAGCTACTGCATTGACTTTTATCTATTCAGCGAAAGTCATATTCTGAATTGACAACCTTCAATGCATTTCCGGGTGAACTAATTATGTAACAAACAATTGTGTATTTATTTGTTTCCTTAGACATTTGTACAGGATTGTGCTATGCAATCATCCATGTCTGTAGCTGCGATCAAGGATGTCTTGTGCTATATCTTTGATGGGTGGTGTCTACGTACATAATAGGTTATGATGATACACAGTCACACACGGTCCATGCATATTAAGATACATCAGCAGGATGACATGCACACATGAAGTCCCTAAGGACGATACAAATGCGCACATGCACACGGCCCATGCAGGGTCCATTAACTGTAGATACGCACATTTTGTCTGTACATCAAATATGCCACTTGTTGTGGTTTCCAATGTTGAATTTTTTGCTTCTTCTAAATCGGCTAAAAAAAAAGGATTGGGAACAATTTATAGGATGGCAATTTTATACTTAAGAAAGAAAACGAAAGTGTTGCCAAACAAACTGTACCGTGTGCAATGTAAATTTTAAGTGAAAAGTAAATGAGCAACATGTAATATGGATCCATGGAGCTTGGGGTATGCTTTATGCTTGGATTTTGGCGGCATGGGGCAGAATTCAATTAGACCATTCTGTTTGCCTTCCAGGGCACCGTGACTATGTCTGGAAATAGTACATTACAAACAGTATGGTCTCTAAAGGGTTTTTAAATTACAGGAAGGAAGAGGTCTATCAAAAACAACAAATCTTTCTCTATAGAAACTGTCTTAGTTTATTTCATAGAGTCCTGGGGTCAATTTTACAAAGATAGTCCTAACTTAGGACTAGTCCCAGGAGTTGTTAGAACAGGTTAAGGCAGAGTCACTCTGCACTGATTAAGAAAATGATAACGATGCAAAGAGAATGCATTCTGTTGGTTGAATGAAGTGTGGGCATATTCTGCGCGGAGCAACTCAAACATTAGAATGCCTTCTGCCTGATCGTTATGGTTTTCGTTATCGCAGCAGTGTGACTCGGCCTTCACTCGTCCGAACTTGAACACCCAGATGAATTTAGAGGAGTGGAACCATTGTGCGTTCTGAACTAACCAAAGTTATTCACTATGCACCAATATCAGTCTATAATGCATTCCATTTCATTAAAATGTTGAATAAACTGAGCTTGATCTTTTTGCTTTGGCAATCAATACTATTTATACATCGATTGTCAATTTTTTTTGAACAACAAAATTTATACATGTATCACTTTGTATATTGGATTAGCATTGCTGAGGGACTTAAAAAAATGTTTTAAATGTTACTGTTTTCTCCCCTTAGGGTTATTGATTTTTTTTTATTTGTCAACATTATGTTTAACTGTAGGGCAAATTGACAATAAACATACAACAATATAAGACACCTGTGAACATTTCATTTGAATACAGTGCCCACTATTGAGAAAACAGCACAAAAAAGAGCGTCAAATGACAAAGTCACCCCCGTCTCTGGCTGTATTGATTGAGGCGGCATTCAAACAAAAACAACAGAATTTCTTAAAGTGGTCTGCGGGCAATCTTTGGGATTCTATTTCTTTGACATACAACAGGGGCATTTTCAATCAGATAATTTCGCAAGATACTTACGACAATAGGCCTATAGATACAAAACTTCACAATTTCGTTTTTTTAGTCATTCCCTTTAAATTAAAGTTCAATAGATGCAGCTTTTATTGAAATGTTCACAAAACTCTACAAGAAATGTATGGAGAGTAATTACTTTAATCAAAGAAGTCAATAGGATGTAAGATCATTTCGAAATTTGCGGCTATGGCTAGATCACCATGGTAACATACATTAAAGTATAGGTTGCTCTGAGCAACAATCAGAGTCGCAGATCACGGCTTAACCAGTGCTGTGAGTTGTTTAGGATTTTGGGAACTAACCATTTTAAATTACTACAATTGCTTTCAATGATGTCACAAACTGGCTGAACTTATTACTAGAAAATTGTATGTTTATTTTGATTTGGAACTGAAGTGGTTTAGATTATATTAAGCGTTAATTGAATGTATCTAGTTTTAAGTTGTATTACTATTTTTTTTAAACTAATTTACAAGCCCTTTTTTGGGGGGATGACATAACTTCTGTGAATGCATATGAAGTGAAGATAAATTTGCTGATGCATTTATTTTTTTAAAGGAGTTTTTGACACGTGAAGTGTTGAATATGCTGTTTGCAATGTTGGGAACATCATAACAAAATCTTGTATGTTTTGAAATGGTTGCAGCGAGCGAGAGTGTCATTGTATCAAAATGTAATTTTAAGTATTATAACAAATTTTGAAATGTGAAAACTTATCTAAGATGCATAAATATTCCTGTTGGCAGATAATTTCTTTTAAACGTAGCTTAAAACTGAGATAATGTTCATAAAGGCACCAGCAGCCAATTTCACGAAACGCTAGGATTAATCCTTTCTCGAGTTAGGACGGGTAACTCGTCTTAGCTTAGGATTAATCTTAAGGTCTGCTTGCTACAGCGCAGGGTTGGGACTTGTCCGAAGTCCTACGATCAATCTTAGGCCGTGTCCAAATTGGCGACTTCGGCTACAGCTACGGCTAGATCAGCGCGTCTGTCAGTGTTGAAGAATAGCAGACGCACGCGCCCTAGCCGTAGCTGTAGCCAAAGTCGCCAATTCGGACACGGCCTTAAGTTTGGTGAAATCGACGGCTGGTGGATCTCCTCAATGTATTTTTTTTTTTGGGGGGGGGCGGGGTTGAAGGGGGTAGGAGATAAAACCCAATGATAGTCGCTTGAAGTTCTTTATTATGGAATTTTTATTCCACTGGAGAAAAGCCAAGCCTAGACTGGAAGGGAAACTATGACATTTAAAAAAAAAATTATTTTGGAAAATTATTTTCTTAAGAACCGTCACTTGAGGAATGCGACCACAACATTTATTAAAAGAATATCGTCATATTTAAATGTTTGATCAAAACTGTTATAAAATTGACAGTACAAGTTCTGATTTTCATTCCTTTAAAAGCCACTAGATTATTGCCATTCTGGGAAAAAAATAAAAAATAAATATGGCTACACAATAGAAATGCATGAATAAAGAACTAGGGGGGAGGCGACATTTAACTCAGCTATCGAGTAGCATAAATTTGGTAGCATGAATTTAAGTCAAACTTTCCATGGTGGGAGTATTATCAGGTGATGTTTGCCATTTCTAGCACCGTGTGTAAATCTCTTTTGGGTAGTGTTGGTTCTGAGAGAACCGGTTGTTGATAACTTTAAATTTCGATGAGTATGCTCTGATCGTCTTCTAAATGTTGACGACTTGAAACCAACAGTTCTTTCCAGAACCAACACTGCTCAAAAGGGATTTACACATGATGCTATCGCAAACCTAACGAGCATAAATCTAAAAAGTGCTGTATTTCTGCGCATACCCACATAATAATTATTAGAGCACTTATAGCACCCCGCAGAGGAAATAATGTGTAAGAGAATAAATCATTGTAGTCTAGGGCCATCATATACAATAGACCCATTGCAAAACGCGCAGCGCGCTTGCATGCACCTCTGCTGTCCATCATTTTGTGTGTTAAAAACACGCACAAAAAGAAGGTACACGTGTTTACGCACCTGCGAATCATGCACGTCTACTCTACCTTTTTGGTAGACTTGATTCAAGTGTTAGATCGCAGTTATTCTTCTGCATCTCAGCCACGAAAAACACCCTCACATGTTTAGTTATCACATGCCCTAACTCGCAATTGATCGTAGGTGAAAAATTACCAAGGTTGATCACAAGCCGGCGCTGTCTGTAGCGGCTATCAGGACGACTAAAAAGCCACGATAAAAGACTTTGAACCAAGTCTTCCTTTTTGTGGGAGTCCATTCCTTTTGTGCACGTTTTGACACACAAAGTGCCGGACAGGAGACGCGCGTGTATTTGCGCAGCGTGTTGTGCACAGGGTTCTTACTCGTAAAATAGCAAACAATCACGCTATCTGTGTTTCTCAGTGTGCCTTTATAATATGAACTAGATGGTGTCTGCACATTCTAATAAATTTGTTTGAGTTGACAACAAAAGTCTGAGTAAAGAAAAACTTGAGTAGTAAACAGTTGTAATATATTCTTGTCAATGGTATGGTACCTTGACCTCATCACTGGCACTGGAGTAAGAAAGGAGTGTTAACATTCACATAAATGGGAGCATATTTCAAAATGTATAATTTGCAAGAATATTGCTTCAGAATGGATTGCCAGTGTGGTCGAATTTTGTTTCAAAGGATTTTTGTAAAAACCGAAGTGCCTCCCGAGGTTAAACGTCCAAATTTAAGCAAACCAGAGTAATTGTTTGGTTGAAGAAAGTCCTTGAATATAAAAACTGTGTTTAAGCATTCCTAGTAACATGATATCTCTGTAAAAGTCAATAAATATTGTTATTGGAAAGAAATTCTGTGTCTTCATATTTTCTGTAATATTTCCCCATTAGTTCTCCCTTTTTGGTATTTTTTCTAGGTTTAAAGGCATGGACGCTTGATAATTACTCAAAACAGCTATCAGCATAAACAAATTACTTGGTAACGAGCAATAAAGAGATGTTAGTAAGATAAAACATTGTGAGAAATGACTTCTCAAATAAAAAAAGACTTCAGCTGAAGCCTTTTATAATGCATCTAAAAAGCAGACACATTTATGCAAAGATGGTGTTTTTTCGTTCATTATTCTCTTGCAACTTTGATAACCAATTGGGTCAAAATTTTCACAGTTTGTTATTTTATGCATCTATGTTGAGATACACCAAGCTAACCGCTGATTTCACAATGACTAGAATAAATATTGTCATCTAGTAATCACAACTTCTTGATTTTAGTAATTCATAATCATAGATGTTGAACCAATGTTTGCATGAGAGAGATTGGCTGTTGCCAGCTTGGTGTTTATACCCCTTTGTGGGAGTTTGCCAAGTTCCCTTGATGGGAAGATCATTAAAAAAAAACAAGATGGCCGCTCAATTCTACATCTGAAATGACACGATCTGATAACACAAGGAAGTAGATTAATACTTTTATTTCCCTTTGAAATATGTTTGCGGTTTGCAAATAATATTATTGGCACATTTTCAGACCTTTCACAAAGAGATATGACTTTGTTTCACTCCAAAAAATGAATAGTGTCTGAGGATGTGGAACAGTTGTGATGCGCGATTCGGATTTGAGTTTATACAACATACAATAAACTTCATAAGTTGCCCATTATTTTATCTGCAAAGAATATGTTTGAAATCATGGATTTAAGTTTGGATGTGCATGCCATGCATGCAATTTGTGTGATAAACTAGGAGGAAAACTTCATAAGAACCAGCAAATAATTATGGAGGACTGTAAAACTATTATTTTTTATCTTCTGAGAGTACTTTACATTTCAAAAGTTTGAAATCATTTATTGAAGTGGTTTTGGTTTTAATGTAATAGAAACTGAAGACAAACTCATAAATTTAATAAATAGTTATTTTATGGTGTTTTTTTAGATGATCTTCCTGCGAAGGGAACTCAACAAACTCCCACAAGGGGATATAAAAATGCCAAACAGGCAACAGCCAAACTCTCCCATACAAACATTGCTTTGATGTGTATGATTATATCAATTGCACAAATCAAGAAACTGTGATTCGATAACTAGACGACAATATTTATTCTAGTCAATGTGAAATCCTTTAAGTCTGGAAATGATGCACATGTTCATGTAATGTATACACTTACAGATCATGGGCTAAAAAACTGACGGTTGTAAAAAAAATAATACAAATTCTGAAATCAGAACTACTTTCTACTCTGTCCTTACTCTATGGTTTATCTTTGCTTCAAAAATTTAGGTTTTGGAGGCTATTTATTATCTTGAGAATATGGGCACCCTGCTGGAAGATTATTGATAACATGCAAGGCTACACATGAACAATCACATTGAACTGGGCCAATTTAAGAAAATACTGCAAAACACATTTCTTTGCTAAGCAAAAATTGAGTCTGGCAAACTTTATTTGGGCTTGTAATCTGTTTCTGCAGAGCAATACTATTCTGTGCTTTTGTGCTTACAGGATTAAAGCCATTATACACTTTTGGTACAATAAAAAAAAAAAGTTCACAGATTAACAAATAACTTACAGGGTTTACAGAATGTAATGGTCACGAAAGACTTCTCTTGAAATATTATTCCATGATATGCTTTACTTTTTGAGAAAACATGTAAACAATATCAATTCTCGGTAGCGAGAATTACAAGTTGATTTTGAACACATGTCATGACAAGGCAAAACGAGCGGAAACAAGGGTGGGTTTTCCCGTTATTTTCTCCCGACTTCGATGAACGATTGAGCCTAAATTTTCACACAAAGTTTGGGCCTTGGACAACACTGTTTACCGAAAGTGTCCAATGGCTTTAATGAAATTGGGCCCCTGGTTGTAGTACATCAGAGCGACTGAATGTGGGACGTACAATAATAAGTCAACAGAGGGCAGTGTTCTAGGTAATGCAGAATACACAGCTCTGGAATGCAGCAATAATTGCAAGGATAGAAAGTATTTCCTTCCTCTGTGCATAAATTTAAGTACACTGATTCGAAACATTCCATAATGGTTTAACAAGTAAGGAGACTGGCTTATGGGTAACAAACATGCAAATTTGATTTCTCTGGCACTTTGCTTTCGGAACAGTGCTGTGCTCGTCTTCAAAATGCCTATGTCAGATGCAATTGTGTCCGCCATGCAATACTGTCCGTTCTGGACATTTTTGCATATGCAATCGTGTCCGGGGCTATGCAAAAACCTTCCGTTGGACAGTACATGTTGTACATTATGTGCGCGCGTAAGCGAGCGTGCATGCACTGAACCTATATATAGCATGAATATTCATGTATTTTATGATTGCAGCGAATAACAAATGGCCAAACATTTCCCATGACATTCATGACATATGCACTTGTAAAACAATGGCGAACGTGTTCCATCGACCAAGGGCGATTAATTTACTGCCAAGGACTGTTTTGCACGGGGGCACACACAACTGCATATGCAAATGTGTCCGGGCGGACCACTTGCATTATGCAGCAGCGTCCAGGCAATCATGATTGCATATGCAAAACCGTCCGGCGGACATTATTGCATATGCAATATTGTCCTCCGGATAGTATTGCATAGAGGACCTAATTGCATGCGACACCTACACTGTTCGAAATGAGACATCTCAGTTTGGGTTCTTTTTTTGGAATAACTCTCTCCTTAAAGAGATATTTATTTCACACGGTTGTCAGCTTAATCCCTTATTGCACGCACATCAATATACAACATGGATAATATTTCAGTATAAATATGAGTTAAAAACAATTTTGCACTCTGTTATTGACATCACGCTCCTCACAATTTTTCGATAGCAATGCAATGTGAAGCAAGAAACTTGCTTGGGTTTGGGTATCTTTTGTCTTCTGGAAAGTTTTATATGATGCTCTAAACTGTCACACTGCTAAAAATGGTATTCTTGAAATAAGAAAAACATCTTATTTAGAGAATATATTATTTCTTGTGTCACTCCCGAGAAACTTTTTCTAGAGAACACAAGAAATATTTTCTCAAAAAAATGTTTTTCATATCTCAAGAATACAATTTTTAGCAGTGCACCAATAGTTGGGGTGCCAATTATACAAAGAAGTTATGCTGGATTTGCAATTTGAACAATTCATCGAAAGCAGCAAGTTATTGGTCTCAATCCAGATGACTCAAAAAGTATAAACAAAATAATTTATTGACCTATCTGGCAAATCAATTTCTCTTATTTTTCATATCGAATTTTGATGTTTTTTTTTTTTCATTGCATACATTCAAGTTCTGATAGTAAAAGGAACTTGATCATTCTAGGTGATTTTCTTTAGCCTTTTTCAAACAAATGTTTGAGTTATCACAAAGCAGTGACGTAGTATTTTTTATTTATTTATCCTGACTCATCATCAAGAGGTGGGCCAATGGTTTGGGGATACTCATTTTCTCGTGACAGGTGTGCCAATAACATAGAGGGCGCTGTCGTAGATTCCGTTGTTTTTCTCTCACACCGAACTTTTCACTAAGAGCTGTAGACATACAAAAATGGCAACGATGCTCGCCGTTCCACTGAAAAACAGCGCAGAATTGGACCTTGTTCGTCCTTTGAAAAACTTCATCAAGAATACCTTCGGCGATGAAGGAAGTGACGATTACTCAAGTCAGTTGGATGAGCTCCATAGACTCCGGAACAACGCAGTGTGCAGAAAACTTGACAAACACAACACTTCTCTGGAAACGCTCGCAAGGTGTGTAGCCCAGAATCCGGACAATAATTTGATTAGAAAAACAACCTTTTTAAGTTTTGCTCGTGCTTTTATTTTTAATATTTGTTGAGCACTATTAAAAGCAACATGTTGTCTGAAATGCGCTTAATATAAATTGTTTTATTATTATATATTTTGTAAATAAATCTTCACAAGTAACTATCTAGTTTCTAGTAGTAGGGGTATCTTTGGTTGGTCATTTCACTCATGACTCATGTCACATGTGTAGGCTAATTACTAATTTATTATTATTCACACTGTACTGGCATTGCAATTGGGTTTGGGGGGGGGGGCAGGCACTGTCTGTCATAGTGGCGATAACGTAACCCTCCTCTCGACGGCCAGTCACTGTAGTGTCAGACTGTAGAAATAAATAGAATAGAGAAACATGAAATGAATGTCATGAAAAGTGCATCCTGCTTCCAAGTGGAAGGGAAGTGCCAATTGAATGCGCTGGACTCCCTCCATCAACTTCTTCTCGTGCCGTCGTGGCCCAATGGCAACACCTAAGTAAAAATACCGTTTGTCCTTCAGCAAGACAATGAGGAGAAAAACGAAACAGAGACAACAACAATAGGGACAACGACAACAACAACCCAAAGAAACAACAAAGCAAACAACAAAACAAATAACAACAACAACAACCAAAAGAAACAACGACAAAAACAACAACAACAACAACAACAACAACAACAACAAATCAACAACAACACAAAAAACAAAGAACAATACAACAACACAAAAAAGCAAAGAACATACCTAGACATTATTAAAAAAAACTAAAAACTAAAAATATGACAAAACAACAGAATCAGACAAAAACAAGAACCAATTGACCCATTTCGGCTGAGGTCATCATAAAAAAAATCTTGAATGCGCCATACTGGTGGGCAATTTCACTGTACGTTTTTATATATAACTCTATGATGTGCATTATGCAGTGAAAGTGCGGGAAAAGTTTCCGTATGGCGCCACCACTTTTTCATTCGAAATAAAATAATATAGTATCTAATTTACCTGATTGATATATCCCTTTTTGTAAAAATGAGTGAAAAAGTGGTGGCACCATACGGAAAGTTATCCAAAGTGCGCGTTTTAGGCGACGTGGCACGTAAACCTAACTTGCCCACCAACATGGTGAGCGCGGATCAGTCGACGTGTGTGCAAGGGGTCAATAAACATAACCAATTTAAGCTGGCCAAGATGGCAAAAGTGTACCAAAACACTGTGACCAGAAGGCCTGTCTATCTATGATTAAGAGCACCAAACTCAAGCTCTGCTGTATCTCATCGGTAGAGTGTGGGTTCGAGTCCCGGTTGTGTCCTTTAAAGCAAGACACTGAACAACTGCTTTGCCCAGTGGGGTGAAAGCTGTAGGCCTAGGTCTTGTGTATTGTTTTAAAATCTATCAACGCACATAAAAGACCCCAATACACACTTACATGTATTGCAAAGAGAAGAAGTTCGTCCTGATGTGTCTGGCAGTGTGACTATCTTGAATTAAGAAGGCTGCACTTATAAAAGGAAAAGAAAAAGTGGCACAACATGGACAGCGCCATGATGTTTGCAAAAGTGTGCAAGTGCGGGGAGTAGTCTTTCGTTCAAGTTATTATAAATTCTTTACTCACAGCCCCACCACAGCAGAGTATGAATTAGCAATGCCCCAAGCAGCGAAGCAACAGGCTTGTGAAGCACTGTATTAGAACTGCATCGATAATGATATTATTGGTATCTTTATAATTCAGGCTTTTTGATTTACATATGAGATTAGAGTTTCAATTATACATTTGTGTAACAACTGCAGGAAACATGGTGGCTACTGGCTTCCTGCTATGAGCACAACCCACATTCATTTTCCTAGTAAAAAGCTCCTGCAGCGAGATTTGTAATCTGATGTCATTTTGAGGGTAAAGTTATCAAAATGGTATGACAAATGCAGGAAAGGGATGGTGGCTATGAACACAGTCAGATCTCTTTCTCTTGTAATATCCTCCTGGATAGAGGCCTATGAACTTATTTTATATTGCTGGTGTTTGGAGTACGGAATTACCATTTGTGAAAAACTAAACAATTTACTTACAAATAAGAATTCCTAAAGGGTGACATTGCCTTTTTAATTAATTCAAGTCTCTCAAATTGATGCTGTTTGAAATGAGTTATTATCCTTTTTAATAAGGGAATCAATGTGTGGTGAAGAGGTTTTCAACTAGTGGTTTAAACCCAACGAGGCCTGGTTCTTGATAATTTTACCCGGACAAAGTTGAGGTAAATTATCAAGAACCAGGCCTCGGTGGGTTTAAACCACTTGTTGAAAACCGATTCAACCACTTTGATTCCCATTCATAAAAACCTTTTTGGTTAAAAGGCTTAATAAAGTAAGAAACTCTGTCAAACTTATCCGTTTCCAAGTGCTTGAGCTCTGTATGTTTCCACCTCCATGGTATGTTCAGTATACACATGTTACATGCAATGTACGACGTCCGTACGCGTGCGTTTTCCGGTTCAGTTCGTGCACATGCGCGTATAGTCTTGGTGCATATTCGCTGGTTTTCCTTTCACACAGCGGTCAACTCGCCGACAGTGCCTGCATCGCCCGTAACAAGAAACATCTTGCATCAAGACTAGCGCGGAGTCTCCGCTCACAATCGGTTATAAACACTGGTCATTATCAATGGTTTAAACAGCCCGCATGACGCGCTCTCCACCAATAGGAATAGTGAAACTGTCTGAGGTATTTATGAAGAGTTGTTAATGCACTGAAACACTCATAGTGTGTTTGAATTAGTGAGTAGCTATTAAACAAACAAAAAATTACACTTCATTACAAGTAGACCTACAAGTTCCGGTACAACCAGCGGGCAAAACCTAAATGTGTTTTTTGGCAGCCAGCTAGAAAGTGTATGCAATCTTACCATGACTACGCGTCTTTTTGCCCGGCGAAACATGACATACGGTATACAGTATTTTGTCAAGGGAGGGCGGTTTGAATGTAAACGTAGGTCACATAGTCTATACAGTCTTTTGGTTATACAAAATTTTACACAGAAACCACATACTTCATTGGACATGTTAGGGAATCATTTACTTAAAAATATCTTTCTTACCATATTAATATAAAAACAAACACATTTTTCAGCCTAAAGCACCAACCTGGGCCCAATTTCATAGAGCAGCTTAGCACGAAATTTGCTTTGCATGAAGTATGTTCCTTGATAAAAACAGAATATTAAACCAACCAAACTTCCATTTCTTGCATAGTGATTGTTACTGGTATTCAGCTGTTGTTTACTTATCCTGATAATCACATGGAAATTTGGTTGGTAATCCTGTTTTTTACCATGGCAAAAATTTCATGCCAAGCAGATTTTTGTGCTTAGCAGCTCTATGAACTTGGGCCCTGAAGGCAACATGCCTCTGTATTAAAGCCATTATACACTTTCGGTAAACAGTATTGTCCAAGTCCCACACTTCGTGTATCACAACTTATATGTAAAATAACAATCCTGTGAAAATTTAGGCTCAATCGGACATCGGAGCCGGGAGAAAATAACGGGAAAACCCACTCCTGTTTTCGCGCGTTTCGCCGTGTCATGACATGTGTTTATAACAAATCCGTAATGCTCGTTAATGAGAATTTATATTGTTTTACCGTTTTCTCAAAAAGTAAAGCATTTCATGGACTAATATTTCAAGAGAAGTCTTTCACCATTACCTTCTGTAAACCCTGTAAATTATTTGTAAATCTGTGAACTTTTTTTTTTTTTCTGTACCGAAAGGGTCCAATGGCTTTAAAGGCAGTGGACACTATTGGTAATTGTCAAAGACTAGTCTTCACAGTTTGTGTATCTCAACATATGCAGAAAATAACAAACCTGTGAAAATTTTAGCTCAATCGGTTGTCGAAGTTGCGAGATAATAATGAAAGAAAAAACACTCTCGTCATACGCAGTTGTGTGCTTTCTGATGCTTGATTTCGAGACCTCAAATTGTAAACTTGAGGTCTTGAAATCAAATTTGTGGAAAATTACTTCTCTCTACGTCACTTCAGAGGGAGCCGTTTCTCACAATGTTTTATACTATCAACCTCTCCCCATTACTGGTAATTAAGAAAGGTTTTATGATGATAATTATTTTGAGTAATTACCAATAGTGTCCACTGCCTTTAAATCAGACTGGACACATTTCAAAAGTTTGTACCTAAACCCATAATGTAAACATTACTGTAACTTCCACGTTTACTGATTTGAGCTCTATACTCAATGTTAGCGCAGTATTTCATTCATAAAAGCCACATGTCTGAGGAAATGTAAACTTCTTCTGCTTTAACATTTCATAGTGTACTAGGAGTGTGAGGCAGTTGCCCCCCTTACTTATTGCTGAGAAGACAGCTTTGCTTGTTTTTAAGAACTACATGTAGATGACATATCAAATTTAAGTATACTTGTTTTGATTCATACTTTCTGTCAGTTAGACCTATATTCGCCATTTATGCATTCATGATACATGTAGAATACAGGTAGCTCTTGATGATAACATCATGACATTTGGCACACACTATACATGTAGAGTGTGCATGACAAAGATACTTGACAGATTTGTTGATTACAATTTTACAATTTTCAAAATACATAACTGCTGCAAGAAAATTAACTGTTCTTTTGAATGTTTTGTTTCTTTCTCAGATACTACGATCAACTGAAGGCCATAGAAAATAAACTACCAATCTCTGAAAGCCATGTGAGTAGAACTCCTTTTACCAAGGACATGACTCAACATAGTTATTGATCTCTCATCACATTGTGGAGCAGTTTAGCTGTCCAATTGTGATATTTCCCCTGATTCAATTATGATATTATTCTTCTACTAGCCAGGGTGTTTAAAGGATTTGGGTACTTTTTGTAACACAAAACACAATGTCCACAGATTTGCATTAAACTTACACCGTTTGCACATAATGATAGTAGAAATCATACCTTAAAATATTAGTTGCAGAGGTGTTGTAGTTTTTGAGAAATGGGTAAAACAATGTCAATAAAAATAATTTTGTCTCAGTGATCATGGGACGAAAATTATGTTAGCATGTAAAAAGCGTATTTTCATGACACTGTTTTTACTCATTTCTCTAAAAGTACAGCATCAGGACTATCATTATCTTCAAATAGTGTAAGTTTAATGTAAATCTGTGGACATTGTGTTTTTTTGTCCTACAAAAAGTATCCTTTAAATGTTGCTACATGCGCTCATCACATTTTGCAAATGTTTATGCAAACATTCACGTTCCTGGCCTTGAACTTCGCTCTTGAAGAGGCACAGGAATTTGTTTTTTTTTCTGGTTTATTAGGGAAAGCTTGTATTGACCCCTTGCACGTGCGTCACACGCGGCGACTGATGCCACGCTCACCATGTTGGTGGTCAATAGGCTTACGCGTAAATGCCGCGTCACCTAAAAATGCGCACTTCACTGAATAACATTGACATTGACCACCAAAATGGCGCATCCAAGATTATTCTGATGATGACACCAGGTGAAATGGGTCAATTGGAACCTTGCAGAGGGCACCACAACAAAAGCACAGGGCACCACCACAACAGTTGCTGTTCTGGTTTTTATTTCAATTTTGTTTTTCAAAAATTTCAAAAAACATGTAAATTCGGAAGTCAGACATTTTTTTGTCTATAGTTCATTTTTAAAATACTTTTCTTGATTATTTTACCGGATTATGTTTTACTTTGAACAAAAAGTTATTGCTCATGGCATAGTTAGTTATGGTGGGTCAGGTAACCCAAAACAGAACAAATTTTTTTTTTGGGGGGGTTTAAAAACTCACTTCAGCTGGCAATCTACATGTACCATCTTGAAAATAATCAGCAACTTTTAAATCACTCACAAGCACTTCAAAAATTCATAGAGCATCACAAACCAGGAAGTGCATTTAGCTTGTCAATACTTGATGCTATTGAAACTGAATGAGTGAGACGTAAATGTAACCAATTCTTTTGTTTTGTTTTGTAGGCTTCTGTAACATTCACGTGGCAAGATGCGTTCGATAAGGGATCCTTCTTTGGTGGTGGCCGAAAACAGAGTAAGCTTACAAAAATAAACAAGGCTTGATTTTGGGGTAAAAATCCACAAGTACTAGGCGTTGTAGCTAAAAATATTTAATGAAGCAGAAGTTTTCTTACAAGACCAGATTTAGTATAAGAAAAAAACTTGCTGACACAGTTAAATGTGCACAGACCGGCTTTTATATGAAGAGTAGACATGTACATGTGTATGTACATTGGTGGGGGGGGGGGGGGTCGAGGCGGGTAAGAGAAGATTTTTATATTTTCAATTAAATTCAAGTACACATTTGTCTTTCATATAAAGTGCATTTTGTTACTCAACTGGTTATATTTTATCAGACCCAAAATAGTCATGTTTTTATTTTGCCGGCCTGACACTAGCGTCACTGCCTTGGGCCTGTTGTCCAGCGTGAAATTCCAGCCCTGATAAATGAAAATGACAAGGGTCCAATTTCATCTGTTAAAGGAAAGGTACACGTTTAATTATTGTCAAAGACCAGTCTTCTTACTTGGTGTATCCCATCATGCGTAAAATAACAAACCTGGGAAAGTTTGGGCTCAATCGGTCCTCAAAGTGGTGAGAAAATGATGAAAGAAAAAACATTTTTTTTGGACAAATTTGTGTGCTTTCAGATGACTTCTAGCTAGAAGTCTTTTATTAATTTGGCCAGAAATTACCTCTTTCTCAAAAACTACATTACTTCAGAGGGAGTCGTTTCCCACAATATTTAATACTATCAACAGCTCTCCAATGCTCGTTACCAAGTCAGTTTTTAAGTTAGTATTTGTTTTGAGTAATTACCAAACGTGTACCTTCCCTTTATCAGAAAAATACTGCTTAGTAAAATTCTTTGCTAAGCAAAACATTAGTGAGGGCACCAGTTGCAGCAATGTGAACTTTATGGAGTTTTGGCTGGTAGCCAGCTACAGTGGCCTGGGGCCTGTTGTCCAGTGTGAAACTCCAGCCCTGATAAATGCCCAGGGCCCAATTTCATAAAGCTGTTAAGCAGAAAATACTGCTTAGTAAATTTCTTTGCTAAGCAAAACATTAGTGCGGGCACCAGTTGCATCAATGTAAACTTTATGGAGTTTTGGCTGGTAACCAGGATCTGTTAAGCAAGATTTGTACGTGCTTAGCAAGTTTACAGGCTTGATGAAATTTGGCACAGAAGTTACAAAACATCAGGTGATATGTCCCACGATTTTCATATTGAAACATGTATTACTCCTGACAGGTGGATCAACAGGGAGCTATGAGATGGTATGTGTACTATTCAACATCGCTGCCATGAACAGTCAGATAGCCGCTCTACAGAGCTCAGAGGACGATGACTCCCTTAAGACAGCGGCCAAGCAGTTCCAGCAAGCAGCGGGTATTTTCAACCATCTCAAAGACACTGTGGTCTCCAGCGTGCAGAGCATTCGTACCTTTGATATACACCCAGATTGCCTGGCGGCTCTGGGGGCACTCATGTTGGCTCAAGCCCAAGACACCTTCTTTAAGAAAGCTCGCCAGGGTGAGTCACTGACGTATATTTTTCGACAAAATTCTAATACAAAATTCTAGTAGAATGGTGAAACCAGTCACTACAGATCACCACACTTTTGCACAGTAGCCCAATCAATTTAAATTGACCCCTATTGCTTGATGCCCAGCTCACTAATACCGGTCTAGCTTGTCCACCACTTGGGGGAATACACCGATCCATTAGGCTCCGTCCATGGCGCACGTGTGAGCAAGAGCATGTGAGCCTCTCCCATGCCATTCTGCACAACCCTGCTGCGCGCGACAAGCATACGCTTACGCATGTCGGACTTTATAGTGTCAGACTTTGGGTTGTGCAATGGGTTGTGGTTGGTCAACACGCATTAAGGCGGAGCTTAATGGATCGGTCTATTTAACCCCCAAAATGGTGGATATTGTACAATATTGTATCTTGCTCAATGTACCTTCCTTTCAAAAGCTAGACCTGCTGATTGATTCATTACCACCCATCAAATTTACAGCCTTTTAGCGAATTGGGGACCAGTCACAATAAACATGAAGGCTGGGTTAGTTAGGCCTTACTGGGCCCAATTTCATAGACCTGCTAAGCGCAAAAATGTGCTTAGCATGCAATTTCTTCCTTGATAAAAATAGGTTACCAACCACATTACCATTTGTTGCATATTGCTTTTTACTGGTATTCAGCTGTTGTTTGCTTATTATGAAAATCTCAGGGAAATGAGATTGGTAATCCAGTTTTTATGGAGGCAAACTTTTCATGCTAAGCAATTGGTGCTTAGCAGCTCTATGAAATTGGGCGCTGTTTGTTTGCCTGTACATTCTATGCTCAGCAGCTGATGTGGACTATTAAGGTGCTGTTTCACCTGTTTGATATAGGATTTGAGGCATTGCATGGTGAAGTATCAATATATATTTGGTTTGTCATAACACCATGTGTGTAACTACTTGCCAGGTAGAGTGTGCTCTTAGAGAACTGTCTTACTTAATTCTAATACCTTGGAGTAGATTGTTCAGGTGTTCGGAAGACTTCTCAGTTTTGAAAAGAACTGTCCTGCTTATTAACTATTACCTGGACGGATGGTAAAGAAATAGGCTGGGACTACTAATTTAGCTTATAGGATCATAATTAACTGTACTACCGCAGAGTCAGTTATTGGGTTGGTCTCAACATTTCATCTAGCTTGCTCTAGTTATCGTCAGGAGACTGTTTGTTATGGTACAACAGTTTGGTGATTGGATTGTGCTTTATAAAAAACCTGTCTTAGAATTGTTGTATATGTTCAAGTGCCTTGAGTGGCTTGAGTGGCTTATCAGTAGATACGTGAGCTTTATAAGACTCAAAAGGTCTCTGAAAACATTCTTTTTCAACCAGTAAATCTCGCCTGGCTTGGCCTGCGCGTTCTAGTCAAAGAGAGACCGGCTTTTCTTGGTTAAGTTCAGGCTTTGCCTAATCGTGGTTTTCCCTTTTGGTTTTTGATTGCATTCCCATTGCTGTTTTTTTTTCCTGTCATTCTCTGAGTGCTTTGCAACCTTAGGAAAAGGCGCTATATAAATGGTGTTATTATTATTGTTTATTATTATATCACATTCATATCTTGACCCTGTGTGCCTGTCTTTCCCCATTTTTAATCCCCTTCAGATAAGATGAAGAATGGAGTCATCGCCAAGATTGCAATGACGGCGAGCGAGGAGTACGCCGAGGCCTTGAAACTCTGCCAGGTGTCCTACATCAAGGAGATCCTTCCCAAGGAGTGGATTCCTATCGTGGCCGGAAAACAAGCCTTCATGCATGCCACGGCCGAGTACTATCAGTCGATGGTGTCTCAAAATGCAAAGAATTATGGTGAGGAGATTGGCAGGCTGAACGTGAGTACCCTCATCTCCAAATTTGTGCTTCCCTCGGCCTGGTTTACAGCGTTGGCACTCAATCTAGAAAAGCATATTTATCAGGACCTCAGAACAAGGTAGTTGAAGTGTCGTGGCCGAGCGGTTAAGAGCACCGACTTCAAACTCATATGTGGGTTCGAATCTCCAGCCATTACACTTTAACCATGTCCTTAAGCAAGACACTTTAACCATTGCTCTGTCCTTCGGATGGGACGTAAAGCCGTTGGTACCATGTGTTGTGTAACGCAAGTAAAAGAACCCAGTGCACTTATCGAAAAGAGACGGGGTTCGCCCCGGTGTTCTTGGCTGTGGCTGCTGTATGCGCCGTAGCACCTTGTAAACCCTTATAAGGTGCTAAATAATTGGGTCACAGAATTCATTACTTCAATAACCTATCTTTCTGAAAGTGTGTATATACTCAGCGCCTTGAGTACCTTTTGGTAAATACGTGCACTATATAAGACTTTGATATTATTATTTTTACACCAGTGCTTAATCTTGCTCTAATTCCACTTATGCTCACAGAAGTCACACAAAAAACACTGAGAAAAATCCTGGCATTCAGAGCAACACCGGAAATGGCCACATTGAATTCCCAAGTCTGACCCACCTTTGCGTTTACACCTGTTTCTGGAATCCATTTTGCCTGATCTGGGGCTGATTTCACAAAGATCTAAGATTGATCGTAATTGCAAATCAATTGTAGTTGCTATGAAAATGGTGATGTCACAATACAAATTACTATGGTGATATTGAAAAATTGTATTGCGATGAATTGTATTGCTTTGTGAAATCGGCCCCAGATACACTCAAAAGGTGGATTAAAATTGCAGGATCTTGAAAAGGGTCTGATCCTAAAAAAACAAATACAACCTTTGGAAAAACTGCTAAAGCGATGGTAGATCAAATGGTGTTATATAAGACCGAAGCAGATTCTTGCCATTTGATTTGGGTATTGTCCGTGGACTTCTCAGACACAGCCGCAGCTGCAAGAGAGGGACAACTCCCCGGGCGCAGTCCATCGTCAGTATTGACGGACGGATGCCTACTACTACTACTATGTCCGTCATGTGATAGCAAATATTTAACAGACCATTGCACTACTTCATTCAGCGTGCATTTTTCGTTCTACTCACCGTGAGTTTCTCGTTCCATCCAATTTGTTCTACTGCGTGGTGCGTTCAACATCATCGCATGTGCGTTTCATTGTTAATGCAGCAGTTACGGTTTCTGCTCGGCACATACTACATTACAGTGCCCGCGGTTCTTAACAGCAGTACAGAATGCACTTAGTCACTGTCGAATTCAGACAAGCCGTACCAGAAAAAATGGGTACAGTGTCACAATTAAATTTTGTATGCTTGTTTGTTTTGAAAGTTGTATCCTTAAAAAAGTATGAAACAAATAATGAATGTTTTGAATTCCTGCAATTGTGAGAACATTTTCATTCGTTGAAAGATGGAATGTTCCATTCAACCCGGCTCCGCCTTACTGAAAAGAACATTCCATCTTTCACACCATTGCATTGATAAACTTTCATTGTATACTATTTATTATTGTGTTTCTTGTCATATTTGTTATCCCTAATGCTGTGATCACACCAATAACACCTGTCCAGGGTAAGCTTGGGCGATATCACGATATTATCGAATATCGCGATATTAATTTGGAATCGATTTCGATATCGGATGGATTTGGTTTTAATCGAAATATCGATATATCGCGATATATCGCAATAATCGCGATATATCGCGATATCGATTTAATATCGCGATGTATTTGCTAGCTGAGACATCTCGCACCCCATAGGTTTGGAGTAAAACCAGAAGAATAGGTCATTAGAACACCTCTCTTATGCTATGACTGTCTCTTCTACAACTTTCACTGGGAGTTTGAAGACTGATGATGTCAAATTTAATTAATCGCGATTATATCGAATATCGCGATATATTGTCGGCGATATATCGTGAATAAAATAAATCGATATCGCCCAAGCTTAGTCCAGGGGTGGATTTCACAAATAGTAAAGACTAGTCTTATATCTCGAGTTGGGAAGAGTTACTCGTCCTTACTTAGGACTAGCCATATGTTTCTTAACTCTTTGTGAAAGCGACCCCTGCTCTTGCTCTTTTCCAGCACGCCATTGAGCTCTTACAGTCAGCCACTCACCGCGGAGGCCAGCACATCAACTTCAAGTCAACGACAGAGAAGGTCCAGCGCGCCCTCGCTGCCGCCAAGAAAGACAATGACTTCATCTATCACGACATCGTACCAGAGATTGCCAACCTCAAGTCTATTGGTTCCGCTGCCATCGCTAAACCTCTGGAAATTCCATCACCATTGTATCCCAAATTCTCAGGTGTGTGTAATTTTCAAGGTCCTAGAGGAATGCTTTTTTTAATGGACATTCATATTTATGTGTCTTTAAAAGGGGTTTGATACCTTTTGTAGATCAAGTTTTTGCCCATGACATGAATCCCTACTCACTTTAAAGGCAGTGGACACTACTGGTAATTATCAAAGACTTGCTTTCACAGTTGGTGTATCTCAACATATGGATAAAATAACAAACCTGTGAAAATTTGAGCTCAATCGGTCATCAAAGTTGCGAGATAACAATGAAAGAAAAATAACCCTTGTCACACGAAGTTGTGTGCGTTTAGACGGTTGATTTCGAGACCTCAAGTTCTAAATCTAAGGTCTTGAAAATAAAATTCATGGAAAATTACTTCTTTCTCAAAAACTATGGCACTTCAGAGGGAGCCGTTTCTCACAATGTTTTATATCATCAACCTCTCCCAATTACTTGTCACCAAGAAAGGTTTTATGCCAATAGTTAGTTTGAGTAATTACCAATAGTGTCCACTGCCTTTAATTGAAGATGCATGTAATATAGTTTACCCGAAGAAGTTCCAGCTTCATTAGAAGTAAAGTTTTTGAGGAAAACAAGTGAAAATCACAGAGCCATGTTTTCAGGAGAGTCGCGTTAATCCATTGTACATGCTGAAAATTTGAAACTGAGAAGCAATTTGTCTCACCGAAACGAAAATTATTCTCGATAAATAGTTTTACTCATGTCTCAAAAATTACACCGCCCCACTCAGAAAGTAATATTTTAAGGGAAGCTTTCTATCATTATTATTTTGAAACCGCTTAAAGTTTAATGTAATTGGGACATTTGTGTTCTTTTTCATTCAAAAATTACCCAAACCCTTGAACATGTCAAATGGAAATCTGAGCAGCTTTTTTTGACTGCCTTGCATGACTAAATTCATTCATTCATTTGAGACCTGAGTCCACTAAAAGAAGGTCTTGAGACAGTTTCAAAACCTACTTCACTGTATTGTGACCACAACTTTTGATATGTCGTGAGTCCCTTTTCTAGCTTTGTCCTCAAAGATGTTTGTTTGATGTTTCTGATTTGTAGATCTTTTTGAGAAACTGGTTCCTTTAGCTGTTCACAACGCACTGGATGCGTTTGAGTCTCGGAAAAATGATATAATAAGCGGAGAGATTAGCAAGCTACGTGAGAGCACACAACTCATGGATAGGTAAGTGCTGCTGAAATAAATGCATGTAAACATTACGGTTGAGATGTTAACCAGTTAGTCTTTTACCCATGAAACAATGTTCAAACCCAATACCAAATTGCTTTCCCCTATAGGTCATGAACCAACACGGCACGCCATTTTGTGGAGTAAAATTTTCGACTTCACAAAATGGCCGACCGTGCTAGTTTGCAAAATAAAAGCAAAACCACGCAATTTCGAGGCATATTTATGTGGATCATTATATTCTACTTTTTTAAACATCTTTCCAACCATATGCATTTCAGAACAAATGGTTTTAAATGCTTTTCTTAGACCAACTCGCCCCATCCAGGGGTGCGTTTTGACAGCTGTAACCAATTGTTTCTGACTGCATAACCAAAACGGTAACCGAGCTCACAACTCGGTTATTGTTTAGTCTGATCAGCAGAACCAACAACCAACAACCGAAACAGTTTTTGGTTACCGCGGCCAAAACTCACCCCAAGTCAACATGTTCTTTTAGATAAAACGGAAGCCCATAGAAAGGAAGAAATTATTTGGGTCTTCCTTTTCTTTAAAACTGTTCAAGGGGAAGTATTGACATTCCTTTTGTTGATGGAACTGTGTTATTTTATCCCCCCTCTACAAAGTGTGACTTAATATTTTAAATTTTCTGCAATTTGTTATATATTTTCTATCTGTGTTAAAGGGTGTAGGACAAAAAAACACAATGTCCACAGATTTACACTGAACTTACACAGTTTGAAGATAATGATAGTAGACAGCTTCCCTAAAAATATTACGTGCTGAGGTGCTGTAGTTTTTGGGAAATTAGTAAAACAATGTGAGACCAAAATTATTTTAAGCGTTTACAAGCGTATTTTCATGACATTGTTTTACCCATTTCTTAAAAACTACAGCACCTCAGTAAGTAATATTTGAAGGGAAGCTTTCCACCATCATTATCTTCAAACCCTGTAATTGAATGTAGGGCAGGTATTTGAATGGTGATGTCATATTCAATACGGTCTATAAGAATTTTTACTTTTGTATTGTCTTTGGCAGTGTTCTGGCATCGTTGAATCTGCCAGCATCTATAGAAGATATGGGTGGGTCGACGGTCCCACCTTCTGTCTTGCAGAAGTCCACCGCAGTACGTGAGAAGGGAGGCATAGCCAGCATTGATAAACTCTTTAATGATATGCCAGATCTGCTGAAGAGGAACACAGAAATCCTTAACGAGGTGAGATGACTTTCTGTTGAACCAGCTGCTGATTTAACGAAACTCAATGAATAATCCTAGCTCTAGTTAGGACAAGTAACTCGCCCTAACTTAGGATTAATCTTAAGGTTTACACGATACGGTACAAGGCTGGGACTGGCCCTAAGTCCTAGATTAATCCTAAGTCAACGGCAGTATTAGGCCTAAGCAGCTAGTGCAACTACTGATTGCATAGTCGAGTTGCGACTACCGCTTTTCAACTCTTTGCTCTGTTGGCGTTTTATTCCATTTCTGTTTAAAGACACTGAACGCTATTGGTCATTGTCAAAATCCAGTCTTTTCACTTGGTGTATCTCAACATATGCATAAAATAACAAACCTGTGAAAACTTGAGCTCGATTGGTCGTCGGAGTTGTGAAGTAACTATGAAAGAAAAAAACACTCTTGTTACATGAAGTTGTGTGCTCGTAGATGCTTGATTTCGAGACCTCAAAATCTTAACTTTAGGTCTTAAAATCAAATCCGTGGAAAATTACTTCTTTCTCAAAACGTTGTCACTTCAGAGGGAGCTGTTACTCACAATGTTTTATACTACCAACCTCTCCCCATTACTCGTTACGAAGTGAGGTTTTATGCTGATAACTATTTTGAGTAATAACCAATAGTGTCCACTGCCTTTAATCGATGTCATGCAAAATGTGCTAACGTTTTTTTTCACTATTTCTCGTCACCTTGACAGCCTGATCGTATTAGACTTCTCCACGTTTGTCAGTTTGTGTGTTATGGTGGATGACGTAAAGTTCTTACACTGCCAGCAATTGTTTTGTTAGCAAAAACCAATTCTGTAATGTTCCTTTAAAAGAAGTTTTGACTCGTTTGTCCTTTCTCAGTGAGCACTTTATTCATTTGTTTTTAAATCGATGTCATGCAAAATGTGTAAATATTTTTTTTCACGGTTTTCTCGTGACCCTGATAGTCGATCATCTCAAACTTCTATATTGGTGTATAACATTAAGTGCTTACACTGTCAGCAACTGTTTTGTAAGCTAAAAACCAATTTTGTAATGTTCCTTTAAAATAAGGTATGACCCATTTGTCCTTGCAGTCATTACGTCTACTCGACGAGGAAAGCAAAAGCGATGACGAGATGAGAGAACGATTCAAGGAGCGATGGACCCGTCTCCAGTCAGGGCAATTAACGACCCCACTTCGTACGGAGTCGTCCAAGTATCGTACCATCCTTAATAATGCTATACAGGCAGATGGTGTCGTCAGGGAGAAGTACAATGTCAACAGGGAGTTCATTGTCATTCTGTCTAAGGACCAGGTATTGATGAAATGCACTTATTCTTAGGTTTGATTTGTTAAATTTATTTTACTTTCATACATTTCATGGGAAAAAAAATGACGGGTCTAATACTTCTTGGAGGCAACGGAGGTGTTGCCTCCTTGCCCCCCTGGTTAATGCCTTGGTGCCCTGGAAATGCTCCAGTAGAAGTTTCCCCATAAGGTACCCTTTACCAAAACTTTATCTGCGAAAAGGGTCCCATTGAAATACCGCCAAAAATCTGGAGCTTTTTTTTTCTACACGCAGCAGGACGAATAATTTGTATTTGGAGTACACAGTCTGAGAAACTGAGAATAACGTTTGTCAAATTGGGGTGAAATCTGGTATCCTTTTCCTTAGCCACATTACTTTGAAGTGAAACCCTTTCTCAAAATGCTTTTTACTTTCAAAAGCTGGTGTACATGAATGTCTCCCTAAGGAACTATTTATTGCTATTCATTTTAAGAGTGACTCCCAAATGTACACTCCTTTAAGCAACACATCGAGAGGGCAGAGTAAAAGATTTTGAGAATGCAGAAGGCAATGAAGGTTGACTTGGCTTCCAAACAAGTCGTTTGAGTTAGTACCTCACTGCGCATGTACGTTGCTGATCAGTAGTCCACTAAATGTGCGCATTCGAACTTGCTCCATGTCATGACAGATGTACTTCCTTTGACCATAGTTCCATGCTTTGACCTACAGAAGGATTTAGGTGCCGCCCTGCCTGCAGCAAGTGCTGCAGCAGCACTCAAGGACAACCCGGCTGTTCAGTCACTGCGGAGTCTCATGAAGCAAGTGGAGTCCATCAAAGCGGAACGTGAAGTCACCGAGGCGGAACTCAAAAACACCAAGTGTGACATGAGTAAGTCCCTTGTTAATCTGTCGCAATTGAATGGGAGACTTTTTGAAAGCTCTGCCGCTAGAGGGCAGCAGACCTACCTGGTAATGGTGCACAACTCCCATAGCAAACAAATTCAAAAATACTCAGCACATATTTAGAAGTCTTTCAGCCTCTTGAAAATTCACCAGACAACTGAACTTCAGATTTCTTCTCATTTTTTGGTAAGTCAGCAGTTTGAAATTTTTGCTAATTACCCTAGAAAAAACACCCCTAACAACTCATGCAAACAGCTTGTTATCCTTGGGGATCTCGTGTCCAGTACGTCTGGTTCCAGAACAGTTTGGTTTATACTGCGTACCAAATGTTTGGCATTGTGTTTTGAAATACAAAATACAGTTGGACTAAATCATAGATATAGAATATAAGAACTAGATCGGCCGCGCGTACATCTGCTCCATAGACCTTTTCGCAAATACCGGGGCGCGCGCGTAAAGCTTGGAATTAGGTGTCTTGCTGGTATCCAAATTTGATCCATATATATCCCACAATGCACCTCATTCAACAGTCTGCGCTTGCGCGTTGGTATTTGCGATAAGGTCTATAAGCCGTACACAAACATTTCTATTTTTTCATGGACGCGCTTAAAAGTCACGTGCTGGTGGCAACGCCCAGAAAATGAACATGGGAGATAGGCCTTTAACCACAGTATGGACGCGCTAAAAGTCACGTGCTGGTAGAAGATACACGTTGGAGATAGGCTAATGGCTGCCCCCATGCCAGAACCCGCGTATGTACGCACGGCCGATCTAGTTATTTCATTCTGTATCTATGGACTAAATCTAAATAATAAAAAAAACACGCAATACACAAAGTATTTGTTGACAAGTGCTGTTGCTGACCGTTACTCTCATGCTTCTCCTATTCCGAAATCGTTGACATTACCTGGTGAAGAGTGCCATCTCTTGGTGATTGGCAGAAAGTTTCCCGTTGCTCATGGATTGTGACATGACGACCAGCGATTTTGCACCATAGTAATACCCAGAAACTGTGCACCAACAACGAACATCGAATGTATATTTGCCAAAGATTCTACAGGAATACACCTACCATGTCCAATATGTGGCAGAGGGAGTCCCCAAACTCTTGAGCAACACACTTAAAGACACTGGACACTATTGGTAATTGTCAAAGACTAGTCATCTCACTTGGTGTATCTCAACATATTCATAAAATAACAAACCTGCGAAAATTTGAACTTAATTGTGCGTCGAAGTTGCGAGATAATAATGAAAGAAAAAGCGCCCTTGTCACAGGAAGTTGTATGCTTTCCGATGCTTGATTACGAGACCTCAAATTCTAAATCTGAGGTCTCAAAATCAAATTCGTGGAAAATTACTTTTTTCTCGAAAACTACATTACTTCAGAGGGAGCCGTTTCTCGTAATGTTTTAAACAATCAAACCTCTCCCAATTACTCGTTACCAAGAAAGGTTTTATGGTAATAATTATTTTGAGAAGTTACCAATAGTGTCCACTGCCTTTAATCATTATTGCTTTGTACTTTGGATGGGACGTAAAGCCTTAGGTCCTGTGTGTTTTGCAATGCACGTAAAACGAGATGGGGGTTTGTCCTGGTGTTCCTGGTTTGATTGGCTGCATATTGCACCACAGCACCTTGTAAACTATTGCATGGTACTATGAAAATGAATAAGTGCCACACTTCAACACGCACCTTGTAGAAAAAAAAATGAGTGCTTTGAGACACTTTCTTGGTGAAGAGTAATGGGGCGAGGTTGATAGTATAAAACATTGTGAGAAACAGCTCCCTCTGAAGTGACATAGTTTTCGAGAAAATAGTAATTTTCCACGAATTTGATTTCGAGACCTCAGGTTTAGAACTTGAGGTCTCGAAATCAACCATCCAAACGCACACAACTTCAGGTGACATGGGTGTTTTCTTCTTTCATTATTATCTCGCAACTTTGATGACCGATTGAGCTCAAATTTTCTCAGGTTAGTTATTTTATGGGTATGTTGAGATACACCAAATGGGAAGACTAGTCTTTGACAACTACCAATAGTGTCCACTGCCTTTAGGAACTCCATATTATTATTCTTTGTTGTCTTTATATCTACACAGCATCAAAGTTCCTCGGTGCCTTGGCATCCGACGGAGCAATTGATGAGGAGTCAATCTCGGTTGAGGATTTGGATCGTATGTTCTCTCCGCTCATCCAACAAGTCCAAGAAAGCATTCACAGACAGGAAGTCTTGCTCAATAATGTCCAGGTCAGAAAAATAATAATATTCACGAGAAGAAGAAGAATCATTTTCTTCGTTTTTAATAAGGGAATAAAAGGGTAGTGAAGGGTTCTTACACGGCCGTTTAAAGCCGCCAGGGTCAAATTGCTGTGATGGCAACGGCCCTGCAAGGTTTTAAACAGACGTTTTAGAACGAGTCACTTCTCTTTTATTCCCATTCATAAATGCTCCTTTTGGTAAAAAACATAAAAAAATACAATTACAGACACTTTGACAGTTGAAAGTTCGAGGTTTGAAATATTTGTTTTAAAAATTTTGTGAAGAGTCTGTTGCGCGTGGGTTGTGTGTAGACTACGCGCGCACGGTTAGAAGTAGACTACGCGCTGTTACTAATAGCTATGAGTTTCGTTCCGCGTGATATCTTGCGCGCCTGACATGCGGAAGCCAGCCGGTTATAAACACTGGTCATTATCAACCATTTAAACACCCCCACGTGACGTGCTCTCAACCAATAGGAGTAGAGAAACTGTCTGGGGTATTTATGAATTTCTTTTATCAGAGATCTCCTAACATCACAAGGCCCAGACAGCCACTTCAAGGTGAGGCATTAAACTGGTTTTGGCTATTAAGTTCTACTGCCACCACAGGCACGCTGCCGCCTACTCCTGGGGCTGAAACAGGGTGACCACCTTTACAGTCTATAAGGATGTAGGCATGGGTATCATCCACTAGGAGCCTGCAGCCGATTTCACGAAACTCCAGGATCAATCCTATCTCGAGTTAGGACGAGTAACCCGTCCTAACTTAGGATGAGTTCAATGCGTCCTACGTGTTTTGATACAGAACTGAACCCGTCCTAAGTCCTAGGAAGAGTTCTAACTTTTTTACAAAGCCATTATGGTGAAGTTAGTTGCTCAAGGGCACAAGTGTCATGACCGGATATCAACGTATGCAAAATATCGAAGACACGTGATGCGCTGTGAAAATTTGGAGCATGTCGAACCCCCGAAAAAATATTGAGCTGGTTCAAAATATCTCGGCGTACTGAAAGTTGCCCGTAAGTCTGTGGTATGTTAGACATACGTTGGCATACACTGACATACGTGAGAGTTACGTGTTACCCATAGGTTGGTTAAAATTTGGAGCATGTCGAACCCCCGAAAAAATATTGAGCTAGTTCAAAATATCTCGGCGTACTGAAAGTTGCCCGTAAGTCCGTGGTACGTTAGATATACGTTGGCATACACTGACATACGTGAGAGGTATGTTACCCATAGGTTGGTATATGTTGGTGTTTGTCGGCTAATGAGATGATAACGTATATATACATATATATGCCGTATGGCTAACCTATGCATGATGGATCACCAACGAGTCTCAACAGATGCTGACGTATCCACTTATGCCTGGCGATTGTGTAACATTATACAAATATTGACCAGTTTTAACAATTGCACGAGTATTAGCAGTCAATATTTGTTTTAGAACACCCAAAACATTTCTAAATACTGTACTATTAAGTTACTTATACAGACCTGAATGCTACAATCCACGGACGACGCGAATACAGATTGCGAAAACTTTTACTGTGCTGCATGTAGTGTCATGTAATCCGAAATCGTTCCAGACTATTAATTTATCATCCTCGTACACGCAATAGACGTCTGGGTATTGCACGCCGTGTGATAGTCTTCAGACTAGCGCACGGCAAACCGATGCACTATCACATGGCAAACCGATGCACTATCACACGGCCGACTTCTAGTAAAACTAAGACATATCATGTGACGCGCTCGCGCTCTAAACCAATGAAAAGGCAGAATATTGGTAAGGGGTGTTATAAACATAACTTTGTTATAAGTTAGTGATACGCTATCAATACATTAGTCATACGCTATGTATGTACATTCAATAAGCTATGGATACGCTATGGATACATCAATTTTCCCGATGGGAAGTTCGTCGTTCTTGGACTTTGACAATTGTGTTGCACTATTTTGTGTGTACGTCGGCATATGTGTAGGTGAATCGCCATGGTGTGACAGGCCCATAGAGGATAAAGTAGGATTTTGGAGGGTAAGGGTTTCACACCCCACCCGATCGCTACACCCCATTACATAATTGCCATTGGAATCATACTTGCTGGGTAATTATCAAGATGTAAACATTGATTTATTATTTTTGTCTTTGTTTTTGTTTATGTCTGTAGGATGCCAACACCCGTTTCTGTACAGCCAAGCAGTCTAACACATCGGCCAGTAACCGTGAAGAGGTTCTATGTAAGCTGGCTGCGGCTCATAATGCATACATGGAACTCACTGCAAACCTCACAGAAGGAACCAAGGTAGCTGTACATTAGTGTCATTGTCAAGACAACACTAAAACACTAATATGAGCATCGTTGTCAAGACAACACTAAACACTAACATGAGCATCGTTGTCAAGACAACACTAAAACACTAACATGAGCATCGTTGTCAAGACAACACTAAAACACTAATATGAGCATCGTTGTCAAGACAACACTAAACACTAACATGAGCATCGTTGTCAAGACAACACTAAAACACTAACATGAGCATCGTTGTCAAGACAACACTAAAACACTAATATGAGCATCGTTGTCAAGACAATATTAAAACACTAACATGAGCATTGCTGTCAAGACAACACTAAAACACTGACATGAGCATCGTTGTCAAGACAACACTAAACACTAACATGAGCATCGTTGTCAAGACAACACTAAACACTAACATGAGCATCGTTGTCAAGACAACACTAAACACTAACATGAGCATCGTTGTCAAGACAACACTAAACACTAACATGAGCATCGTTGTCAAGACAACACTAAAACACTAACATGAGCATCGTTGTCAAGACAACACTAAAACACTAATATGAGCATCGTTGTCAAGACAACACTAAACACTAACATGAGCATCGTTGTCAAGACAACACTAAACACTAACATGAGCATCGTTGTCAAGACAACACTAAACACTAACATGAGCATCGTTGTCAAGACAACACTAAAACACTAACATGAGCATCGTTGTCAAGACAACACTAAAACACTAACATGAGCATCGTTGTCAAGACAACACTAAACACTAACATGAGCATCGTTGTCAAGACAACACTAAACACTAACATGAGCATCGTTGTCAAGACAACACTAAAACACTAACATGAGCATCGTTGTCAAGACAACACTAAAACACTAATATGAGCATCGTTGTCAAGACAATATTAAACCACTAACATGAGCATTGCTGTCAAGACAACACTAAAACACTAACATGAGCTCGCTGTCAAGACAACACTAAAACACTAATATGAGCATCGCTGTCAAGACAACACTAAACCACTGACATGAGCATCGTTGTCAAGACAACACTAACACACTGACATGAGCATCGTTGTCAAGACAACACTAAAACACTAATATGAGCATCGTTGTCAAGACAACACTAAAACACTAATATGAGCATCGTTGTCAAGACAACACTAAACCACTAACATGAGCATCGTTGTCAAGACAACACTAAACCACTAACATGAGCATCATTGTCAAGACAACACTAAACCACTAACATGAGCATTGTTGTGAAGACAACACTAAACCACTAACATGAGCATCGTTGTCAAAACAACACTAAAACACTAATATGAGCATCGTTGTCAAGACAACACTAAAACACTAATATGAGCATTGTTGTGAAGACAACACTAAACCACTAACATGAGCATCGTTGTCAAAACAACACTAAAACACTAATATGAGCATCGTTGTCAAGACAACACTAAAACACTGACATGAGCAACGTTGTCAAGACAACACTAAAACACTAACATGAGCAATGTTGTCAAGACAACACGAAAACATTAACATGAACAACATCGTTGTCAAGACGACACTATATCACAAACATGAGTGTTGTTGTTAAGGCAACTTTAAAGCACTATATCTTGAGCGTCAATTATTGAGCACAACACTTGAGTTTGAATAAAGAATTTCTGCCTAGGAGACAAAAAAACCCAAAACACTAAAGCACTATCTTGAGCATTGTTGTCAAGACAACACTAACATGAGTATCGTTGTCAAAACAATACTAACATGAGCATCGTTGTCAAAACAACCCTAACAAGAGTATAGTTGTCAAGACAACACTAACAAGAGTATCGGTGTCAAGTCACTACTAACATACTTATAGGGCATGGTTTTCAAAACTACACCAACACACTAACATAAGCATCAGATAGCTGTTTCTCTGCCTTAGACAGTCTTAGTGTAGTCAAATCTAAAGCCTGTTGCAATAAGCTGGTCTTAGAGTCTGTGATGAGTAGTGAAACACGAACAAACATCCTTCAACTTTGTTAGGTACAAGGGCTGCCATTTTTCATGACGCACTGACAACGTCAACAAATTTCAAATCATTGGCAACCAGCCTTCATTTGCACCTGTCGAGGGTTGCATGAAGTCCAGAGAGATTCTCTACTAGTTTTAGTTAAGAAATTTGGTGACAATTTGGAAAACAAAAACTTTGGGACGAAATTAAAGACCAAGTCAACATTATCAACCCTGCTGTAAGAACACACGAAGACATCAAGAAAAAAATGGAAGGATTTAGTAGCGTTGTAGGGCTCTTTGCATGAATTAAATTATCAACAACTCACAGATGTAGGGCCATGTTTAAACTCAAAACAATTGATTATAGCCAGCTCAGCGCAGGTTAAGTTTTGAAGACTCACTATTCATTAAAGACCAGCCGTCGATTTCACCAAACTCTGCCTAACTTAGGACGGGGTCAGTGCCGTATCAAAATACGTAGAACCCATTGAACCCATCCTTAGTTAGGGCGGGTTACTCGTCCTCACTCGAGTTAGGATTAATCCAAGCGTTTCGTGAAATCGGCTGCAGGTTATTGAAATGAGTCTTTAATTAAAGACTGTCTAAGCGTATGTTGAGTTAACCGGCTATAGACCTGATGCTGATCAAAGTCCTTTAATTTAACCAAATCATGTGATATTTATAAACACCAATCACAACTTGTTGCTCTTTCCCTCGCTGTCCAGTTCTACAACGACCTGACCCAGGTGCTGGTCCGGTTCCAAGGAAAGGTCAGCGACCTCTGCTTTGCTCGCAGGACGGAAAAGGAGGAGCTCCTGAGGGACCTGACTCAGAGTATCGCCAACCAGCCGTCATCTCCTCCCCCTGTCACCCCAGCGCATCACACCCAAGGTGAGTAGATTAATCACATCAATAGAGGGCGCTGTCAGCTACATGTACTGGAAAAGTGACTCATCAGCAGAGTTAGGCTGAGTTCGAGTTAGCAGCTGCGCCTACGGCTACTGCTGTTGCTAAGGGTGTTGCTAAGGACCTCCTATACCTCAGTGTATGATGACGCGGAAATCTAGCTGTAGCTGTGTCCCCAATTTGGATTTGGGCTTATTTTATGTTTTGGTTGGTGCACCTTTTCCATTGTTGATATTTGGATTCGGGCTTATTTTATGTTTTCGTCGGTGCACCTTTTCCATTTGTTGATTTAAACAAAGTGCGCCTGTCGGCATGGCCTGCCGAATGTTAGCAAAACTAAGTTAGGACTAGTCGTCCTAAGTTAGGACTAGTCCTAGTCTTAACTCTGTGTGAAAGCGACCCCTGCTCTTTGATCTACATGTACTTGTCTAGTGCTGAGGACACTGTTTCCAATAACTCTGTGAAATCTTAACCGAAAGACGGAATAGGGGTTAGGGGTTACCGAAAGGTGGAAATGCCATCATTTCATCATACCTCCTTAAATTTATCATCCTAGTTTCAGACCTTTCTTGTCAGCAATGACTCTTGCCCCTAGTTAAGCGTGGTTGGTATTGCTACAAGGATTTGCCGTAATCCAGTTTATGGAGAGATTGCTTTACCAATAAGGGCTCAAAACTTACACTAGACCACAAGCCTGGAGCCAATGGTTTTAGAGTCGGGCCAGTAAACTCACAATGGGATGATCCTGGTGGTCTTTTTAATTTTTTTTATTTGAATAAGATATTTCATTGTGTAATATCTTTGTGGGATAATCTTCTCTGAATGCTTGTTCAACTCATTTTGATTCTGGTACTGTAATTCTGAGCTGCAATCCATACAGTCTTGTAGAATTTCCCCCCCCCCCCCCCCCCCAGTAAACTCACAATAGGACAATCCCGGTGGTATTTTTATTTTTTTCATTTGAACAAGACATCTCTATGTGTAATATCTTTATGGGATAATCTTCTCTGAATGCTTGTTCAACTCATTTTGATTCAGGGCTTGTCAGATAAATTATGGGCCAGTAAAAATGTTGAGCTGCAATCCATGCAGTCTTGTAGAATTTTCCCCCAGTAAACTAACAATGGGACAAGCCCGGTGGTATTGTTTGTTTTTATTTGAATAAGATATTTCATTGTAATATCTTTGTGGGATAATCTTCTCAGTGCTTGTTCAACTTGATTAGATTCTGGGCTTGTAAAAAAGATAAATTATGGGCCAGTACAAAAATTTGAGCTGCAATCCATGCAGTCTTGCAGAATTTTCCCCCAGTAAACTCACAATGGGACAAGCCCGGTGTTATTGTTTGTTTTTATTTGAATAAGATATTTCATTGTAATATCTTTGTGGGATAATCTTCTCAGTGCTTGTTCAACTTGATTAGATTCTGGGCTTGTAAAAAAGATAAATTATGGGCCAGTACAAAAATTTGAGCTGCAATCCATGCAGTCTTGCAGAATTTTCCCCCAGTAAACTCACAATGGGACAAGCCCGGTGGTATTGTTTGTTTTTATTTGAATAAGATATTTCATTGTAATATCTTTGTGGGAACATCTTCTCTGATTGCTTGTTCAACTCATCTTGATTTTTGTCTTGTGAGATAAATTCTGCAGCCGATTTCACAAAACGCTAGGATTAATTCTATCTCGAGTTAGAAAGAGTAATTCGTCCTAACCTAAGATTATTCCTAAGTTGGGAAGAGTTTGGTGAAATCGACGGCAGGTCCAGTATATGTTTTGAGCTACTATCCATTCGGTCTTCCCCCCAAATTTGAGCCCTGCTCGTACAGGCGCTGTAAATATGCAGCTGTGAATGTTTGTGTTATTGGATCGTAACGATGTCTCCCACCATGCATGTTTGTTTGATAGAGGCAGCCCGATGCTCATTAACTGATTTCCCGTCCCATCCCATCCCAATTGACAACTCTTTGTCACCCATCCTGCTTATCTACCGCTGTTTCATGTACTCTTAAAAGCCACTGGACACCTTTGGAAATTGTCAAAGACGAGTATTCTCACTTGGTGTATCCTAACATATGCATAAAATAACAAATCTGTGAAATTATTTTGGACTCAATTGGTCATAGGGGTTGCAAGAGAATCATGAAAGGAAAAAAAACATTCTTGTTGCACAAATGTGTGTGCTCTCAGATGATTAGAAAAGGCTTCAGCCTCAAATTCTTTTAATATTTTAGTGAGAAATACACCCTTGGAAGTTGCAATTGTTTTTACCAAGCCTATCTAGCAAGGTTGTAGCTACACTAGGGCAAATTGTATGCCGGCTAATTTTGTCGAGGGCGGGTGTATCTAGTGCAGCGAAGCACCTCACGACCAGGGTCTAGGGGCCTGCTTATGGGCAGTGGACACTAATGGTAATTGTCAAAGACTAGCCTTCACAATTGGTGTATCTCAACATATGCATAAAATAACAAACCTGTGAAAATTTGAGCTCATTCGGTCTTCGAACTTGCGAGATAATAATGAAAGAAAAAAACACCCATGTCACACGAAGTTTTGTGCGTTTAGATGGTTGATTTTGTGACCTCAAGTTCTAAATCTGAAGTCTTGAAAATCAAATTCGTGGAAAATTACTTGTCTCTCGAAAACTACAACACTTCAGAGGCAGCCGTTTCTCACAATGTTTTATACTATCTCTCTCTCCCCGTTTCTCATCACCAAGAAAGGTTTTATGCTAAAAATTATTTTGAGTAATTACCAATAGTGTCCACTGCCTTTAAGGGGGCCCTATAGGGTTCAAGGGACAGCGTCTTCCCAAGCTGACGGGTTTGTGCTGTTTTTTATTGCTTTTATGGGCTCCCCAGGCTCTCTCCTGCTCATATTTGTGCCATTGTCAGAGGCAAAAACAGGTGCAGTAGCACAGCTGATCTTTTGAGGTCCCTGACTAAACGAAAAGTATGGGTGCGTTCGTTTAGCTTCCCTGGGTCGACCCCGGTGTGTGGCGTTTTTTTTTTTCCAGGATGAACGTGGGTAATTATCTGCACTGTTCGTCCTGGAAAAAGAAAACGCCACACACCGGGGTCGACCAAGGGAAGCTAAACGAACGCACCCACTACTTAAAAAAATTAACAAACAATAATATATACATGTATCATGCTACATATTGAGTGGGCGAAGATATTTTGTTTCAGCAAAACGAAAATCTCGCCCTCGCAAATTACCAACTGGCACGTGACCAAAAAAACACAGTTTTCAAAGAAGTCATAAATAATGTCAATCTAGTAAAGCAGTTTTTTTTTTCTTCAATTATCAGAAGACAGGTTGAGTATTTGTGGTTTACAGAAAATAACTTAAATTACATTTGGTATGAAGACTGATTGACAGAGTTTGGTTATCTGAAAATAAATTGACAATCTGTGGGTGTTAGAAACTTAGTTGAACGATGATACTTCGCGACACCCCACGCCAAAATCAGGCATTTCTTGGAAATAGTGAAGTGACACATAAAGTATGAGCCTTATTATCATTAGTATTGATGGCTAGGATTAATAAAAATTGAACCGAACCACTGTGACTCAAAAGCCTATCAAACCAAACTCGAAATGTTTAAACAAATAATTGCTAAACAGTATAAGAGAAATTTGGAAATATTGAAAAATAAATTAATAAGCACGCAGCAAAGATGTGATTTGGTAAAATGTTTTAATATTTCGGTCCGTAGCAGGATAGTGAGCGATCTGCAAATGACACAGCATGGGTTCTGGGCATATTAAACTTGGGAGAAGATGTATATGATCTAGGCTGTCTGCATACTGGTTGCAGCTGTAGTTAAGTTAGATATGTATGATGGTGACTGTTTATGAAGAGCTTTGTACACAAGAAGAACAACTTTGAATTTGATTCACTGTTGTATGGGGAGCCAGTGAGGAGTAATGAGTTCCGATGTGATTGAGTTTCAGTGCAGTCAGTCAGTCACTATGTCAGGCAGCTTGTCATTTGAAAGAATGCTTTGCATTTTGTTGTGACTGGTAATCTTTCTTATTGTCAGCAAACTCGTTTTGTGGTTAGGCAGTTTTTTGCCTCATGAAGTTCCTACCCACTGAGGCCTTCTTGGTGAACCTGAGCATCAATGTCGTCAGTGCAAACAGTCAGTCATTCTGTCATCAGTTCTCTTACTAGTTTGATACCCCTAACCCTTAGGCTGAGGGGTGGCGACAGCTAATCTTGACATCACCATCTTTGTCTGTTAGTCTCAGCTCTGGGATCTTCCCTGTTTTGATCTCTGAGCCTCTCTAGGGACTTAGTCCAAACTCCTGGTTCTGGATCTGCCTCCAGCCGATGGGGCTTCTGAATTTGTCAAATTAGAAACTTTGTGTTTCCTGCACGCGGATAGCTTCAAATGGTAATCGGAACCTAAACTTGGATCAGAGATGAAGAGCCAATTTCTTAAAGGCAGTGGACACTATTAGTAATTACTCAAAATAATTTTTAGCACAAAATCTTACTTGGTAACGAGCAACAGAGAGCTGTTGATGGTATTAAATATTGTGAGAAACAGCTCCTTCTGAAGAAACGTAGTTTTTCAGATAGAGGTAATGCCTCACTCAAAACAAACGAGTTGCCCAAGAAATTTTTTCCCTAAAGCAAATATTTCATTGTAACAGTTACAACCAATTGAAATTGGTGTAAATTCGGCTCCCAATATGTTTTGGCTACGCAAGACTTTTCGGTGCTTGAGAAATTTTGTTTGCTGAATGGCTTGACGAACTTAAGCCTAGGTCTGTCAAAAGGTCTTGATGTGTAATAATGCCCTAGGCAAAGATGCAAGTATGGTTCACTGACCTTAACTTAGGCATCATAATTGGAATCGTGGACACGACCTGAGGCCCATCCAATTTGTTAAGACACGAGTCCAGGTTTTTATTTTTTAGGGGCCTGGATTGATTGAATATTTGCCCAGGTCAATTATAATCACTTTGTTTGTGGCTGTGGCTGGATGACTGAAAACACCTATTCTTTAACACTATCACTGTAGGCTTTAGCCATACATGTAGCTGAAGTCGCTTGAATCAGATATGGCTTAACTCTCATTTCACCAAAAAAGAAACAGGCTGCTTTTGCCCTCCCTCAGCGGGCAATGTCGGTGGCTTTGGGTAGGTTACTTCCTAATCACTGCAAAGGCCTGTTCTTCAATATTGTATCTGCAGCCGAGTGTACATAGCCTTGGTACAAAACCAAGAAGTTCGAAAAGGGCAGGGCCCAATTTGATAGAGCTACATAAGCACAAAAAGCAGCTAAGCACAACAAAAGTATGCTTACCAGAATAAGGTTACAAGCTGAACTACCATATGACGTGCACAGTTTGTGACTGGACTGCTCATTTCTGCTTAGCAGACATATGTTAAGCAAAATTTTCTGCTTTAAAGTACAGTGTAGATCTATGAACTTTGGTCCAGTTGTCTTTTATTCGGACACATCCTTTGGTTACATTAGTACACATTTACTGCCATGCATCCAAGATTTCCTTAAAAGTCTTGACAACTGTTCTGGCAGGTGTAGCCACGGTTCACTGAGAACCTTATCTAGACTTAATATTGGAATCGAGGGAATGACTTGAGGGGGGCCATCTTGTCTACATTTAGAGCCATGAGTCATTGAAAACGTTGTGGATGAGAGATCAAATGTCTGCTCGGTTCATGACGGGTGATATTCATCTGCTTCTGGTTGTGTTCAGGCTATTACTCCCCTCAGACCCTCCATGCTCAGACTAACTCATTTTGTTGTTTTCAAGGGTTTTTGGTGTCTTTGTTTTCTCCGCATGGACTGAATGAATGAATAAATAAATGAATTGTTTTCTGTGATCACAGTCTCAAACCATGATATTAACTTAAATATTTTTACATGAGTCAGACTCAGAAGTACTTTTTTTTTCTTTCAAGTTTAACAAATTTTTTGGTATTATTTTGAACATGTTCGTCAGTTTTCGACCAAGGACAGAATGTTGAGGCTGAATATAATACGCCTACTGGATGTGAAGGTATACAATCAACCATCACCTCAGTTGCCAAATAATTGCTCAGAGCCACATTAATTTTTGTCCATTTGTACCACGCTTCACTCACTTGCTGACACCCCAACCAGAGCACAAATTTTCATTTTATAGTGTGAGTTCTAGTCATTCATTCATTTTTCAATCACAAATGTTTATTTCCATGTTATTCAAGGATAAATTTTCAAATTTAATAGGATACAAATGGTGAATGCTTTTGAATGCAATGGTGAGAATATTTTCATGAGTTGAAAGACGGATTGTTATCAAAACTTGTGACGTGTGTGTGTTTGCGCACATGTCTGCTCGGGTGCCGATTTAACATGCATTGCAAACGCAGTGCACGACATGGTATCATAAATCCTGCGCCTTACGTGAGAATGCACGCATATGCACGAAAGACGCAAGAATACAACCAGTCCCTATCCAACCCCCCCCCCCCCCACTGTTACCTTCCTCTTTGTTCATTGCAAATGCAGTGCATGACATGGTATCATAAATCCTGCGCCTTACGTGAGAATGCACGCATATGCACGAAAGACGCAAGAATACAACCAGTCTCTATCCACTCCCCCTCCCCCCACTGTTACCTTCCTCTTTGTTCATTGCAAATGCAGTGCATGACATGGTATCATAAATCCTGCGCCTTACGTGAGAATGCACGCATATGCACGAAAGACGCAAGAATACAACCAGTCTCTATCCACTCCCCCTCCCCCCACTGTTACCTTCCTCTTTGTTCATTGCAAATGCAGTGCATGACATGGTATCATAAATCCTGCGCCTTACGTGAGAATGTACTCATATGCACGAAAGACGCAAGAATACAACCAGTCCCTATCCAACCCCCCCACTGTTACCTTCCTCTTTGTCCATTGCAAATGCAGTGCATGACATGGTATCATAAATCCTGCGCCTTACGTGAGAATGTACTCATATGCACGAAAGACGCAAGAATACAACCAGTCCCTATCCAACCCCCCCACTGTTACCTTCCTCTTTGTCCATTGCAAATGCAGTGCATGACATGGTATCATAAATCCTGCGCCTTACAAGAGAATGTACGCATATGCACGACAGACGCAAGAATACAACCAGTCCCTATCCAACCCCCCCACTGTTACCTTCCTCTTTGTTCATCCCCTGCTTTCTCTGTGTGTGCTTTCATCTTTATCATCTTTTTCCACTTGACTGGTTTGGTTACACCGGTATTCCTGTGTATGATTGTAGTGTTGTCAGCTAGCCTTCGAGAAAGACTTTGTTAGTGTCGAAATGTGCGGCCACTAAGAATGGTTTTTTTCCTCCAGAATACAAACAAAATAGTTAATTTGTTGAGAGCTGCATTATTTCATGAAAATTACAAGTTAATGAGGACTAAAACGGCATAAGCACGAAAAGACAAAGCTTATGAGCGGAATGACTTAATTATAAATTAAAGATTCTACCGACAGAAGAGATAAGTGTTATAACAAGTGCTGTGATCTTGCCTCTTTTGGAATAGCGCTATAATAAGCACTGTTTAGTATTATTATTTTGTTATTAAAGCCATTATACACTTTCGGTAAACAGTATTGTCCAAGTCCCACACTTCGTGTATCACAACTTATATATAAAATAACAATCCTGTGGAAATTTAGGCTCAATCGGACATCGGAGCCAGGAGAAAATAACGGGAAAACCCACTCCTGTTTTCGCGCGTTTCGCCGTGTCATGACATGTGTTTATAACAAATCCGTAATTCTCGTTAACGAGAATTTATATTGTTTCACCGTTTTCTCAAAAAGTAAAGCATTTCATGGACTAATATTTCAAGAGAAGTCTTTCACCAATACCTTCTGTAAACCCTGTAAATTATTTGTAAATATGTGAACTTTTTTTTTTTTTTCTGTACCGAAAGGGTCCAATGGCTTTAACATCAACAAGAAAGTGAAAGGTTTATGTGTGTCAACAAATGTCTAGCGAGAAACGTAATCAGACTACAAACTGACAAATCAAAAAGCAAAGGGAGTAACTGTATATAAAGACATGAGAAGGAAGTGACATGTTTTTTATGGAATGATCTTGAGTCATAAGACACATTATTTTCAGCAAGGTTCATTCATTCCTTTTGTTTTCAACAGAGCTATCAGTTGATACCCCATGTACATTATTCATCTAATTATACAGCCCTTTGTGTGTGTGTAGAAAAACAGGGAGTAACATTCAATATTTTGTAAGAGCTTTTGCTAAGAGTTGCATTGCTTGATTTCTCACCAAAAGACAAAAACGGTTTATAAATTTGTTCACTGAGCTAGCTTTGACAGATGACAGAAGATGGTGTTACAATTATAAAAAAATAAAACAAAATAAAAAAAGCCCATAATACAGTATGCCAGTATGCCACGCATTATGCACAAAATACTTGTTCATTTGTTGTACATTGCTGCCAGTAGCTGGTGATAGAAGGGGCCTGACAACAGCTCAACAAGTTGACCTGACAAGACCGGACTCAAACCCACACGCTGCTTCAGCTTGTCAGAAGCACCAAAGCTTGAACCCAGTAGCCTTTTTGAGGTATGGTGGCAACTTTAGGAGTGCACTGTTTGGTTTGGGTGTTATGACCCAATTCACCTCATCATCAGAATAATCTTGGATGTGCCCTATCGGTGGGCAATGTCCTTGTGCGTTATTCAGTGAAGTGCGCATTTTTTGGTGACGCAGCATTTACATGTAAACCTATTGCAACCAAAATGGTGAGACGTTCGCGCAAGGGGTCAATACAGACAAGTTTACCTAACCAAATAGTGTTGCATAGTGTCCATTATATACCTCATGTATAGAATCCTCTAATCTGATTGGTTAAAAATGGAGTCGGGGAAATAGCTATGCCCCCTTTTTCTATCAAGCTGACGTCATAGTGACTATGCCCGGGGCATAGTCAATTGACTATGCCCGCTCTGAAAATAACACAACTATGGTGTGTATAATGTACGACTAGCGTTCCGTGTCACAGCTTGACCTTTCTTCGCGGGCGACCTTTCACCAAATAGTCAGAGTGTTGTTGATTAAAAGAATCCTTATTCCGTATATAAAATGACTGTTGACTGCTTAATAATCGGGGAACAGTTAAAATTATAGGCCCTCGGTGATGTCCAAACCATGGCTATGCCCTCAACTTCGCTTCGGGCATAGTCATGGTTATGCCCTCAGCTATGCCATGAGAAGGAAGTGACATGTTTTTTTATGGAATGATCTACAGCCCTTTTTGTGTGTGTAGAAAAACAGGGAGTAACATTGAATATTTTGTAAGAGATTTTGTTAAGAGTTGCATTGCTTGATTGTTTCACCAAAAGACAAAAACAGTTTATACTGAGCAACCAAATGAGCAGCATAGAAATATTGAGATCAGCCTGATTCATACTTCCTGCGAATGCTGATGCAATACAAACTTTGCCGTTACAGCTCCGTTATCGCTGCAAATATTTCGCACTGTGTCTCTTCCAAATTATTTATTGTGAAGATGTGGCGTCAAAATCTGAATCGCATTCGCAGTTATGAACCAGGCTTGCATGTAACTCTTTGCAGATCTTGTACTCAACAAAGCAAGCACTTTTTTGTTCATCATTGACTCAGCGATTGTTAGTTGACATATAAATAACATTGAGGTAACTGATTCATCAGTAGGTTTCAAACTGTACTCTTCATAAAATTGACTTGTCCGTTGATGTCTCTATTGCGCTGACAAAGACTGCACTTATTTATAAAGAAAACTTGTGTTTTGCTTGCAGGAACAGCTGCGAGACAACCACCACCACGCCCAAACCAACCCCCGACCCGCCCTCAAGCCCCTCCTTCACAACCTCCTCCAGCACAAGCCCCTGCTGCACAACCTCCTCCAGCACAAGCCCCTCCTGCACAAGCCCCTCGCCCCCAAGCCCCTCCATCTAGTGCTCCTCCTCAATATACCCCAGGCACCCCACAATCAACATACGCCCCTGGGTACCAACCCACGCCTAGTTACGCCCCTGCCGGGGGATTCGCCCCCATGCCTACACCCTATAACCCATACGCAGCCCCTCAGCAGCCCCAAGGATTCGGCAACCCGTATCAACAACAGCCCGGCGGGCAGTATCAGCAGCCCCCTCCTCAACAAGGTGGGTATCCACAACAAGGCGGGTATCCACAACAGCCCGGTTATCCACAACAGGCCGGGTATCCACAACAGCCTGGATATCCACAACAAGCTGGATATCCACAACAGCCATCAACTCCTCAGCAACCAGGCTACAACCAATATCAGCAACGGTAAACTAGTGACCGATACACTGTCGTTGGTATCCACAACAGGCCAGGTATCCACAACAGCCCGGTTATCCACAGCAAGGTGGACTCACAGCCATCAGCTCCTCAGCAACCAGGCTACAACCAATATCAGCAACAATAAACAGTAGTGACCGATACACTGTCGTTGGTATCAACAACAGCCCGGGTATCCACATCGGCCCGGGTATCCACAACAAGTTGGCTTTCCACAGCCATCAGCAACCATGCTACAACCAATATCAGCAACGATAAACATGCAGTGACGATACGCTGTCAGTGGTTATGATTCCCTTGATGTATGACGCTGCCAGTGTAAGTCTTGGATTGACTAATTTCCTGTTGAATTATTAGCCACAATCTTTTTTCTCAAAGGGCCTTTGGTGTTGACCATCATTTTGTTGGTTACTTGAAATCAAACACTGCTTTTCAATTGGAAGCTTTTGGCTGTGGCTACATACATGTATACTTCAAACGTTGGAAAGATTGCAAAATTGGATATGGACAATTCCCAAATTATTGACTTCACCCCAGCAATGTTTAATGATTTGTCGAAACACGGAGTTCAAGACTGATCAGAATACTAATGGACTTTGTACATATCATGTTTTATTAATTAATTATTGCCAAGCGGCTTCAAACAGCAAGCAAAATTCCTCATAAGATTTGATACATTTCCATTAAGATGTAAGTGGTGAGGATTGTACTGTTTTTATCAGAGATATTTGACCTCGGATACTTGTCCAAACTTGCTTATTGTTCATGAAACGCTAGGATTAATCCTATGTCAAGTTAGGATTGGTTCAATGCGCCCCGACTTGCAAGTTTGTCATGGCGGGCGCTACTGGTGCAAGTCGGCCGATCTGTGCGTGAAAGGTAAATGAGAAACGCTATGGTTACAGAACTTAACTTGTCCTAAGGTTAATCCTAAGTTAGGAAGCCAAAGGAGTAGTTTCTCAATTGAGATGCAGTATTTATTGAGCTGGGTTTAAACTTGGGGTTGCAGCCATGGCTGATCCTAAGGACGTCCTACACTTCAGTATGTGTTAACAAGGTGATCCAGCCGCAGCCGCAGCCGCAACCTAAGTGGCTTATTCAGAAATCAACTTAAACACCCATACAAATTCTGTTTTATGACATGTTTTATTTGGGGCAGAGGGTACCCCTACTAAATGTTCTCAGAACACACCATTTTCCTGTTGTACAGAAGTACCCCACTCCTTAAAGGCAGTGGACACTATTGGTAATTACTCAAAATTATTATCAGCATAAAACCTTACTTGGTAACGAGTAATGGGGAGAGATTGATAGTATAAAACATTGTGAGAAACGGCTCCCTCTGAAGTGGAGTAGTTTTCGAGAAAGAAGTAATTTTCCACGAATTTGATTTCGAGACCTCAAGTTTAGAATTTGAGGTCTCGAAATCAAGCATCTGGAAGCACACAACTTCGTGTGACAATGGTATTTTTTTTTCTTTCTTAGTTCTCACTCTCACGCACCACAACTCCGACGACCAATAGAGCTCAAATTTTCACAGGTTTATTATTTTTTGCATATGTTGAGATACAGCAAGTGAGGAGACTACAATTACTAATAGTGTTCAGTGTCTTTAAAACACTCCAAAGATTTTCTGTGATTCCGAGAACCCAATGAAGAGACAGTAGAGTGGTCACCATACCCCATATCGAGCACGTAATGTTCCATTGTGTGCTAATTCTAGTAGGCTGGTACCTGTGAAGTTTTGTGCTTATAATGTGGTTGTGGATTCAAGAAACATGACACATCGGTGTATGGGTAAAAAAAAATCAAAATTAATATTCTTTATCCCCGATGCAAATTTAACGTCTCTTATGACAAATATGGTTGTTGTGTGTATCCTCAGTAAGACTAACTGAATCGCCAAATAAAATACACTAATTAAAATGTAATAGCTTGCTTTAAATATGAAGGCCAACAAAATCCCAACAATTGTAAATACTTTTGAAAGCTGAAAGCATCAAGCAGCTAAAATGCAACATGTAAATGCAGTATAACGCAGAAGGGTGTGGATTACCCGAGTATTGTAGCAATTTATTACACATGGAACAGTCAAAGAGTGACAGAATCAATCATATTATGACTATTGATCATTAAGCATCCAACGTTTCTACCGCTGTTTACTGACTCAGTCTAATTGAGTTAATGTTTGAGGAGGACAGTCTCACCATGTGACACAAGGTTGCATATTCATCAAAGTCAAGGTTACAAACTGTCAACCTACTTCTGCTCAAAATTTCAAAAGGGAATCTTTTGTTGATTGTTCAAAACATGTCTGAAATTGTCCTCTCTTCTCGTCCAAAAGACAGGCTCAAATCGATACTTTCAAGTGTATGATTGAGGTTGAAGGACTTGGCTTCGATTTTGTTCAATATGACAAAAAGGATTGAAGATGGCATGAGATTTCTTAAGATTATTCCAGAACTCACTGTCTTGAGTTTTTAAATTTGTTTAATAGAAGTAAAGCAGTCATTAAACTGAGAAAGAAATAGTCCACATTGTTTCCAAACCTGTATACAGAGTCTTTCACCTTCTGAATTGAACCATCTCAGGATGTACCAGGTTTATCAGGCCTTGAGCTTCGCTCTTGATGGGGCGCAGCAATTTCCCTCTGATAAGGGGCACTTCTATGAGGAAAATGTCAATTTGCACGGGAACCTTGCACAGGGCAACACAGCAAAAGCACAGGGCACCAAGGCAATTGCTGTGGCAATTTTGAGGCCTGGTTTAGAATTTAAGGGGAACCCAGACCCCACAAGCAACTTTTTTCAGGAATTTCCACAGTTTGGAAAACTCATCCCCGATGTGAGTTGAATGTTGAAAGCAAGTTTGTGACGCCCTCAACAGGTGCGATTTCATGCATCTATCTGGTAGTGAATTATTCCCATCATAGACAGTTCATTATCTTGATTCCCTTTCTCTGCCATAGCATTCCTGAAGGAGTCAGATGGCACAAAATTCCCTTTGTTACTTTGAAAAAGAGAGCGGCGCAATTTAGTGCCCAAGAAATTGTGTGTGAAAAAAGTAGATTGCCTCTTGTAAACTTTTTTTTGTTTTTTTTTACACTTTCGAACAGATTCAAATATCACTTCTTGTAGTAGGAGGGGGTTAACCATGTACTCAATGGAAATTATAGATGAATCGTTTTCCCCATTTTCCCATTAACCTCCCTCAGCTGCTAATGCCCATATATGAGAAAATCCTCTTCTGTAAAGAGCAGGCATGCAACTTCGTGATCTGCTGATTTTCCTCTTTTCTTTTCAAAACAGTGCTATAGAAAACCGAAAAACACTGTACAAAAGTTAAGTGTAAACGGCTATTTCCTCTTTTTTTTCTCCTGCAATTGGAAATTTACATTCTTGAGATGGAGGTTACCTGAGCACTCTGTCATAACTAGTTTAGGAGTAGTGAAACCAAATGCCCCCCTGTCGCCTCTTTGAGGTACTTGGGGGCACCGTTGACTTGTCACCACCTGTGCCAAGATTTGGGGTTTCACAATGTAGTTACCCCTTTACCCCTCCCTCCCAGGTCTGCAATAACACTCTCCGCCCCTCCTTGTTGCTTCAGGCTACCCATCCGACATTGGCAGAATGCCAATGTTGAAATGATATCAGACTTGCCCACAAGGTTTAAATGATGAGTGTTGGCCCTGATTGTTCCATTTAACCATGGAGGTAGAAATAATTCCCCCATGGTTAAACAGTAGGCTACTTGACTAGTGAAATTTACTACTCGACTGCATTGCAGTTAATGTTAGCCACAGGCACAATATAGTAAAATTCCTGCTGACAGGATTGAAGGATTGTGTCACTGATTTTACTGTGTTTCAGAAGTAAATTTTGTTGTTGTGAATAGTCGTGGGCGACACAAAAGGTCCACCAAATAGGAAGTCGCGACTATTTTTGTTTAGTAGTCGTGGCGGCACGATCTTTACTGGTCAATAATCTTGTCACTGGTCTGTGGTACATGAACAAATTATCTCTATGCACATCATATACTTACCTTTGCAATAATTGTTCTATTTTCTTCTGTGGTTTGATTCTTTTTGTTGTAGTGGCAGTCAGATTTGTTGTAAATAGCATTATAATAAATGAAAATTACTTCAAACAAATGTTTGTTGAAACATATTTATAGGGGCAGTCTCGTCATATCAAAGCAGGCCTGTGCCTCAACAAGGAATTCTGAACTCTCACCCAGTTTAAGCATAGACCTTACCGCAAATACTCGGTACGCAGGCGTGAGATGATTTTGATTGCTTAGCTAGACCAGCATGCACCTCATTCAACAGTTGACGCTTACGCAATGGGTATTTGTGAAAACGTCTATGCACACGCCCTTTTCATAGATAAGATACGTATGGAGTGCGCGCATGCTGTAACTTGGTCAGAGTTCATTCAATGTACAAAGGCCTGCTTTGATCATGACGACACAGGCCCTTTAAATATCTGCATTAAAGTTTTCATTTAATATGTATGAAATTATATTTCCATTTTTAATATTATGTAATTTAAATAGTATGTAAGATTTTATTAATAAGCCTAAAAACATACAAATAGCTTTAATCATTAATTTGGGGTTGTTTTTTACGTGAAAGTGGTTCCTTTTACTTGAGAACTGTAATTATCAAACGTAAAAGTGTTAACTAAAAACCATTACATCATGTGTCTGCAGCATTAGCTTTATTATAGGTAGAGCGGAATATTTTATTCAAAAATCATTTCAATAACAAATAAATGAAAACCTGTGTCTCCTGTGAACACAGTCTGTTGTGTCTGGGTTTATGATTGCTTTATATTCTTGATGGAATATGTTAAAGGGGACTGTGGGTGTAGTGTGCATTGATACAACTTGAAGCCATAGTGGAGACAGTCAGACAAGTAATTAAAGGAACACGTTGCCTTGGATCGGACGAGTTGGTCTTCGAAAAGCGTTTGTAACCGTTTGTTTATAAAATGCATATGGGTAGAAAGATGTTGTAAAAGTAGAATACAATGATCCACACAAACACGCCTCGAAATTGCATGGTTTTCCTTTTACCTCTTCGACTTACACGGTCGGCTATTTATGGGAGTCAAATTTTTTACTCCCATAAATGGCCGACCGTATTAGTTCGCACAGTAAAAGGAAAACCACGGAATTTCATGGCAAATTTGTGTGGGTTATTGTATTATACTTTTAAAACGTCTTTTCTACCAGATGCATTTTATTAAATAAACGGTTACAAATGCTTTTTATAGACCAACTCGTTCGATCCAAGGCAACGTGTTCCTTTAAGGTTTGTTTGTGGTGACATCATGTAGTTTTTGCTATGATCTTATAACCAGGGCCCAATTTCATAGAGCTGCTTAAGCACAAAGTTTTGCTTAAGCAAAAAAATCCTTGCTTTGTAAAATCAGATTACCGGCCAAGACTCAACCCAATTTTTATGCTTAGTAAACAACAGCTAAATACCAGTCACAAGCAATGTATATGGCATGAAATTTTGGCCAGTAACATGTGTAAAACAAGCGAGCTGTTTTCGTTCTTAAGCAAATTTTTTGCTTTAAAGCAGCTCTATGAAATTTGCACAGAGCTGCAGAAAATACTGCTTAAAAACCCCCGATTGGCACTATTTAGCAGGATGTCAGTCACAAATTGTACATGTGATGTAAGCTTTTGTGACATCATGGTTTTAGTTACTGTGCACAGTACTGTACTGTTTCTTTAACTTTAGTGGAGCTACTAAATATATTACAATCTAAAGAAGGTATTGTATACATGACAGTTAACAAAAAATGCTGTTATGAGTAACTTGACTGATCTGAGTGTATATTTTTGTTTCAATGTATCCCAACGTTTGGGGTAGTTCAATATTTAAATTTTTGGAACCCTCCTGTGTGCTTGTTGCGCATGTCGTCCGTTCCCCCCCCCCCCCCCAAGATAGCTGCCAAGCTGAGGAGATGACTTCCAAGACTTAACCACCCCAGGAGGAGAGAGCCCAAAGAAACGCTCACACCTGGAGAAACTTAGTAACTTCTTGTCAGGAACAGTTGTCCTCTAACGGGAACTTCTTATATTCTGTAGTCCTGCACCAAGTAGAGATTTTGTCTTGAACAAGCGTGATGGGCTCTTACGCAAACATGGAATGTATGGAAGTCATGGTGAAAACTTCTTTGAATAAGAACAGCTCGGAAGACATGCCAACCTGTTTGTCAAGGTGCAGGGTGAACTGTGAACACTGACTCTGATTCCTCATAGAAGTTTTGGAGTATACCTTCATGTAGATGCATTGCGTCCATGATGTCAGTTGTAGAGACTACCCAACATTGATTGAGGTCTTTGAAGTCGTGTGCACAGATCAGCCGTTTGATATTGCAAGCCACTATGTATCACAGAGTTGTCTATCCAGTCAGTGTTGCTAATATATAGGTGAGTAATAATAATGATAGTAATAATCTTCTCAAGCGCTCAAATCCATCACTTTGTGACGCTCAAAAGGCTTAAACATTCAGTAATTTCCTGCAAGTTGGAGACGGTTTTTGAAGTATGAGACCAATTTCTTTGGAATAGCAACATGGTGGTGCAATATGAAGCCAAACAAACCAGAGTGAACCCCTAGTGGAAAACATATTGCTTTAACAAATGCCAAAACTTGCTGTTCTGAGGTCACAAGCATTATCCTAAGACTCTGAGAACCATATGTTGTCTTGTTTTTGTGATTTTTTATCTAGCCTTCGTGTAAATTGGTGATACTATGACTATTTTTCTGGTTCACCTTATCTATGTGTAATCATGTACCTCAATTTTTCATGACTTACATTTTACGTGTGTGGGATTCGAACCCACAACCTTCGAATCCTACCTGAGTAATATGCCTGTGATTTTTTTCACAGAACTTGGGGGAAAAAATGAGTATACAGTGACACATCAGTCTTTATGAGTAAAACCAAATTTAATATTCTTTATCCTGATGCAAATTTAACATCTATCTATTACACTATATGTATTCAATCATGGCAACATAAAAGGGTCTGGGTACTTTTTGTAGGACAAAAAACACAATGTCCACAGACTTACACTAAACTTACACAGTTTGAAGATAATGATAGTAGAAAGCTTCCCTGAAAATAATACTTGCTGAGGTGCTGTAGTTTTTGAGAAATGAGTAAAACTATGTCATGAAAATAATTTTCAGGTCAGTGATCATGAGACGAAAATTATTTTAGCATGTAAAAACGTCCGTGTCATTTTCATGACACTGTGATACACGAAGTGTGGGTCTTGGACAATACTGTTTACCGAAAGTGTCCAATGGCTTTAACATAAATGTATTATCTATCTAAAAGAACTCTTTGTTTATAGAGCCAACCCTTTTCAGATCAAACGCAGCACTATGATACCTTTACATGGTGCAACCACTAGAAGCTCGGTAGAACACATTACCAATGTGCTAGAAATTTTATGTGTAATATTAAAAAAAATTAATATTCGCCTCGCCGACTGTCTTTTTTGTACCATTTGCTTATCGCCTAGGTACAACCATTTTTATGTGTAATATTAAAAATGTTAATATTAAAAATGTTAATATTCCCCCAACCGACTGGATTTTTGTACCGTTTGCTTATTGCCTTTACAACCATTGTAATGCAAACACAATTGACTGATACTATAATTGAATTGAGTGTCGTTGTTAATGAAATTACAAATCTGGCTTGGGATATTTTGAAAAGGATTCTAAGCATACAAATAATTATGCTTAGCGAGTGCAAGCCTGTTAAGCCGAAATATGTTACCTCATTAAGTGCCATATGATGCATTGTTCATTTTGTCTCCTTCACTAACTTTTGTTAAAAAACTAAAAAATTTTAAGCAGCATCCACTTTTAGGGGATCGCGAAGATACTCCTATATTTGCTTTTAAAGGCAGTGGACACTACTTGGTAATTACAAAATAATTGTTTGCATAAAAACTTACTTGCTAACAAGTAATGGGGAGAGGTTGATAGTATAAAACATTGTGAGAAACGGCACCGTCTGAAGTAACATAGTTTTTGAGAAAGAAGTAATTTTTCCAAGAATTTGATTTTGAGACCTCGGATTTAGAATTTGATGTCTCGAAATCAAGCATCTGAAAGCACACAACTTCGTGTGACAAGGGTGTTTTTTCTTTCATTATTATCCCACAACTTTGATAACCGATTGAGTTCAAGTTTTCACAGGTTTGTTATTTTATGCATATATGTTGAGATACACCATGTGAGAAGACTGGTCTTTGACATTTACCATTAGTGTCCAGTGTCTTGAAGTTAAAAGTGATCGCAGACATTTCAAGGTGCAACGTGTTGTTGTCTGTAGGCTTTTATAGTGTCGACTGTGTTTACAATATCCTGTGCAGCAGGGAAAGGCCAAAGTTCATCTGTCACAATGCCCCCACAATTATATCGGCTACCGTAGACTGTCTGAACATGATGATAATTTATTCCTAGACCTGCATCCCTCAACAGTAGTGTTATGTGATTGTAATATTGAAGGGGGCGGGGGAGGGGATGTGAGGGCAAGGTCGATAAAGACAACTCGGAGGGGGCTTAATTAGTTAAACCATTCATTTGTGCATAGGGGGCAAGGGAGGCAATTGTTCTGTGAAATAAGACGGGGCTTTTTGTTCCGTCAAAATTCAAAAGTATTTTGCTTCATGTCAATACATTTGGTTTGACATGGAAATTTGAAAAAGGCAACGCATGATTTGGTTGTCATATTCATTATTGTTATTATTGACATTGTAGATTTGAAACTTTGTCGTATAAGTGACCAATACTGTAGCGTAGGCAGTTACTTCAATCCTTATAACAATATTCATTGGTAGGGCACATCTGGGCAGTGGGGTAAATAGCACAGTGGGGAGGGGGGCGGGGGCGGGACACAGGGATCTCCCATCCCCCACTCAGAACCCTTCTTCAAGATGAGATATAAAGTAATGACTCAATACATCAAAGACCCCCTCTCCCCCCCCCCCCCCCCCCCCCCCCCTGCCTCCCGAAATGAAAATGTCTATGCCAGTGCCCCTGCCTGGGTAGTAGATAGTTACTGGAACTTTTCTGGGGGAATTATCTATGGCAGTGGTCAGTGCATTGAGGCGTGTCTCACAGCTCCTTGCTCCAGAGTCTATGATGTGAAGTATCTGTGATTAGTAGGTCTCTACATCATGCTACAATAAACTTTGACATTTATTTAAGAACCACAGTGGACTAGCAAACTAGAAATTGGAAATGATTTATACTCTATTCGTCCCAAAACCCAATTCATGCAAAAATTATTACACCTCCCCTTTAATAATTTGTTTATTTAAAAAACAGAAAAAGAAAAAACAACAACAGTGAGAACCAAAACATTTTTTTTCTCACTGAATGACTCATCCAAAGTTTCTACCCTGATTCTGAGATGCACAGCTGGCTAATTGTTCTCGTCATACAGTCACTGGAAACGGAATAAAAAATCTTCAAATATCGTTATGAACGTCTTCCAGACAGGATGTTAGGGCTGTGAGGAGACCAAACAAAACTCAGCTTTCTCTCAGTAAACATTCAAGTGGGAGATCCAGGGTTGGGGGAAGAATTTGAAAACCGAAAGGTCAATTTGGTAATTTGATATTTAGAAAACAAGAACACTGTGATTCAGTTTTAGAAGTAATTCCTGTTTTGATGTCTTGTGGAAGTACATTTTTGCTCTTGTTGAAGGATATCACTGCACAATAAAATTATAAATGTACATCTGCTCTACAAAAGGCAAAAGGACGTGGGTTCGAATCCCACCCAAGTGAATTGCATTTGTGCAGGAAGGGCTATGGGGAGACCAAACAAAACTCAGCTCTCTCTCAGTTATATTCTGACGGGAAATCCAGGGTTTAGGGCAAGAATTTAAATAAAGAAAGGTCATCTTTGTAAATTGCATTATTTTTTTAGAAAAATTGACAAAAGTACACATGAGAGGGGGTTGTATTTAGAAAACAAGAAAACTGTGATTCAGTTTCAATGGGAATTGCTGCTGTTGTGAATTTGATGTTTTGCCAAAGTACATTTTTGTTGTTGAAGGATCACTGCACAATATTTTTGTATCTGCTCTGAAAGCAAAGGTCGTGATCAGGAAGGGCTGTGAGAAGACAAACAAAACTCAGCTCACTCGCTCTCTCTCTCTTAGTAAACATTTTGGCGGGAAATCGAGGGTTCGGGGGCAAGAAAGTAAATAAAGAAAGGTCATCTTTATATTTTGCATAGTTTCTTATATTAGACCATTGACAAAGTACACATGAAAGGGGGATTGTATTCAGAAAGCACGAAGCATCATTATTCAGTTTCAATAAGAATTGCTGTTTTGATGTCTTGTGAAAGTAGGTTTTTATTGTTGAAGGATCACTGCACAACTGCCCTGTATGCTTCTCTAGCAATGCAAAGGTCCATGGTTCAAATCCCACCCTAGTGATTTGCATGGGTCTTTTTCGCAGAAACCTGTGATTAACATATCGTATAACGTATCGAGTGATTAACAGTGATTATCTGGAGAAAGGGTACAAACAAATTATAATCTTAATCTCCAACATAATTAAATTAATGTGTAGTTGCTCAAATTCTTGTTGGCCATTTGCCAAGCAAGTGAACTTATTAAGGGATGCTTCTCTGCACTTTTGTAAGGTCATCCCGTCCCTCGCTACCTGCACATAGTATTTATTTAGGGGTGCACTAAATAAATGAGGCCATGATTAAAACTGTTCATGTCTTCTCTGCCACCTAATTGTCAAGCACAATTTGGGCCAACCTCTAGTAACCTGGGGAAGGGGACCCCTTCCCCATTGATGCTCGTTTCCCCTTTCCCCATTTGAAATCTGAACATTTTAAAAGTTAACTTGTGCATTTTATTTAAACTATTTTTCCATTTACTCACAGCGATGTGTTTTTGTTTACACTCGCGTCAGATTATCTTATAACGAAAAATTTGTGCTCTGTTAATCTCTCTTCTGCCACCCTAATTATTTTTTAACAGAGGGATGGGTGGTTTTCAACTGTGGGTTGGGTTTAAGGGGACATTCTTTGTGGCAGGACGGTTTTGTAGAGGTGCTGGTCACCTGTTCCTCCTCGCCAGTCACCGGCTAGGTATTTGTATCTGTATGTATAGATTTGTATATTTTTATGCCAGTGTAAAGTCTAATAAAACTAAGTCTAATAAAGCTAAAAATGAGACTACTGAAAGGGGTTTGTTTAAGAAAAATGCAAAAGGAAGCAAGCGTTTTAATTAGCCAGCAGTGTATCCCCAATGGTGCACCCACTTTTGGCCCTCTTATTTGATACTACCATTCACTTTTGTAAGCGTGCAGGTTTCTTGCACCGAATCAACCAACCAAAAATTGTCAATCGATGTGGTTCGACAACCCTAGGTTGTGATAACCCCTGGTGGTCTACAAAGGCAAGGGTGAGGGTTGGGGTTAGGGTTAGGGTTAGGGTTTCAAGGGTTAGGGATATAAGATAATAGGAACATTAATTTGTAGGGATGTCAGAATGAAGGGTATTGGAACATTACGGTTTAACCTACCGGAGCCATTAAATCATGTGGATGGTCTGGGGGCCAATGTTATAAAGCTGCTTAGCTTTAGAAGAAAATTGTGCTTTAATGAGCACAAGCGTATTTCACAGAAAGCAAGCTTGCAAGTTCACCATGGAGTTGTATGTTACATCATGATTAGATCAGTCACTTGCTTAGAGTAGCATCTGAAAGTAATCACAACTTTATCTGGGCTAACGGTTAGCAGCGCTGTGAAATGCAAATTGCACAGTAAGCACAAAATTGGCTGTAAGGCAGCTACTAGGCCCTGATTATCACAGGCAAACTGGTTAACACATGTCTTTGTGGCAAGCCACAAGCCACATTTATAGACAGTGAATCCTGTGGGGAAAAACCTGTAATGGTGATCCCTGGCTGCCGCTTCCCAGGTTGTATCATAAACTTGGGTGTGATCCCTGGCTACACGGCAGTTAACGGAATGGCTTCTGACTTACACCCCCAAACAAAGGTATACAAAATTGGGAGACATAGGGCTAGAATGTTTTTTTGGTAAAGTGCCTGCACGTTAATCTGGAGGTCTTTGGTTCAAGTCCCGCTCTAGAAAATTTCTCTTTGTTCAACATAAATCACTTTAAATTTACCCAGTCAATTTCCATTGTGGGTTATTATTGGGTATGTAAAAAAAGTTGTACAAACCCTCAGAAAAGTTTACCTTTAAACCTGACCCTGATATTAGCTAAGATTGTTTTCCCTCTGCAATAAGTCCCCAAGTGTTTGAAAAGTTCCCCGCCCTATATGATTCAACAGGAACTTTTGTTTTGGTTGGCAAAAACAAGAAAAAAATCAAGAAAGAATACATTTGAAGTTATCTTTGACATTTGGTTTGGTCCAGTCTCTCTATTAATCTGACGGTAAAGTTAATTTGACTCCATCCTAATTGAGTGAAACATAAGTTAGGGTTTTTCCTGTGCTCTGTTTTAGCTCAGAGCTCATTGATTAATTACATACCGTGAAAACACTACTTTCCAGTTGTAATCTACGAATGCCATAAGTAGTTATGAAATTGACTTTGGGCCAAATTTGTAGAACTGTAAACAAACTAAACTTTGCTTATAGCATTGCTCTGTATAAACAGAGTACCAGTCAAAATGACATGTGATGTATTTTGTTAGTGACTCATCATGGAGGTAGACCGATGATGAATCAATGGAAACTCTCAGATTTATGCGCACGGCGCTCATGGTTATCTGATGAACAGCGTCTCTTTAACCTCTAGGCGAGGGCGCACTACTTAGTTGATGCCATGTGCATAGGGACTATTTGACAGAGTTTGTTTTCCTAAGTCTTTTGCTTTAAAAACTATTTGAAATTCAAACACCATTTCAGTCAACTTTGTGCCCTTTTAATTTTTAAAGGGGGATGAGGGGCTTTATATTTTATTTTTTTAACCTAGGCCTATACCCTGATTTAATATTTGCTGGCTTTGTAGAAAACACTAAAGTCTAAAATATGTGTAAATATCAATCTTTAAAAAGATGTTTAAAAATTAAGCAAATAAACAAGATTACTCTTTGTGGGGACATGTATAAACATAAAAGGATGAGGGTGGGGACAATTATGCAGCTAATGTGTTTTTTAACTTTGCAAAAGTGAGTGTTCTTTTACGAATAAGGCACTGAAACAGGAAGAAAAATGTTTCTAAAGATACAATTGTACGGTTTTCTTTGGTGATGGGATTATTTGACTGAACTGTTTTGTGTTTTTAAAACAGATTTTATTTTTGGACCACATGTAATTCTCATCAGGGTCACAAATCAGCTAGCTAGAGTTAAGAATCCAATCAGTATAAAGGTTGGATAGTGGTAGAATAAGTTGATATCACACTTAGGTTTCCTCTTTTGGGACCATATTGATACCCCAATTGGGGTGGGGAGGCTTCATATCACTGTATCAGGGTAAAGGGATATCCCCATTGGATGTCAATCAATGTCAAGCTACATTTAGCTCCCCATTGGGGGTAATATACATGCAATATGAAAAAGATGCTACCCATCTTGTCTGTCATCATTCTCCATCTCAGGAGAGAAGATGTGATTGCAATCTTCCACAATCCCCATGCCATCATCTCTACAACACTAAGAAAAGTGCATTTTCACACTTCCATATAATTTATGTATTTAAACATGATTTTTTGTTACATTGTGGATATCGCGGTGGCAGCAACACTTAAAGGCACTGGACACTATTGGTAATTGTCAAAGACCAGTTTTCTCACTTGGTGGATGCATCAAATAACAAATTTGGTCATCAAAGTTGCAAGAGAATAATGAAAGAACACACTCTCGTTGCACAAATTTGTGTGCTTTCAGATGCCAAATAAAACGTTTCATTTTAATATTTGAGAGAGAAATTACCTCTTTCTCAAACACTATGTCACTTCAGAGGGAGCCGTTTCTCACAATGTTTTGTAATATATACTATCAACAGCTCTCCATTGCTCGTTACCAAGAGTAATGATTATTTTGAGTAGTACAGTTACTCAAAATAATTGTTAGCATATAAACTTTCTTGGTAACAAGCAACAGAGAGCTGTTGATAGTATAAAATATTGTGAGAAACGGCTCCCTCTGAAGTAAGGTAGTTTTTGAGAGAGAAGTAATTTCTCACTAAAATATTTGAATTGAATTTGAGACCTCAGCTGAGGTCTTAAAATCAATGCATCTGAAAGCACACAACTTATGGGACAAGGGTGTTTTTTTGTTGTTCATTATTCTCTCGCAACTTCGACGACCAATTGAGTCCAACATTTCACAGGTTTGTTATTTTATTCATATCTTGAGATACACCAATTTTGAAGACCTGTCTGTGACAATTACCAAAGGTGTACAGTGCCTTTTTTAAAACATGAATTTAAACATTGCATGGTGGAAACACAATCTGTGGAGGTCACAATAGCAGCAACACTTTAATAAGCTCATAAAGTATTCAATCTTGGTAGGCAGAGGAAGGAGCACCCCTCTCTCCGGAGTGTCAGGTTCCACCCACGTTCTTATCCAGGGTTGTTTTTTAAGAGAGAGAGAAAAAAACATAAATTTAGAGAGAATATTTGACGAGGATGTTGATGACGAATGATTTGTAATATAGGTTTTGTATGTAATCTTGCGATGATGGATTAACAGAGGGTTAAATAGTCCTATAAATACCCACCGAGTGGAGAGGAAAGAAGAAATAAAAGAAAGGAGGTGGGCGCTTTCGGGTTAAATGTCAAAGTGTTTTTAATAGCGCTGAGAGGAAGAGCTTAATCAACTTGACAGTTATGAAACATGATCGTTTCCACTTTGGTGGGTAATTTCCTTAATTTTGTTTATGATTTGGTAGATTTGTTCATTTCAAATCAAAACATCATTAAACTTTCACAGATACAAACCAAAACACAAACCAAACAAACAATAACGTTAATTGGGCAAATTAAGTAAGTAGCATATGTATATGCTTGTTTTGTTTATTTTATAGTAGTTTCTTAATAGTTTATCTTTTGTGGTATCAAGTATCTTTGCACCCAGACACAAACGAGTTTCCTCATAGGAACATTTACCGGGTAAAATATAAAAAGGCTAAAGGTGTGTTGAATTTTTTTGGGCATGTTTTACCCCACCCTTTGTTCCTAGCATATGCACCTTCCCTCAACCCCCCTCGAAAATTGTTATGTTCCATTTCTTACTATCCCATACGTTGTACAGCGAGGGAGGCACGAGTTTGGGATTTTCCAGCTGAAATGTAGAATGTAACTTGACGCCATTTTGGCAAGCAACTCTTTTGGTGCAACAAAAGATTGCAGAAAAAGACCATAGCATTGCAATCAATGATATCAAACACATTTCGTGTGTTGGAATGGCACCCATGTGTTTGGTACATTCCAACAAATGATAGAGCTCCAGTTCTTGGCCATATTGAACCTTCAGCGCTCTTTAATCTTTCGTATAATAACCCATCATAAACCATTTTGAGGTACGGCGGACACAATACTACAACACTATGAGGTTTGGGTAAATCTGTCTGTACCCAAACCAAACAGTACACTTAAGTTGTATCACCTGTGCTATACCTCAAAAGGCCAATTACATCTTTGTTATGGCAGCCCCTTCCTTCTGAACCATTTCCTTTCCAATGTGTAAATAAGAAGAGTGTAAGTAATTGTGTGTGCTTTTCATTCTGATGTAATCATGAAGAACAAAGTGTGATTGTGATCTTTTTTAGGCTGAATAATTGATGAGAGGATCTACAAGCAGGTGTTGAAACCCATCACGCTTAAAGGCACTGGACACTTTTGGTAATTGTCAAAGACCAGTCTTCTCACTTGGTGTATCTCAACATATGCACAAAATAACAAACCTGTGAAAATTTGAACTCAATTGGTCGTTTAAGGTGCGAGATAATAATGGAAGAAAAAAAACCTTGTCACAGGAAGTTGTGTGCTTTCAGATGCTTGTCAATAAAAATATTTTACTGAGAAACTACTTCTTTCTCAAAAACTCAGAGGGAGCCGTTTCTCAAAATGTTTTATACTATCAACAGCTTTCCATTGCTCATTACAAAGTAAGTTTTTTTGCTAACAACTATTTTGAGTAATGACTAATAGTGTCCAGTGCCTTTAATTGAGTAACTTTAGCCTTCAGGCTGTGTGTGCCAAAATATAATAACACAGGATTTGCAACATCCCTCCTTTGAATAGATATTGTCCATGCTTAAAATAGACCTACAATGTCACTCAGTATTAATGCAGTTCTGTCTCTTCTTGTCACAGGTATATTATATGAAAAGGGTACACAGAGACGCATTGGTTGTTGACAGTTATTTGATTTGTTGGGTAGTCAGAGCGCAATTTCAAAACTGTCCTGCAGAGAGTTTCGCTCATAGCCTAAACAAAGTTGTTGCTTAGCCACAATGCCATGGTGTTTTCATTTGTTTAGACTCAGCTGCCTGTAATTCTTTTTGCTTAATTGGAATAAAGTTTGCTAAGCAGCTTTGTAAAATTGGGCATGTAAGAGAAATCTTGGCTCAGCTGTAAAAAAAACTGTTTTAATATTGAAAAGTTGATGTAATTCAAGGAAATGTAATTCTCTCATAATAATGCATTTTTAAGTTTAAGATTTTGTGTGTATAAAGATAAAACATCACATTACATCTTTTGTCATATCACTTATGCTATGCACACAATATACCCCTTGAATGGGTGTATGGGGATTGGTGAGAGAGAGGGTTGATTTGCTCAAAATTTTACACAGATAGAAACAGACGTACTATAACGTCTAATATAGAGTGTTTTTTCTTCCCTGTCAATTGTTGTCCTCTTCTTGCTGTGCCCGAAGGTTCCCAATTGTTTTGCCCAAACTGAACCCCGCCCCCTCGCCCCTGCTTCCCTGGGTTGTACAATCCCAAGCTCACATCGCCGTTAGAGCAAGGCCTATCTTCGGTTGAGAATGGTGCATGATGTGTTTACCAAGTGTGTTTCCATTGTTTCACTACAGCGATGGTGTCCTACACAGGGGTCCGATGAGTTGAAATACAGGGGACCAGGGGTCAATTTCACAAAGAGTTAGGACTAGTCCTAACTTAGGACTAGTCCTAGGAGATATACAAATTGCATGGATTAGTCCTAAGTTAGGACAAGTAACTGGTCCTAACTCGAGATAAGACTAGTCCTAACTCTGTGAAATCCACCCCAGAACTGCTCGTTTTCCTTCTAGCCTCAGGTCTGCAAGACCAAACTTCAGAGCAGCTTTATATAAGCACACAAAGTAGCTGAGCCCAACCAATTTATGCTTACCAGAATTAGGTCACCATTCAAAATACCATTCATCATGTACAATTTGTGCCTGCTTATTTATGCTTAGAAGAAATTTGTTAAGCAATATTTGCTGCAGTTTTATGAAATTTGGGCCCATACCCAGCTGCCCATACCCCTGGTTATGGTGACGCTGTACTGAAAAACAAGCTTCCATCACCTAGATCATGGAGGTAGAACTACCTCCATACCTAGATGAAGGTCAGTGGAAACACAGACATGGAAGTCCATGTCCATGATTGCTAGGAAGTCGCCCATCAATGTCCCCTTGTCTTGTATTTTTCACTTTTGGTGAGGATATAACTCATTCTTGACTTCCTTTTACAGACAGGTTATGTCTTATTACCAGGTACCAACAAAAACACGACCCATCCCGTGAATCATTAGGCACTACTTTTTTCTCTGCTAAATACTTTTGTTTTGATTTGGTTGATCTGCTGTTTTTTACGTCTCTAATAAGTTGGATGTTTTTTTTTCGTGGTGCAAAAGTGTCATACTTACTGGTATACTTTGAAATATCTGATGAGAGCCAACCAAAATAGTGTCTTTTAAACCGATAACAAAAAATGTACCAAATCGAATAGGTTTTCCCGTCCTTTTTTAACAAAAATCCATCGATTTTAACACCCAGCTCTTTCAGTTTAAGTTTAAAATTAATGTTCAGCTGAATCAGCATTCAACAGTCCAAAAAGAGTAAATTAAATTTTGCCAGTTAAGAATTCACTGGTCAAATAAGATCATTCAATTTCATTAGGCGACAAGACTCTTCAATTTCGTAATTGCCATCAACAAGAGCTGGTCAACGATCCAATTTCATCAAGTGTATAAGTAGGTCTAAGGTTTTCCCAAGCATGCTTCAAAACATCTGGTTGTTCAAAGTTGAGCAGAATTAACTACCTATTTTATATGATTTAGTGCATCGTTTATCAATGTGTTTAGTTGACAAGATTAAGCAAAGGCATGGTTAAAACCAAAACTTTAGAGTCCGAAAAAATAATTGTGTAGTTTCTATCTGAAAAATAGCTATTACTTGTTTTGTAGATTGAAATATTATTGGGAAGTATCCTGTCCAAAATGCCCCCGTGAATTAGAAATCAATAAAAGTATATATGTCTAAACAACTCAAGTTTACTTTTGGAGATTTCAATTTCCCTGGCATAACATCTCTAAACATTGATGGTTTGACGTTCTTGATAAACCTGTCACAGCCCAGGTCAAATTCCAGTTGAACCTAGTTAACTGGGGTCAACTGGTTCAACTGGATAGTGAACAAACTCGTCCATTTTCCATACTAACCAACTGGTTTGGACTAGGTTTAACCGTGTTCAACTAGGTTGAAATTATAAACCAGTTGGTTTCTGTCCATTTTCCATATTAAACCAACTGGTTTTAACTGTGTTTAACTAGTTTATCAACTGGTTTTCAACTAGTTCCAGTTAAACCCAGTTTAACTAGGTTCAACTGGAATTTTGACCTGGGAGTTTTTGGCCGTCTTCTCAAGGTGACTTAACATCTATGAAAGTGACTTATATTTATCTTTATTGATAATTTATATAATAAATCAGCTATAATACACTGACAAAAACCATTCGCCTCTAAATGAAGACAAAACTGTGATGTACATGTACTTCCAGCATATTTCTTGTACAGAGCTGAGCAAGTTCAATACCCCGTTAACACAACATACCATATTTATATTTGCATATAAATAAGCTGGTACTCTCTGATATGCTTAACTTAATATCCTACCACTCAAATCCTGTTAAATCCACCTTTAATTTTGCCTGATTTTATTAATTTTATATAGGATTTGAGGCATTGCATGGTGGGGTATCAATATATATTTGGTTTGCGGTAACACCATGTGTGTATCTACTTGCCAGGTAGAGTTGTTCTTAGGGAACTGTCTTGCTTTGTTCTACTGCCGCGGAGTAGATAATCGGAGGTTCGGGAGACTTCTCAGTTCTGAAAAGAACTGTCCTGCTTTATAACTATTACCAGGGCGGATGGTATAGAAATTTTACTGGACTACTACTTTAGCTTATAGGATCGTAATAACTGTACTGCCGCGGAGTCAGTTTGGAATTGGACTCAACGTTTCGAATAGCTTGACTAGCTTGCTCTAGTCATCGTCCTGACGATGACTAGAGCAAGCTAGTCGAAACGTTGAGACCAATTCCGAACTGACTCCGCGGCAGTACAGTTTTTACGATCCTATAAGCTAAAGTAGTAGTCCAGTCAAATTTCTATACCATCCGCCCTGGTAATAGTTATAAAGCAGGACAGTTCTTTTCAGAACTGAGAAGTCTCCCGAACCTCCGATTATCTACTCCGCGGCAGTAGAATAAAGCAAGACAGTTCCCTAAAAACAACTCTACCTGGCAAGTAGATACACACATGGTGTTACCGCAAACCAAATATATATTTATTAATTTTCCCACCCGAGTAATATGCCTGTAATATTTATTTACAGGACTCAGGAAAGCACTGACTCAAGTATACAGTGCTAGCACACATCGGTGTATGGGTAAAAACCAAAAATTAATTTTGAATAATTTTTTTTTTACCGTACAAGAATGCTTCCAAGTTCACAGGTTAAATAGACATAATCAAGTTATGAGGAATTGTATTGTGGATTTGTGCAGCTTTGTGTTAACAGTTGCAATGGAGGTTGAGGGATTGCAATAAAAATTGAATTAATTATACACAACTTTTACTTTACTGACAACCCATTTAGAAAACAAACTGTCCAGCATGCAAGCAACGAGGACGTGTTCGTCTGCAAATCGATCTATCACGACACCATTAAAGGGACTCGTTGCCTTGAATTGGGCGTGTTGGTCTATGGAAAACGGTTTGAAACCAGTGGTTATGAAATGCATTTGTTAGAAAGACATTTTAAAGTAGAATAATTATGATCCAGACAGTTTGCAGCGTTTTCCCTTTACGCTATGAACTATAACCCACAAGCTATTTGGTGGCAACTAACGCAATTGGCTATTTTGTGGATGGCTGACCGTTTTAGATAGCAAAGCAAAGGAAAAACAGTGTAATTTTGAGGCATATTAATTGTGTGGATCATTGTATTCTACTCTAATTCAAACACCTTTCTAACCTTATGCATTTTGCAACAAATGGTCACAAACGCTTCTCATAGACCAACTGTGGCTCGATCCAAGGCAACTTGTCCCTTTAATTCTACTACAATCAGTTCAGATTTCTACATGGCCAATAACTGTCAAAAAGTGTTACAGCCGGATGTAATCAATAACACATAATAAAAGATAATAGTCTGATCTGCAATTTAACAGTTTAATCAACTGACAACAACAAAAGAACTGAAAGCTAAAAGTTTATTGAGAATTGGGCAGTGAAAATATAGATTGTAAATGAATGCCATGTTACTTTTCCAAAATTATTTACCAAGGCACACAAACATAGAGTGATCCTCACCTGCCCCATTGGTCTTGGGGCACATTCCCCCACCCCTATTTTTTGTCCCCCAGGTGCCCCAAAAGAAAGAAGAAAACAAAACAGAAACATGCGCATGTGCCTTCTAAACAAAAAGAGGAAAATGGCTGTCCCACTACTGATGTAGTTGTGCTGTACATCCATTGGAAAAGTCCCCCATCCTCCATAGTCACACACTCACCCATACCTCCGGCTCAAAAACACTGTTAGTTTTCTTGTACCTAGGACATTTTTCAAGTGACAATGTACTGAAATAGGAAAATTTAAAACTCACGGGGCCAAAACAAATTTGAGCAACTATGAATGCCATGCAAGGAATCTAAAACTTGTCTTTTTCTTAAAAAAATAAGAGGATTGGATTGAAATGTATTCACTTTTGAAATGCTTTCCTTTCTGCCAATCTCTGCTCCCCACCCCACCCCTTCCAGTTATTTATAACAGGCATGCACCATTGCTTTTAAAGTAATTTTACACAGAGCTGTTATATGTTTAACAACGGCCCCATTAATATGGCATGGTGCTCTGGTAATCCCTGTTCTGATATAGGCTCCTTTATCACATATGGATAGTGGATACTTCCTAATGCTGATTTATTTATAGAATGTATGCAAATTGACACCCGCTGAGGGTTAGCCTGATCAAAACTAACAGGAAAATATTGGCCCCGGGCCACATGACATTATGCAAATGGAGAATGTGTGTGTTGTAGACGCAGAGAGCAGGGGCTATTTATATGCAACTCTATGGGCAAAACCATTATGGGCTTGCGTTGCTGTTCCAGAAAGGGATAATTTCTGTGTTTGAGAATGAACAGTCGGATGTACGTCTGAAAATCTTGACTCTTAAAACATAAGCTTAGATTGAATTATTGTAGGCTTCAATTAAAGATGATACTGAAGGTCAATGTGGGGGCCCCTGGATGGAGCTGAAGGGTAATTACAGATTGGTTCAAAGGTTAAAGCTTAGCCTCCGCACAAGCAGTGATGACTCATGACTAGTATAACGCCATGTCACCAGACAGACATGTAGGTAGCATCCCTATATTGGTTTGGGGGATGGGAAGCCTTCAAAAGCTTGTATAGATTGCCAGTTTTTTAATAGCAAAAGTGGCTATAATGTACAGCTGCTGGTGGTAGCTCACTATATCTTTTAAAAGAAATAATGGTACCTGCAAATGAAACCAAGGATTCCTCATAAGGTGGACTTTAAAGGCAGTGGACACTATTGGTAATTGTCAAAGACCTTTACAGTTGGTGTATCTCAACATAAGCATAAAATAACAAACCTGTGAAAATTTGAGCTCAATCAGTCATCGAACTTGCGAGATAATAATGGAAGAAAAAAACACCCTTGTCACACGAAGTTGTGTGCGTTTAGATGGTTGATTTCGAGACCTCAAGTTCTAAATCTGACATCTCGAAATAAAACTGGTGGAAAATTACTTCTTTCTCTTCAGAGGGAGCCGTTTCTCACAATGTTTTATACCATCAACCTCTCCCCATTACTCGTCACCAAGAAAGGTTTTATACTAAAAATTATTTTGAGTAATAATACCAATAGTGTCCACTCCCTTTAATCACAGTTGGTGGCATACCTTTGGAAACCTAGAGCTGTAAACAAAAGCAACCCCTACAGCAACCCCTACAGTAGGGGTTACTTTTTGTCCCCTACTCTTCCAGGATATTAGTTTACGAGTACCTAAACATGGGCTGAGAGAAATATCATGAACCTGCTGAGTACAAGGAACCTACAGCTATATTGTCCCCCCTGAAGGACAAATCAATTTTGGTAATCTTGGTATCTTGTTCTAGAAAACCAATGCCAGAGCTTGAACCTATACTCTTCTGATCAGGAAAAACACCAAAGCTTAGTCCCCGAAAGTCTTACCCTCCAATATTAATACTAGTTGACATCCTTGCCTGAGTTGTTTTATTGTAGTAGATCAAAAGCATTAGCTCCAACGGGGTGTGAAGCTATGGGCCAAATTAGGGTTTTAAGACAACCTATTGTATTGACTTGGCCAGTTGAATTGTTTTCATTGTTATTCCCCCTGAAGTGTTATTACAGTGGGAGTGGTCTATTATTATTCAAACAGTCTATAATTATGCAATGAAATGATAAATGTGGGCTTAAATAAATAAAATAATAAATAAAACTAACTTATAGACCAGCCTGTGTCAAGTCATGTCGATCGGACTACATCTTGCATAATTGTGATTATACACAATGAATATTTGACTTATAAGTAATGCTTATCAGCCACATTGCACCATGCAGGTACCTATATTTTGCTGAGCTTACCATCTCACTGTACTACGATTTTATGGCTGCTATTCCTACAGAATAGCTCCATGGTCTCACAATGGATAGGGCCAATAGGCCTATTTGTTGAGGCAAAAGCGTACATATTCCCCCTTTTTTCAGTCTACCAACAAACATGTTTAATCTTCTCGCAGCCATGAAAATAACAATATGGCAAGGTCGATACACACCATGCTGGTATTGATTCTAGCATTTGAGGTTGAATGCCACATGCTCTCATGAGGCAGTACAATGACTGGCCAAACAGCCAGGCTAGGAAATGCCCCCATTGAGAATGTACATACAGATTTCCTCTCTGTGATGTGATCAGCTTCCTGAAGTAGACTTGAACTAGTCTCTTCTAATTTTGTATCGGTTGTCCTTCCTTTCCTTTCCCTTCTGGTACTTGAGAAATTATTGCAACATGCGAGGCAATGTACAAATACATGTAGGATCCAGATACATACCAAATGAGCCACCCCCCCCAAAAAAAAAAAAAAAAAAATAATAATAATAATAATAATACTAAAAAATCCCAAAACCAGAAAAAAAGTAAATAAACAAACAAATAAACAAACAACAGCTACTGCAACAACATATATACCCCTCCCCTAAAACAACTAAATAAATATACAAATAAACAAGCAATAAACAAAACCAATTCAAATGAAAAGACTCTCATGCATCCTCACAGCATAGAGCAAGGTCTTGCTCTTTGCTCCTACACCCCTCCACAATTATTGACTCCCTGTGCGGGATATCCATTTACATGAGTCTGGAGCAAACAACATACATCAAAATTAGCATATATAGAGCAAGGTCTTTGCTCTAATCACAGTTCCTTGCTCTATGCTCTAATAAAGGTACACCTAATTAAATTGTAGTTTCTATTTCTACCTCCATGTTTTAACCATAGAGTAAGGACATGTCTCATCCATACTCAAGGTTCAATTAATGGACAGTGTTATCATCATCCAATAGTTTGAAGCATATAGCCTAGTGATGCTCAATCCAGCTTTCATTGTAAGCAAGTTTATCCATTGTTATAGTTGTCAACAATATATCCCCATACATAAATTGAAAAGCTCCCTCCTGTAAGTGTAAAGTGCCATTGTACCCAATGGTTTCCCATGGAGGTAGAATATAACAGTACATGTATCCTTATCTGAGGAATCACTGGGTAAGATTGTATCCCAGTTGTTATAAGCTGAGGCCATAGAGCTAGCTATCTGAGGCCCAGAGTGTTGTGGCCTAACCCAACAGTTCACTTGCTTGTTGTCTTGTAAACAGTGGAAGGACCTGTGCAAGTTTATGTGCCAGTGATAAAATTCTTTGTTGACATCCAGCCAGTAAACACAGCCTGTGAATCGGGTCATCGGGTGACCTCAGAACCAATTGTCCTGGTGCAGTATAGTGTTTATTGTTTAACTCATGGATTAAAGTGTAACTTTGTGCTGGCCAGTTGTTGTTGCATCTAGGGGTGAATTAGAAACTAAAGCTTGGGGTAAAATGTGATTGTAGTGACAACCAGTAGGCTAAACATACACACTTGGGGACCATCTTGGAATCACATTTTTCATTTCACTTCTTTCAAAAGAGATGGTGTGGTTTTTTTGGCAGCTCACTGTAATCCTTACTCTATGCTGTAAGCTTACCTGAAATTCTTCCTCCATGACTGAGTTCATATTGGTAGCAATTTTGAATTATTATCACTGGGAGTGATTAATGACTATTATAGGATAGTTTAAAGGTGATGATCAAGTTTTCTTAAGAACTTATACCATGCTTTTAAGAATAGCAATGAATGAAACATGCCATAAACTCATGCATAAAAATACATAAAGGCCATTAAAACCAACATCCTACAATGTTTTTGTTATTTTGCTCGCATTGATTTCTTTAACTGTCAGTTTTGTAAAAGTATAAATCTTTGAAACTAGAGAAAGGGAAAGGGTAAATAGTGTGAGGAAACAAAATGCTTTACTCCTGCTTGTAAATGAAGGAGTGGTTTTAACTTTTCATCAGGTTTGATTTTGTTTAGGGCCTACAGCTTTTTCTCATTCCGCACAATAACTGTCTGAATTCCATAAAGAGCCAAACAGAGTTTTTCCCTTGACTTCATTTTGAAATTGCAGGTTTTAACAGACCCACACATGTTTCAAAAAATCATGCTGTGTATGAACTTTTTTTGATGACAGCGAAAAAGAACCAGATCGGGTCAATGCCATATGTCACAGACAGTGACAAATAGTGACAGGTTGTCTCTGTTGCATTCCCATGAGGATAAATGTGGAAAAGAGCTAATTGACTTAGGCTGGGTGTATATGAAAGAATCACACCAGTTTAAAGGGGCAAGATCGAGATAGATGTTCACCTATCTATAGCCGAAATGCCTATAGAACCCTGTAGGATTTAAATAGGATTCCTACAGGATTCTTATAGATTTGTTGTCACTCCTTTGATTCCAATGAGTTGAGCGAGAGGTTGTCTTCAGCCAACGCCATCTCGGGAACGTCTGATGGTCGTCTTTCAAACTATCCCGTTCCAGCATCGATACCTAGTTATGATTCTTATATGTTTTTTTTCCAAAGGGGTTTAGCGTGATACCATGCAGGCTTTCTGTTTCTTTGCACCCATACACTCTTGCTTTGCTGCTGAGAGATGTGGAACTCTTCCTCTATGCTAACACAGAGCCACTCCAACAGCTTGATACCATACTGGATCTCTTTGGAACTTGCCTGGTGCATGTATGTTTCCCGCTATCATACAATCTAGACCGTAATAAGAGGAAAATCAATTCTTACCTCACCTAAATTCCCTGAGTAATTTTCATCTTATTGCACCCCAAGAGTGGCTTTTAGCCTTGCTTGGGGCAAAATTGCATACAAACATAAAAATAAGAGCATGTGTCCTAACTGACCAGCTTATATCATTTCGCTCTCTGCGCTGTGTAACTGCCACCATGAGGCAAATCCCAAGGGTTATTGTTAGGGACGATAAGCAGCCACTGAGCCATAAGGTTGTTTAAAGGCGCATTTATTTAATTATGTATTTGTTTGTTTATTTATTTGTTTGTTTATTTGTTAAAATATTAAAACTATTAAACAAATTTTGTTTTATAGTTTGATTATTGAGTTATTATAATGAGGTTTGTATTTATTTTGTATTATTACTATTACTGAGGTTTTTCTGAAAAAAAACAACAAAAAAACACCAGAATATCACTTTAATGATTTTGAATTAATAGCAAACCCTCTTCAACTTTTGTCCTGTTATGTTTGTTGCAGGTCACTGAATATAATGCAGTCCGGGATATCACCCTTATCTTTTGCACAAACCAGGATTGTTACGATAGTTATCACCTGTTAAAGGAAAAATTGCTTCAGAGCCAACTTGGATGCCACCGGTCATATTATAGACTAGCTCTATGGATATGCCACACATTTGCCTATGGGAGAGACATGGTATAGAGAATGTGTGACTACCATCGCCTGAACCTATTGTTTACTCAAACATATGGATCAGTTGAAAATTCTATCTGCAAGTAGCAGTATAAATGTTACCCTCAGCAAAATCATACAGTACTGGAAATGACTATCCCACCAGATTGACACTTGTCAAGACGCATGAAATAGTCATATGCTGATAATGACAAGAGCCATTTCATGAAGGTCTAAAATTATATTGATTGTAGTAACAGAAATTATATAAAAAGTATAAGTTTATCTATATATATATATTGGTTGAGAAATGGATTAATTTGTTCCATAGAGCTATATATAGCTCCATGGTTTGTTCCTTAAGGTTTTACATTGTTTTCATAATCATAAAACAGTGTGAGTTTCCCAGCTTTAAAAATGGCCCATAAAAAAAACACATCCGATCCGATATGCTTCATGTCCTCATTTAGGAGAACAAAATTCTCCTAATTTCAATAGATGCTATTTTTTGTGAATTTCTTTGACAACACTGACCCCTTTGAACAGCCCACACCTATAGGTTTTCTATTCATGATAATATATAGCTTGGAATCCATACATTTGTCAACATTGCAGAGCAGTCATACAATGCACCAGACCAGCATGTGCAAGTTCAAGGGTTGAATTTTGAATTATAAACAGTGTGATCCCTTGCCAACTTTTGGAGTGAATGTTGTGTGTGACAGTGGGTAAACAAAATGAGCACATGAGCCAAGACAGCAGACGGCACATTTGTAATTGTGAACTGTACATTCAGGGATATCCATGGTGGAAAGAAGCTAGCTCATGCAGTCTTGAATAGGTCAATATGGCCACAGCATAGCTCTGTACAATTGTATTGTAGGCCCATTTGCAGTAGGCCTACTGCATTTGTACAACATGCATGCTGTGTTGTAGGCGTGTATAGTGTGCTGGGGTACTTGCAGTACTGTACTACACAATGTACATGTACATGTACACTGTGTAAATCTTGACTTTAGTCCTGTGTCTAAACTAAAATGGCAATTACAAACTACACATCAACATATCAAATTTGAGTTTAGTACATGTAAGCATATTTGCTATAAACCTTAATTTTGATTGCTCTGGCCAATAGTCATAGAACAATCTTATTGAACGCGTACAATTGAAGCATTGAGAACGCTCTCACTCGGAAGGTTTCTCAAAAAAGGAACCAAATGTGTGAACGAGGAAGCTGCATTAAGCCAAGCAAAGTTCAGTATAAAGCAAAATAGAAATTATATTTCTTCAATGCCTTAAATTAATATGTTTAACCACTAAATGATGTGACGGTTGGTTATGTAGATATGGGCCTGAGTTCCTGGTTAACTTACAAAAAAGCTGGAGAGGTTTTGGCTAGAAAGGTCACTGATTTAAATGTCAGCAATCTCCTTTAGTTTCCTGTCTAATCATGGAGGTAAAATGTACTTTCTTAAGTCAGGACCGTGGACGTAGCAATATTTAGGATTCTTTAAATAGTTGTTCGTAAAACAACTGATATGTTTAGTAAAGTCTGACGATATCATTTCAATTCGAACCCGTTCAGCGACGATATTGACCTTCCTGTTTACCTTCCCTTATCAAAAAAGGTCTATCTCATGGGTCGGCCATACTTGTCAGATTTCTTGTTTTCACGATGATAATGTTATTTCAAATTTTTATTTCATTTCAAGGGACCAGACTATTTTGCATTTCAGCCTCAGTCTGGGTTGGATGGGAAAGAAAGAAAACTCTTCATGGTCTTTTATTATAGGGAGTCACATTTTTCTTTTTAACATGGAGGGACCCAAAAATTTGTGATGGACAAAATATTTCAAAAATTTTACATTGTGTGGAAAAACTAAGCTGTGTGCATGAACAAATTTCAGTTGATTTTGGAGTATTATTGATGTGTTGATGAGACTAATTGCTTTTGTGGGAGTATGGTGATCGTAAATTGAAAAAAAGGAATGGGAGACGTCGTCAGAATAGAGAAGGATATTGTTCAAATTCTTATTGATCAATGAGAGGAGAGATGTGTATTGCATCCCTGTACCAACATCAGTCCATTCACACAATGCGACAAAACAAATAAAAACCATTGATAAACATTTGACATCAACTTAAATTAATTGATTTTTTTCTCTTGTCCAATATCAATAGCCCAAGGCCCAGCACCTTGTGAAGTTGTATAGGACAATATACACCTAGGTTTTCAACAATGGACATGAATGGATGGTACTTCAGTCTCATTCAGTTTGTACCGAGGTCACTGGATTGACAAAAATATCACACATTTTAGGAGTGGGGGGGGGGGGGGGGGGGGGGCAGTGGTTAGGGTATGTTATGTAGTTATGTTGTATATTTAGGTATGTAGCTATGTTGAAAATATACACCGTTTGTTAACTTGGCGATTGCTCCATGTTCTATGGAAAAATACATGTTAAATAATGGCAACCAGTGCTTAAGTTGCCATTATTTAGCATTTATGCCTTTATAGTTCTGTTCAACATATTTTAAATTCTGTTTTTCCTTTTACTATATATAATCTTATTTGCAATTACATGTACTGTTATTGTTCTTTATGAAATGGCCGAATAAATAATAGTAATAATAATAATAAAATGTTCCAGCAATTCATGTTTTAGTTTGTAACCCATCGTGATCTACACGCTACTTTAAGTTACGGGTCAGGATTGGGATTAAGAAAGTACATTATTACGGTGTCCAAACAAACATGTAGGTGTTTAACTGTAACCTTTGCCTCATTTCCCTTCAAAACAATGAATAAACAAGTAAACAAAAATCAATGACAAAGTTGTATTTCTAATGTTTATGTGAAATTTCAAATCAGACTTGGTACAAACTTCACATTCAGATGGTGGACACTGGATGACATTTCTTACTGTACACTCTTAACAGTTTCAAATTAAGAGATATTTTGGGAAAATATTTAAAGCAGCTATTTCTTTGAACGATTTAGTGTAACAAATTATTGACAAATGCTTCAAACAAATTACAATCTTTCCAATATATACCGGGCACGAACATCACCTTTTGAGCCCAAACTGTTTGACAGTAAGATGCCCAAGAGCACGAGGTGTTTTTTTTTTTTCAACTGAAAAGCACTCACTAGATAACACAAAAAAAGATGTTGACACTTTAATCTAAAGACAAATGAACTTGAATGTGCGCCAAGCTTGGTATGCACTTTACACTGGCCTTTCATTTTATTTTATTTTTAAGGACAGACATTTCATGATGCATCAATTGTATTCATCTTGCTCCAAACACAGGATGAATATTTTAATCTTGTTATAAGGCTTTTTCCATGGTCATATTACCACAAGCCTCATGGATGTTTATTAAGAAGATTAAAGGTTCTGCACTTATTAAGTACTAACATGGCTTCTGCCTATTTCCTGCCTTGCGATGGCTTCTAAATTTCCTGTCTAGCGCAAGCCAATCTTAAGTCTTCAGATTGGCTTACGCAAGGCTGTCAAGGCAGGAAATGGGTAGAAAATTCGTTTCAACTTTCAGCTTGAGGTGTTGCATAATTTAAATCCACAAATTGTTAATAATCTGATTTTAATCTTTGAACCAACTGATGCTGTCTCGCTGTGATCATGCATGGCCATCTTCCATCCAGCAGATGTTTTGGGTTACACCCCTATGTTCCGACAACCCTAAGTTTCGAAACCCCTATGTTCGAATATCCCTTGTCTATTTTCATAACCATAACCCTAAACCTATAGTGTGTACATTAAATCATGAGGAGGTGTTTGGGGAACATAGGGTTGTCGGAACATAGGGGTGTCAGAACAAAGAGCACTCATTTAGAGATAGTTATTACATGGTGTTACCGCAAACTCTTCTTTATCTTATTTCCACCATGCAAAGTTTCAAATCCTACTTAAAGAGCACCAACTTATGTGTGGCCTTGAACAACATGCAAGATGGGCAGGAGTTCACAAAACACACCTTTTTTTCCAAGTTACAAAAATGTAACAATTGTTTATTAAATCAAGTTATGTTTGAACTTAGAATTTCAGTTGTCTTTGGGTAGAGGCTACTGTTGATGTTTTGGCTGGGGAAAGGCAGTGGACACTATTGGTAATTACTCAAAATAATTACTAGTATAAAACCTTACTTGGTAACGAGTAATTAGGAGCTGTTGATAGTAAAAACCATTGTGAGAATAGGCTCCCTCTGAAGTAACGTAGTTTTCAAGAAAAAAAATATATTCAACGAATTTGATTTCGAGACCTCAGATTTAGAATTTGAGGTCTCGAAATCAATCATCTGAAAGCACACAACTTGGTGTGACAAGGGTGTTTTTTATCTTCACTTAATATCATCTTGCAACTGTCGATGACCGATTGAGGTCAAATTTTCACAAGTTTGTTATTTCATACATTAGTGTCTGGTGTCCTTTAAACTAGGTTTTCCTTGTTTCAGGCAAAAATGTTTAAAGAGAAGTTTTCCAACATAACCGTCTTTATACCAAGTGAGGTATTTGCAAATATGTAAACATTAATTTGTTAAATCTCAAAAATTTGGTGGACACCCTTTAATCACAGTTCTTGCCTACTTACACTTACATTGTGTTTGTCGCCCCTTTAATTTTCTGTTTTTATTGTGGAAGACTCATTTCCCTCCATGCAACACTTCTCACAATTGGTTAACCACAGATATTTCAAATGGGAACTTAATTTATTTTGCAATCTGGATAGAAACTGGTCTTTTTGTTTAAAAATAACACTTTTTAACATGTGGCAAAGAATTTTGGATAATAGCAAAATGTTTTCATTTTCTTTCAAGGTATTAGATTTTTGTTTAGCACCAAAGTTGTACTTATAACAATTGCTATACCTAAAAAAGCTTTGGGTTGTTTAAAAATCGAGTTTTACTCAAAGTATGTCCACATAGGAATCTTTTATTTTGCTTTTGTTACCTTTATTTTATATTAGAAAATATACCTTTTTTTTGTATAAAAATAGAAAACATATCCAAAATTCTTCACTTTAATAAAACACTTGGTAAAAATAATCTGTATAGAAACATACACTGCCTCACTGTTCAAAATATACATCGCTTCCTTTCAAAAGGCAGTTAAATGTCATTTATCAAGAATTGCAAGTTCATATGTGTACAACCATGGTACAACCATGGAGCCATGTAACCAATATATCCCAAGTTTGGGAAGCACAAATCTCCAAAGGATTATCTACAATGTTTTTGTCAAAAGTGTAACAATTTTATCTATCAATCAAGTGTGAATCAATCAAAACTATTTTTGTGGTGTTAAAGCCAAGTTTATTTCTTGGTACATTCTAAATTTGAGGTTGAGAACTAACCGCTTCATGATGCAAATTGGACCAGAGACTTTCCTGGCACTAAAATTTAAAAGCCAAGAAATTCATGTCATCAAAGTTGTTTGCTAGGTCTCAAATGAGAGTGACCCTGGAACCCCATTGTTGATTTTCTGCCCAAAATGCTTAGTACCCTGCAATTTTCTAGCTTTTCCCCGTGAGGTTGCAAGGGTTAGCAATTCCAGTGTGAAAGGACAAAATACATTTACCCTGGAATTTCTCATGGAATTTGTGTATGTATGAAAGGTTTCTGACAATTTCGCAAACACTAAGTTGCAATGCTCATCCCATTTTGGGGCCCAATTCCCCTATTATTCACTCCTGTATAGGAACCAGTTCATCAAGCAATTCTACACAGTGCATTAAGACTGAACAAGTCTTATACACATCCAGTAGCAAAAGAATGTTTGATCTCCTACTGGGACATTTGAAGTGTACTACCAATCCTACCTCCATGGTACTACATAGGAACCAGTTCATCAAGCAATTCTACACAGTGCATTAAGACTGAACAAGTCTTATACACATCCAGTAGCAAAAGAATGTTTGATCTCCTACTGGGACATTTGAAGTGTACTACATGTACATGAAGGGCCGCATATTTTACAATAAAATGAAATCCTTCACCATTGGGGTTTTGTTTTAATAGGGATGTCGGGGGGGGGGGGGGGGGGGGGGTGGCCTTGAGTACAAAATAATAGGCCAGAGAAAGCAAAAACTTGGTACTCTCTTTTTCTGACAACAGTTGTGGATAATCCTAATAGCAATATTTCAGATAGTCTCATTGTTTTAAATAAAAAGGAATTGTTGGTACAACAATTTTACCTCCATGGTACAAGGTGGGTGTCTACATGAACATTACATGTACGTATACGTAAAGTGTACATTTACAACAGATCATATGTACAACACGAATTTGGCCAACCAACCTTGGGGTTTGGAGTTGGTGGGCAGGGTCAAAGTTCATCAATAAACAGGCCAATACAAAAACTTAAATCCACAATTAAATTTTGAGTAAAGGTAGGTAGACTCGTTTGTAATCACCTTATGGAATTGCAAATACTGTTACTTTGTGTGTTTAATCAGCACTTTTCAACATTTACAACATTGTTTCATACCACAGATTAAGGGATACACCCCAGTTGGCCAAATTCATAATCAACTCAATATGAATCAATTCAAAGTTACAGTTGAATAAAGCCAGTAAGTATAGTTTTGTAATTTAGTTTTTCTTTTCATATTGCATTACTTATTTTATCAAAGAATCATGGCAGTCAAGTACATGCTTTCAAGATATAAATCTTTTCCCTGAGGGTATCAAAAGATAAAAAAATTCAAGGCATTTTTTTTTTATAGAATACAAATCTGTTCTTACTGTCTTTTATTATCAACTGCACCACTTATACATGATGAATGAATCAATGTTAAAAAAAAACTACAAATGCATCATGTTAAAAACATACCCAACCATTGGAAACCACAATCGTAAACTGTCCTGTCCGATGATGAAATACAAGTTTGTTTCCTTGTCAAGCTAGAATTTTGCAATGTTGTCTCTGACGGTACCTTCCCTTTTTTCCAGTCAAAGTGAAAAACACCGTTGCAAACAAATCATGCGAGGAAAAAATGTGCTGGACAAGTTCAAAAGTCCAAGTTGGTCTCGTTTAAAACAATTTTTTATTGAGTGAAAATCTTTCACAGGACATTTTATGTTGCAAAATTGCATCTCAAATTGTCAAAATACTTGTTTCTTTTTAAACAGAATACCAATTAGTGACCTGACATTTTAGCCACTACTTTTTTTTGCACTGAAAGTATATCATTTATTTGGGCCCTTTTGGTTGGTATTATTTAGCAACAGCTTAAAGAAAATACTATTTTTCTCCGAAACTGGACGGAACATTTTCTAGATCCAGAACATTGATCCCTCTTTGACAAAGACACTTTATAGTTAGTTGTAGTTAAAATACTTTAATTATTTAATCTGAAGACTGTTAACCTTGGTTGTCATAGTGCCAGGTGGGGTTCACAATCAAACTCTATCATTCACTTCATAAATCATGTGAAATCATCAATGGCGGTTTCACAAAGAGACATGCGTCTGTTCATCCCCTATCCCCTCAAAAAAAAAATTTAAAAAAATAAATAAAAGTAAAACAAATAATTAATAATATCCATCATAAATTTTTTAATTTATTTTATTGAACAAAAATAACCAAGCAAAAAACACAAATTGTACCCAGCCACTGCATTTTGTTTCAATTTGCAGGTCAATTCGCTCCGATCTGTAATATTTTTCATTTCAAACAATGGCACAAAACTTGCAAGGAGGAAACAAATACATGTATGTGTTGCGATAACGTAACCCTCCTGCAGACGGCATTATTGCAACTAGTACATGTACATGCTTTTGTAATGTTTTGGTCCAAATTTTGGTGGCAACTTTCCTCGTCAATATTTTTTTATTTTAAACAACCCAATAATTTGTCTACTGTTTAGACAACTTTGTTTGATAGGTTTAATTTTTGTTTTCTTTATCTCCACAATAATTCAAAAATTTGTTAATATTATTAGCAGTTTTAGCACATCATAAGTTAGGATACTTTTAACTGGAATGGAATGTCAAAATATCAAATGCCCATTTTTAGTTTAAGTACAATTTCAGTAAATTTCTTTTCTCAGGAACCCATGTGCTGTGCCGATGGTCTAAAAGCAAATTACCTTTGCAGGATACATTAATGTATAACTGAACAACCAGATTATGTAACCCAATTGATTATATAAATCCCTTAAATCAAATAGACACTTTGAGTTCTATGGTGTCGTTATTAGCCTTTTTCAAGAAAGAGTTTTCATCACGTAAACGTTGCACTTCATGTTCCAGCTCGTTCACACTTTCCAAGCGAGCACGGATGAGATTGTCTTTCATGTTTAAATGCCCGTTCATTGTCTCTGCTTCTGATGTCTTATTTTCCGATGTCTGCTGGCCTTCCTCGAGCTCGTTGACTCTCTTTGACAGCGTGAGAACTTCCGAGACCAACTGCTCCTTTGACATCGATTGCAAACGCTCCGACTGAACTTCATCGTACATAGCCGAGAACTCCCTCTCGAGAAAATCGCCATCGCGAATATCATCATTCTCGTCAAAGAGTTCATCCGATGAGTCCATTGGAATGTGGTTACCTCCTGCGCTCAGATCAGGCGTGTCGACTTTATGATCCTCCATCAGGAATTGCGTGGTGTTGTACGGCGTAGGTCGATTAGCTCGTTTCTTGGTCGCTCGTTTACTCTCAAGTTCGTCAAGCTCTTTCTTTTCATCCCAAGTCAGTCTTGCATAGGGTTTCCACTTGCGATTTGCTCTTTTTCTGTTATTTCTCCGCTTTCGCCTGAGGCTATCCTCCATCTTGGGTTGCTGGTCTCCATTCTTCAAATTCTCATGAGATTGTTGAGGTGATCCCCCAGATTCTTGCTGCACATTGCCGCTACTAGACACATTGGATAGCGCCATCTGTCGAACATGTCCAATTTCCGAACCACTCGCACTACTGCTCCGCCTGTGGTTTGGCCTGCTACGAGCACGACGCCGCGGTTGATCAGCGCTGCTGCCCCCACTGGCACTACGCTCTTTGCTGCTGACCCACTTGCGTTCGCTTTGGGGACTTACGTTGGGGCTTCGTTCATTTTCCGTCCTTTCGTCGTCACCCTCCACGCTCTCAACTTCGAAAGATACCCTTTTATCAGCTTCCATAACCATTTGAATGAAAATTCAACCAGACACTGTATCAAATTGACAGTATGTTCGTGATATCAGAGCGAAATGTGGTAATTTCTGTCTGAAAAGGTTCGTAAATTTAAGTAGAGATTTCACAACTGTGATGGACGACTGGTTAGCAATCATTCTCGTTGAGTGTGTGTATTTTTTTGCGCAATCCGCGGGTTTTATAGCCGAGCGCCCCACTGGCTAATTTGCATAGTGGTTGCGCGCGCCGTTCCACACATCCGATCTCACAAGCATACAAAACACACGTACACTCTGGGGTGTCTACGTCAACGTCTTGCATATTCCTTTATTCGCAGATATCCTGTCATGTCAGCTCATATACAGTACCTGTGTATTATTTAGATTTTCGTTTAAAAAAAATAGTTGGATTGGAAGACACTTGAGGTTTAGTTACTGCATACAAAATCCAAACTCAAGCAGATCCTCCATAATATTCTACACACAACAGCCGTCGAATCTTTATTGGGCCATACCATTCTAGTGTAGGGTGTTCTCATCCGCTCTTAAATGTTAAATATCTTGTCCCAAACGCTAATATGGGGGGGAAACTTCACACTAATTAAAGGCTAGTTATTCATTAACTTCTTGTCTTCTTAATATAATCTTTTAAAAGAGATGCAATTATGTGAATTTGGTGACCGTGACAACGACAAACCAGGTTTAGTCCCCCTTTTGTAATAGAGTTTTCAGTATTTTGACTGCATGCCACGATGCATGCTGCTTATGTACATGTAGGAGTCAGTCAGTGAGGTAGTGCAGTGTAGTGGTAGTATGCAATAGGAGACTTTTGGGACGCTTGGTGGCAGCAGACTTACCAGGTAAAATCCATTGTTCTCGGTAATGTGCGCAGGCTCAGAACTACGTAAACAATGGAAATTTACCTGGTAAGTCTGCTGCCACCTAGCGTTCCAAAGTCTCCCATTAGTATGAATATTCATATAAAAATGTGAACCAGATATCTGGGGCTGGAGCCTATTTCTATTTGAGTCGCGAGCATCGCGTAAAGATACAGCCAACTAAATCTGAACTGAATTAATGTTGTCTCAAAAACCTTGCTCTATTGTCTCAACAACCATGACATATCCAAAAAAACACCTGTACAATTTCTATATTACATACACTGTCCTAAAGAAATACACTTTTTAAACAAGTTATGCCTTCAATCGGTATAGAGTTAAAGGCAGTGGACACTATTGGTAATTACTCAAAATAATTATTGCCATAAAATCTTTCTTGGTGACGAGTAATGGGAGAGGTTGATGGTACAAAACATTGTGAGAAACGGCTCCCTCTGAAGTGGAGTAGTTTTCGAGAAAGAAGTAATTTTCCACGAATTTGATTTCAAGACCTCAGATTTAGAACTTGAGGTCTCGAAATGAACCATCTAAACACACACAACTTCCTGTTACAAGGGTGTTTTTTATTTCATTATTATCTCTCAACTTCGATGACCGATTGAGATCAACTTTTCACAGGTTTGTTATTGTATGCATATGTTGAGATACACCAACTGTGAAGGCTAGTCTTTGACAATTACCAATAGTGTCCACTACCTTTAAAGACAATGGACACTATTGGTAAATGTCAAAGACCAGTCTTCTCACTTGGTGTATCTCAACATAATATGCATAATATTCAGCCTACACTAATCTACTTCTGCCTTCCTGTTTATCCAGTGTAAGCTCAACCATTTCAAACTCTTAAAAATACACTCCATCGTTACAAAACGTTTATGTTGTTTAGACCTTTGAGATCGAGTACGGGCTCTATTTTCTCAACAACCATGACATATCCAAAAAAACACCTGTACAGTTTCTATATTACACTGTCCTAAAGAAATACACTTTTTAAACAAGTTATGCCTTCAATCGGTATAGAGTTAAAGGCAGTGGACACTATTGGTAATTACTCAAAATAATTATTGCCATAAAATCTTTCTTGGTGACGAGTAATGGGAGAGGTTGATGGTACAAAACATTGTGAGAAACGGCTCCCTCTGAAGTGGAGTAGTTTTCGAGAAAGAAGTAATTTTCCACGAATTTGATTTCAAGACCTCAGATTTAGAACTTGAGGTCTCGAAATGAACCATCTAAACACACACAACTTCCTGTTACAAGGGTGTTTTTTATTTCATTATTATCTCTCAACTTCGATGACCGATTGAGATCAACTTTTCACAGGTTTGTTATTGTATGCATATGTTGAGATACACCAACTGTGAAGGCTAGTCTTTGACAATTACCAATAGTGTCCACTACCTTTAAAGACAATGGACACTATTGGTAAATGTCAAAGACCAGTCTTCTCACTTGGTGTATCTCAACATAATATGCATAATATTCGCCTACACTAATCTACTTCTGCCTTCCTGTTTATCCAGTGTAAGCTCAACCATTTCAAACTCTTAACAATACACTCCATCGTTACAAAACGTTTATGTTGTTTAGACCTTTGAGATCGAGTACAGAGCTAAGAAGTATCATTTTTTTAGATAGAGCTCAATCATTTGACTGGACCCTGTCTTTATCCACAAGGAGCCTCGAAGAATGACGTCAGACGCTCTTTTCCCGGTTTGGGTTTAGAGCAATATTTCTTCCTCCATGATTTGACAAAGATATTGAACGTCGACGACCCCTGGATGGACCCCGCCCCGTTTCTTTTGACACCAAATATCACAATTCTGGGTTTAAAAAAAATCCTGGTCCGCCCCACCTTTCGTCCCTCTTCTTCTGTTTGTACACAATTTCTACCTCAATAGCTCCTTTAAAATCACTTTACTTTACATACTTTCGAAGAACAACTGGGGATCTGTTGATAATCCAACTTCTATAGAAATGCCATCCTAAAAAAAATTCATGATTTTCTTTTGAAGGATCCCAATGTTTTCTTTAACAGAAAAAACCCCATGACATTATTTTGTTAGACAAAAACAATATTATTTCCTGCCCCCCACCTCCCGGGGTCCCACATCATGTACGACCACGATGCATCGATGTGTGCAGTCTCGAAAATGAAAGCGCGCGCACACACAGAGTAGATAGCACCATACTATACCATTATTATTTTGACCACGCACATCTCTGCTGCAGACGTCTGCTCAAGCTAGTAGCGTGAGCTCAGGCATGCTGTGTGTATGATATGGTGGAAATGGTGTTGACGATACGTCCTTCTCACGTGTAGATTGTGGATTCTTTTTATTTGCCCTCGAATTTAAAAGGTAAATATGCACAAATATGATGAATGCATTGATACAAGCCCAACACTCTCATATATCAAGCAAGTTGACGTAGTCATTATTTGTTTGTGTATCAACCAATCAATCTTACTTGACCTCGAAGTTAAAAAAGTTTTGATAGTTTAGTTACTCACTCTTTTTCGAAATCGAAGTGTTGACTTTCATTTGCAATATGACACCACACGGCGGAGTTTTGCATTACTTGAGCATTTAGGGGAGTCAAACCTGCTGGCATTTGCTTTAATTTTTGAGACAGATACAGTCAGTAGTTAGCCCCGTAGAAGTACCTTCACAGGCTTCAGGTATTGTTGTAAAGTTATCTCTTTATTTAAAAAATGGCAGGTTATGTTGTTTTGTTTGTTTGAATTGAATGTTTATAATTATAATTTTTTGTATAAAAATTACTGTATAGTCAATGATTTTTTTCAAAGAGTTTCAAAAGTGCAGCTGGCCTATCTTGGTCGGAGCTGATTCTACCTCCATGGTCGGAGCATGGAGGTGTAGTAGGAATAGGATGGTCGGCTGGCTGAATCACCATACTTTCTCAGCTGCAGAGAGACTAACCTGACCTGCTAACTTAACTATTTACTAACTAACATACAAAACAAAAATTACTGTATTTATAGTGAAAAGTTGAGAAGGTTTTGTTTTACATGTTAGGCTATTTATTAAAACAATAGTGTAGGTTAAGATAATTTTGGAAACCCCTCCTACACAGCAGAATGGCACTGGCATGGCAAAACAAACCACTTTCTGCCTTTGGTCCTCCAATGTTACCGTGAAGTTGGTGGTTTTATAGTTCGTAGTTTGGTACTAACTGTAGAATGGCAAAAGGTAGTGGGTTTGAATCACCCTCGTTGAGAACCGGAATCAATATTTTGCTAATGATACTTCATGTAATCTTGGAGGCAACAAAGGCGATTGCCTCCATGTCCCTGGGTCATTGTCTTGGTGCAATATGCCCTTCCCAGGGTAGAAACTTCCTCATGGTGTCCATTACCAACTTAAAAATGCATTGCGCCCATGCCCTTTCAGAAACAAAGCATACAGGCCTGGTACCGACGACACACGGATGAGCAATTTCAGACTTTTATCTGAATTCAGACCTTTTGAATTCTGCCTGGCCCCGGTGAAATAAAAATGCCACATTTTGTTCTCAAAAGCACTGAGAATATTGTTCCCCAAAGCTCCTCAAACTATAAATCTTCAGGGTGGAAATAACATCATTTCAACGTACAATGTACCTCCTAAAACCTGGACCCTGGTTTCTGACTTTTTGTGTGAGCAGTGTACTCGGTGTATTGGTAGGGCCTATACAGTGCTTTAAATGCACACATCCATGTTAATGTAAAACCAATAAGTATTCCAGTGGTCGAAATTGCCACTAGCCCACTAGCCCGGGACTTCAAGATTAACAGCCGGGCTACTCATTTTTCCAGTTTGATAGCCTGGCGGGCTAGTGGGAAAATGATACAAAAACTATGCTGATGGTATTGTAAAATTTAATACTTTCGGTGAGCAATTTGTGATGACTATTTGGGCTTCCAAATTCTCATCCGGCTACTAAAAAATTCTGACTACCAATACCATGAAAATACACTTAATTTTGACCCCTGTATTCTTTAAATAACTCATGCAAATTTAACATCCCCTATGCCTATTTAAATGGAATCGGTTGTTGAATCAAGAAGGGGTGAATTTTTGTGCGGCTGTGTAACAATTAATAAATAGCTTGTATTAGATTTGTTACTTTGGAGACAAATAAACCTTGAAACCTTGAATTGTTCCTGTTTTTGGCCAGTGATTAAGTCAACCCTTCCACCATGGCCAATTCAGTGGAACAGTTATTGGATCATTTACCTAAAAATGCACATGCATGTGTCCATGGCGAACTGTAACCCTATTATATTATGATATTGTTTTGGTTGTGTTTGGAAATTTACCCTCAATATATTTTATAGAGTTACTAAATCTTTGGTTTTCTAGATCTATAAAGTTCATTGCAGAACTTCACCCAAATTCCTCACAAAAGGTTCCCACAAAAAGAACTGTTCATGTAATTCTGCTGCTGGCAGTGAATTGAATAGACTTTTAATCAACCATTGAATGAATGAATGAATGAATGAAAAGATGAACTAGAAAAACTGCTGACCTAAAGTTAATATGTCCACATGTTTCCACAAGGGTAACATAAATTTATAATATTGTATAAATGCAGAGTGACCAGCTGAAGACCAGCTAATCATTTATTACGATTTCTTTACAAGAAACCCACTGCAGATACTTTTTCCAAATGCTCCCATAAGGGTGACATAAATGTATGGAAATACAGAGTGACAAGCTATTTATAAAAATGTCTATGAAACTCATTGTTTAAAGGGAGTTTTTCGGAAAAACCTACTTCCCTATTGCCCTATATTCCGATGGTCAAGTGGAAGGATTTAGTGTCCCTCAAGGACCCCTAGTCCGGAGCCATGGCCTTTAAAGGAACTTACATGTAGTGGTTCAAGTTGAGATAAATAGAGTTGTACGAGGAGAAATTCCTTTGTCGGCAAAGAAATCTTAAGGTGCACCACTGAAGGAACAGTGACCAATGTCTAAGACAGTGATGAACTGACCAATAGTAATCATCAAATTCAAACTTAATTGTATAAATATTCTGTGAACTTTTAAATCAACCAATCTCCTCTGGCGTCAGTGACCAGTAAAAGTTGGAGCTTTAAAAGTCAATGCACAGAGGATTAGGAGTCATTGATGACCACAGTGGTGAATTTTGATAAACCTGTGAGATGAAAGTTCTGGTCGACATAGCCATAGCTTTGGCTTTGATATCAGCCTGAGTATGGTCATGCTGATGAAGTGTACAAGAGTAGCATTTGCTGAAAGTGTTCAGGGGTCTGTTTTATGGTATGTTTTAAAGTCTGTTTCCTTCCTGTTAGAGTCTGTTTTCTATTTTAAGTTGCTTTGAATATCGTTTTCGAGTCTAGCTCTGATCCAATTCTAGGTCTGTATCAGTTTAAGTCTATTTGAATTTGTTAAAGTTTGTTTAAGTCTTTGAACAGTAGTAAGTCAGAACAACTATTTTGTGTGCATCTATAGAGTCGTATTGAGTAAACCAGTTAAAACTATGTGTGAGACCACATTAAACCAATAGTCCGAGGTTTGATTATAATACGACAATAATACTAGGTTTTATTTTTTGCTTTACTTTTCATTTCTTGAGTTTTCTTTTGGATGGCATTTTATTTTTGGCTTGACATTGTTTTATATTTGAATTTTGCTCAAGTTGTCATCATGTCTGTTTAATTGTTTCTTAACTTCTATCCCTAAAATAAAGCTTTTTAAAGACAGTTTGTTTAAAGGCAGTGGACACTATTGGTAATTACTCAAAGTAATTGTTAGCATAAAAACTTACTTGGTTACGAGTAATGGGGAGAGGTTGATGGTATAAAACCTTTTTGAGAAACGGCTCCCTCTGAAGTGACGTAGTTTTTGAGACCGAAGTAATTTTCCTCGAATTTGATTTCGAGACCTCAAGTTTAGAATTTGAGGTCTCGAAATCAAGCATCTGAAAGCACACAACTTCTTGTGACAAGGGTGTTTTTCTTATTTCATTCATACCAAGCAACTTCGACGACCAATTGAGCTCAAATCTATACAGGTTTGTTATTTTATGCATATATGTTTAGATACACCAAGCGAGAAGACTGGTTTTTGACAATTACCAATAGTGTCCACTGTCTTTAAACTTTAAGTGTTGAAAATGTTACAGATGTAAGTTTTTTTTATTTGTTCAAATTCCTTGTTAACTTATACCTAGCCCTTTCAATTAAGGAAATTCTCCAATACTTTCAATTAGTGCAAGCGAGTTTTGCATGGTTACTAAATATTTACATATTTCAAATACAAATTTACCATTGAAATCACTCAAGTAGTTTAAGTCCAGTAATATGCCTGCAATTTTTTTTTTTATATTAAAGGATTTGGGTACTTTTTCAAAATGTCCATAGATTTACATTAAACTTACAGGGTTTGGAGATAATGATAGTGGAAAGCTTCCCTTCAAATCTTACTTACTGAGGTGCTGTAGTTTTTGAGAAATGAGTAAAACAATGTCATGAAAATCCGTTTAGAAATGATTAAAATAATTTTCGTCTCATGAGACGAAAATTATTTTCATGATATTGTTTTACTCATTTCCCAAAAACTACAGCACCTCAGCACGTAGTATTTTCAGGGAAGCTTTCTACTATCATTATCTTCAAACTGTGTAAGTTAAGTGTAAATCTGTGGACATTGTGTTTTTTGTCCTACAAAAGTTACATAGACCCTTAAAAGCAAGTGGTTATTCTGTGCTGTAAAAACACAAGCTTTGACCTGCCTCACATTTTTTCCCCAGGTTGAGTTGAAAGAAGAAGCCCATCAAGAGCAGTTATGTATTCTTCTGGGTAAGTTTAAATAGAATATGAGTTTGATTAAAGGCAGTGGACACTATTGGTAATTACTCAAAACAATTATTATCATAAAACCTTTCTTGGTAACGAGTAATGGAGAAAGGTTGTTAGTATAAAACCTTGTGAGAAACAGTTCCCTCTAAAGTGACGTAGTTTTAAAGAAAGAGGTAATTTACCACAAATTTGATTTTGAGATCTCGAGTTTAGAAATTGAGGTCTCGAAATCAAGCATCTGAAAGCACACAACTTCGTGTGACAAGGTAGTTTTTTTCTTTCATAGTTATCTCGCAACTCCGACGACCAATCAAGCTCAAGATTTCACAGGTTTGTTATTTTATACATATGTTGAGATTCACCAAGTGAGAAGACTGGTCTTTGACAATTACCAATAGTGTCCACTGCCTTTAAATCAATTACATTTGTTTTTATAAAAATAACTAAAAGAAAAACTCCTCTCTAAAATGTGACTGTCTAAAATGAAACTTTCACATGTTGTTTGTATCATGTGTGTTGTTCTTGTTGAAAACTAAGGAGTTTACTATTCAAAGTTTGCCTTTAATTTTAACAGCTAAATAAATTTTATTTTATTTACTTTCACCTAATCAGAAGTAACTTGAGTATTGTCACACTCACACAGCTCACACTAAGTTTACACTCAATCCAAAAAGGTGGATTGAGATTCGGTATTTTTATCGCATTTAATTACACCATTCCTTTAAATCCAGCTCTGATCCCATTTTCACGGCAGTCGTACAAAAACATAAAGCAAAAACCTTGGCATTCCTAGCAAAACCGGAAAAGAACTTTGAATTGAATTGCCATGACTTGAGTTTACACTTGTCCCGGGATCCACTTTGCCAGATCTGACCCAAGATGCAGGATCTTGAACCAGGTTTGTGTTGACACAAGCTGTTAATCCACATTGCCTAATCCACCCTTCAGATTGTGTAAGCTGTTGATCTCAAACCTTTCACATTGCAGTAAATAGAGGTGAACAACACTACCTTGTTTATTCTATCCTCAATTGTAACACCATTGAAGGTTTAGGCCTAAGTAGTGGCTTATGTAACTGATGATACATCAATAAACAAGTTTATTGCTGCATACTTGAGTTTATACCATGGAACAATAAACCACAGGCTTTTTCACAAGGAGCACCAGCAAATACAGGTCCTTGGTAATAGAGCATGGAGGCCAGTGTCTGTCACCTCATTCAATTGTTATTGTAGCTTCTGGGAAGTGGAGTTAAACATAAATCATGCCAAGTATTAAGACCATTTAACTGGAACATTACACAGAGCCACAGAGCCTGGACTTCCTGTAGGTGTATAGCTGGATGGAAGAATGTAACATCTCATACTATTGAGAATGCACTGATTTTTATTAACTTTTAACATGAGGAAAGCGAGACATATCTCAAGACTTACTGTTCAGCTGATATTTTTTATGGCTCAGTCATTCAGCACATGAATCTTGGTTAATTCTGAATTAATTTTTATTATGGGGTTAATGTCCTTTCCTGTGCAAATTTCGTGAGAATAAGAGAGGAGGTCTAATCAGCAGACATACACAAACATCTATGGATAAACTTTTGCCCAGGATTGAAGGTCATGGGTAGGCCTTAAGGTTCATGTTCTGTGTTCATGCACACAGTGGTCATCCACTGTGTAAGATCATTATGGTAATTACTGGTATGTGCATCTAGGGACTCCGTTATGTAATAGCATGGCCCCCCAAACTCCTTAACTAAACATTGTTTTAGGTGACTGCTGTCATTTACCAGCGTCATAAAAATGCACTCCATGGTGTGACTGTTTTTTATCCAAGACAAGAGATTTGTATCACATCTTCACATGGAGGCCATTAGTACTTGTAATGCAGGGCTATTTTTTTCAGTGACTTTCACTCAGCCTCATCATTTCCTATTTAGGGTTTGTAATGCATTTTTTGAGGGGATAGAAATGATTTTTTTTGAGGTGATTGAAATGATTTGAGATGGTGTTACTTGGTTTGAATTCAATTTTAATTTTTAATTGGAACTTGACATAAATTGCTTTGTTAGTTAAACCAGAAAGGGTCAGAAAGGGTCAGTATCAGTGGCCATTGTGTTAATACATTTGTCGTTCATCATTGTTAGCTTTTAAAATATTTTTTTTTTTTACTGCACAGTTTTCTAGTGGTGACTGTGATAATAGAGATAATTTTCAACAGTGAAGTATAGCCAGCAGGAGTGCATTTTGACTGGTCCTGAGGTGTTTTTACTAGTGCTTGGCCTGTGGACAACTAGAAAATAATAATAAGAAGAAATGCTTATATAGCACAATTCAGTACTGCAAGTACTCACATTGCGCTTTACAAAACAAAGAAAAAGCAACAAATATAAACTAAAAAATACAATATTACAAAAAAGATTGAGTGAACAGGTGGGTTTTGAGATGTGAATTGAAGAGGTCCAGGTTTATCTGCGAATGGAGGGTAGCAGGAAGAGAATTCCAAAGGGTGGGTGCGCTGAAAGCAAAGGTTCTTTTACCGTACGTTTTTGTTCTGTATGGGGGAACTTGTAGGAGAAGCTGTGAAGAGGATTTAATGTTACAATGCTTTTAAAATAATGGTGGCATTCGTCATGGTTATAAGCTAGTAGTGAGGAAATATGTTTCTATTAAAACAAACCTGATTTGATGGATGATCGTTTGTCTTCTAAACAAAAATTGTGTTAATAAAATCTGTTTTACTTTCTTTTACTTTTAATTTGAGTTGAAAGTTTCAGAAAACTTCAAGTTTTGTTTTTGGACCTGCAAATGAAACACTGCAAAAAGTGTCAAACAATTCAATATCATATTTGTTTTAATATCCAGCATCCCACAAATTTGTTCTTTGTTATTTTGTCTAGGTGCACCCCTGGTGGCATGCCGTACACCCCATTGTATGTACACGCACCGGTGTTTGTCCCCAGCAATGCCCCTGTGCAAGGTGTTCCCCGACAGGACCAGCAGCAGTACCCGAGCTCCTACGTCCCACAGGCAAGACAGCAAATGGTTTCTCCAGTCCAAGTTGCTTATCCAACGCCTTGTTCTAGCCCATCTAGGCTCCAGCCAACGCATGGCATCCAACCATTTTATGGTCCTAGCTCTCCACCAAGTGTACAGGGAGTGCGTACAGATGGAATGCTAACAACTTGGCAGGGGCATCAACCGCCCCAAGTTCAGGGACATCCACCACCCCCCCTACAGGGTTACCCAGCGCCCCCAGTACAGCAAACTACTTCAGCCTACCAGCAGCCACAAACTTCAGGCCACCAGCCGCACTTTCAAAGCCTGCAGCCATGTCCTCAGCCGAGGCCACAACCTCCAGCTGACACAAGACATCAGCTGGTAGTTGCTCAAAACCAACCACAGCATCTCCAACAATACAAATATCCACAACCGAAGCCCTACACCCCTCAACAACCCCAATGCAACAGAGCCATGTACTATTCACAAACTACCTCGACCATGGTGTCTTACACAAGTGACTCTGAGCGCAGAGGCTTTGGCGGGAATCCCAGCATTAAGAACCAAAAGACTATGTATCAGAAACAGTTTGTTCAGAGTACGGCGCATGACCCCAACGTTAAGGAGTGCATTCTTCCGCTGACTTCTCCAGAGAAACAGAGACTGTTCAGGTAATCAGGTTTTTTTTTATACAAAAAAATGAACAAATTTTTGTGTAAAATATTAACGCCACAAGCTAATGAAGGGAAAGCATACCTCCGATTCTTGTGGATTGCAATAATTTGCAACCTGTTTGTGGAGCAAGCTCAACAGCAAGGCCCAATTATATAGAGCTGCTTTTAAAAGCACAAAAAGTAGCTCAGCACAAAAGTATTATGCTTACCAGAGTAAGGTTATTAATATTAATTTTTAGTTTTTACCCATATACACCGATGTGTGTAGCACTATATACTCAGTACTTTCCCGAGTTCTGTGAAAGAGTAAGGTTACCAAACAAAAGTCCAAATATATGACCTATGACTGGTATTCTGCTTATTTTTGCTAAGCAGAAATTTTCTAAGCAACATTTTCCGCTTAACAAGCTCTGTAAAATTAAACCAGTTCAAATAGTGGACAGAGGGGTCAGATGAGCGAAGTCCACTGCCTGAATCTCTGAGACAAGTCTCGGTCACTGTTGGTTGGTTGGTTTGTTTGTTTGTTTGTTTGTTTGTTTGTTTGTTTGTTTGTTTCATTCGTTATCAAAAGGGGTGGTACAAATATACACGTTTGTAGTTGTTTCCCGGCAAACCATTTCCTTCTAATTGGGGCCTGAATTTGAGTGGAAAATCCACAAGACCGCACGACTTGAAGCTTCTAATGTTGACTGCATTTGAATTATTTTCACAGGACCAGATTCGAAATGATAAAAACAAATACGGACACAGCTTTAAAACAATTAAACTTTTATAAAATTGAGCAAGCCTTACAGGGAAGGTACACTGGTAATTACTCAAAACAAATATTATTATAAAAACTTACTTGGTACCAGTAATGGAGAGTTGTTGATAGTATAACACATTGTGAGAAACGGCTCACTCTGAAGAAGCGGAGATTTTGAGAATGAGGTAATTTCTCACTCAATTATTCCTACCTGAAAGCACACAAACCCGCTTGACAATGGTGTTTTTTCTTTCATAATTTTTTCGCAACTTCGATGACCAATTGAGCCCAAATTTCCACAGGCTTATTATTTTATGGTTATGATGGGATACACCAAGTGAGAAGACCGGTCTTTGACAATTACCAAACGTGTACTTTCTCTTTAAGGGAAGATTTATCTCATTTTACTATGGGTAAACTATCTTAAACACTTTTGAAAACACAGATTTGAAAACATTTTTAACTTAAACACAAGTGGCAGACTTGTCCGGTCATACATGTAAGTTTACTATCCCAATGCTAATATCGGCGACCTCAGGCTTGCGATCCAGTGTTTAGTTTGAGCCCCCCCCCCCCCTCCTGCTGATGGTGAACACCATGATTACAATTCAATTCTTCCTTTTTGACTTTGGTTTTCTTCTTGTTCTTATACAGTCAATTCCATGAAACCCTGAGCATTTATGGCAAACTGGATGTCTGCGACCATCACTTACTCAGCATCTTCATGCAGTTGCCTGCCTCTATCCGTCGTGGAATCAAGAGACTGGGAGGCCTGAAAGTATTCTTGGCGGAGGAGTTTCGGGTTGAAGGAGACAACGTTTCACTGAGAGAAGTATCACCGGCATTTCAAGACGTAAGTTTTAGTGAGGGGTGGTATTTTAAGCCTAGCGTTTATTTTTTTCTGAATTGAAAATATGCATGCAATATGTGGTGTTTTGTGGTCAAGCGGTCTATGTAGGTTACCGGACCCGAGCTCTGGTGTTGCCAGCAGCAGTGGTTTTGAATCCCGGTAATGACAGTTTTTTGCTTCGTAAAAAAGTTGGCTAGGTGGTGTATTCTGCTCTACCAGCCAGGCTCCTACTGGATTGTACCAATGCCTACATCCTTACTAACTTGTGAAGGGGGTAACCCTGTGTCAGAACGGCAGTAGGTTGCAACTTGCTCTTGGTTACAGTTGATCTGGATTGACAGCCCGAATCAATTAAGTGTAGCCCCCACCTTGAAGTGGCTGTCCGACTCTGTGATGCTAGGCGATCTTTCATAAAAAAAAAAAAGTTGTCAAAGTGGACAAATTATGCCCCTTTTCAAAAATGGGGCTTATTCTTAGACTCTGCCAGGCAAGGGCCTACTTTGATGGAGCCAGAGCTGGCTCCGTCAAAGTGTCAATTTTTTTTATTTAAAAAAGCACTAACAGAAGGTTTATCTAAATATTATGGGTAACCAAACAGAAATTGAATGATCTTTATATATTTGAGTTCAAATTAAAAACGCATTGAGGTGTTCATATTCAAAAACAAGTCCAGTGTTTATTTCGAGCTCTGAATTATTGTATATATTTCTTGTCTTTTCAGGATAGATCCTATGACCCAGCAGAGTGGGTGGAGAGCAAAACTGAAGACTTCCTTGTCACAGAGTTTATGAAAGGTATAAATGTTCCAGAAAAAAACGACTGATTGATCAAAAGCTTTCCATTTGAACCCTTTAATGTACCACTTAGTTTAGTGAAAAATTGATCATGTTATGGTCACATTAATTGCATGCTTGTTTTTTTAAAGGGTGACCTCCCCCCCCCCAAAAAAAAAAAAAAAAGCAGCTCTGAAAAGCACACTCAAGAGTCTTTATTTTCCATTCTTGAAACTGTTTGTCCGTGTGATCTTAATTTTGTTTTCTCATTTAAACAACTATTTTTTTTGCGACAGAGTTAAAGGATTGTAGTAAACTTCAATGTACACCGAGAACATTTGTAACCATTTGGTGGAAGTGTTGTGGCCGAGCGGTTTAGAGCACCAAATTCAAACTCTTGTGTTTCTGATCAGCAGAGTGTGGGTTCGAATCCCCAGCCGTGACACTTAAGCACCACTTAACCATTGCTTTGTCTTTCGAATGGGATGTAAAGCTGTTGGTCCCATGTGTTGTGTAAGCATGTAAAAGAACCAAGTGCACTCTATCGAAAAGAGAAGGGGTTCGCCCCGGTGTTCTTGGCTGTGGCTGCTGTATGCGCCGTAGCACCTTGTAAACCCTTATAAGGTGCTAAATAGTTGGGTCTTAGAATTCATCATTGCAATACTACCTATCTTTCTGAAAGTTTGTATATATACTCAGCGCCTTGAGTACTTTGTTTGGTAGATAAGTGCGGTTATATAAGACTTCAATATTGTTATTATTTTCAGATGCAATTTATATTTTCCCTGAGAATTTAAAAATGAATCAAATTGTTAAAATGAATTTTCAGAGCCTCCTGTGATGAAGAATCGTTCCGAAGATGTAGACGACGGCAACCTCCTGGAAATCTGCTCCTTCTTGTCTGATCATTACGGAGATGGAGGTGGTTACTATGACGATTACAAGGCACTGTATCCAGGTTTGTACGATTCTTCCATTTAGGGAACTCCCCAATCTCTGCATTACGGCGGAGAGCAGCTAAGCTGGTAACAGCCCCAACCACTGTTGTACACAAAGCCACAATCTTTATGGGTGCGTTCAATTAGCTTCCCTGGGTCGACCCTTGTCTGTCCCTGGTGCGTTCGAATAGCTTTGAGGTCATTCAAGGGGCTCACCTGCGTCAGCCCCCATTAGCAGCGCTATAAAATGGAAATTGCACAGTAAGCACAAAATCGGCCGCTTAGCAGCACTATGAAATTGGGCCCTGGTCAGCATCAGCAATGGCAACTTGTGGCACTGATTGATCACACAAATTCTACAATAATAACAGGAAAGTGTGATTTGGATTTATTCACTGTGGAGTACAAGCCTAATGGGAGATTTTGAGGCATCCCAGAGTCTGCATACAGGAGGGTCAATGATAGCTTTGTGGATTCAAATTATTGAAAAGACAAAAAAAATTACTCCATACATCTTTTCCTCTTTTTCCTGCCTAGGTGGACAACCTTCGTTTGAGTCGCCAGTAAGAACCAAGGATAAAAGCCCGTACTCAAATCTTGGAAACAAACTGGCTGCAAAGGCAAAGCAGGAGAAAGCTATTAACAAATCCTTAGTCACCAACACCTCAGTCCACATTATTGACCACCAAGACACTGAACTGAAAGTCAAAACCTCCGTGCCGTCATCACATTCACAGAGATCATCGCCATCACCGTACGTGACCATGGGAGAGAAACTGGCCACTAAAGCCCAAGAAGTACGATCGGGAGACATTGGGAAGGAAAGTAACCAGAAACAACATTCGAATGTAGTCAGACAGAAGCACCTGTTTGTTGGTGATCTACTGAAAAGGAATGACTCATACCAATCAGAGTCGCAGGAAATCAAGCTGACTTCATCAGCAGGTTGTCCCAAGTGGACGGGAGACGCCAGTGTCAGACCCAGAATGGCTTCTATGTTGAGTGGTCATTCCACAGTTGAAGAGCAGACCGACTGGATTCTGCACTTGAGAAGCCTTGCCGATGTGAAGACTTTGCCGGTTAAGAACAACGAGTTGCCAGCAGATACCGAGATGGTGGAGTCACCAAAAGAGAAGGCACACTTGGGCTCTGCCACTGCGAGTGAACTGGCTGACCCAAGTCATGTGGTGGGGGTAAAGACTGAGCTAGAGTCCGACAGAGAGCAGGCGTTAAATTTGCAGACACTTGAGTTGCCAAGGGATGAGGTTGCTAATGAGCAAACTGTCCAGCTTCAAAGCGAGGCAGATAAAGACCGTGAGCACTCAGCAAGTACTACTCACAAACTGGTGACCCAGCAGACTGATGTAGCTGAAGACACTCTTGAAGATATTGAGTCTTTATCGTCTGGAGGGTATGAAACCCCGAATGAAGAAGTTCTGCAGGCGTCCTCCAGTGACGGCAAGATGAGTCTGAACTTGGATTCAAGCACCGAGGATGATAACTGCTCAGAAACTGGAGAAGATTTTGGTACACCTATGGCTCTTCTGTTAAAACAAGAATCAAAAAGGTCATTGGATGATAACATCTCAGGAACGTGTATAGATTGTGTGGATGGAACGACAACAACCAAAGTGAAAGGTGATCAGATCAACATCATGGATGATCTTGAGGGTGATCTTGAGGGTGATGATGGTGATCTCAAAGGTGGTCTTGGAGGTGATCTTGAGGGTGATGACAATGGTGATTTTGTAAGGGATCTTGAGGGTGATCTTGACTGTGATCTTGAATATGATGTTGAGGGCGATCTTGGGAGTGATGAGGGTGATCTTGAAGGTGAACCTACTAAAGTGTTGGGTCCAACTGAAACCGACTTGGAAGAGACACAGGTGGTGAACCTGCAAGAGACTCTTGCTTTGGCTGAGGCTGTTGAAGAATCAATGGCATCCTTAACATCAACAGACAACTTTGACATGAATGCCTTGGTGCTCATTGAGGAAACACCTTTAAAAGAGGATGATCCTGATTCCCAATCACAAGACTGTGATATTGGACAACCAGACCAAACATCTGAAGACTGCATCGTAGCAGAGGGTCCAGAGGCTAATCAAGATTGCCATAAGGAGAATGAAGGACAAGCTGTCTCTGTTGACAAGAACTATCCAGAGGTTGAGGAAGCTGTTCAACCGAGATTGCCAGTGAAAGATTCTTTACCATGTCTCGTCACAGAGAACTATGACTCCTCTCAGAACCTTAATGCACCCTTCGCTTTTAAACTGGGGTGTATTGCTCCTGAAGATGAAATGACTCAAGAAGACAGATGTGATCCTTTCCATTCTCAGTCACAAGGTCATGAAGAGTTGAGGAATGAGGAACTTGACAGCAGCTTAGAAGAAGCTTCTGACAGCCATGAGAAAGGCAAAGCTGTCTCAAAAAACCAATGTGTCCTGCCAAGTCAAGATGTCGACCCAAGCCAAGAAGTCGTCCCAGGCCAAGAAGTTGTCCCAGGCCAAGAAGTTGTCAAAAGCAAAGAAGCCGTCCCATGCCAAGAAGTCATCCAAAGCCAAGAAGTTGCCAAAAGCCAAGAAGCTGACCAAAGCCAAGAAATCATCAAAAGCCAAGAAGTTGCCCAAAGCCAAGAAGCTGACCAAAGCCAAGAAGTCGTCCAAAGCAAAGAAGTTGTCCCAAGCCAAGAAGTCTGTATAAGCGTGAGCAATCAAGATACAGAGTCTGTTCAGCATAGATTTTCAGTGGCAGCTTCTCTCCTCACAAGTAACGCGAATCTCATCACAGAGAAAGATAATACCTCGCAAAAAGTCAATGCACCTTTGCCAGTAAGGTATCGTCATCGTATGATAATTGTAGATCATACATCTTCAGAAGACGGAAGTGATCAGTCTGATTCATGGTCTACAGTTGAAGAAGAGAGTAAAGATGAAGAAGAGAGTATACCACAAGAGAAATTGGAAGCATCGGAGGGTTGTCTCTTAACAGAGGCTGTAGAGTCCCATCTTGCTGACACTGGTGAGAGTCAGGCTGTCGTCCCAAGCCACAATGTCCACAGTGACAACAGTCTGATGACAAATTGCCAGTAAGATATCGTCATCATATGGTACTTGTAGATGACACATCTTCAGAGGACAGAAGTGATCAGTCTGGTTCATGTTCTCAAGATGGAGAAGAGAGTAGACCTCAAAAACAATCAGAAGCATCTGGTAGTCGTCTCTTAACAGAAGCTGCAGAGTCTAATCCTGCTTACCATGGTGAGAGTCGGGCTGTCGTCCCAAGCCAAGATGTCCCCAGTGACAAACAATCTGGTGACAAATTGCCAGTAAGACATCGTCATCATATGATACTTGTAGATCACACATCTTCAGAAGACAGAAGTGATGAGTCCCCATTCATGTTCTCAAGATGAAGAAGAGAGTAGACCTCAAGAGCAATTGGAAGCATCTGCTGGTAGTCTTTTAACAGTGGCGGCAGAACCTCATCTTGCTGACCATGATGAGAGTCGGGCCATCTTTCTAAGCCAAGATGTCCTTGTTGACACCAGCCTCTCTAAGACACAACCAGGTGATCATGAAGAGAGTAGACTTCAAGAGGAATTTAAGGAATCAGAATTGAGCATAATGAGAGAAGCCATGGGGACAGTGCCAGATACCGATGAAGAGAAATGTACAGCCTTCTTTAACCAAGAGGTCCTTATCACCAAGATTGCTTTGAAGACTAAGGACAGAGGAGTCAATACTGATGAGATCCGTAAGTGCACCAGAGCTGTAAGTACAAGGAAGGATGTAGAGAGGACGCTCGGTGTCAATACTGACATTGTCATCAAAGAGCATCGTGGAGTGGACACACCAACTGAACTGGAAGAAGCTTACATGCAGAAATACGTCAATGCTGTAAGTTTAGTTGGTTTCCTTCTTTTTGTAAATGATTTTAGGTTGAACAAAGAAAATTTGACCAGATTGTGATTTGAACCAAAGAACACTGGAAATACGCTGGCACTCTAAAACTGAGCTTTCTAGCCCTATGTTGGTGGTATGGACACATGCATATCTCCCCAACTATCATCAAGCTAGCGCGCTGCGCCACACCCCAAATGCACAATGCAGTTACCTTATTAAAAAAATTGCAATTTATTTCCATATTACATTGGATATTTAACATCTTGTTCAATCCCTGGCTTTACGGCAGTTACAGGTTGAATGGCAACCCAAACAAAAGATATTGACAAAATCGGGAGGATGCCAACGTTGGGGCTAGGTAGTAGCTCAGTTGGTTGAACACAGGCACGTTAATCCTGAGATCGCCAGTTCAAGCCAATTATTTTCTCTGTTCAACCCAAAATTGTTTGAAAATGTACCTAGTCAGTTTCACTTCTGGTTTAAGATATGACATCTCACGCTTTTGTCAGACTTTCGGGCATGCAATTGCAGATTTGACTAATTAAAGAGACATATTTTAATGGATTGGCCAGTGTGGTGCTTGTCCCATCCATGGCAATACAGCCTTATTAAAAAAAATTTGATTTGGGGGAAAAGCGGTACAGATATAAGTTGTTTTGCAATAAAACAGGATGAAAGTGTGAAGGCAGGTGGAGATAGGACTTGCTATATTTACACCCATTTATAGCATGCCTTGGAAACTTTCCGAACTCTCTAAAAACTCTCAAATAAATGTGATTTTTTTTCCTTCTGAAATTTTTCAAGGTGAACAGGGTGAAGGTTCTGGAGGCAACGATGGAAATTGAGCGAAGCGTGGCGGCATCTCAGAAGAAAAAACATAGTAGGGAAATGCAAGAAGCAAGAGAGCGTCTCCATGAAAGCAAACAAAGTCAAAAGGTTTCCATCTCTGATATTTTTATTCACTTATTTTAGGTAAAGGGTGGTTCTTGTCTTGGGTTTGATTTTGAGCGAAAAAAAGAAGAAAAAAACAACAACAAAACACTGCACGGCGTGAAGCCCAAAATCTTCTCTGGACCAAAAGCAATTTTATTTTACCAAAAGTAACACAAGATTTTACACAAAAGGTTTCTATTTCTGATTTTAGTGTTCACTTATTTTAGGTGAAGGATGGTTTCTTGTCCTGGGTTTGAATTTCAGCAGAAAAAATGATAAAACATGGTTTGTAGATCTAAATTATTACTGGAGCAAAAACATTTTCACTCTTTGAAAGCAGATCGAGATTTTACACTACAGTTTAACATAAACCCTTTTTATTTAAAAATGCTATGTAAGATTTTTGGCCGATTTGACCCCAAGTTTTTGATTTAAAATTCAATAGGTATTTTGATGGGGGTCAAGAAAGTTACAAGCTTTCATTTGAGCCATTGCTCGAAAAAGTCTGCCAATCATTAGTAGCAGTGAAATAAAGTGGTCAAAATTAGTTTTTGTCGGGATCCCGACAATATATCACGTGACCAATTCTTATGTGTTTTATAAGAAACGTTTTAAATTTTGTCATGGTTCCTGACCATTAAAAGTGAAAGTGAAAGTTTTTTTCGTTAGAGCGGGTGATACTCTTTGAAATATTATTCACTAAAAAAAAATCAATTGTTTAATGTTTGGGCCAAAAATCTGACATAGCATCTTCAAACCAGAACTTAGACTAAGATTGTCTTAATTTTCTATGGGTGAATTAATTTCAATACTCAAAGTCAACTTTTTTACTTAATTTGTTTAAATCAACGCTATTAACAGTAAATTAAAAGACACTGGATTGAAAAATTACTTCTGGACTTGTCGGCTGGTCCGGATGCTTGGCCCACAGCTGAAATCACCGGCTTCAGACCTATTCGTTCGGAATGATTTTACAAAATTAACTAAGGAAATATTAGAATATTGATGAGTTATTATGATGGAACTGTCTTATTTTTCTTTTTAGAGTGTGGAAAAAGAGTTGCAGGTACGTCGTCATCAGCAAACAGCAGAGTTGGCGAAGACTACCATGGAGCTGAGAGAACTGCAGGGACGTTTCAGCAATGCAAAGACCAAGATTTTTGCTGGAGAGAAACTCAACTCAAGGTATGTGTAAAAGGCAGAAAAAAAAACCACATTTGATTGTTTTAATCCCATACAAGTGTGGATAATATATACAATATATAAATAGGTGAAGGTTTCATTTCAAAAGGTGGATTATGTCCACGCAGGAAGAATGATCCAAATAGGAATAGATATTGTGAGAAATGTTACTGACAGTAACGCTTCTCAGATTCAAATTTTGGGCATAGAAGCTGTGATCTTTTTACATAACCACACTAGTTCAACGTGAAATGTTTCTCAAATTGTTTATACTGCCGAAGGCTGGTGTTGGCTTCAAACAAAAGTTTTTGTTGGCACTAATTTTTAGAGTGATTACCAAGCCTATACCTTGCCTTTAAGAAAAATTGTGACTGCGGATGCAAACTTAAATCAACTAGCCATGGCCAATGAAGTACCCACACCGAGGTCCTTCTTCCTTTGGCTTGGACCTCCTCCCTTTGGACTCGAGTTTTCTCATCTTTTAAAGCCTCTCAGCAAGTGAGAAGGTTTAGTTTAAAACAACCAGGATATTGACATTGAGGGTTATAGCCTTGGGCAATGAAATACCCACACCGTCGTCCTTCCTGCCACGGTTTGGACCCACTGCGTCTTAATAATAATAATAATAATAATAATTAAAATGAATACTGCGCCCCTTACATACAAAATTATCAGAGGCGCAGAACACATGTTAAAAAGCACAGTCTTGATTCTGTCTCAGGTTTGTACATCTTTTGTAGCCTCTAAAGTGAGTAGGCTTGGTTAACAAAAACAGGCTATTGATTTTGAGGGGCTTAGCCATGGGCTATAAGGTACCCACCCCAGCCCTGGGTTCATCCTCCCATGGCTGTTCATCATCCGTCTTGACTCACTTGAGTTTTTTTCAACATCTTTCATAGCCTCTTAAGTGAGAAGACAAAGTTAAAAAATTACCGGGTATTGACATTGAGGGTTATAGCCATGGGCAATGAAGAACCAACACAGACGTCCTTCCTCCCATGGCTTGGACGTCCTAAGTCTTTTAAAACGCTATCTCAATTTAAAAAATATTTTTTATTTTAGCCTCTCAAGTGAAAACGCTGGGTTGAATTATTTTCTGTTAATTGTGTTTATTTCTCATGTTTATCTCTGCTTTGTTGCTTATTTTGTTTATACTTGTATTTTGTTCTTTGTATTTGGTGGTGTTGCCCTGATTTACTTTAGCCTTCACTTGGACATCAGCACCATGCGATAAGAAACTTAGTATTAAGCGCGGTATACATTTTTATATTATTATCCTTTATAGCCTCTCCAGTGAGTTAGAGTCAGTCACAAGACAGCTGTTGGATCTTGAAGCATCTTCATTGAAGAAAGAGATGGAAGCAGTCAAAATAAAGCACAGTGTGGAGACTGATACCCAGGAGCTTGATGAAGCTCGTGATATGCTCACTGCTGAGCGTCTTGCATCACTGACTCAACGAGCTAAAACTGCTGAACTCAAGGTAAGTCAATAATTTTAGCACACAGAAGGTGCAGCTTGTCAAGGATGGGCAAATTATCAATTTGATAATTTATATGAAATAAGAGTTGGTCATTGCTGACCATTTGGAAACTAGATTTTCAATGTAAGATTTTGTTTCGTTTGGGTCGTGCTGTTTTTTAATTTAAAAGAAATGTATCTATTATTTTTTACATTTTGTGAGATATTGACTGATATCAGATCACCACTTCGATGTGAGAGCTTCACTTAACTGATTTGGGCTGTTGACTCAAATCAACTGTCACTAAGGAGCATGTTGCCCCCTACCCCTTGAGCCTAAAACAGGGTAACCCCCTTCACAGACCTTAAGGATGTAGGCATAGGTATCATCCACTAGAAGCCTGGCTGGTAGAACAAATTGCAATAAGTGCCTAATTTGTGGAGAGGAACTTATGGCTTAGTGCCTTGCTCAAGGCACAAGTATCATGACCAGCTATCAAATCCACACTCTGCTGCTGACAACACCGAAGTTTGGGTCCGGTGTACTAGACTGCTCTGCCACGACACAGCACAGTAGTCTCAGTGTTTCAAAGCACTGAACATTTTCGGTTTTCTTTTTAAGCATCCTTTGGTGTGCTGTTCTTGCATGGCAGCTTTTAAGTTAACAAACTAATATTCTTAGACTTGTTTTAGACAGGTGGTACAGAGTAATAACTGAACCAAATAGATTAGGAGTGACTCTAGATCAACCCAAATAAATGATGGTTTGAGACAGGCGAACTTAAAGGCAGTTCTGAACTTGAGGTCTTGAAATCAAATTTGTTGAAAATTACCTCTTTCTCGAAAACTACGTCACTTCAGAGGGAGCCGTTTCTCACAATGTTTTATACTATCAACCTCTCCCCATTACTTGTTAGCAAGTGAGGTTTTATGCTGATAATTATTTTGAGTAAATACCAGTATTGTCTACTGCCTTTAAAATGTCTTTACGCTTTGTCTTTACAGGTTCTTGAAATGAAGCACCAAGCTCTTGAGGAGAAGATTGCTAGTACTCTGTCAAGTTCTTCTTATACATATAACATCTATGCAGAGAGCTCCAAAATCAGGTAATCACTGGATTCAAAAAAGGATTCATAAATACCCCAGACAGTTTCGCTATTCCTATTGGTGGAGAGCGCATCACGTGGGGGTGTTTAAACGGTTGACAACGACCAGCTGGATCTGTTTATAACCGTTTTTTTTATAGCATTTGTGTGGAGTACCACACAACCTCGTTCCAAGGGGTGATCGATCTCGCCGCGGCATATTAGCCCATGAATACGAGGTTGCATCTACCCACACGAATGCATATCCGAAAAACTGGCACCACACACACATACAGAGCTCAAGGACGTTGGAAACAGATAATTTTTACAGCATTTCCTACTGTATTACGCTTTTTAACCAAAATGACCGAAGATGAGGGCCTTTATCACACGGCAACGGCCCTGCCGGTTTTAAACGACTGTTTAAGAATTCGCCGCTTCCCATTTATTCCCCTATTTATATATATATTTTTGTATGTAAGTTTGCCCATAACATGGCTAAAAGCCTCTCTTGATAAGGGACTACACATGTACATGTAGAAAACATCTAAGATGGAAATAACTTGGGGGAGTCTGAAGGTCTGAATTGAGAGTCTGAATTGACATTCCAGACTGTAGGATGGAGGGAAACATGCACCAGGCAAGGAGTTCCAAAGAGATGCAGTTCAGGGAATAAAGCTGTGTTGGAATGGCTCTTTGTTCAACATGTGTGTTTTGAAAGTTCTCTTTTTCTCTCACAATTTTCTGTTTTTGCAGCATGTACGAGAAAAACCAACTGGCCTCAAGATTCGCTGCTTATGAGGACACCATGAAGGAACATGTTTCTAAGCTGCAGTCTGACTATGAAGCTTTGGTTCAGATGATACAGCATGAAGACAAGGCACCAGACCAGCTACATGAACTGAAGATTCCATCTATAGATACATTTGCTGTCTCAGTGGTAAAGAATGTTGTTGTTAATTTATTTTCTTACAGTGAGTCAGTTTGTACTCAATTTGGGAGTGTTTTAAAGTAAAAGTAGTTTGGTGAAAAGTAAAAGTGAACAGTAGCTTTTTATGTTTATTTATGTTTTAAGACACTGCTCTAGAATTGCAAGGGTCATGGGTTCGAATCCCCCTTGAGTTACATGCCTGTGATATCTTTTTGTATACAGTGCTAATACACATCTGTGTAAGGGTTAAAAAAAAAAAAAAAAAAAAAAAAATGTTACTGAGTTGGTAAGAAACAAAAATCGTGAAGATCACAAATGTACATAAAAATTACAGATGATGATAGTAGAAACCATCCCTTGAAATATTTCTCTCTGAAATTTCATATTTGACGCGTGTGGAGTTTATCGCTCAGTGAGCAGTTTATTCATTTTTGTTTTGGCATCGCTGCAATGCAAAATTTGTAATCGGTTTTTCACTATTCTCTCGTGACCCAGATGGCCGATCAAGCTCAAACTTCTACAGGTTTGTCTGTTTATGTATATGGTGGATTACATAAAGTGCTTACACTGCCAGCAACATTTTTTTGCTAGTACAACCAATTCTGTAATGTTCCTTTAACAAAATGCTTAATACTACATGTATCCAAAGCTGCTGTATGTCTAACCAAGTAAGCTTTTATTGGCATTAATTTTAAGAGTGATTAACAAACGCTACCTTCCCTTTATTTAAAGCCATTGGACCCTTTCGGTAAACAGTATTGTCTAAGGCCCACACCTCGTGCATCACAACTTCTATATAAATAACAAACCTGTGAAAATTTAGGCTCAATCGGTCATCAGGGTCAGGAGAAAATAACGGGAAAACCCACCCTTGTATTTGCACGTTTCGCCGTGTCATGACATGTGTTTAAAATAAATCCGTAATTCTCAATATCGAGAATTTATATTTTTTTACTGTTTTCTCAAAAAGTAAAGCATTTCATGGAATAATATTTCAAGAGAAGTCCTTCACCACTACCTTCTGTAAACCCTGTAACTTTTTAATTTTTTTTCTGCACCGAAAGGGTCCAATGGCTTTAACACGTCTAATTTCTTAAAGATTTGAATTTTGCATGCTATTACCACTTTTTTCTGAAAAACTAGTTTATGTTCTCTCCTAAATTACCTTACACAGCAAGTCATTTTCTAAGACTTATTTTCAGATGGGTGAAAGGATAACCATGTTCCTTAGATCCATAAGTCAGTAAGTTCAGCAGGTACACAAAATAAACTAGTGCAAGTAAACTAGTTTATAATAATATGAATCAAATGGTTATCTTGCAATCCCCTTTTCAGCCAAGACACCCACATGTAAACCTCTACCAACAAGGCGCTGATTCAAGCAGCCAGCCGTCAGCCAGGACCACCACCCCAATCCCCCATTCTGATCCACTTCCTGGTCCTGCCTCGGAGGGTCCTGTCTTCATCGGTTCCGGTTTTGTTGACAGCGAGACGCCATCTACCGTCCATGGAGGAGGTCTTAGTAGACATCAGAGAGTTCTGGGTGGAGCTAGGAAGGGGAGAGGACGGGGTAGGAGAGGATCTGGTACTGTGAGCTGCGACAACAGGTTTGTTATAAGTTCTTATGTAGTACAGTTCACAATAACCAGCTCAATGTGCTTTTACATTAGTGCCCTGGTCATTGGGCCAATAACATTTCTCTGTCTCAGCTCCCTTGGGAGTATACAACCTGGGCAACCGTTGTGCTTCAAAGGCTTTTTCATACACAATATCAACGTCTACCCTTGCAGGTACCCAATTATACCCCAAGGTGAAAAGCAGCAATTATAGTAAAGTATTTTAGTAGCGTGTACATTGCTTGAAGTTTTTGTAACTGAATGAAATTACGAAAAGTATTATGAGCTTGGCTGCTTCGCCTGCTTGTATATAAACCAAAAGTGGGCAATACTTGTGCCAACAAAAATAATAAGGTACTTCACTTGTAGTAATAAACTAATAGGCTTGTAGCTGCAGTGTGCCTATTAGCTGTGTACTACTGCCAAATAGCACACCACGGCAACAAGAGTCTTAGGAAAAGTAATGTGAAATAAGTGAAATGGAAAACGAGGTTGTAAAAGCGATAACTGTTTTTATAAGGGATAATACACATACAACGGGTAGGTTGGTTTGCTGTGCTTGCTCTGATAAATACGAGGTGCGAGAGAGAGTGCGTGTGCAGTCAAGCTTTATATTCCCGTAGGGTTGTAGAAACGCACATGGCGTGACGTAATGAAAATAATGTATGAGGGCCGCCTGGGCGTATTTTATGGGACAAAGAAAAAAACTGTAAGGGCTGCTACAGTATCTTGCTCAAGGAGACATTTTCACGACTGAGACCCCCGAAACCACACAAGGATGATTTAACCATCAGAACTTGAATTCGGTGCTCTCGACCACTCTGCCATGACAACCTACATAGCACTTAACCACATACTGTCACTACTGTCAGCAGGCTTGTGTAATTTTGAGTGTGCGCGTGTAACAGGTGCGCGCATATTAACTAATTTGTTAGCCTTGCTCAAGGCAGTCGAATTATTCACTCCGAAAAAAGACCGCCGTTGTATAAAACCCACCCGTATTCACTCTGCCTAACATCGCACGACACGGTGCCCCCGTACACTATCCGCATGCGGAGGCCGTCACCGACAGCCTTGTAGGGTCTGTGTTGAAGCCACTGACCTCATTACTATAATAAGCGAAGAGTTCCCACGTTCAGCTCATTACCATAATGCCCGCGAAAGACGAGACATGTCTACATCATCACACACACCACCACCACGGACGCTCAGCGAGCATGATAGGCGTGCGTGATTGGACGTCAAAATGAATAATTCATTTGCCTCACATCCTGTGTTGTCTGATAGGTCTGACGAACGATATACATATTCATGAGCTGCATACTAGCATATGCGAGAGCCCCCCCCCAATTTTTTCCACTAGTGGAATTTTTTCAATACAACACATTAAACTGGGAAGATACAGACCCGACAAGGCTGTCGGCCTGACGGCCTCCGCATGCGGTTAGTGGTACGAGTGCGATGACTTGTGTGAACAGTATTCGTACGATCTGACAGTGTGTATACGAGTGGGTCATGCGGTGTGATCGCACACACCACGAACAGGGTATACGGGTGGGTTTACAGCGGCGTCTTTTCGGAGCGAATAGTGCGACTGCCTTGAGCAAGGCTACTAATTTGTCCATATATGGTCTTGTTTACAGCGACATGCTACATGGACGCTGAGCTCATGCGCGCGTTTTAATGCACAAAGAACTGCTATCGTCCAATCATTTGCCTTCTTTGACCCCAGTGAAGGCGCTGAACAGACCATTATTTAAAAGAGTCACTGATCTCAAAGATCAGTAATGTGATTAATGCACGAAAGAGATGGGAACCATCAAAAGCTCATATATGGCCCCTGAACATGTCTGGAAGTATTGCCAAGAGAAAAGTCACAAAATTTTAACAATTTTAGCCGATTAATTCGCTAAAAAAGGTATTTGTTATTGGGAATAACAGTGTTCGGACCCGGTCTTCACTGCGTAGAGCCTCCGGCTTGGTCCGTTAACAGCGCCAGCCACCAACCCAGTCATTACCACGCAGTGAAGACCGGGTCCTCACGCTGTTATTCCCTAATTCCAACCTCGTTGTTAGTAGCAAACAGTAAACTTCTAAAAGTAATGGAGACCACTTGTAATAAACCAAGTCACTTGATTGATCATATTTGCTGTCTTTTCCCTCAATATAGTCCCATCAGACCTGGACACCATGCACTTCAAGAAGGCGAGGACACTCTCCAATCCCATTCAACCAAGCCTGCTCCCGAAACCCTGGAAGCAGATAAGATGCTAAGTAACCGGCCACTACCAGATCCCACACAGCAACCTCATACAGATCTGCTAGAGACACCGTCTGGTCCGGGTGCAGCTTCCATGCCACGAGGCTTAAGAACTCCAGCAGGTGGATCTGATGGACCTCCTGGACTTACTGAAAACCAGGTCAGAGATACTCAAATCAAGACTGAGATTTCGTGATTTCATTATTGGTTTGTCATAGCTATACGTTTGTTGCTAGATTGTTTTGTTACCAAATTAGGAGAATTTGCTCGAAGCGTAATTTTTTTTTATAGGAAATACAAAATTTCTGACGAAATCCCTGACAAAACTTCTGTGTCAGGCAAACACTTTTTTGCATTAAATATTTTGATGAAGTTGTTGCTGTTGTATAACAAGTCGTGTGCAAATGTACATGTAACTTAAAAATTCTTGAATGATACAGTTAATATCTAAGACATCTATTTTTACACCCGGTATAATTACTTTAAGTAATTATTTTATTTTAAAACTCTTGTATACCTTTTTTACCTCCAGTCCAGTGAAACCAAAGCGTCCAAAGAGGCAACTGTCCTCACCAGAGCTGAACGCATAAGGAACATGCAGCGGATATTCAGCAGTGGTTCATCCCTTTCTAGGCTGAGGTCCAAATTCTCAGAGGGACTCTCATCTCAACTTCACATGACTCTAGGCTCCCACTCTGGAGAATTCTCCGCCAGGAGGCTGAATGCTGGACTCTTGCCTGTCAAGCAGCCAGCTCCTCAAGTGGCTTCCCAAGGGGTGGAAGATAAAGGGCAACAACTAGACACAACCTCTGAGGGAAGCCCTACAACCTCTGGCCAGGGGCAGGAGTCTCACAATCCAGTATCTAGTGCATCTTCGAGCACTGTGCTCGCCACTAGTCCAGATCATGAAGAAGTCAATAAGAAAGCAGATTCAGATGAGACATTTAAGGTAGCTACTCCTCCGCCTGAGGTTCCTCAGGAGGCAATGCAGCAAAAAGTGTCAGCACCATCTCAACATGTCAGTGAGACTTACCAGCCAAACCATCAACAGCCTCATCAGTCCCATCAACAAGCTCATCAACATCAAAGTTATCGTGTTCCAAGTCAGCTGTCCTTCTATCCACCCCAGAGACGCACGGCTCTACTCCCAACACCTCCGCCACCCTTGATGAGGCCCCAACATTTTCAACGACCTGCAGCCGGTTCATTTGGTGAACAAATTCTTTTCGGAGCTTACCAGAATCAGCAACGGAACCAGTACTTCCATGGAAGGCCTACTGGATTTCCTCCAATATATCCACAAACAAATCCTCAACCTTATCTACGCCAGATGCCAGGTAAGCCTCCTAATCGGCAAGGAACAGCAAGTACAGAACCTCGAATGCCTCAGGATATTACTAGTAATCCTCAGATAGGCAAAAGTAATCCTAAAGAAGTGGCAGGTAATCCTAAAGAAGTGGCAGGTAATCCTAAAGAAGTGGCAGGTAATCCTAAAGAAGTGGCAGGTAATCCTAAAGAAGTGGCAGGTAATCCTGAAGAAGTGGCAGGTAGTCCTAAAGAAGTGCAACAAATGCCAAGTAATCCACAAGTATTTTCAAGTTGTCCTCAGATGCAATTGTATCCTTCTCCAGAGAAGCCTTTGCCTGTCATTCCTCGGCATGACGTGGTCATGGAAGAGAGTGTCGAGTCTGTACCCATTATGCCTGAATCAGCAGATAGACCAAAAATTAGCGAGTCAAGCAATCCAGGAGTTCATAACCTTGAATATAGCACTGAGCCAGAAGAGTTTGAAGCTCTACTCAACCAAGAAATTAATGACAATACTGATGCTGATCAACAGCAGGAGGCTGGTATCACATCAAGCAGAAGCAGACATCTATCGTGCGGGTCGGCCGGGCCACGTTCAACCACAAGCCACGGCAATTTGGTGTTTGGTACATCTGGCGTTCCTGGCCCTGCTCCTGATCGAAATGCTAGCAGCTCAGACTTCAATTTCTGTGGCCAGAACATCACGGCAGCTCAGAGAATCAGTATGGAGTGGAAGGCCAAGAACACACTTGCTAACCCAAGAGATGTTGAAATTCAAAGTAAAGGTTTGTCGACTTCCCAACCGCTTACCGCACCACAGTCCTCTGTTGATACCAAACAGCTTCCCTCAGTTGAGCCCGATATAAGGTCACACCATGCAACTAGTACCTTCTTCCAACAGAAGACAACCGATGTGAACACCAGAAGCTTCAACTTCACAAGTGACAGATCCAACAAAGCCAACTTGCCACCGAGATTTCAGGCGCAGATGGAGTCACAAAAGAAGCAGGTTCAGAAGCCCCGTTTGGGGGTTGGTATCGACCACATTGCACCTCTTATGTCAGTGTTGCCAGGGATGGCCAAGTCTGCCGGGGCGGAGCCAGGGTTGAAGAAGAGGAAGAGTCGGGATGCTTCAACAACGGAGGAGGACAAGACAAGAGAGAAGAAGGTGGCAGCTGAGGAAGATGACAAGACCACCAAGGAAGAAGCAAAGAAAGCAGAAGCTGATGAATGGCAAACACAGGTATGGAAAATGAATTGCTTGATTTTGTTGCTCTCCATCTTTGATTCATATCAGGACTCCGTTTGATATTGCTGCACAAAAAGTGGCAGGTCTCTGTCCACGAACAAGCTTTCGTATTGGGCCGATACGTGTGAAGTGAAGCCAGAGGCGTCACGTCTGGGATTCCAACCCACACTCCTATGACTGGGCCAATAGAGCTTAAAGCCATTGGACCCTATCGGTACAGAAATAAGAAAAAAAAGTTCACAGATTTACAAATAACTTACAGGGTTTACAGAAGGTAGTGGTGAAAGACTTCTCTTGAAATATTATTCCATGAAATGCTTTACCTTTTGAGAAAACAGTAAAACAATATCAATTCTCGATAGCCAGAATTACGGATTTATTTTAAACACATGTCATGACACGGCAAAACGCGCGGATGCAAGGGTGCGTTTTCCCGTTATTTTCTCCCAACTCCGATAACCGATTGAGCCTAAATTTTGACAGGTTTGTTATTTGATATAGAAGTTGTGATACACAAAGTGTGGGCCTTGGACAATACTGTTTACCGAAAGGGTCCAATGGCTTTAAGTTTGATGCGCTTGAATGTTCAGCCACGATATGCTTACATGTCATCTAATTTGCTGGTCTCTTGCAACATTTTAATGTATGTTTTGACTTTTGTCAACTGTTTCTTCTTCAGATGAGTAAACGTAAGAAGCGAGCCATGGCCCAACAGGCAGAGCAGAAGCAGCAACAGTCTCCAGCAGGGAAGGCAATGGGTGGCTCGCTGGATAAGCTGGTTGGAGTGTTGTCAAAGCAGTTTGCTAATGTCAAAATGTAAGTCTTATCTGGTAAATCAAATTAAACTTAATGCTTAAGAAAAGAATAATTTACGTGGCATGTCATTTTTAAGGATTTTGATTTCAAGATTTTCTCAAAATCTCCTTGAGCCTTAAAATGTTCTTGAAATAAGTAAAACAACCGCCAAAGAAAGAAAGTCATTGCCCACATTGTGTCCACATCTGAAGTTTTGTAAAGCCCGAGTCTGTATACCTCCTAAATTATTGTAATATCTTGGAGGTTCCAGGTTTCTCAGGCTAGCAAACCATTTTGGCGCAGGCAGAGGGGAATACAAGACAGTGACAACAAAAATTAGGTTTCAGTGATAAATGCCTTTTGATTGATGAACCTTAGCAAGTTAAACAAAAAACACTTGTTGATCATCCTTTTGATATTTTGATTTAAACATTTTTTTTTCTTGATGAACAACTTTTCTTGATTTGTAGGAAGGAGCTTCTTGATGTGATCAGGCAGGTGCGTATGGATCACAACGGCAGTCTGAGCGGTATCCCGCTCAACACTATCCTAGCTGAGTCTAAACTATACCTAAAGACCAAGAGGGACCAATGCCAACCCCACCAGACTAAACCACAGACCTACACCAAGCAGGATGGTCATACTGAAGGGAAGGAACTACCGACTCTACAAGCTATCAAGCAGGCTGGGCCCTTACAGGTAGGTACTCAGTTTCACTTACTTACTTACTTATCTAGGGGTTGCGTCGTCCAACGCATGAGGCAGTCAACGCTCTCCAGGCAGATCGGTCAGCAGTCAGTGACCTGACGTCGCTCTAGCCTTTATTGACCCCATGAGACCCCGCTGGATCGTCTGGTGCCAGTTCCACCCCAGGAATAGAGTCAAGCCAACTTTTATTTTGGATTGGTCGACTCTAAATGTAAAAAAAATAAATAATAAATCTGTCAACACTTCGTTCTAAGCAGAAAGTTGCAAATCCCAAACACCATGTTTTATTTTGAATCTGATGGACACACTGCTAACTTCATCAGCTGGTTATTGATGGTCCTAAGTGTTACTTAGAAAAGGGCCCCAATGCGCGATGCTTTGCAGGGACTAGGTTGATCTCTACCCAAAATAAATCACAACTCGCTACGCTTCTACGAGTTTCAGTGTCTATTTTGTGTTTATTATGCACAAAAATAATAATCAATTGACATGGAACTATGTGCGAGTCAATATAAAACAAATATTGAATGCGTTTCGTTTGTGCATTATCGCAGAATATAATCACTCGGTGAAATTTGGCTTTCCGTTTTCGCTTCTAGGAATTCAACATTCTAGATTTCACCACATGACTGTATTCTTTAACAATGCACTTATTGCATCCAATGTTTGTATAATATTCGTTAATTTTTGTTTTTACCCATACACCGATGTGTGTTAGCACTGTATACTCGGTACTTTCCCCGAGTCCTGTGAACAAATATCACAGGCATGTTACTCGGGTGAGATTCGAACCCTTGCAACTCTACAGCAGTGTCTTACCAACTAGACTACCGAGATTCCTCGGTAGCTAGAGGCAGTTCCAATCCTATGTTTTGGCAGCGGGTACCGCAATGATATATATTGTGCAACGATATATATTTAACATCTATTATATATCATTCGTTGTTGATTACTTTAGAGAATACTAATCATTGATATTATTGTTGATATTGCAGGAAGCTGCGGACATCTGTGTGATATGTCAGGATGATATGAGTTCCAAGGGAGGTGATGTCCGAATGCTGGACTGTGGACATCTATTCCATGATGAGGTAAGTCACTTAACCACTCCTGTGCCCAAATTCATAGAGCTGCTAAGCACAAACAAGTTTCCAATTAATGCATATTGCTAGTTACTGGTATTCAGCAATTGTTTGCTTATCCTGAAAATCACGTGAAAATTTGGTTGGTAATCCTGAAAAAATTTCATGCTAAGCAAATGTTTGTGCTTATAGCAGCTCTATGAAATTGGGCCCTGGTTATCTATGTACATCCGTGTATATCTCTTTTGAGTTGAAAAAACGGTGGTGGATCAACCTGTGAGTTGTCTGAAGTGATATGAGTCTAGGAAGTAATTGAGGCGATATACGATGGTTGCTTTCCTAGCTCCTGACCAAGGTCTTTATTCTTTCATACCACTTTATAAGAAGAATGATAACACAGTTGGGCACAATATACATGGGCAGAATAAAGTAGTCCCATATCACAACATTGTCAACCACCCATTTCTTTTCATAACCAACACCACTCAAAAGAGATTTACACAAGGTGCTTCCGCAAACCTCAACTAATTGTTCTCCCACCATGTACAGTTTCAAATCCTAGTTATCTTCATCTGTTTGTCATATTGGCTATCGGCTGGAGCCTTATGGGCCAGTCACACTGCAGCGATAACGAAAATGCATTCTATTGGTTGAAGTGCTCCACACAATACGCGCATGCTTGTTCAACCAATTGAGGGCGTGCCTTGTTAACGTGATCGTTATCGTTTTTCGTTATCGCTGCAGTGTGACTGGACCTTTAGGCCTGGTGCTGTGTCTCTGAAAAGGCAAGGACACTATCTAGGACTAGGACTACAATATGAGGCATTATCTCCTTGGTAAAGGGCACCTACATTATATAAGGCAATAACCATGGGCAAAGGAGGCAATAGTTGCCTCCATAGTAGGCCTGGGCAAATAATTCAAATATCCGGTTAATGGCGAATAGGTTTTCCTATCCGTAACCGCGAATGCCTTTTTTTTCTTAACAGGATATCCGCAATGGGCGCGAATACCTATTTATAAACCGGATAGTCCTGTAATTACAACCAAGTAATCGGATATTCTCTAATATCCGAATATCCGCAGACGTCGGGCGACAGCTGAGATAGGAATGTTTTGTCTGAATCCTTAAGAAACTTCTATTGAGACAGCATAAAACAGCATAAATTGAGTATTTAACTATGCTCACCTTCGTGAAGAGTTTAAACAATGACATTTCTGACGTAATTGTTCAAAGATTACGAAAGTTTTCCTTCACATAGAGTCAATCACGATCAAAAGAATTAACAAATCGCCATCTTTAAACTAGATCCAGGTATTTTTATGAATGAACCGAGTGACACTGTCTAAAACTAATATCAATCTGCCAATAAGATCTCATCCACAAACGAACAGCGTCCTATAGCGGCAAAAAATAAATAAATATATATATATGTATATATATTTTTTTTAATAGCGCCCTCTATCGGTGAAAAAAACTATTCGAATATCCGGTTAATTTCGAATAGTTGGCCAGCGGTAACCGAATACCAAAAATTCACTATTCGCCCAGCACTACTCCATAGCCTTCGTGAAGTATCAGGTCTAACCAATATAAGCCATATAAATATGGCCGATAAACTCTGCCAATGCAAAGTCTTAAAAGTGCACTAGTTTTTTCAAATTATTGGGTCTTAAAACTGACATTTTTTAGCACTAACTATTGTCTTTGATAACTGGTTTATTTGATTTCATGCGTCATGATCGAGTTTGTGTTGTATGAACGGAGCATCCTTCTTCAGGTAAGATAAGTTGGTAACTTATAACTGATTGCAGTGGTAGCATGCTGAATGTTTTTGTGGCTATGTTTTCTTGCAGAATCGTTCTTGATTTATTTTAACTGCACTTTTATTTTGTTATATATTATGTCAAGTACATTGCTTTGCGCGTTTTTGTTTTGTTGCCATACACTTGCATGGCTCCCTGTTTTCAAAGCCAAGAAGACCAACTGATAAATACTTTTGTTAATGAATGATTGTGTAGCTTTAAATTTACTTGTGGTAACCTGTATGCGACGTGCCCTTTGGGAACTCTAGATTCTGGTCTTCAGTTCCTTTTTCTTGTGAATGACATCACCAAAAAATCCTGCATCGCTCTGGAAAGTGAAAACCGTTTGATATGATGCTCTTGTATCCTACAGATAAAACCAGACTTACTGAACACAACGTTTTCCAACTCAATCTGCTGCTGATAAGTTCTTTATATTTGTGGCTCCCCAATTATGGAACAGTCTCCCGACACATCTGAGCTAAGCAACATCACAAGAAAGGCCTAAAATCTCACCTTTTCACCCAATGATCTTTCGTGTTCATTTTTTCCCCTTTCCTTAATTTTTTTATTTAATTTTTTTCTTGAGTCATGTGCTTCATCTACCGCTGTGATGCCTTTTGTATGTATGGGTGATTCTTTTTAGTGAATCTAGCGATGATTGAATAATACTTCCACCTTCCTCTACTTAAAGGATTCGGGTACCTTTTCATAATGTCCACAGATTTACATTAAACTTACAGGGTTTGAAGATAATGATGGTGGAAAGCTTCCCTTCAAATATTACTAACTAAGGTTGTGTAGTTTTTGAGAAATGAGTAAAGCCAGTCACAAAATAGTTTTGGTCTCATGAGACCAAAATAATTTTAGCATGTAAAATCCCCTTTACCAGTTTTGATATTATACCAAAACCATAGCATAACTGGTTAATAAGTTTTTACATGCTATTTTTAAAACTGAGACGAAAACTATTACTTTTACTCATTTCTAAAAAACTACAGCACCTCAGTAAGTAAAATTTCAAGGGAAGCTTTCTACTATCATAATCTTCAAACTGTGTAAGTTTAGTGTAAATCTGTGGACATTGTGTTTTTTGTTAGGAAAAAGTACATACGTACCCTATAAAAAAAAATAAAAAAAAACTCCCTTTCACCCCCAGCACAGACTTATTATTCAATCTTCAGGCTTAGATTTCCAGGCCCAGAGGGCAAGACCAAAGGCACTTGCAAATTGTGTATTCTAGTTGGGGATTATTCTTCTTGCGTGGACATATTTGCTCAGGATTGTTGGCGATGTCTCTTAGAAGCAACCACCTTTAGAAATGAAATATTCACATGTTTTATTGTATCTTCATGTACATCTACATTTATACAGGATTAAAACAATCAAACAGTAAAAAAAAAAAAGGTTAACTTTTGTTGTCCTCAACGATATAAGAGATGTTAAATTTGCACCGGGGATAAAGATTACATCGGTTTATGGGTAAAAACCAAATATTCATATTTTTGTTTCCTATTTATTGTATTCTTAGTGTATCAGCAAGTGGTATGTCACTCGAGAGAGAACTTGCCCTGTCTGTCGTTGCCACACCCTCTTTGTAGAAGACTTCCCTCGTCTCCAATGATGTGGAAACTCCTTTTGGAACTCCTTCAAGTGATGAGTAAGTGATACGACCTCACTTTCTCTTTTAAAATAACCAAACTCTTCTTAAAGCTTGATGTATTAACACTAGTTCAGGGCTCAAATTTTAGACAGGACCACAGGCCAGCGGCCAGTAGTGTTGATGCCAGTAAGCTCAAGTCGAGCAGTATTTTGCTTTTCAATTGAATCTGTGTAATATTTATTTTGAACAAAAATGTCAACTTTGAGTCTGATCAAACAACTTATATAGCTGAATTGGAGAAGTGTTTTTAACATATGGGTTATATTGTGTGAAATCAGTTTCTGTGTTTGCCTTAATGTTAAAATGTAAAACTTCCGATGATCATCTCAGTTTACCTCCGATTGTTTTTGCACCAACTTAGTATTTGTTGTCCTAAATCGACGGAAACCGACAGGTTTTCAATTAGGGTGCAATTTGTGTTTCCATTTGCCAACATTTAAACATTTAAATCAGGGAGTTTTGTCCACTGTATATTATAAATTAACTATGTGCTATCACAGGGTATGTTTTAGTTTTGTTTAGCTTTGTGCCAAAGAAAGAAATTGCCTTGGTTTGTTTACAACCATCAAAGCTGCAGTTAAAATCAATAAATTTATATTTTTGTTTATCTCTATATTTTGATGACTAGACCATCTTGCCATTTTGTCAGGTTTCCTGTAAAAACAGTTCAAAAAGTACTGATAAATCTAAGGGCCATGTCACACGAGGCAATTTAGGGGCAACCAGGCAATCTCCAAGAAGAATAGGCATTCCTGTTTGAATGTTAACATTTTCTTTTGTGGATCGTAAGACAAAAGTTGCCTCGTGTGACAGGGCCCTAAAGGGCACCTGACCATTTACCCTTCAGCCTTGTTTCGGCTGTGTACAGATGTAAATAGAAAATAAATCAGACATGTAACCCAACCTCAAATATCGTTTTCCTCCAACTTATGTTTATGAACACATTCCAGAAACCTACCCCTGTTTTCTTCATTTGGGAGTATACAGGTAGCATTAACAGTCTCTATTTATTTTTTATTTATTTATAGAAATCAATATTATTTATAATGGTATACAAATAGTTAAAATTTTCACCACTTGTTTGATTTTTGTTAGTTTTGAGGGGCCCTTATTTGCCAGGGACATCACAACAACAAAAAACAGCGCCCCACATTTGCTATGCACAGAAAAATCTTGCTCCGAAGAAACCGGTTACCAGCCAAACTTCCATAAAGGTGACATTGTTTCCACTGGTGCCCCAATTGATTTTTGCTTATTGAAGAAATTTGCTAAGCAGCAATTTTCTGCTTTATAAGTGCTTTATCCAACTGGTCCCTGATGATGTTTCTTTATCAGTTGTAAATAGTGTCAAACATTTTGTGACTATAGTTTGTGTAGTACTAGTGATCATATAGTGTCGTGTAAATAAGTAACAAATTTATGTTGTAGTGTCAGATGTTAATTTTAGTTTTGTTAAGAAACAGTTTCATTTGTGAGTAACGAGAGTACATGCTGCACACGAGTAACACTTATTTCAATGTTGTACATGTAATTCATTACCAAAAAGCATATAATGTTGAAGTTACCTAAGTAACACAGTTGCATGAGATAAGAGACATACTCTTTTGACACATTGCACCAAACACCACATGCGGGCTTAATGCTTTGCAATGCTCACCATTTGGGTAGTCAAAATGCACGCAAAAATCATGGTAAACACTCCATTGCCTTAATTGCACAGTGCACCGTTTCACACAGGGCCATTGACTCCCCAAATAGTGCAACCAATATTGTTGTGTTGATGACAACAGGGCCCAATGTCATGGCTCTGCTTACCACAAAATTCTGCGATTACGATCACCATTCTCCGTAAGCATTGTAGTGTGCAAGAGCCATATTTCTGTGCTAGCTTTGTAAGCGAAGAATGCCTACATATAGTATGGCGGATCACAAGAAAACATTCTCTGCTAACCCTTGAAATACACTACGAGTAAGTGCGAATTCCCTGCTTCTCGCTTACGGAAAGTATAGCCATGATAATGAGCCCTGTTGAATATGGGTAAATATCCAGGACTTAGTTTAAATAGAATCTTTTATAAACTTGGATTATATGTTGTTGGTTTAAAATGATTAGCATGTAATATGGGCCATCTTAATAAACATCCCATTCACACAAAAAGAACAGGGTGTCTGCTGTTGATTTCACAAAACTCTTCCTAACTTAAGACTAATCTTAGGACTTAGGACGAGTCCCAACACTGCACTGTAGCATACAGACCTTAAGATTAATCCTAAGTTAGGAAGAGTTACTTGTCCTAACTCGAGATAAGACGAGTTCCAACTCTTAGTGAAATCAACGGCTGGTGTCTGGATTAGGTGATAGGTTTGCAATGTAACGGCCCGATACTTCATTCTTGTAGGTGCAGGGCAGTTTTTACCGAGTGAAGGGCACCTCTACATGAGGGAAACGCAAGTTAGTATTGGATCATTTCAAAGGGCACCAAGGCATTTGCCTGCATAATAATAAATCAGAAATGGTCCCAACGCTATTATTTTACTGTTTATTTATATAAGACTTTTTTTCATGACTGCTCTTTCCTTTGTGACATAGTATAATAGACGTTTATTTTTGTATACAGAGTTTTGCTATTTAGAAATTAACATGTTTGTTACATTTTAAGTATTCATTGTGTTTTTTTTTATTACTATTAAGTGTTAAAAATAAACTTGTATTCAACAGTCATAAATATTTGTAAGATTATTTCTTTTCATACAATTTAAAAAGTCAACTTGATTTGTAAGGTAAGTTATCATGGTTGATTTAGATAACATCACACAGTACCGATTGTTTTTATTTCAGGGGCAAAAGATCAAAATCACTAAAAAAACCCTTGCCTTTCTATCAAGCTTTGCACCCCAAACTAAAGCGTAAAAGATAAACTGGTCCAAATAATTATCACTAAATAAATTCAATTAACTTACACAATATAATATTTGGTTTAACATTTAAAAAAATTTGAATGCTACATTTGTTTGTTAAATGATGAATTTTTAATATTTTGGACTGTTCATTTTGTTTGCTGTAAATTTCTGACCACTGGTTGCCCAAGGTGTTTCCACACCATATTAACCCTCATACTCTTGGTACCATTTTCCAGTGAAGTCACCAAACATTCAAAGCCATTCATTTTCCACAGTTGACTCTCATTTAGCATGGTATAACAAGGTCACTGGGACTGGCATATTGACTTCTTTATAAACTGAAACATTGTCATAGGACAGCGAAACAAAGTAGGAAATGAGATTCAGAACTTCAGAATTTATTATCGATGCTGATTCTCTGTTATTACAGTATTAAAGTAGAATTCCAGAAATAATTAGTTGTCTTCTTTGGTAGTACATCAAGCATTTGACCCGTCAGGTTCAGGTTCAGCCTCTTCTGGTTTAGAAGGCTCAGCAGATTTCATGTCCTCGGCAGACGCATACGTCATGTTTGCAAAGCCTGTTATATTAGTATCGTGATCTTTGGGGGACTTGTTGCGCGACATTATGAAGAATATGCCAATCATGATGAGCATTATAAAGACAGTTGCACCGAGTACGATACCAACAATAGTACTAGTTGGAGTACCTGCAAAAGGAAATAGCCAGATTGAAAAGTGTGAGCAGTTGTATGTACACCCAGGTTTAGTCGAGGGGTAGTTGAAAATACGGGTATTAAACGTGATGTTTGAAGCTTTGTGTGATTTGAAGGATAAGAATAAACTATTAACTGCTCGCTTCAGGACAAAAAGCTTTTCTCCTGAAGATGAGCAGAGTATAATGTTGGAAATGTCAAGACCAAACTTGCTTTTTTTCAGAGCCAACACTCTCTCCTAAGAAAGAAACTATCATTTTATAGCTTAAACTGAATATAGGTACTAGTTTTAGTCACAGTTTGTCCTGCGTTGTTTCAAGTGCTGTAACTGGGTACTGCATTCCTGACAGTTGTGCAGAGATACAAGGGTTTCTCCATTTTTCTACAAAGCGGTGAGCAAGCGTGACATTGTCAGTTCTAAGGGTCTATTGCCAACTATATACATGTATATATATAGAACCTTTTCTTGGTTACGAGAGAGTATATGTATACTATTGACCCATTTCACCTGACGTCATCATCAGAAAAATCTTGAATGCGCCATACTGGTGGGCAATTTCACTGTGCGTTTTCATATATAACTCTATGCATAGAGTATGCTGTGCGTTATGCAGTGAAGTGCGCATTTTAGGTGACGCTGCGTTAATACACGTAAACCTAACTTGCCTACCAACATGGTGAGCGTGGCACCAGTCGCCGCGTGTGATGCGTGTGCAAGGGGTCATTACCAGTCAATGTTTTTTTTACCAACGTTTGATGCTGTACAGAACTTGGTTCATTACATGTAGTACTTTTGCCTAGTTAGTTACCAAACATCTTGAATCAAAGAGAGTATGAATGCCAGCAGTCCATGGTTCACCCAACATTTATTATGCTGTTATTCAACTTGTTGGCGCTACACTTACCTCCTTGCTTTTGTGGACTCTTCGTCCCAAAGCTGAAAGATGGCTCTTTAGTTGCTGGAGCTGAAAATGATTAAAATTAATAGATATCTGAGATGCGTTTGAAGCTGTTATTAAAGAGTAAAATTTACAGCTCTCATATTAGTGCTTTATCACACCTGAAGGGTATCTCAGAGCGCTCACTATTTTGTTTACAGGTATTCAGAGCTATATTGGGATTACATGTATAAGACCCATTTTTGCATCAGTTGGTAACATTTACATGTAACCTTATAACAGTTAACATGAGAAGGTGCTGTGGCGCTAACTAAATGCAGCTAACTAACCTTCTCTTGAGAATAAATGTACTGAGTTCTTATGTTTGCATTACACAACACTTGGAACCTACGGCTGTACGTCCCATCCTAAAAAGACGAAGCAAAGTCAAGTGTCTTGTCAAGACCAAGACTCAAACCCACAGCTTGAATCCGGTGTGCTTTATCGCTCGGCCAAAACACGCCAACAAATTTGGAGTCATCTTAATATTATTTGTCCTTACTTTACATACAACTTGAAATTGAGAAGTCTACACTTACGTAGTTTTGCCATCTCACAGATGTATGATCTGAGTTGAGTACATTTATTGTCGTTCCATTTGCCTGTGTCCGTGTACATCTCAACACAGTTCTCATGTTCTCCCTCCCACGTCATTGAGGGCTCACCATCGTTCCAATATACAAAGTTGACTGGGTCAGAGTTCAACCACTCGAACTGACCTGTCCAAGAGTAGAATCAAAGTATCGGTAATAAGCGTTGAAGGCTTTATATGTAACTGAATGGTCACTGCGCTGTGGTTGATCCACAGAACACCTTAAAGGGAAGGTACACCTTTGGTAGTTGTCAAAGACCAGTCTTCTCACTTGGTGTATCCAAACATAAGCATAAAATAACAAGCCTGTGAAAATTCAGGCTTAATTGATCATCGAAGTTGCGAGAAAATGAAGAAGGAAAAAACACCCTTGTTGGACGAATTTCCGTGCTTTCAGATAGGAATAAAAGACTTCTAGCTAGAAGTCTTTTATTATTTTAGTGAGAAATAACCTCTTTCTCAAAAACTACATTACTTCAGAGGGAGTCGTTTCCCACAAGGTTTTATCCTATCAACAGCTCTCCAATGCTCGTTACCAAGTCAGTTTTTCAGTTAATATTTGTTTTGAGTAATTACCAAACATGTCCCTTTCCTTTAAGGCAACTGCATTAAGCTGTTGTATTAATAACAAGGGCCTGTCTCAAACCTCGGCTTGGGTTCGACTATTGGCTCCAGGCTCTGTCTGCTGATGTTCGAACCACGGCATGCAAAGTACACACTGCTCATAAAATGCATAGGCTAAAGGCTGAGCTGTGTTTCTACTGAGATGCAGCGCTTGGAGCCCAAGCCAGAGACCAAGCCCAAGCCGAGGTTTGAGAAAGCTCTTGTTACAACACCTTATAAGGCAGTTTGCCTTAAAGGAACACGTTGCCTTGGATTGGTCGAGTTGCTCTTTGAAAAGCGTTTGTAACTATTAATTATAAATGCATATGGTGTAGAAAGATAATTTAAAAGTAGAATACAATGATCCACACAAATTTGCCTGGAATTTGCGTGGTTTTCCTTTAACTTTGCGAACTAACACGAACGGCCATTTATGGGAGTTAAAAATTGTACTCCCATAAATGGCCGACCGTGTTAGTTGACAAGGTAAAATGAAGACCACGCATTTTCGAGTGATACTTGTGTGGATCATTGGGTGCGTTCGTTTAGCTTCCCTGGGTTGACCCGGTGTGTTTTTTGTTTTTTTCCCAGGACGAATGTGGGTAATTATCTGCACACGTTCGTCCTGGAAAAAAAACACGCCACACACCGGGGTCGACCCAGGGAAGCTAAAGGAACGCACCCAATATATTCTACTTTTAAAATATCTTTCTAATCATATGCATTTTATAACAAATGGTTACAAACGCTTTTCAAAGACCAACTCGACCGATCCAAGGCAACGTGTTCCTTTAAGGTGTTCTGATGATCAACCACATTACTAAATGTCAATACCAGGATTTGAACCTAAACCCCAATGACCAGAACTTGCCAGAAAAAGCTTGGCCATGATCAACCCTTGTAGCAGACATGCCTGTAGTTACCGGTGTTTTCATCACTACAATAAACCTTGGTTGCATCTTTGCTTAGGCACGCATTTACAAGCCCACTATTTAACATGCGACTTGTCTCCCAAACTGGCCTAACATGAACAGAGAGTAGCTGCATGCGATGACAATGCAAGAGGTGTATCGGGTAAGTTTCCATTATTTTCTCATGTCAGGCCGTGTGCTTGTTTTCACGATTAACATGGTTAAAGGCAGTGGACACTATTGGTAATTGTCAAATACTAGTCTTCCCACTTGGTGTATCTCAACATATGTATAAAATAACAAACCTGTGACAATTTGAGCTCAATTGGTCTTCGAAGTTCTGAGATAATAATGAAAGAAAAAACACTCCTGGCACACGAAGTTGTGTGCGTTTAGATGGTTGATTTCAAGACCTCAAATTCTAAATCTAAGGTCTCGAAATCAACTTTGTGGAGAATTACTTCTTTCTCGAAAACTACGTCACTTCAGAGGAAGCCATTTCTCGCAATGTTTTATACCATCAACCTCTCCCCATTACTCGTCACCAAGTAAGGTTTTATGCTAATAATTATTTTGAGTAATTACCGATAGTGTCCACTGCCTTTAATACACAGTAAAATTCATAGTCCTGCTTATCGTGCATTTTGCCCTTATGGATAGTTCAAAACACGAAAATCGACTGCTGGTAGGCAAGTAGCACCATGACATTTGGCCCTGTTGGTCGGTGTCTCTTGATTGACTTTTGCCCCTACAAATTCTGCAAACTCTACAGTGAGTTTGCAAGGACTTGCAATTACAAGGTTGTGGGTTCAAATCCCCCAAGCTAACCGTCCACTTCTCAATGACTAGAATAAGTATTGTCGTCTAGTTACTGAATCGCAATTTATTGATTTGTGCAATTCCTTATTGTATAGTGTTCAACCACTGTATGTTTGAGAGAGATTGGCTAATGCCAGTCTGGTGTTTATATTCCCTTGTGGGAGTTTGCGTAGTTCCCTTCACTGGGAAGATCATCTAAACAGAGAAACAAACATCTTCATATCCAAAAATCAACAGCACATAAAAAGTTGTGATAGATTTTTGTAATTGTGATGGCTAAAAAATTTAGAAAGGTTTGCAGTAACACCATGTAATGACTATCTCTAATGAGTTGGAGTGGTTCTGAAAAGAACCGTTGATTTCAACTCGACGTTTCGATCAGTATGCTCTGATCGTCTTTCTTTTTTTTCTTTTTTTCTTTCTTTTTTTCTCCAGAAGATGATAAGAGCATACTGATCGAAACGTCGAGTTAAAACCAATGGTTCTTTTCAGAACCACCCCAACTCATTAGAGATAGTCATAACATGGTGTTACCGCAAACCTTTCTATATTGTATTTCCAACATGCAAAGTTTCAAATCCTGCTAATAAATTTGTTCCCACTTCCCACCATGGATAGGTTTCACTTGAGAGACCCCAGTACCTTCATCAGCACGATGCAATCCGAGCCACGCCGAATCCGTATGAAGACCACGCATCGTCTTCCGCAGGAACTCATTCTCCATCTTGCTAGCTACGGAGACTAGATTATCAGCGCCCATCTTCATGCACTTCAGCTGTGCCTCAAACTGCGTCACTCTGTCTTCGCTGGCTGGCTGGAAGTAGTAGCAAGAGCTGCCGTACGACTCCCAGGTGTCTGGACAAGTACCGGGTAAGTCTGGGTGATAGGTTGGCACTGGGTCTGTTGGAGGGCGACATAAAAGACATGATGTTAACCTACGGCAATGGACACTTAATTACTCAAAACAATTGTTAGCATAAAAACTTACTTGGTAACTAGCAACGGAGAGCTGTTTATAGTATCACTATTGTGAGAAACATCTCCCTCTGAAGTAACTTAGTTTTTGAGAAAGAGATTATTTCTCCTGACGATGACTAGAGCAAGCTAGTCGAAACGTTGAGACCAATTCAGAACTGACTCCGCGGCAGTACAGTTAATTAAGATCCTATTACCTAAAGTAGTAGTCCAGTCTAATCTCTATACCATCCGCCCTGGTAATAGTTAAAAAGCAGGACAGTTCTTTTCAGAACTGAGAAGTCTCCCGAACCTCCGATTATCTACTCCGCTGCAGTAGAATAAAGCAAGACAGTTCTCTAAGAACAAACTCTACCTGGCAAGTAGATACACACATGATGTAACCGCAAACCAAACACAAAGGTTATTTCTCTCTCAAATGTCGAATAGTAAAATACTGAAGCCTTTTATTATGCATCTGAAAGCACACAAAGTAATGCAACAAGAGTTCATTCTTCTCTTGCCGCTTCGATGACCAATTGAGCCAAAAATTTCACAAATGTTATTTTATGCATATATTGGGATACACCAAGTGAGAATACTAGTCTTTGACAATTACCAAATGTGTTCAGGTCTTTAACATACAGATAGGAACACCTTGAACACCCAGTGGGGTGGATACGTGGGCATTACAAGTCTTATTATTATTATTATTATATACAATCTAGGGGATGGAGTTATTAAAGAAGAGAAAAGACACTTCCACTCACTCAACGAATACTTGCATAGACTTCTGTACTTGCTGCTGCATGTAGTATCGTTCCATCTACCATTGAAGCCCATGACTACACAGCCCTCATTGACACCTCTGCTTGGTTCGCTGGTGTCCCATCTGGTGTAGAACATCGGCCATCCATCCAGCCATCTGTACTCCCCTGGAACCTGGATTTAAAAAGTACAGCGAGGGTGTAATCTATGCACTACAATGCAAGTAATCTGGACATGCACACACACACTGAGAGTATGGCTCATAAAAAGGGTGAGGGTAAGTATACAGTCTTATGTATTGCACTTAACGTGGCTTCTTATATTGCGCTCATATCCATCACTCAGTGACGCTCAAGACGCTTCAACATTCACTATTTTCCTGTTAGGTATTGTGGAGCTATGTTTTTGAAGTATGAGACCAATTGATCCTTTACTTACATTGTGTAGCACCATGAAATGGTTTATGAAGGTGCTGTGTGGCGATATGCTGCCAATCAAACCAGAAACACTGGGCGAACCTGGTTTCTTTACGACAAGTGGCCTTTGTATCCTGGACTGGTCCACTGTATTTTATCTGCACTGGTCTTACAGGCTCAATAATCTCAGCGGATAAATTTTTGAGTGTGCTGGGTGTGGTTTAGGGTAATCTTACTCAAACTTAGCGTGTCGTGGCCTAGAGAGCACCAGACTTAAGCTCTGATCAGCAGAGTGTTGGATCAAGTCCCGGTCGTGACACCTGTGTCCTCAAACAAGACACTTGACACTGATGCTTCGTCCTTCGGATGAGGCAAACAGCCAATGGTCCCGTGTGTTGTGTAACGCATGTAAAAGAACCCAGTGCACTTATCAAAAAGAGAGAGGGGGTTGCCCCCGTGTGATTGGCAGCATGTTGTGCCACAGCACCTTGTAAACCATTACAGGGTGCTATGTTAAAGGCAGTGGACACTGTTGGTAATTACTCAAAATAATTATTAGCATAAAACCTTTCTTCGAGTAATGGGGAGAGGTTGATGGTATAAAACATTGTGAGAAACGGCTCCCTCTGAAGTGCCATAGTTTTGGGGAAAGAAGTCTTTTTCCACGAATTTGATTTCGAGACCTCGGATTGAGAACTTGAGGTCTCGAAATCAACCATCTAAACGCACACAACTTCGTGTGACAAGGGTGTTTTTTTATTTCATTATTATCTCGCAACTTCAATGACTGATTGAGCTCAAATTTTTACAGGTTAGTTATTTAATGCATATGTTGAGATACACCAACTGTGAAGGCTAGTCTTTGACAATTACCAATAGTGTCCACTGCCTTTAAACAAGTGGGTCTCATAATTCAAAAACGTAGTCACATACCCTGCAGGAAAATACTGAATGTTGAGCACTATGCATCAATGTGGGACGGATATGAGGCCTATATAAGAAGCCACTATTATAATTATTAAACATTCATAAATACTTTAGACAGTTTATCCATTCTGATTGGTCAAGAGGATTGGTCATCACGTGGGGGTGTTTGAACGGATGATATAACACCAGTAAAAGTGTTAAAACATGGGCGTGACACGCGCGCTTGCACCTGCGCTTATAAGACAGTTTCTTCATTCCTATGGGTTGAGAGCAACGGCTGGAACAGTTGTTCCACATCACGTGATACGCGCACAGCAATCTCCTTATAAGGAGTTAATTACCCGAGGGCGCTACCATTTCATAGCTGGAGGGGTGTTGTGTTGAAAGAAATCATTGAACAATTATTTATTTTTGCATTTGTTTTACTTTTTGACCAAAAAGTGTTGGATGTTTTTGGACTGAAAAGGTATTTATGAATGGGAATCAAAGTGTGTTGAATGGGTTTTCAACTAGTGGTCTAAACCCGCCGAGGCCTGGTTCTTGATAATTTACAACGACTTCGTCTCGGTAAAATTATCAAGAACCAAGCCTCGGCAGGTTTAAACAACTAGTTGAAAACCTCTTCACCACACATTGATTCCCTTATTGAAACTTAGTTTAGGTCACTTGTCAAACTCATAGTGAGTGACTTATACATGAGTCAGTAAACTCACCTCCTCATCCACCATGCCAATCCACAGCGGTTCTTCTCTGTCAATCAAACCGTCTCCTGGATCAACTGCTGTTGCCACCATGAGTGAATTAGCATACGCTGCCTCGTACGGGTCGTTCAGACTCGCTAACGTTACTTTACTACCGAGATTCCGACAGGCTGTGGTAGCATCGCTGAAGTCTTTGGGGACGTAGATTATTTTGAAGCAGCTGCCCGTCTTAGGCCAGTATGCGTAGCCTGTCTCGCACGGGTTGATTACTGAGGGTGGGGGGTTTATGTTTAGATCTGGAGGGGGAAAACATAATAATCTGAAACTGAAATTTCGTTCTTCTCTCCATACGGTTTTTGGCTAGTTCAGTGATTTTTTATAAGGTTGCTTTTCTGAGAGTCGTTTGCTTCAAAACCAGATTATAATTCAATGTCAACAGTACTTGGTTCTTACGTAGCGCACGGAGGTCACAAAAACAGTCTCACTCAACATGGTATAGCTTTGTGGAATAGTCTAAAATGGGTTTGAGGCAAACTCGAACAGTTAGAACTTTTGTACATGTTTCGACTTTGCAGAGTCATACTCAAAGGCTAAATGACATCACAACCCAAAAAAAAACGTTGCCAACTATTTTGTTGCGTTTATATCATATGTCGGTCCTTTTGGTTGGTAAGCAGTTTGCAACATCTATTAACTCCACTGGGAGCATACAACCTCAAGCTGCTCAATATCGCTGGTACCCATTTATACTCCTTGGTAAAGAGAGGCAATTTATGGTTCTTGCTCAAGGATACAAGTGTCATGGACTAGGCCACGAGAACTTGAAACTGAAGCACGAGACGGCTTGGCGATTGTATGCCAATTGCCAAATATCAGTTTGTAAATCTTGGCTCAAGGTAAATATTTTACCGATCTGAAATACAGACTTCCCAAACAAGTGAAAACTTGTTTCTTTGATTTGAATTGCTTATTTGTGCAGGGGTGGATTTCACAAAGGTAGTTCTAACTTAGGACTAGTCCTAGGCAATGCTAAGAGATAGGACCAGTCCTAAGTTAGGATGAGTTACTGATCCTAACTTAGGACCAGTCCTATCTCTTAGCATTGCTTAGGACTAGTCCTAAGTTAGGACTAACTTTGTGAAATCCACCCCTGGTTCCCATTTATTCAACTGGCTTAAGAGAAGCAATTTATGGTTCTTGCTCAAGGACACACTTGTCTTTGTTGAATTTGATCCCGCACTCCGATGACAAGGCCATCAGAACTTCAGTTTGATGCGTGAGACTGGTCGGCCATTACACACCAAATATCAGCTTGTAAATCATGGCTCAGGGTAGTTATTTGAAATACAGATCTACAGAGTAATAATAATAATAATAAAATAGAGCACTTGGTATAGCGCCGGTATCCGCCTAAAGAAGGCGCTCATGGTGCTTGAGGAGAGAAAGACAAATTAGGACTGAGGATTGTGTGAGTATGCTTGTTTGAACAGGTGGAGATGATTTCACAGTGGGGGGAAGTTGCTTCCACACCCGGGCTGATGCTACAGAGAAAGACCTGTTACCCCAGCGAAGCATCATGAGCTCATTAGAACGCAGTCCGGTGTGTGCTGAGGTGTATGGGTGGATGAGGTTGATGAGGTATTCTGGAGCATTGTTGTGAAGGATTTTGAAAATGAATAGGATATTGTACTGAATCCTGTGTGATATTGGCAGCCAGTGGAGATCGTGTAATACAGGAGTAATGTGGGAATATTTACTGGTGAGAGAAACTAGTCTGGCAGCGATGTTTTGTAGACGCTGCAGACTTTTCAGTTGGTTTCTCTTGATGTCATGAAGCAGTGAATTGCCCATGTCGATTTTGGAAATTATGAAAGCGTGAACAAGTATTTCAGTGGTGTTTGTCAAGATATTTCCGAGTGTGTCCAATGTTACGGATTGACATGCAGACTGATCTACAAATTGTTGTCACACGGAGTTCCATGAATAGTGATGAATCAAAGATAATGCGAAGATTACGGACTTGAGTAGATGATATTTTGGATGATAGATAGGAATTGATGGAATATGAACTTTAGATGATTGCTGTTTTGAAACTATGATGGTCAATTCTGTCTTCTGATTTGATTTTTTTAGCCAGTTTTGTGCCATCCAGGAGCGTACTTCTCTAATGCATACTTCCATTTGGTGGACTGCTACATTTTTCTGATGTTGTTGAGGGTTTACTGACAGATAAAGTTGGATATCATCTGCATAGTAATGATAAGATATGCCATGCTGGTTAATGATGCTGCTAAGTGGGGTTGTGTACATCGAGAACAGTAACAGTCCAAGGACTGATCCCTGTGGTAGCCGGAAATTAAGTGATACAGTAGGAGAAGTTGACTCATTAATGCGGACATACTGTGATCGGTCTTTAAGATAAGATTTGAACCAGGCTAGTGCAACTCCATCTATCCCAATGCGAGATTTGAGGCGGTGAAATAATGTGGCATGGTCAACAGTATTAAACGCTGCTGATAAATAAAGCAGCACAAGTAATGATATCATGCGGTTGTCCATAGCTTGCAACAGGTCGTTTTGGATTGTGAGTGTGGCAGACTCAACGCTGTGGTTGGCGCGGAAAGCAGATTGATGCTGGTCATGAAGATGGTTCTCAATTAGGAGAGATGAAAGTTGCACCAAGACCACTCTCTCCAGGGTGTTACTAAGAAGTGAAAGGTTAGAGACTGGTCTATAATTCTTCATTTCGTCTTTGTTAAGATTGAACTTCTTTAACAAAGGTCAAATTCTAGCAACTTTCATGACATCTCGGACAACACCATGCAGTAAAACTGGCATTACGATGTCAGTAAAAACTGTGATAAGTAAGGTAGAATAGAGATGATGGAATGGGGTCAAGTTCCCCTGATTTAGAAGTGATAACTGCCGTGTTTGATTTGAATTGAGTTTCAGCAATGAGTGAGTTTTCAGTTGAGTTGATGAAATTCTGAATGCCTGTATGATTTTCAGTACCTGGTTTACTTTGGCAGATGTATCCGTTTAGAGTGCCACAACCCACGTCATTCCAACGTCCTGCATTATTCCAGTCATATAACATCTCGACACAATCCTCCTGAATCCAGACAATAGTGTTTAGTATTAAAAATAACCTTAAACAAAAATCCTGCCTGTTGATCAATCTGCAAGCAGTCTACTGCTTCAAGGGAAGGTACACGTTTGGTAATTACTCAAACCAAATATGAACTTAAAAACTGACTTGGTAACTAGCATTGGAGAGCTGTTGATAGGATAAAACCTTGTGAGAAACTGCTCCCTCTGAAGTAGCAAAGATAAAGGTAATTTCCTACTAAAGTAATCAAAGACTTCTAGCTAGAAGTCTTTGATTCCTATCTGAAGCACACAAAATCATCCAACAAGGCAAGGTGTAAACCTTGCTGTAATTCCTTTTTACACTCTTCTTATTTGACTAAAATAACAGGGCTAGGCCTTGCTGCTCATTCCTATTAATGTTCGATGTTACTTTGGCAACAAAACAAGGGGTTAGCCTTGCATCTCACTGCTTTTGATGTCTCATGTCATTTTGGCCAAAACTACAAGGGGTAAGCCTTGCTGCTCATTCCTTTTGATGTTACATGTCTTTTTAACTAAATCAACAAGGGGTGAGCCTTGCTGCTCATTCCTTTTCATGTTTCATGTCATTTTAATTAAAACAACAAAGGGTGAGCCTTGCTGCTCATTCCTTTTGATGTTTCATGACATTTTAACCAAATCAACAAGGGGTAAGCCTTGCTTCACATTCCTTTTCATGTTTCATGTCATTTTAACCAAATCAACAAGGGGTAAGCCTTGCTGCACATTCCTTTTGATGTTTCATGTCATCTTAACCAAATCAACAAGGGGTAAGCCTTGCTGCTCATTCCTTTTGATGTTAAGTGTCATTTTAGCCAAATCAACAAGGGGTAAGCCTTGCTGCACATTCCTTTTGATGTTTCATGTCATCTTAACCAAATCAACAAGTGGTAAGCCTTGCTGCACATTCCTTTTGATTTTTCATGTCATTTTAACCAAATCAACAAGGGGTAAGCCTTGCTGCTCATTCCTTTTGATGTTACGTGTCATTTTAGCCAAATCAACAAGGGGCAAGCCTTGCTCAAATCTTTTGATGTTTCATGTCATTTAAACCAAAACAACAAGGGGTAAGCCTTGATGCTCATTCCTGTTTATGTTTCATGTCATTTTAACCAAATCAACAAGGGGTAAGCCTTGCTGCTCATTCCTTTTGATGTTTCATGTCATTTTAGCCAAAACAACAAGGGGTAAGCCTTGCTGCACATTCCTTTTGATGTTTCATGTCATTATAACCAAAACTACAAGGGGTAAGCCGTGCTACACATCCTTTTGATGTCCCATGTCATTTTAACCAAAATAACAAAGGGCAAGCCTTGCTGCACATTCCTTTTGATGTTTCATGTCATTTTAACCAAATCAACAAGGGGTAAGCCTTGCTGCTCATTCCTTTTGATGTTTCATGTCATTTAAACCAAATCAACAAGGGGTAAGCCTTGCTTTAAACTGCTTTTGATGTCTCATGTCATTTTAGCCAAATCAACAAGGGGTAAGCCTTGCTGCACATTCCTTATGATGTTTCATGTCATTTTAACCAAACCAACAAGGGGTAAGCCTTGCTGCACATTCCTTTTGATGTTTCATGGCATTTTAACCAAATCAACAAGGGGTAAGCCTTGCTGCACACTCATTTTAATGTATCATGCAATTTTAACCAAATCAACAAGGGGTGAGCCTTGCTGCTCATTACTTTTGATGTTTCATGTCATTTTAATTAAAACAACAAGGGGTGAGCCTTGCTGCACATTCCTTTTGATGTTTCATGTATTTTAACCAAATCAACGAAGGGTAAGACTTGCTGCTCATTCCTTTTGATGTTTCATGTCATTTTAACCAAATCAACAAGGGGTAAGCCTTGCTGCTCATTCCTTTTGATGTTTCTTGTCATTTTAACCAAATCAACAAGGGGTAAGCCTTGCTGCTCATTCCGTTTGATGTTTCGTGTCACTTTGGCTAAAAAAAACAAGGGGCAAGCCTTGCTGCTCATTCCGTTTGATGTTTCATGTCATTTTAGCCAAAACAACAAGGGGTAAGCCTTGCTGCACATCCTTTTGATGTCCCATGTCATTTTAACCAAAACAACAAGGGGCAAGCCTTGCTGCACATTCCTTTTGATGTTTCATGTCATTTTAACCAAATCAACAAGGGGTAAGCCTTGCTGCTCATTCCTTTTGATGTTTCATGTCATTTTAATTAAAACAACAAAGGGTTAGCCTTGCTGCTCATTCCTTTTGATGTTTCATGTCATTTTAACCAAATCAACAAGGGGTAAGCCTTGCTGCTCATTCCTTTTGATGTTTCATGTCATTTTAACCAAATCAACAAGGGGTAAGCCTTGCTGCACATTCCTTTTGATGTTTCATGTATTTTAACCAAATCAATGAAGGGTAAGACTTGCTGCTCATTCCTTTTGATGTTACATGTCATTTTAACCAAATCAACAAAGGGTAAGCCTTGCTGCTCATTCCTTTTGATGTTTCATGTCATTTTAATTAAAACAACAAGGGGTAAGCCTTGTTGCTCATTCCTTTTGATGTTTCATGTCATTTTAATTAAAACAACAAGGGGTAAGCCTTGCTGCTCATTCCTTTTGATGTTTCATGTCATTTTAATTAAAACAACAAGGCTTAAGCCTTGCTACACATCCTTTTGGCGTCCCATGTCATTTTAATTAAAACAACAAGGGGTAAGCCTTGCTGCACATTCCTTATGATGTTTCATGTCATTTTAACCAAACCAACAAGGGGTAAGCCTTGCTGCGCATTCCTTTTGATGTTTCATGTCATTTTAACCAAATCAACAAAGGGTAAGCCTTGCTGCACATTCCTTTTGATGTTTCATGTCCTTTAAACCAAATCAACAAGGGTAAGCCTTGCTGCTCATTTCTTTTGATGTTTCACGTCATTTTTACCAAATCAACAAGGGGTTAGCCTTGCTGCTCATTCCTTTTGACGTTTCATGTCATTTAAGCCAAATCAACAAGGGGTAAGCCTTGCTTTAAACTGCTTTTGATGTCTCATGTCATTTTAGCCAAAACAAAAGGGGTTAGCCTTGCTGCTCATTCCTTTTGATGTTTCATGTCATTTTAACCAAATCAACAAGGGGTAAGCCTTGCTGCTCATTCCTTTTGATGTTTCATGTCATTTTAACCAAATCAACAAGGGGTAAGCCTTGCTGCACATTCCTTTTGATGTTTCATGTATTTTAACCAAATCAATGAAGGGTAAGACTTGCTGCTCATTCCTTTTGATGTTACATGTCATTTTAACCAAATCAACAAAGGGTAAGCCTTGCTGCTCATTCCTTTTGATGTTTCATGTCATTTTAATTAAAACAACAAGGGGTAAGCCTTGTTGCTCATTCCTTTTGATGTTTCATGTCATTTTAATTAAAACAACAAGGGGTAAGCCTTGCTGCTCATTCCTTTTGATGTTTCATGTCATTTTCATTAAAACAACAAGGCTTAAGCCTTGCTACACATCCTTTTGACGTCCCATGTCATTTTAATTAAAACAACAAGGGGTAAGCCTTGCTGCACATTCCTTATGATGTTTCATGTCATTTTAACCAAACCAACAAGGGGTAAGCCTTGCTGCGCATTCCTTTTGATGTTTCATGTCATTTTAACCAAATCAACAAAGGGTAAGCCTTGCTGCACATTCCTTTTGATGTTTCATGTCCTTTAAACCAAATCAACAAGGGTAAGCCTTGCTGCTCATTTCTTTTGATGTTTCACGTCATTTTTACCAAATCAACAAGGGGTTAGCCTTGCTGCTCATTCCTTTTGATGTTTCATGTCATTTAAGCCAAATCAACAAGGGGTAAGCCTTGCTTCAAACTGCTTTTGATGTCTCATGTCATTTTAGCCAAAACAAAAGGGGTTAGCCTTGCTGCTCATTCCTTTTGATGTTTCATGTCATTTTAACCAAATCAACAAGGGGTAAGCCTTGCTGCTCATTCCTTTTGATGTTTCATGTCATTTTAACCAAATCAACAAGGGGTAAGCCTTGCTGCACATTCCTTTTGATGTTTCATGTATTTTAACCAAATCAATGAAGGGTAAGACTTGCTGCTCATTCCTTTTGATGTTACATGTCATTTTAACCAAATCAACAAAGGGTAAGCCTTGTTGCTCATTCCTTTTGATGTTTCATGTCATTTTAATTAAAACAACAAGGGGTAAGCCTTGCTGCTCATTCCTTTTGATGTTTCATGTCATTTTAATTAAAACAACAAGGCTTAAGCCTTGCTACACATCCTTTTGACGTCCCATGTCATTTTAATTAAAACAACAAGGGGTAAGCCTTGCTGCACATTCCTTATGATGTTTCATGTCATTTTAACCAAACCAACAAGGGGTAAGCCTTGCTGCGCATTCCTTTTGATGTTTCATGTCATTTTAACCAAATCAACAAAGGGTAAGCCTTGCTGCACATTCCTTTTGATGTTTCATGTCCTTTAAACCAAATCAACAAGGGGTAAGCCTTGTTGCTCATTCCTTTTGATGTTTCATGTCATTTTAATTAAAACAACAAGGGGTAAGCCTTGCTGCTCATTCCTTTTGATGTTTCATGTCATTTTAATTAAAACAACAAGGCTTAAGCCTTGCTACACATCCTTTTGACGTCCCATGTCATTTTAATTAAAACAACAAGGGGTAAGCCTTGCTGCACATTCCTTATGATGTTTCATGTCATTTTAACCAAACCAACAAGGGGTAAGCCTTGCTGCGCATTCCTTTTGATGTTTCATGTCATTTTAACCAAATCAACAAAGGGTAAGCCTTGCTGCACATTCCTTTTGATGTTTCATGTCCTTTAAACCAAATCAACAAGGGGTGAGCCTTGCTGCACATTCCTTTTGATGTTTCATGTCATTTTAACCAAATCAACAAGGGGTTAGCCTTGCTGCTCATTCCTTTTGATGTTTCATGTCATTTAAGCCAAATCAACAAGGGGTAAGCCTCGCTTTAAACTGCTTTTGATGTCTCATGTCATTTTAGCCAAAACAACAAGGGGTAAGCCTTGCTGCACATTCCTTATGATGTTTCATGTCATTTTAACCAAACCAACAAGGGGTAAGCCTTGCTGCACACTCATTTTATAGTATCATGTAATTTTAACCAAATCAACAAGGGGTGAGCCTTGCTGCACATTCCTTTTGATGTTTCTTGTCATTTTAACCAATACAACAAGGGGTAAGCCTTGCTGCTCATTCCTTTTGATGTTTCATGTCATTTTAGCCAAAACAACAAGGGGTAAGCCTTGCTGCACATTCCTTTTGATGTTTCATGTCATTATAACCAAAACTACAAGGGGTAAGCCGTGCTACACATCCTTTTGATGTCCCATGTCATTTTAACCAAAATAACAAGGGGCAAGCCTTGCTGCACATTCCTTTTGATGTTGCATGTCATTTTAACCAAATCAACAAGGGGTAAGCCTTGCTGCTCATTCCTTTTGATGTTTCATGTCATTTTAATTAAAACAACAAGGGGTAAGCCTTGCTGCACATTCCTTATGATGTTTCATGTCATTTTAACCAAACCAACAAGGGGTAAGCCTTGCTGCGCATTCCTTTTGATGTTTCATGTCATTTTAACCAAATCAACAAAGGGTAAGCCTTGCTGCACATTCCTTTTGATGTTTCATGTCCTTTAAACCAAATCAACAAGGGTAAGCCTTGCTGCTCATTTCTTTTGATGTTTCACGTCATTTTTACCAAATCAACAAGGGGTTAGCCTTGCTGCTCATTCCTTTTGATGTTTCATGTCATTTAAGCCAAATCAACAAGGGGTAAGCCTTGCTTTAAACTGCTTTTGATGTCTCATGTCATTTTAGCCAAAACAACAAGGGGTAAGCCTTGCTGCACATTCCTTATGATGTTTCATGTCATTTTAACCAAACCAACAAGGGGTAAGCCTTGCTGTGCATTCCTTTTGATGTTTCATGTCATTTTAACCAAATCAACAAGGGGTAAGCCTTGCTGCACACTCATTTTATAGTATCATGTAATTTTAACCAAATCAACAAGGGGTGAGCCTTGCTGCACATTCCTTTTGATGTTTCATGTCATTTTAACCAAATCAACAAAGGGTAAGCGTTGCTGCTCATTCCTTTTGATGTTTCATGTCAATTTGGCCAAAACAACAAGGGGTAAGCCTTGCTGCACATTCCTTTTGATGTTTCATGTCATTATAACCAAAACTACAAGGGGTAAGCCGTGCTACACATCCGTTTGATGTCCCATGTCATTTTAACCAAAACAACAAGGGGCAAGCCTTGCTGCACATTCCTTTTGATGTTTCATGTCATTTTAACCAAATAAACAAGGGGTAAGCCTTGCTGCTCATTCCTTTTGATGTTTCATGTCATTTTAATTAAAACAACAAAGGGTTAGCCTTGCTGCTCATTCCTTTTGATGTTTCATGTCATTTTAACCAAATCAACAAGGGGTAAGCCTTGCTGCTCATTCCTTTTGATGTTTCATGTCATTTTAATTAAAACAAGAAAGGGTTAGCCTTGCTGCTCATTCCTTTTGATGTTTCATGTATTTTAACCAAATCAACGAAGGGTAAGACTTGCTGCTCATTCCTTTTGATGTTTCATGTCATTTTAATTAAAACAACAAAGGGTTAGCCTTGCTGCTCATTCCTTTTGATGTTTCATGTCATTTTAATTAAAACAACAAGGGGTAAGCCTTGCTGCTCATTCCTTCTGATGTTTCATGTCATTTTAACCAAATCAACAAGGGGTGAGCCTTGCTGATCATTTCTTTTGATGTTTCACGTCATTTTTACCAAATCAACAAGGGGTTAGCCTTGCTGCACATTCCTTTTGATGTTTCATGTCCTTTAAACCAAATCAACGAGGGGTAAGCCTTGCTGATCATTTCTTTTGATGTTTCACGTCATTTTTACCAAATCAACAAGGGGTTAGCCTTGCTGCACATTCCTTTTGATGTTTCATGTCATTTTAACCAAATCAACAAGGGGCAAGCCTTGCTGCACATTCCTTTTGATGTTTCATGTCATTTTAACCAAACCAACAAGGGGTAAGCCTTGCTGCTCATTCCATTTGATGTTTCATGTCCTTTTAACAAAAACAACAAGGGGTAAGTCTTGCTGCACACTCCTTTTAATGTTTCATGTAATTTTAACCAAAACAACAAGAGTAAGCCTCGCTGCACATTCCTTTTGATGTTTCATGTCATTTTAACCAAAACAACAAGAGTAAGCCTTGCTGCACATTCCTTTTGATGTTACATGTTTTTTTTAGCTAAAAAAGTGTACAAGGCTATTTGTATGCTTAGCAGGATTCGCCTGAAAAGGTTGCAAGGCTATAGCCTTGTGTGCTTAGCAGAATTTGCCTGAACAGGTTGTAAGGCTATAGCCTTGTGTGCTTAGCAGAATTTGCCTGAACAGGTTGTAAGGCTATAGCCTTGTGTGCTTAGCAGAATTTGCCTGAAAAGGTTGCAAGGCTATAGCCTCGTGTGCTTAGCAGAATTTGCCTGAAAAGGTTGCAAGGCTATATAGCCTTGTGTGCTTAGCAAAATTTGCCTATAACAGTTGCAAGGCTAAAGCCTTGTGTACATAACAGAATTTGCCTAAAAAGGTTGCAAGGCTTGTGTGCTTAGCAGAATTTGCCTGAAAAGGTTGTAAGGCTATTGTGTGCTTAGCAGAATTTGCCTGAAAAGGTTGCAAGGCTATAGCCTTGTGTGCTTAGCAGAATTTGCCTATAAAAGTTGCAAAGCCTCGTGTACATAGCAGAATTTGCCTGAAAAGGTTGCAAGGCTATAGCCTTGTGTGCTTAGCAGAATTTGCCTATAAAAGTTGCAAAGCCTTGTGTACATAGCAGAATTCGCCTGAAATTGTTGCAAGGCTATAGCCTTGTGTGCTTAGCAGAATTTGCCTGAAAAGGTTGCAAGGCCTTGTGTGCTTAGCAGAATTCGCCTATAAAAGGTCGCAAGGCTATAGACTTGTGTACATAACAGAATTCGCCTGAAAAGGTTGCAAGGCCTTGTGTATAGCCTTGTGTGCTTAGCAGAATTTGCCTGAAAAGGTTGCAAGGCTACAGCCTTGTGTGCTTAGCAGAATTCGCCTATAAAAGGTTGCAAGGCTATAGCCTTGTGTGCTTAGCATAATTTGCCTATAAAAGTTGCAAAGCCTTGTGTACATAGCAGAATTCCCCTGAAATTGTTGCAAGGCTATAGCCTTGTGTGCTTAGCAGAATTCGCCTGAAAAGGTTGCAAGGCCTTGTGTGCTTAGCAGAATTTGCCTGAAAAGGTTGCAAGGCTATAGCCTTGTGTACATAACAGAATTTGCCTAAAAGGGTTGCAAGGCTATAGCCTTGTGTACATAGCAGAATTCGCCTGAAAAGGTTGCAAGGCTATAAGCCTTGTGTGCTTAGCAGAATTTGTCTATAAAAGTTGCAAGGCTATAGCCTTGTGTACATAGCAGAATTCACTTGAAAAGGTTGCAAGGCCTTGTGTGCTTAGCAGAATTTGCCTATAGAAGTTGCAAGGCTATAGCATTGTGTGCTTAGCAGAATTTGCCTGAAAAGGTTGTAAGGCTATAGCCTTGTGTACACAACAGAATTCGCCTGAAAAGGTTGCAAGGCTATAGCCTTGTATGCTTAGCAGAATTTGCCTATAGAAGTTGCAAGGCTATAGCCTTGTGTGCTTAGCAGAATTTGCCTGAAAAGGTTGTAAGGCTATAGCCTTGTGTGCTTAGCAGAATTCGCCTGAAAAGGTTGCAAGGCTATAGCCTTGTGTACATAGCAGAATTCGCCTGAAAAGGTTGCAAGGCTATAGCCTTGTGTACATAGCAGAATTTGCCTGAAAAGGTTGTAAGGCTATAGCCTTGTGTACATAACAGAATTTGCCTAAAAGGGTTGCAAGGCTATAGCCTTGTGTACATAGCAGAATTCGCCTGAAAAGGTTGCAAGGCCTTGTGTGCTTAGCAGAATTTGTCTATAAAAGTTGCAAGGCTATAGCCTTGTGTACATAGCAGAATTCGCTTGAAAAGGTTGCAAGGCCTTGTGTGCTTAGCAGAATTTGCCTATAGAAGTTGCAAGGCTATAGCATTGTGTGCTTAGCAGAATTTGCCTGAAAAGGTTGTAAGGCTATAGCCTTGTGTACACAACAGAATTCGCCTGAAAAGGTTGCAAGGCTATAGCCTTGTATGCTTAGCAGAGTTTGCCTATAGAAGTTGCAAGGCTATAGCCTTGTGTGCTTAGCAGAATTTGCCTGAAAAGGTTGTAAGGCTATAGCCTTGTGTGCTTAGCAGAATTCGCCTGAAAAGGTTGCAAGGCTATAGCCTTGTGTACATAGCAGAATTCGCCTGAAAAGGTTGCAAGGCTATAGCCTTGTGTACATAGCAGAATTTGCCTGAAAAGGTTGTAAGGCTATAGCCTTGTGTGCTTAGCAGAATTCGCCTGAAAAGGTTGCAAGGCTATAGCCTTGTGTACATAGCAGAATTCGCCTGAAAAGGTTGCAAGGCTATAGCCTTGTGTACATAACAGAATTTGCTGAAAAGGTTGCAAGGCTATAGCCTTGTGTACGTAGCAGAATTTGCCTGAAAAGGTTATAGCCTTGTGTACATAGCAGAATTCGCCTGAAAAGGTTGCATGCTTAGCAGAATTTGCCTATAAAAGTTGCAAGGCCTTGTGTACATGTACATAGCAGAATTCGCCTGAAAAGGTTGCAAGGCTGTAGACTTATGTACATAACAGAATTCGCCTGAAAAGGTTGCAAGGCCTTGTGTGCTTAGCAGAATTCACCTGAAAGGTTGCCTTGTGTGCTTAGCAGAATTTGCCTATAAAAGTTGCAAGGCTTTAGCCTTGTGTGCTTAGCAGAATTTGCCTATAACAGTTGCAAGGCTATAGACTTGTGTGCTTAGCAGAATTTGCCTATAAAAGTTGCAAGGCTTTAGCATTGTGTGCTTAGCAGAATTTGCCTGAAAAGGTTGTAAGGCTATAGCCTTGTGTACACAACAGAATTCGCCTGAAAAGGTTGCAAGGCTATAGCCTTGTATGCTTAGCAGAATTTGCCTATAGAAGTTGCAAGGCTATAGCCTTGTGTGCTTAGCAGAATTTGCCTGAAAAGGTTGTAAGGCTATAGCCTTGTGTGCTTAGCAGAATTCGCCTGAAAAGGTTGCAAGGCTATAGCCTTGTGTACATAGCAGAATTCGCCTGAAAAGGTTGCAAGGCTATAGCCTTGTGTACATAGCAGAATTTGCCTGAAAAGGTTGTAAGGCTATAGCCTTGTGTACATAACAGAATTTGCCTAAAAGGGTTGCAAGGCTATAGCCTTGTGTACATAGCAGAATTCGCCTGAAAAGGTTGCAAGGCCTTGTGTGCTTAGCAGAATTTGTCTATAAAAGTTGCAAGGCTATAGCCTTGTGTACATAGCAGAATTCGCTTGAAAAGGTTGCAAGGCCTTGTGTGCTTAGCAGAATTTGCCTATAGAAGTTGCAAGGCTATAGCATTGTGTGCTTAGCAGAATTTGCCTGAAAAGGTTGTAAGGCTATAGCCTTGTGTACACAACAGAATTCGCCTGAAAAGGTTGCAAGGCTATAGCCTTGTATGCTTAGCAGAGTTTGCCTATAGAAGTTGCAAGGCTATAGCCTTGTGTGCTTAGCAGAATTTGCCTGAAAAGGTTGTAAGGCTATAGCCTTGTGTGCTTAGCAGAATTCGCCTGAAAAGGTTGCAAGGCTATAGCCTTGTGTACATAGCAGAATTCGCCTGAAAAGGTTGCAAGGCTATAGCCTTGTGTACATAGCAGAATTTGCCTGAAAAGGTTGTAAGGCTATAGCCTTGTGTGCTTAGCAGAATTCGCCTGAAAAGGTTGCAAGGCTATAGCCTTGTGTACATAGCAGAATTCGCCTGAAAAGGTTGCAAGGCTATAGCCTTGTGTACATAACAGAATTTGCTGAAAAGGTTGCAAGGCTATAGCCTTGTGTACGTAGCAGAATTTGCCTGAAAAGGTTATAGCCTTGTGTACATAGCAGAATTCGCCTGAAAAGGTTGCATGCTTAGCAGAATTTGCCTATAAAAGTTGCAAGGCCTTGTGTACATGTACATAGCAGAATTCGCCTGAAAAGGTTGCAAGGCTGTAGACTTATGTACATAACAGAATTCGCCTGAAAAGGTTGCAAGGCCTTGTGTGCTTAGCAGAATTCACCTGAAAGGTTGCCTTGTGTGCTTAGCAGAATTTGCCTATAAAAGTTGCAAGGCTTTAGCCTTGTGTGCTTAGCAGAATTTGCCTATAACAGTTGCAAGGCTATAGACTTGTGTGCTTAGCAGAATTTGCCTATAAAAGTTGCAAGGCTTTAGCCTTGTGCGCTTAGCAGAATTTGCCTATAAAAGTTGCAAGGTTTTAGCCTTGTGCGCTTAGCAGAATTTGCCTATTAAAGTTGCAAGGCTATAGCCTTGTGTGCTTAGCAGAATTTGCCTATAACAGTTGCAAGGCTATAGCCTTGTGCGCTAAGCAGAATTTGCCTATAAAAGTTGCAAGGTTTTAGCCTTGTGTGCTTAGCAGAATTTGCCTATAAAAGTTGCAAAGCCTTGTGTACAAAGCAGAATTCCCTTGAAATTGTTGCAAGGCTATAGCCTTGTGTGCTTAGCAGAATTTGCCTGAAAAGGTTGCAAGGCTACAGCCTTGTGTACATAGCAGAATTTGCCTGAAAAGGTTGCAAGGCCTTGTGTGCTTAGCAGAATTTGCCTGAAAAGGTTGCAAGGCTATAGCCTTGTGTACATAACAGAATTTGCCTAAAAGGGTTGCAAGGCTATAGCCTTGTGTGCTTAGCAGAATTTGTCTATAAAAGTTGCAAGGCTATAGCCTTGTGTACATAGCAGAATTCGCTTGAAAAGGTTGCAAGGCCTTGTGTGCTTAGCAGAATTTGCCTATAGAAGTTGCAAGGCTATAGCATAGTGTGCTTAGCAGAATTTGCCTGAAAAGGTTGTAAGGCTATAGCCTTGTGTACACAACAGAATTCGCCTGAAAAGGTTGCAAGGCTATAGCCTTGTATGCTTAGCAGAATTTGCCTATAGAAGTTGCAAGGCTATAGCCTTGTGTGCTTAGCAGAATTCGCCTGAAAAGGTTGCAAGGCTATAGCCTTGTGTACATAGCAGAATTCGCCTGAAAAGGTTGCAAGGCTATAGCCTTGTGTACATAGCAGAATTTGCCTGAAAAGGTTGTAAGGCTATAGCCTTGTGTGCTTAGCAGAATTTGCCTGAACAGGTTGTAAGGCTATGCCTTGTGTACATAACAGAATTTGCCTGAAAAGGTTGCAAGGCTATAGCCTTGTGTACGTAGCAGAATTTGCCTGAAAAGGTTGCAAGGCTATAGCCTTGTGTACATAACAGAATTTGCCTGAAAAGGTTGCAAGGCTATAGCCTTGTGTACGTAGCAGAATTTGCCTGAAAAGGTTATAGCCTTGTGTACATAGCAGAATTCGCCTGAAAAGGTTGCATGCTTAGCAGAATTTGCCTATAAAAGTTGCAAGGCCTTGTGTACATGTACATAGCAGAATTCGCCTGAAAAGGTTGCAAGGCTGTAGACTTATGTACATAACAGAATTCGCCTGAAAAGGTTGCAAGGCCTTGTGTGCTTAGCAGAATTCACCTGAAAGGTTGCCTTGTGTGCTTAGCAGAATTTGCCTATAAAAGTTGCAAGGCTTTAGCCTTGTGTGCTTAGCAGAATTTGCCTATAACAGCTGCAAGGCTATAGCCTTGTGTGCTTAGCAGAATTGGCCTATAAAAGTTGCAAGGCTATAGCCTTGTGTGCTTAGCAGAATTTGCCTATAAAAGCCTTGTGTGCTTAGCAGAATTTGCCTGTAAAAGTTGCAAGGCTATAACCTAATGTGTGCTTAGCAGAATTTGCATGAAAAGGTTGCAAGGTGTGTGTGTTTAGCCAAAAGTACAAGAGGTAAGCCTTGCTGTTCATTCCAGTTGATGATCCATTACATTTTAGCCAAATCAACAAGAGGTAAGCCTTGCTGCTAATTCCTTTTGATGTTTCATGTCATTTTAACCAAAACAACAAGGGGCAAGATTTGCTGCTCATTCCTTTTGATGTTTCATGTCATTTTAACCAAAACTACAAGGGGTAAGCCTTGCTGCTCATTCCTTTTGATGTTACATGTCATTTTAGCCAAAACAACAAGGGGTAAGCCTTTCTGCTTGTTCCTTCTGACGTTTCATATAATAAGAGGGGGTACTTATTCACTCCCTTACCTCTCCATTAGCCTCATTGGGTTCTCCTGAACCCCAGTTAGTGTAGTCTACCACTGTTCCATCCACCCATTTGAATTGTTGATTGGTTGTGATATCACTCAGTCCGATCCATAGAGGGAAGTCATAACTCACTAGAAACGTGGTCAACAGGGCTGGCAAATGACAAGGAATATCTCGTTAACAGCGAGAGTATACACATGCACCTTTGGTAGTTGGTCCAAATATTAAGGCCCTTCAAACTACTTGGTAAAGAGCACTGGTAAACTGTTGATGCTAATAATGATAGAAATGATACGCTTTAAAGTAATGTAGTTTTGCAAGCTGAGTATGAGTATCGTCAAACAGTGCATGAGTAGTAACACGAGTTCTGTTACTTTTTCAGTCAGTGAGTACATGATTTTCAGTACAGGTTAACTCTTCATTTGAGGAACGATTATGGACCTTGAGTACACAAGTATGGATGAGTACATGAGTACATGATTTTAAGTACAGGTGAACTATTCAGTTGATCGAATAGTGACTTTGAGTATAAGCACTTTGCAAGCTGAGTATGAGTACCATCAAACAGTACTTGAGTAGAACTCGAGTCATAGTTAATCAGGTGTAGAGCACATGACTTTGAGTAAAGGTTATTGTTCTGTTCAGTATCGAGTACATGACTTTGAGTGACGGTTATTGTTCTGTTCAGTATCGAGTACATGACTTTGAGTAACGGTTATTGTTCTGTTCATCGAGTACATGACTTTGAGTAACTGTTATTGTTCTGTTCAGTATTGAGTACATGACTTTGAGTAACGGTTATTGTTCTGTTCAGTATCGAGTACATGACTTTGAGTATAGTTTTCTTTTCAATAGGGGATCCGAGTAAGAACTCGCAAGGACAAGTATTTTGCAAGCAGAGCACAAGTACCATCTCGAGTAGTACTTGAGTACAGCTGTTTTGTCTTGTCTTACTGCACAAACCACCGCCACTGGGCTATAAACATGCCGACCCTCATGCATGCATGCTCCTACATGTACTCAAATTTTATGTTTTCAAGGAGGGACTTAAAATTATAGATGTCAGGGGCTGGTTTAAAGTACTTAAACACTATAATGAATCCAAACAAACCTTGCACTTGTTGTGAGTGAATGGTAGCCAGCTCAGTTCCTGGTGTCTTCTTACATTCATCTCTAGCATCCTTCCATGATAACCTCGCCGATGGATCAGTCCCAAAGTAGATGTAGCATCGGTTCAGAAACTTGACTGAATTGTACGGGCAGTAGCCGCTGGCTGGAGTGGTGGGTGCGTGAGTGATTGGTCCGACAGAGTCGTAATTCTTCTTGCAGATGAAGTTCCGTCCGTCGCCACAGTTCAGGTCATTCCATGAGCCATCTGGAGTATTTGGAATCATTTCATAAATATAAACAATTATAGTTGGATAAATGTTTGGTTTAAGGTCCGGCCCCACTGCAGCGATAACGAGAACGATAACGACGCCAAGAGAATGCATTCCATTGGTTGAATGAGCATATGCGTATTATGCGTGGAGCAATTCAACCAATACATTGCGTTCTCTCTGCGTCGTGATCGTTATCGTTTTCGTTATCGCTGCAGAGTGACTCGGCCTTTACTCTTTTAAAAAATGGTGGTGATCGTTTCACCATCATGTCCTGCCGTGAAAGCACTGTTTTACAAAGGAAGGCATTGAACTTTCAGTTGATCAATCAATCGAGTCAGCAGATTCCCTTTGTGCTGTGCAAATGCGGTTAGACGCTGCGTCGTGTTGTGGCCAAGGGGTCTTTCATCGGCTCCAAGCTTTAGTGTTGTCAGTAGCAGAGTGCCGGTTCCAATCTCGGTCATGACAGTTGTGCTCTTAAGCAAAGGACAACACCTTAATTGCTTCATGAAAAGTTAGGAAGGTATTGCTTTCTGCTCTATACCCATGCCAACATCCTTATGGACTATGAAGCAGCCTGTTTCAGACTCAGGAGTAGGTAGGTGGCAATTAGCCCCTAGTTGCTGATTTGGATTGATAGCCTAAATCAGTTAAAGGCAGTGGACACTATTGGTAATTACTGAAATAAATTATCAGCATAAAACCTCACTTGGTAACGATTAATGGGGAGGGGTTGATAGTATAAAACATTGTGAGAAACGGCTCCCTCTGAAGTGACCTAGTTTTCGAGAAAGAAGTAATTTTCCACGAATTTGATTTCGAGACCTCAAGTTTAGAACTTGAGGTTTCGAAATCAACCATCTAAACGCACACAACTTCGTGTGAAAAGGGTGTTTTTCTTTTATTATTATCTCGCAACTTCGACCATCAATTCAGCTCAAATTTTCACAGGTTTGTTATTTCATGCATATGTTGAGATACACCAAGCGAGCAGACTGGTCTTTCACAATTACCAATAGTGTCCACTGTCTTTAAGTGTAGCCCCCTACTCTGAGGAGGCCTTGTGATGTTAGGCAATCTCTCATAAAAGAGTAAAAGTAAAACAATTAATACTCAAACACAATTTGACTGTCTAAATGGCAGATCCTGGCTGCAGATTATGGGTGTGACAACATTATTGCAAGAGGATTTTCATACCTTTGAACTCGTCGAAGTGGTACATCTCAACGCATTTTTCTTCTCCGTTGAAGTCATTAGGCTCACCTTCTACCCATGCCTTGTAGTCGAGCGAAGTGCCGTCAGACCACCTGACACAAAAAGACATAAAAACTAGTCGGAACATAAGCTTAGTTCATCATTTTGGTAGACGGAAACGGATGAAGAAAGAAAGAGGTTATGTAGCACTACAAGGCCTCAAAACACTTTGCAATGACACAGTGAAAACGAGTTTTAAAACTCCACAAGCAAGATAGTACAAATAAATCATAAGACGTCTACAAAAGTGTTGTAAAAATTCCTATTGGATACGAAAAACCAAAACAGACAGGAAAAAGAGTTATTGACATAAAAGGACGAAGGTAGTAGTAGCATTTTAAGACTAACTAATTACATCAAAGCTGCAAAAGGTTTCGTAGCAATAACTGCTTCAAAATAGTTGTTGCTACAAAAGCTTATGCAGTTTTCATGTTGTTAACCTTCCTTCAATTTTCTATCAGACGGCTTTCTTTTATCATTGTTTACATACAAGGATTAAAGAGAGAAGAGTTTATGGCTAATACAACATAAGACAAATCTAAGGGACTATATTATTATTAAGTAAGATTTGGGACTTTGCATGGTGGAAATACGATATAGAAAGGTTTGCGGTAACACCATGTAATGACTATCTCTAATGAGTTGGGGTGGTTCTGAAAAGAACTGTTGGTTTCAACTCGACGTTTCGATCAGTATGCACTGATCGTCTTCTGGAGAAAGCTGGACTCTGATGCTGCATGCTGCTTAAGTACTGTGGAGGTGGATTTAGGAGCAGCATGCAGCATCAGAGTCCAGCTTTCTCCAGAAGACGTTCAGAGCATACTGATCAAAACGTCGAGGTGAAACCAATGGTTCTTTTCAGAACCACCTCAACTCAGAGATAGTCATTACATGTTGTTACCCCAACATGTCTATATTGTATTATAATTATTATTATTTTTATTGAAATAATGTTTTGACTTACTTGTAGCTGCCAGATTGACTGTACTCCCTCAAACCAATCCAGAAAGATCCAATATCAAGTCTGTTGATCTAGAATAAGGGGAAAAGATGTAAAATCAAACTGTGAAAAAGTTATAATGCCTTTTTCAAGTAATAAGATTTTGGGTACGTTTTAGATTTACACAATAGACGTGTGTATTTGGGACTGAGTAATAATTATTAAGTCATTTATCTTTACCCAAGTGACTTAATACTCAACCCAAGTGACTAATAGCCCAACAGACATTGACATGGTCAATGAACAGAATGAAATTTGAATCAGACTGAACGATCTTAAAAGAAGAACTCTGATGGGCTAATCAAATGGTTCACTGCAGCTCAGATTTACCAAAAAAGAATAACAGTAAAACAAAGATATATTGTACCAAGGAAACACTGAATTATGTAAGAAGGAGGTGTCCATGCACACAGCATTTAAATGACTGAATCCCTTCCTCAGTAATGTTGCCAACAACAGAGACAGGAAGACTGTTCCATAGGGGGACAGCAGTGAAGATGATGAAGCTTCTGTCTAAGCAGCGAGTTCTTACGACTGGCAAAGAGAGAGCATGTTCAGGCAATGAAACACTGAAGCGGGTTGCACGACGTCCCCCACGAGTATGGTGGGGGAAGCCATGTGGAGTTGACCCATGTGACTCTAACTTGACCAAAGTGACTCAAGACTAACCAAATCAAATGACTTGAGTTGGTCTTGCCTCGACCCAAGTATCGCATGACTTGTGACTTGGACAATGACTCAACCCAAGTGACTCTTGAATAAGACTTGGCCCAAGTTACTTGAGTCTTGGGCTCAGACTTGACCCAACGTAACTGAACTCTGACCCATCATACCTGGCTATATAAGAAGTCATATTCCTCCTGGTCATGAATAGAAACGAGGTGAGCTCCATACTCGTGGCAATAATCCTCGGCATCCTTCCAGCCAAGATAGTTACTATCAGGGCTGAGGTAGTAGCAGAAATGGTTGTACAAGAAGAAGTCACCATCACCTGTTGGACATGGCTTGTCTGAAAGCAAATGAAACGGGGAAGTGTATAAAGGTTAGGGTTAAGGTATGGTTTAGATTAGGTTTGGTATCGAGGTTTGAAATTCGGGTATGGGTTAAACCAATGTTTGTAAGAAGAGGATTGGAGGTTGTCAGTTTGGGTGTTTATATCCCCTTGAGGGAGTTTGCCGAGTTCCCTTGATAGGAAGATCATCTAAACAAACTTAAATATACAGCTGTGTTGTGTGTACTGGAAAATACTTTACACGCATCGATTTTTTTCTATACATTTCCCAAAAAATATTTACCTCTAATAAAATTCAGTAACTAAAAGCCTACTTACATGTTACAGGTTTAGTAGTTGTGGGTAGCATCTGACCTGAAAAGTTGTTATAAAATAATACATTCTGATTATTGAGTCTTCTATCACAAAGTGTAATTATATATTTTATCTTCAAGTACGCGCTAATCCTCAATCAGATTCTCAGAATGGAGTGGTGATAAAAACCTATATTGCACGGCTAATATCACTACCATGCGTCTTGTGTGTTCTATGTCACGCGCCAAGTTTGCCTTCGGCCTCGTTGGATATGGGACGCAGAAGCGCTATATTTTTCCGTATTCCACTCGCGCTTGTGTGATAACTTATATTGTATACTTATGAATTACACGTCCAGCAGCTCAATTAGTGCAAATAATAGGCTGAATAGGAATTGAGTCGCATTAGTTTACCTAAATGTGCTAATATAAGGAACATTTTAAATATGCCTGCTATCAAGTATGATGGTCCGCAAATAAGAGGCAAATCCAAGAGCAACTTGTTCCCCTCTCATTCTTCTCCGGTCTTTTGATATGTCTGATTGGGTTTGTTTCCACATTCAAACTGGGAACCTATAAAAAAAGGGACAATGGGTCCACGGTTGCTCCCAGGTCAAAATTGCAGTTGAACCCAGTTAACTGGGGTCAACTGGTTCAACTGGATAGTGACCAAACTCGTCCATTTTCCACATTAACCAACTGGTTTGGACTAGGTTTAACTGTGTTCAACTAGGTTTAAATTATAAACCAGTTGGTGTCTGTCCATTTTCCATATTAAACCAACTGGTTTAAACTGTGTTTAACTAGTTTATCAACTGGTTTTCAGCTAGTTCCAGTTAAACACAGTTTAACTAGGTTCAACTAGAATTTTGACCTGGGCTATCACAAAGAGTTGAACAAAGGAGGGTCAACCATTGCAGGTCCTTATAACACTCATACCAGATTAAAAACACGATTCATTTAAACTGCTTTCATATTGAAATCCTTTCATTTTGGCAAGTTCCCTAAGAGCCATACAAGCACAAAAAAGTTTTCAACAGGTGTGTTAACCCAGAGCAGTCACTTTTCAGAGCCAATCATGTTTTTTCCCTAGTGCATCTCAGGGGTTAATAACAATAATAGTGTTTTTTTTTTATATAGCGCTCTTATACTCAGACTCTTATACTCAGACAATAAAAGTAACAAGAAACAATTGTCAAATTACTGCCACAGTCTGAAGACCACTGACTTTAATATGGATTTAAAATGCGACCGGCTCATATCTGTCACTGAGCTCAAGGCACATTAACATTCAGTTATTTCCTGCAAGGCATGTGGTACTATACATTTGAATTATGAGACCTACTTCTTTTACAATGTGCTGTGGTGCAATATGCAGCCAATCCAACAGGAACACCAGGGCAAACCCCTTCTCTTTTTGTTAAGTGCACTGGGTTCTTTATCGTGCATTGCACAACACACGGGACAATGGCTCAACGTCCCATCCCAAGGACGAAGCATCAATAAGTGTCTTGCTCTGGATAGACAACGTCACAAAGTGGAGTGGAAGAAGTGTCTAAGAACTGAGACGAGCAGCGATTGAAAGACACCAGGTGATGGCGGCAACTCCAAGAGTGCGCCACGATCACAACCCGAGGACGAGGCGGCCACGGACGACGCAAGTCTATGTCGAATGATAATGAGTGATGATTAAGGACACAGGTGCCACAATTGGGACTTGAGCTGTTGATCAGAAGCATCACAGCTTGAGTCGGGTGCTCTTAACCTTGGCACACCCATTGCAGTGAGGCTAGGCTCTGGCTAGAAAAGCTTCATCTACTATGAATAGTAGAACAAATTTCATGAGTAATACATACCCTTAGGTATCATGCAGACTGCTGGACGTTGGTACCACATACAGTTAATGTCATTCCAGCCGTGACCATTGAAGTACATTTCACCACAGTCTTCAGCTGCATCATAATCATTAGGTTCACCATCATGCCAGTTAGTATACTCCACTGGAGACCCATCGGTCCATTCAAAACCTGCATAGAAACACATTGTGATGGTTGAGAAGTCATTTTTTTCCCAAGTAATAACCACACGGGGAAATTAACTGGGGGAAACAGTTTAGGTTGAACAAAGAAAAATTGACTAGAGCAGTACTTGAACCTGTGACCTCCAGATTAAAGCCATTGGACACTTTCGGTACAGATCACAGATTTACAAATAGATTACGGGGTTTACAGAAGGTAATGGTGAAAGACTTCTTTTGAAATATTATTCCATGAAATGCTTTACTTTTTGAGAAAACAGTAAAACAATATCAATTGTTGATATATCGCGAGTTACAGATTTATTTTAAACACATGTCATGACACGGCGAAATGTGCGGAAACCAAGGGTGGGTTTTCCCGTTATTTTCTCCCGACTCCGATGATCGAGCCTTAAATTTCACAGGATTGTTATTTTATATATAAGTTGTGATACACGAAGTGTGGGCATCTGGACAATACTGTTTACTGAAAGTGTCCAATGGCTTTAACGCACCATCGGCCGGTTCCAGAGAACGCTTGGACGAATCTTGTCTCGAGTTAGAACGAGTAACTTCTCCTAATTTACAATGGGTTAAATGGGTCCTACGTCTTCAGATAGGGAGCTAAACGTGTCCTAAGTCCTTAGATTAATCCAAAGTAAGGATGAGTTTGGTGAAATCTACTAACTGAGCTATACGTATCTAGCAGGCTACGTATCTGCTAAGCACAAAAATTTGCTTAGCATAACATTTTTGCCTTGATAAAAACCGGATTACCAACCAAATGTTCACGTTATTTTCAGGATATGCTAACATCAGCTGAATACCAGTAACAAGCAATATGCAATAAATGGAAATTTGGTTGGTAATCTTGTTTTTGTTAAGGAATAAATTTTATGCTAAGCAAATTTTTGTGCTTAGCAGCTCCATGAAATTGGGCCCAGGTCTGTGTGTCAGATTTACAAGCTGCAGTGACTGAGTGAGGTTGCTTTTGAGGCAACCTTGGTTTCATTCCCAGAAACATGAAATTGTTTTTCTTTTACACTAGATGTCATCCTTTCAGAAAAAAAGAAAAACAAAAAAACGTACCCCCGTTTTGAGATATAGCCGACACAAGACACCATTAGACTTGGGTTCACAGTTTTTAACAACGCACACATAATTATTTAAAGGAACACTACTGTATTGGTAAGAAACAAAAATCTTGAAGATCATATGTTTACATAAAACTAACATGGTCTAATGATGACGATGATAGTAGAAAACATCCCTTGAAATATTTCTGTCTGAAATATTCATATTTGATGAGCAATATATAATCTAATTTTGCGTTTAGAGTTTATTGCTCGTTGAATTTGTAATCGGTTTGTCACTACTATCTCGTGACCCAGATGGTCGATCAATCTCAAACGTCTACAGGTTTGTCAGTTTATGGACATGATGATGGATTACATAAAGCGCTTACACTGCCAGCAACTGTTTAGTTAGCTTAGTTAGCAAAAGCCAATTTTGTAATGTTCATTTAAACATTGTGTTGAGTTTGTTGGAAACAAAGCAACCAGTCATGTGATTTCAATAGTATTATGTGTTTACATTTCGCCCATATCCCTCAGTAAAAAATAACTTTGTGTTTTGGCCTTACATCTCCGTTAGAATTTGCCTAAATCAGGGGTGAAAGTTGTTTAAACAAATGTAAGGCTATTTGTTGAATTTAAAGACATTTCCCATTTTAGTTCCTAATGGAGTTATACATTTCTGGGAACAATCTCCTCAGCACCAGAAAAGTATTTAAAACTAGACCATACAGCATTATACTTTTTCTAAAATGAAAGAAGAAACAAAGAAAATGAGAAAGACTACCTCCTTCAGATGTTGAATCATGGAAGCCAATCCAGTAAGACACATCCGTACTAAAAGAAAAGGGCAACAAATCATCAAGACTAAAATTCTATTCATCAACTTTGTACTCCTCCATCTTACGTGTGTCCTCAATACAAGACAGTAAAGTGTTATTTTTGTTAGTTTTTTTGCCAAATTTTGCTTTCTGCATGGGTTTATGTGACTAAGAAAAATTTAAAAGGAAGGAGGGTATAAAAGAGAGGTAATTAACCGATCCATTAAGCTCCGCCCCATTGCGTATTGACCAATCACAACAAAACGAAGGTCTGACAAAGGTCCGACATGTGTGCGCGTATCTTGGCACGCACGGCAGAGTTGTGCAGAAAGGCATTGGAGAGCCCCACGTGTTCTTGCTCACACATGCGTCGTGGGCGGAGCCTACTGGATCGGTCTATTGTTCCAAGCGATCGTTTTTCAGATTTTGATAAACCTTAAAGGATAAAGGATAATCAATAGACCGATCCATTAAGCTCCGCCCCATTGCGTAATGAACAATCACAATGCAACGAAGGTCCGACACTAAGGTCCGACATGTGTGCGCGTACGCTTGGCAAGCGCGGCAGAGTTGTGCAGAAAGGCATTGGAGAGCCCCACGTGTTCTTGCTCACACGTGCGCCGTGAGCAGAGCCTACTGGATCGGTCTATTGGAGAGATAAAAAAAAACAAAAAACTTTCACACTGCTAGGCCAAAATACCATCCTTTGCCTGTGCTCAGGCTTGAGGTTTTTCTTTGGGTGCGTTATAAGCTTGATCAACTAAGATATATAAGAAGGGGTATGAGTCCAGTCAATTAAAGTAACCTATGGTAAAGAAGTAGGGGTAAAGAAATTAGCATTGGAGCTCAAGGTTGCCAAACTTTTTTTTTAAATGCAAGATTTTGCACAGTCTATCAAAATTATTACAAAATAAACTCACGTGATATTTGCCATCTTGATAAAATACTCCTCATTGTTTTTATTGTGGAAGCTAGCCAGATTACCGCCCATGTTTTTGCAGAAATTCTCAGAATCCCAGAAATCCAGTAGAGGGCTCGGAGTAAATGCCTAAAACACACAAAATTGATCAGTTGGCACACTAAAAAAAACTAGAGAGTTGAATCACACACTTGCATGAGTTCTGTGAGGATGACTACACTTTGAAAGTGTTGGATCCAGCGTTTTGTTTGTTAAATCTAGCATTGTAAATTTTTGATCCAACCCAAAAAGGGTTAATTCAACAATTTAAATGTTATTTCAACATTTCTCATAAAAAATTCCTTTGAATTGTTGGATCAGCTTTTTTAACGTTAAACTGGCACTAAAATTGTTGACCGAATATTTTAAAATGCTGGATTTAACATATAAAATGCTGAATTCAACCCTGTTAAAGTGTAGTCACTCACCGAACTCATGCAAGTGTTGGATTCAACTCATTAGTTTTTAGAGTGCATGGTTGGTCAATTCTAAGATCTTCCACTGTGTGAGAAAACTCAAAAACACAAGCATAAGCACCAAATATACACCCTAAATGCATCCGATTGGGAATAGAGTAGTTTTGTCTGTTTGTTTATCACCCTGCTCATTCAATTTGGCTTGAAAGTGAATTCTCCATTGCATCATCATTCAACATGAGCAAAAGGAGTTATTCAATTTTAATAGTTAAGCACTCACACTGGTCAAATTTCTCCCTTTTCGTACAGTGAAGAAATTCGTTTGAGGTTTCTCCCATGGAGTATTTTTTAAAGCCATTGGACACTATTGGTAATTGTCTAAGACCAGTCTTCTCACTTTGTGTATCTCAACATGAATAAAATAACAAAACTGTGAAAATTTGCGCTCAGTTGGTCGTAGAAGTTGCGAGATAGTATGAAAGAAAAAAGACCCTTGTCACACAAAGTTGTGTGCTTTCAGATGCTTGATTTCGAGCCCTCAAATTCTAATTCTGAGGTTTCAAAATCAAATTCGTGGAAAATTATACTTTTCTCGAAAACTACGCTACTTCGGATGTTTTAAACCACCAACAGCTCCCCATTACTTGTTACCAATTAAGGTTTTATGCTAATAATTATTTTGAGTAGTTTTTTTACCAATTATAGTTTCCACTGTCTTTAAAGTTCCCCTAACATACCTTATAGCAGTTTGATCCATAGCCCACCCAGTCTTGAGGGCAGTCATCATTGGTCGGTGTGGTCAGAGGCGCGGTGATGACTCTGACTGTGGTAAAACCAGCTCTTCTCTTTTCACAGATGTAGTTCATGGTAGTACTGCAGTCATAGACAGACCATAGACCTGCAGTCTTACCGGTGGTTGCAAATACACATGCCCCCTTGGAATCATCTACAAGATGGAAAAGCACAAATGTAACGCCTTCTCATGACTGTCGCATGATATGTTTTAAATAGCATGTTTTTGCTGAGCAAGACACTTGACTCTAATTGCTCCTTGTTTTTTTTTGGGTCAGATCTCATTTATGACTGTGCCAACTAAGTTTATTAAGTTTATTATTGGTTTGTTGTTTTGCAGACAAAAAGGCTGAATAGCATGACATTAACAATATAAAAACATACAAATTTTCATTAATTAATGTTGTGAACACAGGGATTCTCCGAAACGTAATCTTAAACCACTACTTGCCAATTAAGATTGTGTTAATATCAAAAGTTAAAAAATGTTTACATTTTTGACATACATATCACTTTTATGAGAACAGCGCTGATAAGTAATATTTTTGACAGGACTGTTGCTTAAAGCCACTGGACACTTTGTGAGAACAGCGATGACAAAATTATATTTCGGACAGGACTGTTGCTCAAGAAAACGGCCAAAGAGCAGTGAAGGACATACCACTTAGAAATCTACTTCAATCAAATTCAAACAAAGAAAACAAACTACAACTTCTTCTGACCTGGTTGTCCCTTGCCCCAGTTACTGTACTCCAATGGTGCTCCATCCAACCATTCATAATATCCAGGAGTGTGTTGATCATTGAGTCCGATCCAGAATTGAGATCCAGAGCTCAGACCAAGCTGACTAGTTATCAGCGACTGCTCATATCTGTGTGAAAAGAAAAATTAAAAGGTTGTATCGTAAACTTGGGTTGCAAGGCAGTCTGACTGATGCCCCCAAACAAAGATCGTGACAATATAGGGAGACTCCAATTAAGGGCAAAAGGGCTGATCACTCGGGTGGGATTCGAACCCATGACCTTTGCAGCTCGAGCAGTGTCTTACCAACTAGACTAACTTAGTAATATGCCTGTGATTTTTTTTTCACAGTGCTCACAGCTCAAAGCTCAAGAAAAAACTGAGTATACAGCGCTAACACACATCATTGTATATGGGTAAAAAATACAATTACACGTTTTATCCCCGTTGCAAATTTCCATCTATTAAAAACTTATGTCTGTTGACAAACAGTACCTGTCATTTATAACGACCAAGTTTCCTCCGGCTAAAAACTGAGTATACAGTGCTAACACACATCATTGTATATGGGTAAAAAATACAATTACACTCTTTATCCCCGATGCAAATTTCCATCTATTAAAAACTTGTATCTGTTGACAAACAGTACCTGTCATTTATAATGACCAAGTTTCCACCAGCTAATTGGCAATTTGTCATCGCTCCTAAGAATCCTGCTTTATCACTGTCTTCAATTTTGTAGCAAGATCCTTCATAAGAAATCCAACTCTGAGAAAACACAAATATAGAAAGTGAGTTGAGTAATGAGTACATCTGAAGAAAATAATGTCACTAAAATTATTCCACTTTAGACTAACAATGGACAACATTGGTAATTGCCAAAGACTATCTGCAGTTTCGTGACCTAACATACATGTAAAGTAACAAACTTGAGTAATGAGTATATCTGAAAAGAAAAATGTCATTAAAACTATTCCACTTTAGACTAACAATGGACAACATTGGTAATTGCCAAAGACTATCTGCAGTTTCGTGACCTAACATACATATGAAGTAACAAACCTGTGTGCTTTGAGTAATGTGTACATCTGCAGAAAAAAAGCCATTAAAATTATTCCACTTTTGACTAACAATGGTGGACAACATTGGTAATTGTCAAAGACCATCTGCAGTTATGTGACCCTTAACACAATACACATGAAGTAACAAAGGTCTGTGACATTTTAAGCTCAATCACCAACATTTCATGTCAAAAAAGTGGTAGGGTTTTTGAGATATCACCAACAAATCCTGACTGGTTATATCCATTCAGGAAGAATCCGTAGAAACATGTCTGACAGAAAGGTTTCTCAAATTCAATATTTTGTGGGATAAAAACTTATATACTCTTTATATAACCACATTACTTCAAAGTTAAATGATTCTCAAAACACTTTGTACTTTGAAAGCTGCTGTACTTGTAACCAAGTAAGTTTTTAAGACCATTCATTTTAAGAGTGATACCAAATGTACTGCTCCATATACGTCTATATTTGTGGTCATCTTATCCTTCCTTTTTGTGTGAAAATAGATGATTTTGGAGGGAAAAACAGATGATGTCTTACCGGGTCGCAGCCATTTGGAGTTATTGGTACTAGAGTAGGTGGAAGATCCTGTTTCTTCATCTTACACATGTAATGACTCAGCCCAAGACAATCAACATCACTCCAGAAACCCTGGGGGAATAGAGTAACAATTTAGGCTTAAAACAAATATGGAATCTACTAGCTCTTCTTCGTTCATAACAAAAGGCACAAATGTGTAATTGAAGGTAGCAGATTGGTTTCTGTCAAACGCTTATTTGTGGTAGGCTCTGTAAAATTGAGTCACAGGGGACAATCAACATTTTGAGGTTTTATACATACCTGAAAAGATCAAACAACAAGTTTCATTTTGACATGTTTCAGACACTTGTGTTATTTTTGGTTCTCAAGTTATGACATTTTTATTTATTTTTTTTGTCACAATCTGATAAAGACCCATAATAGAGAAACAGCCTGCTAAAAAACATCAAATAATGTAAAGAACACAAAGTACACAATTGAAAAAAACGATCTGCGAATAAAAAAAAAACGCTTTTTAAAATTTGTGACATTAAGGAAAGTTTTCATTCGACAGAAATTGCTAATTTTTTAACATCAATGTGATTTCACTGATGTCTTGTAAGAATTGTCTTCACTTACTGATGTATATAGACATTTGTACACATAAAACATCACTGTTAAAAATAGCAAGGGTCCTCGGTTAATATTTAACAAGAATAGCTTCCACTCAACTGGAATACATTATTTTTAACATTATATAATTTCAGCCAAGGTCCCTTGTTAAAAATTGTCTCATGTGACAGGGCCGTTACTTACAGATGTAGACGTTTGTACACAGTCTTCATTCTTGCCTCCATTGTTATTAGGTTCATGAGCAGCCCAGTTTGTGTACAGTACAGGGCTATCATCACTCCATTCATAAGTCATTGAGAGTTTGTTATCATTCAGACCAGTCCAGAACTTGGTAGTGTCAAGAGTTCCTAGAGGAAGGGAAGAGTTTTCAAATCAGAATTTTGATTAAATATGTGTTCAAATAATTGTTTGCAAAAAAAACCTGAAAAGTGGATCATAATTTTAAGAGCTATGGGCTGAAACTATGGGATTTGCATATAATTGGTAACCTCTGGAGTTATGATTATAAGGAGCTTTTTGATACAGTATCCTTAACCCTAGAGAAGTGTATTAAAAAAATAAGAACCTTTTTTTTCTCCAGGCAGACACAACAAAATGTGATTTCAGAGAAAAGTCTGAAATATCTTATCCCTGAGCGTCAAATTCTAGCTTCCCTCTTTTAAGATTTGAGATGTCTCCCGAACTCTGAAATTTACTTTGCAACAGTATGATAAATAGCACAACAAGTTATCAAAGAAAAATCCTACATAGCAAAGGAGATGTATATATGGTGTTGTAACCGCCAAACAAATATGCATTGATCACCATGCACAGCTTAAAAACCTACATAAAGTAATACTACGTTCATAGGTTTTAGCAAAAATAAATCTCATGAAAATGACATTGTATGAGCCAGGCACGGGATCCAAGCTCTGCTATTTGATCAGCAGAGTGTGGGTTCGAATCCCGGTCGTGACACTTGCTACATAAAATTGGGGAGGTAGTCCTGCTCTACCGGGCCAGGCTTCGGACTGACTGATACCCAAGCCTACATCCGTATGGACTGTAAAGGGGTAACCCTGTTTCAGCCCTAGGAGTAGGTGGCAACGGCCTCCTGGACAAAAATAATTGTAGCCCACACCTTGAAGTGGCCTTCAGGCCTCGTGTGTCTGGCGACTTGCATAAAAAAAAAGGAAAAAAAAAGAGGCTTTTACTGACCAGCTCTTAGTTTGCAGATGTATCCAGCCTTTGATGAGCAAGGCAGGTCATTCCACTGACCCGCCTCTGTTGATATAAACAACAGATGTGCACAATCCTCATTCTGCCAGTTGTCAGGCTGTCCAGGTTTCCAATTCTCAAAGTCCATCTACAGGTGTCACATAAAAATTAGAATGTTGAGACAAATTTTAATTACTAATTTTGGCCTTTAGCGCACATGTCTGTCACCCAGTGACGCTCCTGGCGCTGTGGCATACAGTATTTCCTGCCTGATGTGGGACTACGTTTGAATTATGAGACCTAATTCTGATAGCACCATGTAATGCTTTACAAGGTGCCGTGGCGCAATTTGCTGCCGATTGGACCAGGAACACCGGTGCGAACCCCTACTCTTTTCGATAAGTACACTGGGTTCTTTTACATGCGCTACAAAACACATGGGACCAATGGCTTAGCGTCACTTTCGAAGGAAGAAGCAATGGTTAACTTCTTGCTTAAGGACACAAGTGTCACGGCTGGGGATTCGAACCCACACTCTGCTGGTCAGAAACACCAGAGTTTGAATTCGTTGCTCTTAGCCGCTTGGCTACGACACTTCCACAATCATGCAGTTGTGATTCGGGCCCAATTTCACAGAATCTCTTAAGCAGACAATTTTTTGCTTAACAAATGAGCAGGATACAAGTCACAAATTGTACACATTGCATACATTTAGGCTGGAAAAGTAATAACTAGTAGTCACGTAAATGTGATGAGCCAAATTTTGCAATTCAAAAGGTGGTAGAATTTTTGAGATACTGCACAAAATCTGGAGCAGTTATGTTCACCCAAAAAGAGTAACGCGTAAGTGGAATAAACAATATGAGGAACAGTTTATGCACTGCAGAAACTAGTCTTTAATGCATAAATGTTAGGACTGTGTACCAGTATTTCTCGCTTACCGGTGTCTGATCAACCCAGGCAAATTTATTCTCAATCTTGATGTCATGTAAGCCGAGCCACAGATGAGTCCCAACAGCAGTCACCTCACCTGAAATAAAATAATAAAATACTTATGTACTCAGTTTAGTAGCGAACAATTTATATACCTATTTTTAGGGTAATTCTAAACCTGTTTTAGGGTAATAATTTCTTATATTTATTTTTTTAGAGATGACCAGGGTCCAATTCCACAGAATTTCTTATTAGCAATCAATCTTTTTGTATTCTTCATAACAAAGATAACTTTTAAACGCAAGTTCACCACAAACAAGACCAAAAGCCACACTTGGTAAGGGGCTCACAAGAAAAAAAACCATTTTAAAATGTTTTTATGAAAATAACTTAGGAGCTTAAGGTGGGAACTTATATTGTTTACCCATCTAAACCCTTAGAAGGTGCTAACTAATTGGGTCTAAGAATTCATCACTTCAATAAACCTTTCTATATAAATGTATAATCTTTCTGTGTATAGGCCTTAAGCGCCTTGAGTATATTGTTGGTAGATACGAGCACTATATAAGACTTCAATATTATGTTCCTCTTAACTCTTTCATGTGCTGACCAGTCACTTATGTGTCTTTAAATTGTTAAATAAGGGAATCAATGTGTGGTGAAGAGGTTTTCAACAAGTGGTTTAAACCCAATGAGGCCTGGTTCTTGATGATTTTACCGAGACGAAGTCGAGGTAAATTTTCAGGCCTCGGCGAGCCAGGCCTCGGCGGGTTTAAACCACTAGTTGATAACCGATTCAAAACACTTTGATTCCCATTCATAAATACCTTTTCGGTCTTAAACATCATCACTTTTTGGTCAACAAGTAAAATAAATGCAAAAATTGTAATTGCTAAATGATTTCTTTCAACACAACACCCCTCCAGGTATGAAACGGTAAAGCCCTCCACCGCCCTCGGGTAAACAACTAATTATAAGGGAATGCTGTGCGCGTCGCGCGTATCGCGTGATGTGGCTGCAAAACTGTTTCAGCCGTTGCTCTTGACCAACAGGAATGAAGAAACTGTCTTGAAAGAACAGGTGCAAGGTCGCGTGTCACACCCATGAATTAACACTTTTTACAGGTCATAAACAAAGGTTTATACACACCCACACGACGCACTCTCCACCAATAGGAATAGCGAAACTGTCTAAGGTATTTATGAATGAAAATTTAAGATTGCACTGCAACAGTTAACAGAATCCGAAAGAGCACTCTTGAGGCATGTGAGGGTGCTATTTTACTTGTGACCTGTTTTGGGGCGGGTTGCCTTTTGTAAAAACGAGTACATTTTAGATGTGTCCATAATATGATCAAAATTATCACTGCAACATTTTTTCAATAGATTGAAATTTGCATCAGGGGTAGTTGGTAAGACACTGCTCTAGAATTGCAAAGGTCGTGGGTTCAATCCCTCCCGAATAACACGCTTGTGTTTTTTTTTCTTCATGAACTCAGAAAGTACCGAGTATACAGTGCCAACACACATCAGTGTATTTTGGGAAAATCAAAATAAATAACACATTTTATTGCTGAGTAAAAAAAAATTGCTAAGCATTTTTTTCCTGCTTATAGCTTCATGAAATTGGGGCCATACCAAAGGAAGGGGCCACAGATTTTTTGTTCCATGAAATCATGCCCAGATCTTGAGTTTGATGGTCGACCAGTATAATGACACCTCAACCTACCTGTAAGGAAAGCCTGTTCCTCATATGAATGTATACTGGTGAGTCTAGACCCCATATCCTCACATGTCTGCTCTGCATCGTAATAAGTCATTTGTTTAGTATTGATGAAGTAGCAGTAGTCACCAAAACTCTTCCAGCCTTGCCGACAACCAATACCTGAGATCAGTAAGAAACAAAAGACCAAATTCTGAAAATTGTCAAACCTTTACAACAGAATATTAACTGAAGTTCTACGTTTTGGCCATTATTGACAATAAACACACCCTCCCCTTTCCGCTCAATGTTGTTAACTCCAGCTGGAGGTTCCCAAAGCCCACACCATTAAACATTCACTTTTCTCACTGCAAAATACCACAAATACACTGTCTCTACCCACTTAGATCATAAAAGAACTTACTTTGTTCAATAAGAGACACCATGAACGCATTCTCGTTGGAGTCCATGATAGAGATGAGGTCAGAGCCTTGTTTACGACATGACGCTCTGGCATCGGTCCATGAAGCTTCCAATGGTTGTGTCTGGTAGCAGAAGTCCTTATAGCCTTGCCAACCTGCCGGACAGCGGAAGTTAGGGGCAAGGGTGGCTGGAATGGTTGGTTGTGGTGCGTCATTTCCTGAGATAGGTAAAAAAAAGTATTACTTATGAGGTATCACCAGTGCGTGTGTCTTAAGCCATGTTCCCATTGGACTTTTTTTCTTCCGCTGCAATGCAGCAAGTCACCGTGAATGGCTTTGGTGTAATTCTACCGTTTGCTTAGCGCTTTACAGCGTGGTTATGGTAGGTTTACAGCGTGGAGCTGTTCCCATAGGCCTCTTTGAGATATGACGGACACAATGCTACAACACTATTCGGTAAATTTGTGTGTATACACCCAAACCAAACAGAACACTCCTATAACGTCCACCATACCTCAAATTGGACTTTTTACAGCCCAGATAAGTTACCTTGGCTGCTCAGAAGTCTTTTGCGACCTCTTTCGGCCTGCTAGTTTTACATAACGTTCGCGGTAAAATAACACAGAGGGCAGTTTACTATATGGATCCCATTGGATTTAATTTAGTCATTCTACAGGAAAGTCGTGGTACTGTATATCTTTTGTAAAAAGTCCGATGGCAATAACGCTATTGTCAATAAGTAAAGTTTGCTGTGGACTGAAGCTCTAGAGTTGTCAGAGTGTGGTTTCGAATCTCAGTCATGACACTTAATTGTTTTCTTAAGCAAGACCAATTGAATCTGTTCATCAATAATAATAATAATGAACCATTTCTATAGAGCGCATATCACAATCACAGAGAAGTCCCTATGCGCGAAGAGATGAAAACACAAGAGAAGCAAAAGTTAATAGAGATGTGAAGTAAATACAAAAGCAAAGTTTAGTAAATGGGTAAATGGGTACCTGTGAGTGTGAGGGCAGAGAGATATAGCTTGATGTGCTACATATTTGGCAGCACAAGTTGTACACTCACTAAGGGAGATGAGATGGTCTAGGAATGAAATAAATGTCCCAGTAACTAGGGGAAATAATGTTGGAGCATCACGAGCATCACTGAGTGATGACCAATTTGAGCGCTATATTTAAGAAGCCCACTATTATTATGTTTGCGGAGTCCAACCTGGTGCCAATTTCATAGAGCTGCTTAAGCACAAAAATAGCTTGCTTATTTTACATAAGTTACTGGCCAAAATTTCATTCCATATACATTGCTTTTGATTGGTATTAAGCTGTTGTTTACTTAGCATAACAATTGAGTGGAGTATTGGCCTGTAATCTGATTTTACTAAGCAAGGATTTTTTTGCTTAAGCAAATATTTTTGCTTAAGCAGCTCTATGAAATTGGGCCCTGGGCTGTATGCAAGCTTAGGCCACGCGAATGAGGGACCTTTATGTTTTTATCACCAGAAATATGCACAAATATTAACATATGAAAAATTACACTGATAGCCAACTTACTTATCTGATAATAGTCCATGTTCACCGAAGCACTCAAACCACCTACGAGGTCTTTATTAGTCGCTAAGAATGAACACTTTTTCTTGGAGATGTCAAAGTTGAATGACATGCAAGACGATAATGTCATGGTGATGCATCGTTTGGCACATTCATCGGGATAGATGTTGGTTACTGTGACTTGATCAGTAACTCCATCTAGGAACATGCTGGGATAAACTGAATAATGGGACACAAGGTAACCTGTGGGTAGGAGGAAGAAACAAAGTTTATTTGTAGTAAGTCAACATCATAAGTGACTTAACTGGCCCCCTGTACACATGCTCCTCCAGTGTACTGCAGCCCTATAATGGGCTGTGAACAGAGATTCAACCATGGCGTGACCAGCAGACTAGCCATTAACTCTGCCCCTATATTGTATCGCAGTGGGTTTTTTCCCCTGCCTTCCACCTTTAGGACCCAGGAACGAGGGCAGCACATGTACATGGATTGGAAATGTTCAGTTCCTACCTAATGGATCCTTCCCATGAAATATGCTAATTACATTCATGCATGCAAACAGACCCTGTTGGTAGGCAAACGCAGTAGAGTATGCACTAAGCAGACGCGCAATTGCGTCTGCATCACACACCTATTAGCCGTGTACAAAACAGCGCGATGTTCCCTCATTTTGCCAACCAAACTGTTAGTGAGCACGCGCTTTGTGCAATTTACATATTTCATGGCGATTGCGTTGGTTTCCCCTAGATTAATTCTCTACTAGGGTATTCATCCCATATTTAAAACTGAAACTTTTTTCACAGACTTAAAGAGGTCTTGGTTAGTACAGAGAGCATTCCCTGACATAAGGGTGAAATTCACCGAGTCTGGTCATGGTAGTTTACGGGAATAGCAATTCCCTTAAAAGGAGGTGAAAGAGAAACAATTCCTTGAATTACAGCCAAAACTTGCACTTCACCGAAAATGTTATGGTGGTTTCACACTCCTGCATAGTGAGATTTATGTGGTGACGGAAAAAAGGATTTCTGGGGAAATGTGGGAGGTTGATAAACTCCACCTTGCAGGCCTTGAACTTTGCTCTTGATGGGGCACATCAATTTTCCACTGGTAAAAGGCAAACTCTTAGGAAGATTTCAATTTGTAATGGGACTTTGCAAAGGGGCAACACAGCAAAAGCCTAGAGCACCACTGCAATTGCGGTGGGGGCCATGGGTAATTTTGAGGCCTGAGCTTGGTTAGGATGGTCAGGGGAGAGTAACGGGGAGCAGGGTCTGAAAAGTAGTGAAAATTAATGCAGTATTTGAGCTTACCGTCCTTCTTACAGATATATCCCATTGTGTTTGTACACATGACATCATTCCACGTTCCAGTTGCAAGATGGAGTTCTGCACAGTGTTCACCAGATGTTCCAACATTGTTAGGTTCACCTGAACATAACAACCAATATATAGGATTTGAGGCATTGCATGGTGAGGTATCAATGTATATTTGGTTTGCGGTAACACCATGTGTGTTTGCCAGGTAGAGTTTAATCTTAGAGAACTGTCTTGCTTTATTCTACTGCCGCGGGGTAGAAAATCGGAGGTTCGGGAGACTTCTCAGTTCTGAAAAGAACTGTCCTGCTTTTTAACTATTACCAGGGCGGATGGTATAGAAAATAGACTGGACTACTACTTTAGCTTATAGGATCGTAATTAACTGTACTGCTGCGAAATCAGTTCTGAATTGGTCTCAACATTCGACTAGCTTGCTCTAGTCATCGTCAACAATCATTCAGACTAACTTATTGTATGCTCAATATAAATTTTAGCTGAGATAATTATGTATGCATACAATTAAACCTGTTAAAGTTTGTCAAAAGCAAAATAAAAGAAGTCATTGGTGAGTCGGCACTTCGTGCATAGGTAACTGGACGCAGAATGTAAAAAAACACGTTACTAAGAGATATTATTACCTTGGTAGTTACTCAAAGAATTAATTACCATAAAAATGTTTTTTGGTACCATAAACATTGTTAGAAATGACACCCTTTGAAGTAACAATTTGGATCTGAGAAAGCTTAATCAATTAAGCCTTTCTGTGAAAAAAGGGTGCAACTCCGACGACCAATCGAGCTCAAATTTTCACAAGTTTGTTATTTTATGCATATGTTAAGATACACCAAGTGAGAAGACTGGTCTTTGACATTTACCAATAGTGTCCATTGTCTTTAATATCTCCTAGCCTAACTCTTTTTGAAATCGACAACTGGTCTTTGACAATAATCAAAAGTATACACTGCCTTTAATTTCTAATTACATACAAATAATCACATGTTGTCAAACCACATAGATCCAAACAAAATCTGCCGCAAGTAACAATTAAACAAACGAAATGTACACCACTCCACGTCAAATTTTTGAAATGTTAAGTTTTTGTCAACAAATTGTATTATTTGAGAAATTTATGAAAAAAAAACAAAAAACATTAAATGAAATAAAAATACGTATGCATGAAACACTTAGTTTTGACACATTTTCATTTTAGGTAATTGTACCTCAACAATTTTAAAGCAGTTTGTTTTTTAAACCAGGCGAAAATTGATACACACTTAAGAACTATCTTACCAGGATACCAGTTGATAAATTTAAACGGTGACTCGTCACTCCACTCCCATCCTCCCTCTTGAAGCACGTCATTGGCACCGATCCAAACCACAGGCACAGTTTGTAAAGATAATCGTGCTGTCAAGAAAAAAAATGAAAGTAAAAGTCGTGCTGTAATTCCAAACCTTAGTTTTTAGCGCCTGAAAAAGAATCTGCTAATCATGAAACTTCAGGCTTTTGATTACTAATAATACGGACATTTATTTATGTTGTGCAGATACATATATAAATATACTACAATAATTAGGATTTAAAACTTTGCCTTTGGGAGTATAATTTTGTGAGGTTTGTAGTATCGCCATGTGTAAATCTCTTTGGGGTAGTGTCGGTTCTAAAAACAAAATGATAGTTGACAACTTTGGTTCTTTTTTGAAAAGGAGTGTTAACCCCAACTATTAATATACATATAAGGACAACTACTATTTGAATTGGTTATTGTATAACCCAAAATAAACCATTTAAAAGACCAATAGTTTTTGTGCAGCAGCTACTTTGTTCGGTTAGCAAGTGCTACCGTGAAGCAGCTACTTTGTTGTAAATAGATTGGGCAGTTGAGCAAGTACTACTGTGCAGCAGCTACTTTGTTCTTAATAGTTTTGGCAGGTGTGCAAGTGCTACTGTTCAGCAGCTACTTTGCTGTAAATAGTTTTGGCAGGTGTGCAAGTGCTACTGTTCAGCAGCTACTTTGTTGTAAATAGTTTGGGCAGGTGTGCAAGTGCTAATGTGCAGCAGATACTTTGTTGTAAATAGTTTTGGCAGGTTTGCAAGTGCTACTATGCAGCAGATACTTTGTTGTAAATAGTTTTGGCAGGTGTGCAAGTGCTACTGTGCAGCAGCTACTTTGTTGTAAATAGTTTTGGCAGGTGTGCAAGTGCTACTGTGCAGCAGCTACTTTGCTGTAAATAGTTTTGGCAGGTGTGCAAGTGCTACTGTGCTGCAGCTACTTTGTTGTAAATAGTTTTGGCAGGTGTGCAAGTGCTACTGTGCAGCAGCTACTTTGTTGTAAATAGTTTGGGCAGGTGTGCAAGTGCTAATGTGCAGCAGCTACTTTGTTGTAAATAGTTTGGGCAGGTGTGCAAGTGCTACTGTGCAGCAGCTACTTTGTTGTTAATAGTTTTGGCAGGTGTGCAAGTGCTAATGTGCAGCAGCTACTTTGTTGTTAATAGTTTTGGCAGGTGTGCAAGTGCTACTGTTCAGCAGCTACTTTGTTGTAAATAGTTTGGGCAGGTGTGCAAGTCCTAATGTGCAGCAGATACTTTGTTGTAAATAGTTTTGGCGGTGTGCAAGTGCTACTGTGCTGCAGCTACTTTGTTGTAAATAGTTTTGGCAGGTGTGCAAGTACTTCTGTGCAGTAGCTACTTTGTTGTAAATGGTTTTGGCAGGTGTGCAAGTGCTACTGTGCAGTAGCTACTTTGTTGTAAATAGTTTGGGCAGGTGTGCAAGTCCTAATGTGCAGCAGATACTTTGTTGTAAATAGTTTGGGCAGGTGTGCAAGTGCTAATGTGCATCAGCTACTTTGTTGTAAATAGTTTGGGCAGCTGTGCAAGTGCTACTATGCAGCAGATACTTTGTTGTAAATAGTTTGGGCAGGTGTGCAAGTGCTACTGTGCAGCAGATACTTTGTTGTAAATAGTTTGGGCAGGTGTGCAAGTGCTACTGTGCAGCAGCGTCTTTGCTGTAAATAGTTTCGGCAGGTGTGCAAGTGCTACTGTGCTGCAGCTACTTTGTTGTAAATAGTTTTGGCAGGTTTGCAAGTGCTACTGTGCTGCAGCTACTTTGTTGTAAATAGTTTTGGCAGGTTTGCAAGTGCTACTATGCAGCAGATACTTTGTTGTAAATAGTTTTGACAGGTGTGCAAGTGCTACTGTTCAGCAGCTACTTTGTTGTAAATAGTTTTGGCAGGTTTGCAAGTGCTACTGTGCAGCAGCTACTTTGTTCTTAATAGTTTTGGCAGGTGTGCAAGTGCTACTGTTCAGCAGCTACTTTGTTGTAAATAGTTTGGGCAGGTGTGCAAGTGCGTGCAGCAGATACTTTTTTGTAAATAGTTTGGGCAGGTGTGCAAGTGCTACTGTGCTGCAGCTACTTTGTTGTAAATAGTTTTGGCAGGTGTGCAAGTACTTCTGTGCAGTAGCTACTTTGTTGTAAATGGTTTTGGCAGGTGTGCAAGTGCTACTGTGCAGTAGCTACTTTGTTGTAAATAGTTTTGGCAGGTGTGCAAGTGCTAAGTGCTGCAGCTACTTTTGTTGTAATAGTTTTGCCAATGTGGATTACCAGCTAGTGTAAATGCAAAAAAAGCAGGATCAGACCCAGTTTAAGATCGTGCAATTTTAATCCACCTTTTGAGGAGGGTTGAAAGATTGGTGGATCAGATCCAGCAAAGTGGATTCCACAAACAAGTAAACACACAAAAGGATCAGACGTGGGAATTCACTGTGGGCATTTCCAGTTTTTCTCTGAATGCCTGGGTTTTTTTGCTTTGTGGTTTTGTGTGATCAGAGCTGGATAAAATGCTGGATCTAAAACCACCATTCTGGATTAAGTGTAAATTTTGGAGATGAGAACTAAGAAGAAGGGGTTAGGTGGGCTACTCACCATTGATGTAAGTCTGCTCTGACAGGTCAGTAATACTGACGAGATCACCGCCTCCCAGTCTGCACTGCTCTCTTGACTTCGCCCATGTCTTGAATTCCCCTGGCCTGAAGAGGTAGCACTGATTGGATGTGGGATCATACTCCCAACCAGAACCACAACGTTGGTTAAAGGGAGCTGAAAGCCAAATGAACAATTAGAGATTAAAATTAGATATTTGGTTTGTGGTAGCACCATGTGTGTATCTACTTAGCCAGGTAGAGTTGTTCTTAGAGAACTGTCTTATCTTTATTCTACTACCGCGGAGTAGATTAATCGGATGTCCGGTAGACATCTCAGTTGAAAAGAACGTTCCTGCCTTTATCTTCTGCCTGGGCTAAAGGTATAGAAAATTAGCGGGTTAACTACTTTAGCTCATAGGATCGTATAACTGCACTACCGCGGAGTCAGTTCTTGGATTGGTCTCAATGTTTCGACTAGCTTTCTCTAGTCATCGTCAGGAAACTCTACCTGGCAAGTTGATACACACATGATGTGACCGTAAACCAAATATTTATTGATACCTCACCATGCAATGTCTCAAGTCCTATATACAATCAGATAGTTAATAATAATAATGAACCATTTTTGTAGCGCGCATATCACAATCACAGAGAAGTCCCTATGCGCTTTGAGATGAAAACAAAAGAGAAGTAAAAGTTAATAGAGATGTGAAGTAAATACAAAAGCAAAATTTAGTTGATACAGAAAGAAGTACTGTAGGCTATTGCAAAAATAAATGTGTTTTTAACTTTGTCTTAAATAAATTCACTGTTTGAGCTTGTTTTATGGTGTTCGGAAGACTATTTCATAATTATGCTGCTGCTGCTGCAAAAGCTCTGGCCCCCTTAAATTTAGTAAAAGTCGAGAGACAAACTAAGAGAGACCTGGATTTAGAGCGGAGGTTACGAACTGGATGATATTTTTGGATGAGTTCCTGGAGATAAGTTGGGCCTAAACCTTGCAAACATAAGAAAGTTAATGGAAGTATCTTATACCGAATACGGTGTTTTATCGGAAGCCAACGTAAATCATGCAAAATAGGAGAAATGTGGTCACGCTTTGGAGTACGTGTCACCAATCTAGCAGCGGAGTTTTGGATTCTCTGAAGCTTGTTAATATGTACATCAGGAAGACCATACAAAATGCTGTTCTTCATGATGTGTTATGCACAGATTTCATCCTGAAAAAAAGTAATATAATACTATGCAGTTTTTATGTAATAGCCCTTTACCATTACCTAACAGGCTTCTCGACCTCTGAAATTCTAATTTTTTTCTCATTGCCTATATTTAACACAACTATTTATTCATCAACTCGAAGATTAATGATAAGTTAATACGTACGGGTTTGAGGCGGTTTAGCTGTCGAGACCACTCCAGCATCTATCAAACAAGAAAATAGTTGCCAATTATAAGTAAACTTGTAAAATGTTTGCAAAACTGTTACGGAAAAAATGTACAATTTAGGAGACAATCCTCCAACTTTTTCTTTTTGAAGGCAGTGGACACTATCGGTTATTACTCAAAATAGTTATTAGCATAAAACCTTACTAGTAACAAGCAATGGAGAGCTGTTGGTAGTATAAAACTATGTGATAAACAGCTCCCTCTGAAGTAACGTAGTTTTCGAGAAAGAAGTAACTTTCCACGAATTTGATTTTGAGACCTAATAATTAGATTTTGAGGTCTCAAAATCAAGCATCTGAAAGCACACAACTTTGTGTGACAAGGTTGTTTTTTCTTTCATTATTATCTCGCAACTTTGACAACCAATTGAGCTCAAATTTTGACAGGTTTGTTATTTTATGCATACGTTGAGATACACCAAGTGAGAAGACTGGTCTTTGACAATAACCAGTAGTGTCCAGCGTCTTTAAAGTAAATCTTAGTGAGCACTATTTCTATGGGGCATTCAGTTTGGCTTCTTCAGTGGTTTCTTCCCTGCCTTTCACTTCTGTTCAAATCCTTTTTGTTGATAGTCAATCTGATTGTGAATGAAACAGAGATGGAAAAAGAGCCCTTGAGATGGGTTTTTCAAAGACACATTTGCTTAATAATAACAATAATAATAATAACTAGTTCTTATATAGCGCATTTCACAGTAACGTCTTAATGCGCTTTACAATTAGTGCCCTGGAAGTCATTGGGCCAGTAATATTCCTTTAATCTTTCTCAGATGTCTGGGGAGTATACAACCCTGAGCTGCCATATGGCACTAGTGGCTTTTTCATACACAATATCAACCTCAGACCCTACAAACGTCTAGATAAAACATGTAAAACCATACTCACATAGATTACAGAATTTAAACTCTCCATGGGAGCCAGCTCCTGTGGAGTATCCGACGTATTTAACATCCAGTGGATTAGGATCAGTCCATGTCATGAACGCCAACTCATGTTTCTTGCCCACTGCAATGACTCCCGTGTTCAGGTCGTACGTGATCCAGAAAGCGCGGAATTCTTGACTATTTAGGAAGGCGCTAGTAGCTTTCTGGACTTTGTCCTTGCAAAGTTTACAGCGGCGGATTGATGATAAAGTGTTCTGCTTGTCGCCGATGACGACTTCGTAGAGCAGCTGCTCTGGGACTTCGTCGGATGTTGTACTAAGGAGAATGTATACGTTACGGGATGCCTTATGGAGTTAAAAAAAAAGAATTAAGAATGCTTTAAAATGGCAAAGGAATCATACTGGAATCAAAAAGCGAAACAATTTTTTTCAAAGGCAAGCATTCTTAAAGCCTTTGGACACTTCCGGTAAACAGTTTTGTCCAAAGGCCCACACTACGTGTATCACAAATTATATATAAAATAACAAACCTGTGAAAATTTATGCTTAATCGGTCATCGGAGTCGGGAGAAAATAACAGGAAAACCCACCCTTGTTTCCGCACGCTTCGCCGTGTCATGACATGTGTTTAAAATAAAGCCGTAATTTTCGCTAACGAGAATTGATAATTGTGTTAATGTTTTCTCAAAAATTAAAGCATTTCATGGAATAATATTTCAAGGGGGTCTTTCACCATTACCTTCTGTAAACCCTGTAAGTTATTTGTAAGTCTGTGAACTTTGTTTTTTCTTCTGTTCCGAAAGTGTATAATGGCTTTAAAGAACATTTACATGGGAGCCTGTTATGTCGAACGAATCACCCTAGTTAAATCCTAATGTATTTATAGATTTCCATCATTATTCGGATATAGTAGGGCTCCAATTGAGGGGAAAGTTCACCAAACCACTGGGCTTGCAGCTCAAGTCTATTACCGGACAATAAATTGTTAACAAGACTAGAATCAAAATCAGCCCATTGACCCAATTCACCCAACGTCATCATCAGAATAATCTTGCATGCGCCATGGGCAATGTCATTGTGCGTTATTCAGTGAAGTGCGCAGTTTAGGCGACGCATCGTTTACCCCTAAACCTCTTGGCAACCAAAATGGTGAGCGTGGCACAGTCGCCGCGTGTGATGTTCGTGCAAGGGGTCAATACTGTTTTTATTTGAACAAGCCCTCAAAATTTTGTTAGCTCATTTGTGTTATGAGTAAGTATTGACCTAATTAACCTGATGTCATCATCGGATTATCTTGGAACCGCCACACTGGTGGGCAATGTCACTGTGCGTTATTTTGTGAAGTGCGCATTTGAGGTGACGCAGCGTTTACTTTACACGTAAACCTATTGACCACCAAAATATTGAGTGTGGCACAGTCCCCACATAAGACATGCATGCAAGGGGTCAATACTTTAATTCTCAACAGAATTGAAAGATATTTATTATTCAAAGTAAATTTTTAAACAAATTTTAAGAACCTCACCCGGTTCTTATTCAATAATCAGGTTCAAGAAACACTAAGAGCTTTTAGGAAGCCTCGAGATGGTTGATTCTGTTATAAAAATCCTATTAAAATTTACTGATTTCTAAAGAATTTACTGGGAGAATGATAATCAGAATCAATAATAATAATTAATAAAAACAAAACTAAATTAATATTCTTTATCCCTGATGAAAATTTAACATCTTCTTAAATCGTTGCGGTACCCGCTCCCAAAACATAGGATTCGAACTGCCTCTAGCTACCAGGCATTCTCGGTAGTCTAGTTGGTAAGACACTGCTCTAAAATTGCAAGGGTTGTGGGTTCGAACCCCACCCGAGTAACATGCCTGTGATATTTTTTTCACAGGACTCGGGAAAATACTGAGTATACAGTGGTAACATACGTCGATGTATGGGTAATAATAATAATAATAATATTAACTGTATTTATAACGCGCCTTTTGCCAAAGGATACAAAGCGCCAGGTATTATTACTGCAAGGAGTGGGGCGAATTTTGAGATATAAGACCTAATCCTTAAGCACTATGTAATGGTTTATAAGGTGCTGTGGGGCAATATGCTGCCAGTCCAGCCAGCAACACCGGGGCGAACCCCTCCTCTTTTCGATAAGTGCACTGGGTTCTTTTACATGTGTTTACACAACACATGGGACCAACGGCTTTACGTCCCATCCGAAGGACGAAGCAATGGTTGTGTGTCTTGCTTAAGGACACAAGTGTCACGGCTGGGGATTCAAACCCACACTCTGCTGATCAGAAACACCAGAGTTTGAATTCAGTGCTCTTAACCGCTCGGCCACGACACTCCGACGAAATTGAAATTAATAATAATAATGAACACTAATGCATAATGTAAGTTACTCGATGTTGTTACCTTGACTTCAAACTCAATTCTGTCTACATTAGCAACAGATGGATGGTAGCGATAATTATAAATATCATCTGTAGTCACAAGGAGAGATTCACAGTCTATAGTAGAAAAAAGAAACAATATGGCCAGGGTGTCAGGAAAATATAATTTTGTGGATGGGCGGAGCAAAATCATCTAACAAAAGTTTAATTTTTTTTGGGGGGAATGCACTTTCTTGCTTCTTTCAAAAGGGTCTATATTTTAATATTTCTCAAACTTTTTTGCATTTTTTTTCCTGACCCTTTTCTTTCAATGGTGTACTTTGACAACAAAATAATACCTTATGCTTGTCCGCTTTTTTAGAAACCACTCGCCAACACCTCAGAAGTAATTTCGCGTAAAGTTGCCAACATTTGCCAAAGGTGGCAGTGCACAACTCGTTCCACTTGAAATTGTTGGCAAACGCGCACATTGGCACTGCTTGCGCGAGTGGGAACGCACCCCAGTACACCCCTCTGTGATTGAAACAGAATACTTGAATGTTTTGGTACCTGCTTTAGTTTTGCAGATGTAGCCAGCTTGCTTGTTGCCGCATGGGAGATCATTCCACATTCCTTCTTGAAGTTCACCATAACGGAAATGAACACATTTCTCATTGTTGTTGTAGTGATCTGGCTGGCCAGGGGCCCAGTTGGTAAACCCACCATACTAGAGAAAAAAAAACCACAAAAATGTGTAAATGTCTGCAAACATTGTGGTTACCTCCAAAAAAGCAACTCTGGCGAGCCTGTCTGAAACGGGTGTCAGTGAATCAGAAGAAGTTTTCAGACACTTTACACCACCACAAAGTGAAATCTAGACGTTCAATCACAGCATGGGCTATATGTGTTTCTTCCCTGTGAAGTCAAATTAAAGAAAACCTGAAGACAAATGGGGATTATGAAAAATTACAAAATCAGGGGAAGTCAAATTCCTGATTGAAAAGCCATGGATACTTACTGGGGAGCCATCTTCCCAAACAAAGTCTCCTTGTTTGACTTTGTCATTCAGCCCGATCCACAGGTATGCCTGCAACATGTACGTCCTCACTGTAGTTTAAAAAAATACAGAAACACATGCCTGAATCCATACATGGTGAAACCAATATTATTTGAGATTGTGTTAAATTATTTTGCAGCTAAATTCTTTTGATTTTATTTGGGGTTGAACAAAGAAAACTTTGCTAGAGTGGAGTTTGACCCAATGACCTCAGGATTAACGTGCCGGCACTCTATAGCAACTGAGACGTGTGTTGATGGTCTCCCTATTTTGTCAATATCTTTGTTCTTTCCTAATTTGATTTGTATTTGATGCACAAACAAAATGTTTAAATCATAAAGTGGCTGGAGTACTATTAAACCACTTGATTAATATAATTACTTTTGATTTGATGGACATAACGATGACAATGACTAGAGCAAGCTAGTCGAAACGTTGAGACCAATTCAAGAACTGACTCCGCGGTAGTGCAGTTAATTACGATCCTATAAGATAAAGTAGTAGTCCCAGCTAACCTTCTGCCCGGGTAGTAGTTAGAAAAGCAGGACAGTTCTTTTCAGAACTGAGAAGTCTCCCGAACATCCGATAGTAGAATAAATAAAGACTAAGAACAAACTCTACCTGGCAAGTAGATACACACATGGTATTACCGCAAACCAAATAAATATTTTGAAATAAAAAATGTTTCAAGATCAGATAGAGACTAGAAGGTTCTGAAACCCCTCGATAAATTTGAACACTTACTTGAAAGGTAAGACTGCTCATCCACATTTAGGATACTGGTAAGCTTGGTGTTTTTGTCTTCACAGTTCTTCTTGGCTGTTGCATAATCGATGTACTTTGAATCGATGAAATAGCAGTTGCCTTGGAAGAGGTTCCATCCAGGTTGACAATGGCCGACGCCTGTTAGTAAAATCATTTACAATAGAGTTAAAAACCCAAATTAGGAAATAGTACATTGACAAATTCATGCACGAGTAGGATTTGAAACTTTGCATTGTGGAAATACGATATAGTTAGGTTTGGGGTAACACATAATGATAATCTATAACTGAGTATGGGATGGTTCTGAAAAGAACCGTAGGTTTATACTCAACATTTTTGATCGTCTTCTGGAGAAAGCAGAAAGCAGATTATCAAAACATGGTGTTACCATAAACCTTACTAAATTCAGGCATGATATTTGATCTTTTGAAAAGAATGGGAACATTTTACTGAGTAAGGAGCTAACCTATGGTGTAGATTTTAATAGATTTTTCAGACTTTTTATTCTTAATTTCTCCCAGGCAAAAAACAAAAAAATCATGCTAAAGTAAATCATGCCTGCACTTTTCAGGGTTGATAATTATCAATAATCGAACAGTTTTAAACGTTACTTTAACAGCATCTCAGGCCAATGAAGTCGACCAGATTTTCAAGAAAATAGCATAAATTAGACCTGTCATTTCTTATTTAGATTGCCACAATATAAATATGCGTAAAATATAATCTAGAAAACACTTTCTGATACTTTAAAGTGTAGGCCTAATCTTCTGATTTGGAAAAAAGTAACCAGCATACAGACTTATTAAAAAACTAGAGGAAAGATGGAAATGATTTTTGCTTTTCAAAATTCACACAATGTAAGCAATGCATCAGTAAAAAAATGTGTTGTTTGTCAATCTCACACTAAAATTCTTTGTGCAAAAACGTTGTATCTTGTCATAAAACTTGTTTTGCGTGAACATCCAGGAGATTTTTAAGCAAGAATATACATTAGCATATTTCAACCTGGTGCGTATGGCTAGTGCTATTTTAGGAGATTTTTTTGCACTGACAAGACGTTTAATTGACTTACCAGTGTTTGAATCAATGGGCCAAACCTTGTCACCTACAAGAGGAAAACAAAATAAAAACAATTTAAGCCCGGTTCATACTTCCTGCGAATCCGAAGCGAACTTGATGTGAATTTGACGTCACAACTCCTTTTGCAGTGATATTCCCAAGTGAGTTGAGGGGAGCTGAACTGCTGCGAAATTAGTTGCGAATTTTGTGACGTCAACATTCGCTTCGCATTCGCATTCTCAGGAAAGTATGAGCCGGGCTTTAGATGGAAAAAAATATTATGCATGGATCAGTAAGTAACTACCAGTACATTAACTTGCATGTCGCAGGTTCAAATCTCTCTACACTTAAGTTGTTTTGCTCATTTAAACTTTATTTAACTGAACTATTCATTATTTAAACAAACAAAAAACCTTTGCTTTTGTCTGTCTGAAGTGGTTATGAGGTTTTTTTTTTTTTTAATTTGTATTGATGTACATTATTTGTTTCACTTCAACTTTGAGTCTTTTTATTTCAACCAGTGTATCGTAATTTCATACATATTCATACATACATACAACTAAATATTTATAAAGTGCCTTTACATCAAGATCAAAGCGCTGGAAAGAGCAAGATCAATGGAACTACAAAATTCCACAAATTACATCTGATACAAGTGAGTTTTGAAAGATTTTCATCCAACTTGAGAGAATTTCATCCAACTGTCTTGAGCACCTTTGAACAACTTTGGTTGTTTGGTGCTATATAAATGCTCTCTGATTGAATGATTGATTATAATATCTTTGTTGTACATTCAGACAACGTTGGCATTTAGGCTACTCATTTTAGTTTGTCTTGTAATTAATGTATAAACCAAAATAGTATTTTAAAAACAATTACAAAAATACTACTAACAGTTTGAAGTCTTCTGCATATTATAGTGCACGGTGAACAATATAAAAAATAACATTACCAGCTCTTATTTTGCAGATGAATGCTTGTACATCATAGCAGTTACCAGTCATCCATCGACCCTGAGGATCAGCTAAAATCAGAAAATTATAAAAGTTAAAATCTTAATCATACAATTTCATTTCAATCAAAAAAATTACTTATCAATTGTGCTCCTTGTCTTATTGTATTATGAACTGACGTATCAAGACTGTGTATATGTCTGTGGTACTTTTTTTAAAAGTATTTATGCATTTTAATCTTTTTGGCTTTGAAATTTGTAATGTTTAACAACTAGTTTTACAGTAATTTTTCAGATCCTTTAGGTGTTTGTAGTTTTTTTAATGGTTTCATTGAGAAAACAGCTGGTCTGGCCTAATTTTCTATAAACTTGTTAGTGGGCTTAAATTGGGAGTTATACTTAAAGTTTTTGTTTTTCTTTCAAGTGCTTTGATGAATTTGTATTCATATTGCGCTTTATAAAAACGGTTCTTCTTTCTCTTATTATTATTATCAATATCAATCCAGAGTTTTGGATTGGACTTTCTCCAACAAATTATTTTCGTATTTGTTAGTTCCAACCTGTGTTGTAGGCCTTTCCCCCTAGCTTAGTCAGAATTAAAACTATTTTTCAAAGGCTCAGTTTTGTTGGATCCTTTTGAAATTAGATTTATATCCAAACACTGATGTGTGCTTAAAGGCAGTGGACACTATTGGTATTTGTCAAAGACTAGCTTTTACAGTCGGTGTATCTCAACATATGCATAAAATAACAAACATGTGAAAATTTGATGAGATCAATCGGTCATCGAAGTTGCGAGATAATAATGAAAGAAAAATAACCCTTGTCACACGAAGTTGTGTGCGTTAAGATGGTTGATTTCGAGACCTCAAATTCTAAATCTGAGGTCTCAAAATCAAATTCGTGGTAAATTACTTCTTTCTAAAAATCTATGGCACTTCAGAGGGAGCCGTTTCTCACAATGTTTTATACCATCAACCTCTCCCCATTACTCGTCACCAAGAAAGGTTTTATGCCAATAATTATTTGGAGTAATTACCAATAGTGTCCACTTCCTATAAAAGCACTGTTTAATCAGTATATTCCCAAGTCCTGTGAAAAAATATACAGGCATTTTACTAGGGTGGGATTCCAGATTCCAACACACACCCTTTGCCATTCTAAAGCAGATAAAGACCACTGAGTGTGCCTGGTAGCTAGAGGCAATTTAAACCTGATGCCTCATCACAAAAAAGTGTATCGTTTTTGGGGGGTCATTTTTTGCACCTTTAAAGGGAAGGTACACTGTTGGTTCAGAACAAATATTAACTTAAAAACTGACTTGGTAACGAGCATTGGAGAGCTGTTTATACTATAAAAGTTTTGTGAGAAATGACTCCCTCTGCGGTAACATAGTTTTTGAGAAAGAGGTAGTTTCTCACTTAAATATTAAAAGACTTTTAGCTAGAAGTCTTTTACTCCTTTCGGAAAGCACACAAATTCGTCAAACAAGGGTGTTTTTTCTCTCATCATTTTCTCACAACTTCGATGACCAATTGAGTCCCAATTTTCACAGGCTTGTTATTTTATGCTTATGATGGGATAAACCAAGTGAGAACACTGGTCTTTGACAATTACCAAAGGTGTCTGTGCCTTTAAGTCATAAATTGCCAAATGAACATGGTATAATCCAAAAACTTTTTTATACATACAATGTAGTCATAGTTGCTTGGAATATAAACGTTTTTTGTATTGAGTTGAGTAATTTTGTAACAAAAGATTTTCATATTGAGTCGAGTAATTTTGTTACAAAATTATTGGTGAAACCACTCGGCATTTGTGCACAAATGCAATCCATGTCTATTTAATATTGTATTTCTCATTGATTCTAGTTCTAACCTGTGTTGTAGTTCCCACAGTCAGGATTGAGGGTATTTTTAGGTTCCGTTGGATGCCATTTATTGAATGATATAGAGGATCCCTCAGACCACTCAAAGACACCATCAGATGTATAGTCTGTATAAGGAAAAACAACATCACAATGTTTAGAATTTATTTCAAAGGATTTGGGTACTTTTTGTTGGAAAAAAACACAATGTCCACAGATTACATTAAACTTACACCGTTGCTGAGGTGCTGTAGTTTTTGAGAAATGAGTAAAACAATATCATGAAAATACCTTTTTACATGCTTAAATAATTTCCGTCGCACGATCACTGAGACAAAAATTATTTTCATGACATTGTTTTATTACTCATTTCTCAAAAACTGCTGCACCTCAGCAAGTAATATTTTCAGGGAAGCTTTCTACTACCATTATCTTCAAACTGTGTAAGTTCAGTGAAAATCTGCAGACATTGTTTTTTTTCCTACAAAATGTACATAGACCCTTTTAGTTACACAACTTCCAAAGTGTTTAATTTACACTTCAAAGAGTGCAGTCAGTGACAACTCCACAAAACTTAGATTTACAAAATGAAAAATTTAATAAACAATTGCTTGAGTAAAATCTAACATAATGCAATGTTGTAATTAATTAATTGAATTTAACTTTACAAAGAATTGTCACTGGCCTCACCCTTTCTCGATATCGAGAGTTACAGATTTATTTTAAAGACATTGTATGATGCAATTACTTTTTAATAAAACGCTCACTGAGCGATAAACTCCAAAAGCAAAGTTAAATTATTTATTTATCATCAAATATGACAATTCAGTCAAGGGATGTTTTCGACTATCATTAGACAGTTAAGAAATCTGTGATCTTCAGTCAAGGGATGTTTTCGACTATCATTAGACAGTTAAGAAATCTGTGATCTTCGCGAATTTAATTTCTGACCCATTCTGTAACGTTCCTTTAAACATAGTCAAAGTATTACATTGAGCAACATAGCTCAAAGGCAATTAAATACAAAGGCTAAAATGATTTATTGTACCACCTTATCATGGACCTACCTGATGCCCCCATCCATAGACTATCTATTCCCACAGCGGTCAACATCTGAAACTGGGAGGTGATGAAGAGGTTCTCATCTTCACTGAATTAACAAAAATGATAAGAGAGAAAATAGAAGTCCATTTACTTTTTAAAGGTTTGATCTATCTTGGCCCATCCCTTCGAAAACGATGATGAGTTCTACGTCTGTCACAATCGTCAATTTAGTCTTGAGATTTACATTAAACTTACACAGTTTGAAGATAATGATAGTAGTAAGCTTCCCTGAAAATATTTCTTGCTGAGGTGCTGTAGTTTTTGAGAAATGAGTAAAACAATGTTATAAAAAAAATTCAGCCTCAGTGATCATGAGACGACAATTATTTCAACATGTAAAAACGTATTTTCATGACATTGTTTTACTAATTTCTCGAAAAACTACAGCACCTCAGCAACTAATACTTTAAGGTAAGCTTTCTACTATCATTATCTTCAAACGGTGTAAGTTTAATGTAAATCTGTGGACATTGTGTTTTGTGTTACAAGAGATACCCAAATCCTTTAAACTGATAAATACAAATATCTTTCAATTACGTTGAGTTTATTGAAATATTACTCAGAAAAAAAGTAAGAGAAATTTTCATTTGCAACTAAACAGACACTGAATCCTAAAAACGGTGCAGACAATAGTTGAGTTAATTAAACTTCAACGTTTGTATCAAATAGGTATTATTAGTAGAATTTTAGTATTTACTTTCTGTTCAGTTTTTTCTACATCGTTTTGTGAAGCTGTCCTGTCAGGGAAATTGTGTAAATCGTTGGGAAAGACACTTGATTAAGTTAATTAAAACAGCAGTTTTTTAATGTCTTTGTGTACCAAACCATGCACTGTCAGTACTCAGAAATGGTGGGGGACCATGCAGTAGCACTTGCAAGTGCAGGCTAAAAAAGATCCTCTAGAATAATAACAATAATAGTAATAATAATAACAAGCGCATTTCACAATAACTGTATCAATGCGCTTTGCACTAGTGCGCTGGTCATAGGGCCAATAACATCCCTTTTAATGTTTCTAAGCTGTAAAACAAAAATGATTCTCAGCTCCCTTGGAAGTATACAACCTGATGGGCAACAGTTTATATCGCTCCAAAGGCTTTTTCATTCACATTATCAACCTCTATACCCTCGCAGGCACCCATTTATACCCCTGGGTGAAGAGAAGCAATAATAGTAAGGTATCTTGCTCAAGGACACAAGTGTCACGACCGGGATTCGAACCCATACTCTGGTAGAATGAAAGTATTGAAGAAGCTATCAGTGTATTTGCCCCAAAGCAAAGAATGATGCAATATATACAGTTCAAGAGAACTTTGTAAACGTGTTGGATAATATATTTTCCAATACAATTGGTAGACTTGATTGGCTATACAGTTTGCTTATTATTGACACGCTTTATCTGAACCAAAGTCGACACCAGTGAATGTATACCGGTACATTTGTTGCTCAAAGTTCACAGATAGTGTTGTGTCCCCACAAGACCTGAATTTGATAATATCACTGGGTTAACAAGACAATCAAAACCGCAGTTTATCTCAATATTAAAGATGCTATGTCAGATTTTCGGCCCCAAACTTTAAAAAATAATGTTTTTTTGAGTGAATGGTATTTCAAAGAGTATCACCCGCTCTAACGAAAACAAGTTTAACTTTTACTTTTAATGGACAGTAACCATGACAAAAAATAAAACGTTTCTTATAAAACACATAAGAATTGGTCACGTGATATACTGTTGGGATCCCGACAAAAACTAATTTTGAGCACTTTATTTCACTGCTACTAATAATTGGCGGACTTTTTCGAGCAACGGCTCAAATGAAAGCTTGTAACTTTCTCGACCCCAATCAAAATTGAATTTTAAATCAAAATTTTGGGATAAAATTGGCCAAAAATCTGACTAGCACCACTAGTTACAAGTTGCAAAATCATAGCTCTACATATAAATACTACATTCTTGAATTGCACTGTGACCTTATCAGCCATTCCTATCTAAAAAACCTTTTGAATAGAGTAAACTTCACTTTGTGTGTTAAATTTAATTTTTGTCTGTTACGCTGACTTGCAATTTTCAAAAAATGTTTTAGAGTGGGACTTTGAACCTGTGTCCTCTAGATTAATGTGATGGCACTTGTCTTAACCAACTGAGCTATCTAGCCCTAAGTTGGCGGTCTCCCTATTTTGCCAATATCTTTGTTCTGGGGTGCCAGTCAGAAGCCATTTAACCTGTAACTGCTGTGTAGCCAGGGATCATGCGGCAGCAGAGGGATCATCTGAAGGAGATGCAACTTTTTTTTCCAAATATCAATTGTATAGACGATGTGAACTTTGTTTACAATAAGTGTGACCTTGTACATTCTTTGAATATTCTGGCAGGCACAATACTGCACAGGTCATAATGGGAAAGTTGACATTTTGTGACATAATTTCCACATAAATCCAAGAATTATGAAAGTAAAAGCTGGACAAGTTTTGAAATGCGCCCCCTTTCATAATATCAAAAGTTGACAAGAATTAGACAGTGCAATCTCCATAAAATATAAGATTTTATGATTTGTTCCATTAGGCTGTGTACAAATCATGCCTGCAGGAAGTCGAGGCTCTGTGGCTCTTTTGTAAACATGTGATGTCACATCGTCTATAAACCATAAGAGACTAACTGGGTAAATTTATAGTAATAATTTTGGGTTGAACAAAGAAAAATTGACTAATTTGAATTAAATTCCTCAGACTGAGACAGTTGCTGTCACATTGTATTGGGAAAGCTTTTGTATAGTTACATCAGAGACGACGAACACCCATATATCATGTTTGTCGACCCCATAAATGGAGGACTTCTCTTTGTTCTTCCGAATCGTTTGGACAAAAGTAAAGCAAAGAAGTATTTTACATGAACAGGTTTGCGGTAACACCATGTAATGACTATCTCTAAATCTCTATATCCCACGTGCAATAATAACACACCACAATCTCACAAACGTTAATTATAAATTTATCGCCCAGTCTCCAGTATGTTTCTTATCACTTTTTGGTGATTTTTCTTGTAACTGAATAAAGCCATTGTTTGTTTTTTGATGTTTTTGTCAATATTTTTATTGTGTGCGAGCATTTCAGTTACCTTTTTGGGGGATCTAATTAAGATTATTGTATTGTACTGTATTGTTATAATTGGTTTCAACTCGTTTTTTATTTATTTTTATGAAATGCACCAACCTGGTTATGCTGACTAGGAATCCACCATAAGCTTCACAGGTTGACTTAGCAGCAGGCCACGTCATTGGAGAAATGGTATTGATTTGGTAACAGTATCCTCCATGGATCCGCCAGCCTGGGGCACATGTTCCTGATGGGTACACAAGTTGTAGAGGAGAAAAAAAAATTGCTTGGTTTTAAAGATGCTATGTCAGATTTTTGGTAGATTTGACCCAAAAATTTAAATTTAAAGTTCAATAGGTATTTTGATGGGAGAAAGTTACAAGCTTTCATTTGAGCCATTGCTCGAAAAAGTCCGCCAATTATTAGTAGCAGTGAAATAAAGTGCTCAAAATTAGTTTTTGTCGAGATCCTGACAATATATCACGTGACCGATTCTTATGTGTTTTATAAGAAATGTTTAAAATATTTGTCATGGTTCCTGACCATTAAAAGTAAAAGTGTTTCTCGTTAGAGCAGGTGATACTCTTTGAAATACCATTCACTCAAAAAAATCTATTTTTTAATGTTTGGGGCCAAAAATCTGACATAGCATAAAGGCACTGGAAACTTTTGATAAATGCAAAGACCAGTAGTCTCACGTGGTAAATCCCAACATATGCATAAAATAACAAGACTGTGAAAATTTTGACTCAATTGGTCATTAAAGTTGTGAGGGACCAATGAAAGAAAAACACCCTTTCTGCACAAATTAGTGTGCTTTCAGACGCCTCATAAAACAGGCTCCAGGCCGGAAGACTGTTATTATCTGGGTGAGAAATTATCTCTTTCTAAAAAATACGCTACTTCAGAAGGAGCAGTTTCTCACAAGGTTTTATACGATCAACAGCTCTGCTTGTTCATAATACCAAGTAAGTTTTCATGCTAACCATTATTTTGAGTAGTTACTAATAGTGTCAAGTGCCTTAAAGTGAGGGTATATCATTGGTAAATACTCCAAAAAACTATTGGCCATAAATTATATTTAATTGGTAAGACTAACACACTTCAGCTGTTGATAATGTATAACATTTTGAGAATTAATTCTTTTCTATGGACTGTGGTTTAAGATAAAGGGATTCAAAAAGATTGCAAATCTGAGAAATGTTTCATTTTGAAACATTTCTGACATTAAGTATTCCAAATCAAGGAATACCCTTTCTGCCTGCACAGTACCTCTCTAGATTTTTCTTTTTACGACATCTCAAAAATGCAGGATGCTACCATCGTTATCACCTTTATAACATTTTTAGCTTTAGGATGATAGAAATTATACAACTTTTTTTTCAGGTTTACTACTAAAGAATGACCCTTACCTTTAAAGTTGGACTCCATTATTTTACAAATTAAAACTCAGTAAGTAAGTAAGGTTTGCATGGACACCATGTAAAATCGCTTTGCTCTGAGAAAAGCCGGTTTGTACTAAGGGAATAAATGAGTGGTGACGAGTTCTTAAATGGCCATTTAAAACCGGCAGGGTCGTGGCCAAGTGATAAAGCCCCAAGCCCAAGGCGAGGGTCTTTATCGATTGTCCACGACCTTGCAAGGTTTTAAACGCCCGTTTAAAGCCATTGGACCCTTTCGGTAAACAGTGTTGTCCAAGGCCCACACTTTGTGTACCACAACTTCTATATAAAATAACAAACCTGTGAAAATTTAGGCTCAATCGGTCATCGGAGTCGGGAGATAACAACGGAAAAACCCACCCTTGTTTCCGCGCGTTTCGCCGTGTCATGACATGTGTTTCAAATAAATCCATAATTCTCGTTAACGAGAATTTATATTGTTTTGCTGTTTTCTCAAAAAGTAAAGCATTTCATGGAATAATATTTCAAGAGAAGTCTTTCACCATTGCCTTCTGTAAACCCTGTAAGTTATTTGTAAATCTGTGAACTTTTTTTTTTTTTCTGAACCGAAAGGGTCCAATGGCTTTAAGAACGAGTCACTAATCTTTTATTCCCATTCATAAATACCATTATGTTAAAAAGCAAAAGAATTTCACAGTTATAGACAATCTGTGACAATCTGTTTCTTTTGCGAACTTTCGAAGTTTGTAAATTTTAACATACTTTTGTAAAAACGTTTTGTGTTCATTGGGTTGTGTATACGCACGTGTACAGATAGATTACGCGCCATTACTAATAGCTATGAGTTGCGTTCCGCGTGAGTAAAATTGGCGTACATGAGCTTGCGTGCCCAACACACAAAGCCAGCCGGTCTAAAACAGCTCTAGCTGTGTCTTTATCAGCCGTTTAAACACGACCACGTGACGCACTCTCAACCAATAGGATTAGCGAAACTGTCTGGGGTATTTCTGAATGCTAATACTCATTGATACCATTTCGCATCACACAAAGAGACAAACCAAGGACATATGATATTAATGGTTTTACCTTTAGGTTTCTCACATGTGAATCGTCTTTTGTCTGTGCATGCAGCAGTTGTCCATTTCCCATCAAGAGGTTTGTCCAAAATCTCAACACAATCGCCGCCCTTGTCAAAATACCTAAGAAATTAAAATAATGAGATAAACAAAATTACGAATCGGATGTTTTGCAGAAGGACGAAAAGCTCCACATGACCATCTGCCGAGCAAAGTACAGCATTTCGTTGTCGTGGCCGAGCAGTTAAAAGAGAACTGAACTCAAGCTCTGATCAGCAGAGTGTGGCTTCGAGTCTCGGTCTTGACGACCCACTTGAAGACCCACACCGTTTGAAGACCCACTTGTTTCTTAAATGTATGTACTGCCTCCCATTTTGGTAACTGTTTGGTTTAAGTTTAAATTTACTCAATTGTAATTTGTTTGCTTAGAACTGCTACTGGCTTCCTTCAAAACCCCTTTGAAGACCCACTTTTTTTCTTTTTTTTTAACGTTTGTTCTGCCTTCTAGGTTTAGTTATGTTTGGTTTAAGTTTAAGTCTACTCAATATTGTAATTTGTTTGCTTAGAACTGCTTCTGGCTGGTCTAGGTTTTGGGGATGGTTCATTTTTAGACTTTTTAGTATGTTTTTATAATTGTATTGCTGTTTTTTAATTTCTCAGGTTTGTTAATGATTAATTACTTAGTTTTATTGTTTTTGACCTTTGCTTTTTAAATTGTTTCTCTGTGAAGCGCCTCGAGTATCTTTTAGGCGCTATTTAAGTTTTCGTTATTCATATTATTGACACTTGTGTTCTTAAGCAACACGCTTAATTATTATTGCTTTGCCCTTCTGATTGGAAGTAAAGCTGTAGTCCTGTGTGTAAGAATTTGGCCTCTTGTTGAGCAGGCACTAGGAGGAGTAGTGGTTAATAACAATACTGATAATAATCGTAATAATTCTCAGCTCATAATGTGCTTATACACTTGAAGGTTGCCCACAAGCACTCATATTTTTTCTACACATTTATGTAAACTAATTTTTGGTATTATAAGTCTAATTAGCACAACTGCTCTAGAGTGTTTATAAGGTTGTGGGTTTGAATTCCACCAAGTGTATGGCTACACACCTACGTTTGAGCACATCACCGCTCCATCAGTGACAGTCCACAGGTCACACATCTACACCCATTAGTTCCAACTAGTGTTGTTTTTCTTTGCACTTATTCACTAAGCACAACTTTCCAACTTTTTCACACACACCTAGTCTTCACCTCAGCTTTTACATCCAGAAGTGGCCCAGAGAAGCATAGATATAGACATATTAATTTTGGTTGTTTTTTAAAGTTTTTTTTACCCATACACCGATGTGTGTTAGCACTGTATACTCAGTACTTTCCCCGAGTTCTGTGAAAAAATATCACAGGCATGTTACTCTGGTGGGATTCGAACCAACGACCCTTGCAATTCTAGAGCAGTGTCTTACCAACTAGACTTAACATCTAAGATATAGACATGTTCTGACACCCATGGTTACACAGCTATGTTCTGATACCCCTGTTCCGACACACCTATGTGTATTTTCCTTACCCTAATCCAAACCCTATAGTGCGTAAATCAAAAGGTTTTTTTCTGAACTTAGGGTTGAGAAAACACAGTCACATATAGTCACAGAGTATACAGTGCTTCATCATGCATTAGTGTAGAACAAACTTGTTTCTATATTAATGCTCATAGTTAGAAAAAAATATGCAAGAATTGTGAGACAATTAACCTACTTATTATTTGGTTGGTTTACTGCCCAGTTCTTCAATGTCCCAACATCTGATCCGTCAACCCATTGATACTTTCCTTTGTAGGTCTTCTGTCAAAGCAATAAATACAAACAAACCAACATATTATACACCAAACCAACATTCCAACATAGCAATATGCAACAAATGGAAATTTGGTTGGTAATCCTAGTTTTATCAAAGAAGAAATTTCATGCTAAGCAAGTTTTTGTGCTTAGCAGCTCTATGAAATTGGGCCCTGGCACTTAATCAATGGACCGATCCGGCCTGTCAATCAAACTGTGCGCGTTCACCCATTTGACCAATCACAGCAATCATTGTGGTCGGACAAACTCCGTCATGTGTGCGCGTATATTTGGCACGCGCGGCAGAATCGTGCAGAATGTCATTGGGAGTGCTTGTACTCATGTCTTGCTCACGTGCGCAGTGGGCGGAGCTTAGTGGAAAGCCGGAACGGTCCATAGTAGCTTTGGGATGGGATTACATTTTGCTCTTCACAACCAGGCTCCTAGTGGATGATATGGATGCCTATCCAATTCAATTCAATTGAATGCACATTTATTTTTTCATGTTGACTATCACAATTAGACATACAGTTGAAAGAATTTACAATCAGTATAATCATGAAGAGATGGATGCCACATAAATGGATGCCTCACGGACTGTGAAGGGGTTACTCTATTTCAGCCCAAGGTGGCAATTGATTTTGGTAGCAATTGATTTTGGTTGATAGCCCAAATCAGTTAAAGACACTGGACACTTTTGGTAATTGTCAAAGACCAGTCTTCTCTCTTGGTGTATCTGTGAAAATTTGAACTCAATTGGTTGTTGAAGTTGCAGGATAATAATGAATGAAAAAACACCCTTGTCACACGAAGTTTTGATTTCGGGACCATTAAGGTCTCAAAATCAAATTCAAATATTTTAGTGGAAAATAACTTCTTTTTCGAAAACTACGTTACTTCAGAGGGAGCCATTTCTCACAATGTTTTATACTATCCCAATGTTTTATACTAAAATGTTTTTAACAGACCTCCATTGCTTGTTACCAAATAATTTTTTATGCCAACAATTATTTTGAGTTACCAATAGTGTCAGGTGCCTTTAAGTGTAGCCCTCACCTTAAAGCGGCCATCTGGCCTTGTGATATGTCTCATAACAAAATCATAACAAAATAAAAATATATAAAAATGAACACATCAAACCTTATCCGTTAATCCGATCCAGAACGTTTTCCACTTCTTAGAAATGGCTTGGGATGTGACAACACTCTGCTCATCTGTCGAACCAATCACCATCAAGTCAGAATCTCGGTCCCGACAGTACTGTCTAGCGTCCTCCCACGTTTTGGTTGAGTCGTAGAATTTGTAGCAAGAGTCAAGACCAACGACCCATCCGTTGTCTTCATCACAATCCAAGGGTATATCTGGAGTTCCAAAAAGAAGTTTGAAAACAAACTATGCAAAGGTCATGGGTTTCGAATCCCACCCAAGTGATTTGCCTGGTACACAGTGCTTAATACACATATAGGAAAACAAAACTATATTCTTTATCCCGATGTGAAAATAACACACAAAAATTAACATCTACTAAATGAACTATATTGCTAGTGTATGCTAGAGCTAGAATATAACAATTTTTTTTTTTGTGAGTTTTTACAGATAATGGTAAATTGTCCATGCTCCAGAGCATGAAAGAGGGAGGGGGGGGGGGGTGGTTGGGAGGGGGATCCATCTAGTCACTTAAAATGAAATATCATCTACGAAATACATAGATAAATATCATCTAAGAAATACATAGGAAAAACTTCTCTAAGGAGTTTTGATCATGACGAAAGCCTCCATTGAGATAGTCTGAACGGTGCGTTCCACTTGCGCAAACATACTGCCGTTGGTGCAAAGGATTTTTTATCGTTTGAATGGTTGGTTGCCCTGTAACGAAGATGCCGACACCGCATTCATCATTTCTTCTGTAACGTTGGTTTTTACTGTATTTGAATTAGTCCAGCTATTTTGAACATCATGATGTCAGCTGATTAATGGTGCACAGCCCATTCCACTCAAAATTATTGGCAAATGTGCGCAACTTTGTTTGTGAAGTGGAACGCACCCCTGATGCCATACACCAAGGCACGTGAATTACGCCAGATACCAGCCATAAGCACCTGACGGTATCCTAGCTGCCAAATGTACCTTAGACCCTCATTCACCAAATGTACATGACTACATACAAACATTATGCACAGGCAGCAGCAGACGATCAAAACTACAATTAACTGCTGGTTTATGAGCTGACAGTCACTTCGGAGCAGCCAATCATAACGCAGAAATAAAAGGTTTACGTCACTGCAATCATAGGGCCTGTATGACCAGTGCATGTCTTTAAGACAGCAGTCTACACTGAAAACTCCTGAGAAATTGCCTTCTTTTTTATCAAAGAGGGCGCTGTCTAGCTAGTGACATAATAAGTAGGCCTGTAACTGTATACCTTGTGTTTTATGCAATGAAGTAGAAATTGGTAGGAAGTGTAACTAACAGGGTCCAATTTCATAAAGCTGTGAAGCGAAAAATACTCCTTAAAAAAAGTTCTTTGCTTATGCAGAAAATGGAGGGGCACCAGGGTAACAATGTCACCTTTAGGGATGGCTGGTAAACTTTATCTGCTAAGCAAGATAGTTCAAGTGCTAAGCAAACTTACATTTAACTGGGTCCAGGGCCTGATTTAATGCAGAACTTTGTGCCTAAATAGTTGCTGATAAGCAAAAAATAACCAGGATACCATTCGCAGCTGGTATGAAATATTTTGGCATGTGATAACCTTAATTTAAAAAACTGTTCAGCCAAAGAAATAAGGCACAGTCACAGCAATGTCAACTCTATGAAACGTTAGCTGGTAAACTTTATATCTGCTAAGCAAGATTGTTCTGTGCTTAGTATGTTTGGATAAGTTTGTTGAAACTAGGCCGAAACTGGAGCCGTTCAAGCAGAATCAATTTTGCTTACAATTTTCTGTTAAGCAAAATCAGCAGGATACCAGTCACTGCTGGTGTATCAAATATTTTGGCTGGTATCCTTATAATCAGCTAAGCACTTAGCTGTGGATCTAGGGAGAGGTGAGTGTTTAAGGGACTGGAACCCTAATTATTAATTCTATTAATGAGTAAAAACTTGTGCTTACCATTTGGTCTTTGGCAAATAAAGTTCTGTGTGAAGGAGCATGGTACATCATTCCATTTTCCATTGTACATTATCTCCACACAGTCTTCATTACCAGAATTGTTGGGTTCACCTGGTAACCAATTTGGACTGTAATATGAAAACAAATTATAGTAAAAACTATTTGTCAAAAACCAGTCCTCTCACTTGGTGTTTATCTCAACATGAGCATAAAATAACAAACCTATGAGCATTTGAACACAACTGCTCGTCGAAGTTGCAAGAGAATGAGAAAAAATACCCTTGTCGCAACATTGTGTGCTTTCAGAACTGTTCCTCAGTGCTATTTACAGCTCTCCATTGCTTGTTACCAGGAAAGTTTTTTAAGAGGGATAATTTACTCAATTTGCTCAAGATATTTAAAAGTCAACTCACCTATTTTGAGGTTTAAGTTCTTCTCCATTGACCCATGTGAATTTACTTTCTGTGCTGAGGTCATGCAGACCAATGTAAAAATCCACTCCAGTGTTTTTGATCTGCTTCTTTATGAAGCCCTGTACCAAGAAAGCAATATCCAACAAAAATTTAAAGACACAAACAAAACTATATTTCAAACAGATTGGGGTATTTTTCTGAACAAACATCAACTTTGAATCTAACTTTTCAGTGGTTTAAATGGAATAATACATTTTTATTCTTTTAGGTTCAAGTAATATACTACAAGGGAAATTGACTGAGAATTTTTTAAACAGAGACAAATTGAATAGAAATATAGATTTGAACCTGTGCTACTTTAAGATTATCAGCCTCTTGTTCTAAATAAATCAAAAACCATTCAACCAAACTGTTAAAACTCATCATAAATGGTTATATTTCAGTTAAAATAGTTTGCTTTGTTTGGCATTTTGTGCACTTTCATATCAGGCTTATTTTGGTTGAGGCAATCAAAATTGGTAGGGAGTGCTTTCTGGTTGAAACTTAAAAAGGCACTGGGACACTATTGGTAATTACTCAAAATAATTATTAGCATAAAAACTTACTTGGTAACCAGTAATGGGGAGCTGTTAAGAGTGTAAAAAATTGTGAGAAACGGCTCCTTCTGTAGTAACATAGTTTTCGAGGAAGAGGTAAATTTCCACGAATTTGATTTCAAGACATCAGAATTAGATTTTGAGGTCTCGAAAACAAGCAACTAAAAGAACACAACTTTGCTTGACAAGGTTTTCTTTTCTTTTCATTATTATCTTGCAACTTTGACAACCAATTGAGGGCAAACTTTCACAGGTTTGTTATTTTATGCATATGTTGGAATACACTACGTGAGAAGACTGGTCTTTGACATTTTACCAATAGTTTCCAGAGTCTTTAAGCTGTTTGAATGGCTATTTGTTCTGTACATCTCAGCAAAGAGAGAGTGAATGGGCGCGACTTTGTCCATAAACAATAAGTTGTCTGACTGAATGTGCTCTTTCTAAAGAAAAACAATAAGAAGGCTCCTCACATAGAGAGAATCATCCGTCAAGACAACTAAGTCAGTGTCTTGATCGTAAGACTGACAATCCTTCTGAGCTTCAAAGAAACTCTTGGAGTCCATCTTGAGGATGATGCAAGAGTCTCCATGCATCAGCCATCCATGAGGACATCTCTGAGCCAACACTACAAAAAGAACGAATGACAAACGCTTTAATAATAATAATAACAATATCAAAGTCTTTTATAGTCCACGTATCTACCAAACAAGGTACTCAAGACGCTGAGTATATACAAACTTTTCAGAAAGATAGGTTGTTGAAGTGATGAATTCTGAGACCCAATTAGTTAGCACCTTATAAGGGTTTACAAGGGGCTACGGTGCATTGGGCAGCCACAGCCAGGAACGCCGGCAAACCCCTTCTCTTTTCGATAAGTGCACTGGGTTCTTTTCAAGCGTAACGCTTTGGTGCTCTTAACCGCTCGGCCATGCAATTCCACATGAAGACAGAGTGACACAATTTTGAAGCAAATAGAATTAGCTGATGCAACTTGTTTACCTTCCAATACATGAATCATATAAAAAATAAGCACAGTCTTTTCCAAAGGGTAACTAATGACAACACGACAAACACAAACAGGTGTACTGTGTCCCGAAGGCAATCCAGATGATAGAGATGAAAGCACACAAACAAAAGACAAAGAGGAAGGTAGTAAAAAAAGAAATATGAGACCCCCGCCCCCATTAGCAAAATGAAAACAATATTCTTGGGTTCTTGTGACCAGTTAAACCTACATAAACCTTGAACACTTTTAATTTGCAAGCAAACTTTTGTAGGAATTGGGGAAAGCTTGTTCGTTCCAATTTAAAATGGGGAAAGCTTTGTTTCATTTTGTTACACTTTATAAAGTTTTCTTTTCTTAGAGATGCTTTTATATGTTATTAAAGGAACTTTACAGAATTGGTAAGAAACAAAAATCGTGAAGATCACAGATTTAAATAAAACTTACACAGTCTAATGATGATGGTGATACTAGAAAACATCCCTTGAAATATTTCTGTCTGAATTTTCAGATTTTGATGAGAAACAAATAATCTAATTTTGCGTTTGGAGTTTATCGCTCAGTGAGCGTTTAATTCATTTTTGTTTTGGCATCGATGCAATGCAAAAATTTTATTCAGTTTTTCACTATTCTTGAATGACCCAGATGGCCGATCAATCTCAAACTTCTACAGGTTTGTCAGTTTATGTTTATGGTTGATTACATAAAGTTCTTACACTGCCAGCAACTGTTTTGTTAGCAAAACCAATTCTGTAGTATTTTAAGTATTTTTGATATTTATAGTTATCAACCATGGAGTTTGATAATTTATGGAACAAACTTTGCAAGACCATCCCATGCCACACTGATAGTGGATGATAATGATGACATTGAGAAAAAAACTTATACAAAACAAGAACGAGAACAAAGAAATAACAACAACAAGGTCGAAGATGACAACGACAACAATAACAAACGGCAGCAACAGCAACAGCAATTCAGCAAAAAGAACAAAAATCAAGTAAAACGAACCCTAAACAAACAAAAACAACAACAACAGGCAACAGCAACAGCAACAACAATGAAAAGTGAGTCTTCAATAACACTGTGTTTTCTTATTTATCCCAATTTGTTACTGAAGTGCAATCTGCAAGACAGGTAAAAAACAATTGTATTTCTGTGGTCAGTCAATCGCTTGTATAACCTTTGATTCAATACACCTGCTACATAAATCAATTCACTGAACTTTCCGAACTTTGTGCCCATTGCAATGTACTTTGTTACCCCATTAACTAGCTGTTAGCATGTATTATACAAGTTTACTCAGCGGAATTCTTTCTGTGATATAATTGCATAAAAAAAGTATTTTGCATAGTAATTTCAAATAATTACTCCTGAAAATGGGCTTTACATAAAGTTACAGTGTATGTAGTTTGTTCATTATAAGAAAGTTGTTTGGGTTATCCATGGTTGTATATGTACATGTAATTAAACAAAAATGTGACTTCATCACAGATAGTCCATAGAGCAAGGAAGTTTTGTCTCCCTCCTATCTTAGAGCAGTTGAACGGCCGTTCTACATTTATTCGAAGAAACACACTCTTTTAAAAGTTCGTTTTTGTTGTAGAAGAAAAATTATAAATCTTTCACGATAAATAATGGGATAATATTTTTAAATACTTGTAAATATCAGCCAAAGTAGTTTGAAACAGGTAATAGCGCCGTGCTTTTGGCATACATTTTCTGATTGTTTAGTTTTTTTTCTCACAGCTAGCCAAGCCCCACAAGCAAGTTTAACATAACAAGATGAGTTTCAAAAACATTTTCAGAAACAAATAACTTACCAGACTGCAGCAGCACCAACAGCAACAACGGCAAGAAAAACCTCATGTTTATCCCATTTGTAGCATCAAAAGACAAAACAAAACCCCACCAATCACTCGGATATTTGGGTGGGAACGTGAGTGGCACAGAAAGTGGTATCGAGTAAAAAATAACGCCTTGCTTGTGTTATGCAGAGCGGTACCACCGACCACCAGTCGGTCTCCTACTCCCAAAGTTCGGCATCACAAAGTTCGCCGATTACTGGGTACTTCAGTGCCTCATTTCGCATGGGTTATCAGGAACTAATTGAGATCGAGTTGATAAAAGGTGGTTTTTGGTTGTTTGTTGTTGTCTAACAAAAAACATAGTGGATATTGTTGCTGAAAGATTGTTTTTTAGATTGGAAATCTCAGACAATTTGTCAACAGCCTGGACATGACCACCACCCCCCTGCCCCAACCCAATGTGCTTTCTCTAAAAATAAAATTAAACGCTTTAAAAATAAGTCAAGTCTGTCCCAAACCAATATGGCTTATCATGTCAGTGTCAATATCTGGTTTCATTAGCATTAAACAAATGGAAATCCATTCCCCCTGGGATGGATGGCAGTCCATCGCTCTCTGGTACCCATTTATACTCCTGGGAGGAGAGAAGCAATTATGTTAAAGTATCTTGCTTAAGGACACTAATGCCACAACTAGGATTCAAACCCACATTCTGCTGATCAGAAAAAACAGAGTTTGATGAGTACGGTATTCTTAACCGCTCAGCCACAAATGATGGTGAAGATGATGAAACAAATAGTGTCTCTGAATCAAGTGTTTCTCATCACTTCAGCATTTTACATCAATTTTGAAATCGTTCAATACCCTCTCACATGCAACCCCCTCCCCTTCGCCCACCCTTTTTCTCAGTCATCTAAACCATTCTGTAACTCAGAACACATTTATTGCAAATTAATATTCGAGACACAAAGCATCATTGCTATTTCATAAAAAAATTAATAATACAGGTATACACTTTATTTTCCTTTTTAAAACAAACAAATTGTAAGACACCCATTTGGTAAATCAATATCCATTCAGCCAAATAATTATTTAAGGAAAAGAAAGAAATAAACTAAAACATAACAAGACCTTTCTTTAAAAAAACAGCTCCGTCCCCTTCTTCATTTTTAAAAAAGTTGTGTTGTTTTTGGAGGGACAAAATTAATATCATGGCTCTGCTTACTGCGTAATACTGCACTTATGGCGTGTAGAATTCTGTGCTTTACATGAGCCATAAGCACAGAATTCAGCAGTAAGCAGAGATGAAATTAGACCCTGAGGATATTATTATACACATATTGACTGGCAATGAGGTAACTAGTGTATGTCTATTCCCCTGAGGGACTTTGAGTGACCAGAAGTGCGACCTACACCTATTTCCCGAGGCCGAAGGCCCCTCTTCTGGTCACTCACAGGCCCGAGGGGGAATAGACGTACACTGGTTACCGAATTATGCCAGTCAATATGTGTTTTATAACACAGCTCGGTCTTAAATGTGAAACAAGAACAGAAAGCTGGCAAAGAAAGGAAGTTTTGTAGTTGCTGTTTACGGTTCAAGTTAAGAGAGGGCGCTGTAATCGGGCACTATTTTCAAAGACTAGTGCCCGCTCGGGAACTAGTTTCCGCAAAACCTGCACGTGCGATCACTAGACTATATTAGTTCATCCCACGTGACCGTGTTTCAGCCAACCAAAATACAGATCAAGCAAGAGGTGTGTTATAACCGAAATTATAACATAGGCTTACTGTCAAAATGGCAAAAGAAAGGTCTAAAACCTAGATCCACTACACAAGACAAGATTTATCTCCAACATACTCCACATGCAGGCAAGACTATTAAGTTTGACATGACATGGTAAAACAAAGTTGGTGGGGGGACTTGCCCGCCCGCAGTGCCACCGCTGGTTAGATATTAATGGAGGGTACATCTTTAGAAACATTGATTATAAACACATTAAAGGACTACACATGTACCTTCCTGTGGGGTGTGAAACTTAAAAAAAAAAAACTTTTGGAAGCATCTTAACAATTTGTCGTTGTTATAATTTCTGTTTTCAATGCTTCCTCCTGTGAGAAGAAACTACAGGGCCCAACTTCATAGAGCCATTGGACACTTTCGGTACAGAAAAAAAAAAAAAAAAAAAACAGTTCACAGATTCACAAATAAATTACAGGGTTTACAGAAGGTAATGCATTACCTTCTGTAAAACCTGTAATTTATTTGTAAATCTGTAATGGTGAAAGACTTCTCTTGAAATATTATTCCATGAAATGCTTTAGTTTTTGAGAAAACATTAAAACAATATTAATTCTCGATATCGAGAATTACCGATTTATTTTAAACACATGGGTGGGTTTTCCCGTTATTTTCTCCCATCTCTGATGACCGATTGAGCCTAAATTTTCACAGGTTTGTTATTTTATATAAAAGTTGTGATACATGAAGTGTGGGCATTGGACAATACTGTTTACCGAAAGTGTCCAATGGGTTTATGAAAACAAAGTAGCTGAGCACAACAAAATTATGCAAGGCAGAATGAGGTGACCGGCCAAAATAGCATTCATACTATGTACCAATTGTGACTGGTATCCTGCTCATTGTTGCTTAGCAGGAAATTGCTTAGCAATACACCCTGCTTAAGCACCTCAATGAAATTGAGCCAAGGATAGGAATGCATGTATTCTTCCCATACCTAAATGCTGTACCATCCATTAAATAAATAGGAACATTTTCTTGAACCCATTGATCTTCAAATAGAACATTAATCTAAAGATTTAAAATAAAAAAATCAAAATAAAAACCTTACGTGTTGGAAATACATTGGTTTGTGATAAACTCATGTACTCATGAGTCTCAACTTATCTGATCTTTACAAAAGTTTATTTTGAGCGTTTAATTTACAAATGTTTCTTTACAAATCAAAAAGACAACCCAGCTCCTATAATTTTGTTTTGTTTCATTACATCAATATCATTAAAGATAACTCTTGTTTCAATATACCAGCGTCCACTGGAAAATTTTATATTATTCTCTCTACATTTATTCAAAAATATTTACTTTTTGGTATTAATGTATATTTCCATGCCAACCTTCCAATCAACTAAACAATTACTCTCCCGAAGAATCCTGAACATTTAATGAAACGTAAGTTGAAGGACAGCAGAATTAGCCTTCTCCATAAAATATGCCAATTACGTTTAGTTGGGCACCAGGCAGACGCCCAAGTATGTACGAGTCACCACAATCAGCACCATGTATTTCATGGGCAAGGCTAGTGGCGAAAAGAACTTGAAAGAAACAATTTCTTGACTTTCGTTTTTGCTGAACCCAAAACATTTAAGCCTAGACCAGCTACATCAAAGACATGCACACTTGGACTGTCTTCTTGCCGGCTTAACAAGGTTATTGCAGAAGCAATTTAACAGCAAAAATACCACGCAATGCAAACAGTTTTTGCTGATTCCTTGCTAATTTTAGCCAAGTACAGAAAATTCCAATGCAAAATGTTTAAATTGCAGTTCATGTTTTATGAAATCAGGCTCTGAGCCCAATTTTGAGTACAAAACGTTTGAGCTTACTGGAATAATGTCACCACCAAAAATATTTTTCCACATGTACTATTTGTGACTGTTTTCCAGATAACGTTTGCTATGCCAAAACTTGTCAAGCAATATTTTTGATTAAGTAGCTAAATGAAACTGGGCCCAAGTGTGCACTGAAGCAGAAGTTGCTTAAAAGTGTAAACTACTCAAAATCTCTTCATCAAAAACTATACGCTTTAAAGATACTATGTCAGGTTTTTGGCCCCAAACATTAAAAAATAGAATTTTTTGAGTGAATGGTATTTCTAAGAGTATCACCCACTCTAGCGAAAAAAAGTTAAATTTTTACTTTTAATGGTCAGGAACCATGACAAAAGTTTAAAACGTTTCTTATAAAACACATAAGAATTGGTCACGTGATATATTGTCGGGATCCCGATAAAAACTAATTTTGAGCACTTTATTTCACTTCTACTAATAATTGGCGGCCTTTTTCGAGCAATGGCTCAAATGAAAGCTTGTAACTTTCTCGACCCCATCAAAATACCTATTGAATTTAAATCAAAATGTTTGGGTCAAATCGGCAAAAAAACTGACATAGCATCTTTAAACTGAATGTCAAGGAATATCTTTTGATTGTAAAAAATGCACACAATTTCGCATTGTAATTACCAAATAGATTTTTGTATGGTGCAGGTTTTCCAACATTACACAAAGAATGCTGCGTTTTGGAATATTCAAGACATTATCTTGTGGTGGACATCTTTCGATTAATATGATTAAAAAACATTTACAAATATTCAATGGGGCCCTCATGCTAATATTTTACATTATTGTTTACTTAGATTTAATTGCCATATTATTAACATTTTAGCATATCATTTTAATAGCAAATCTGAATTTTAAATACTGTTTAAAAATAAAAGGCACATGTTCCACGCCTATATCAATTTTCTTCATCAGGGCACTGTCCTCTTATGTCTTGTTCCCTCTACTACTCACCACACTATCAAAGTTTTTTATATTTTTTATTATCTAAAAATGCGGGCTTTTAAACAATTAAGGTGGGTCTTTGGGTTGGGGTTTTTTGTTTGATTTTAAATAACCCTTGAATAAAGTCTCATATTTTATAGGTAAATGTTAAACAAACTATCCCCATCTGGATATAACTGTTACCCTGGTTGGGTTATATACCCTGATTGGAATTAGGGCCCAATATCATGGCTCTGCTTACCGCCTACTTCTGCGAATTCGATCAACATTCTCTGCTTGCCCGGCAAATGCCGAATTTCGGCGCTAGCTTTGTAAGCGTAGAATGCCTAGTAACGTAGAGTACACACATGCAGAAGCCAATATTCGTCGCTAACCCGTGAAATACACTTGCTGTAAACACAGAATTCCCTGCTTCTGTAAATTCTGATTATGTGCTTACAGTAAGCAGAGCCATGAAATTGGGCCCAGATCTCAATTAGGAAAGCCTTGGGAGCTGTAAGTTCATTCTGTACGAAAATCTTACTTTTTGACCTTCAACCAGCATGACCAGAAATAAGAAGACGGAAGTCTGTTCTTATTGCCCATTTTCTGCCCGTCCCAGAACACCAGTATCAGAGCGGGATCTTTAACAGATTTCAAAGAGCATTTAGCCATTCATTGTCTTAGGGCTAATGTGCCAGATGTTGCAGGTTCACATCCTGCTCAGGATTATCTTTGGAGTTTGTCCAACAAAAGTTCCAAAGCATTTTCATTCAGGATGTAAGTACATCCTGCATGAAATCTTACTCGTTGACCTTCAACAGAAAATGAGAAGATGGAGATCATTTCATATTCACCATTTCCACCAATTCAAGAATGTAGGTATCAGAAAATGGGACCTTCAACAGATTTGGCAGTCGTTTTAGGGGATTATGGGCCTGACGTGGCAGGTTCACATCCTGCCGAAGTTAACCTTTTGAGTATTTCCCGCTGACGTTCCAAAGCATGGGATTGGCGGATCTGTGCTCCATCAGGGAAGATACATACTAACACCATCTGCTCATCATCTTCAGTATTGTAGTATTTTAAAAGCGATTCGATGCCTGTTTTTAACTGTGTTCACATACTGTCCAATTGACAGATGTCATTTGAGTTTCTCGCTGGAGTCTCTTTTCACATATATGTAAGCTACCATGCACAATGGCAGTGGGTTGTAAACAGCATGCTCAAATCATTGTTTTTTTCATGTATTGCGCCACCAAGAGCCCAATAGTGTCCAGTGTCAAACTGCAGATAATCAGCCGAGGTTAACTCCACGATACATCATATCCCTTCCAACCCGTTGGGGGCGCTAGATAGACACGATGGTTGTCAAACATAAAGCTGACTACACCCATGTAACCAGCTCGTGGAACACCAGACTGTAACATGGTGAGGACAAAAGAGATAAAGAAAAAAATGTCAAATTTTTCATCCCATTGCGAAACAACAAACCTTTAAACTACATTTACAACATGGCATCCATCTTGGCAGTTGCTTGACAGCTTGAATCATTTTCAAAAAGTTTTGAATAGGATTCTGTACATGATGACCTAAAGTTTTGCACGACTAAACCAACTTGAATGGTGCCAGTATGGCAGGAGATTCTGTTGTCCACCCCCCCCCCCCCGAAAGATTCTGTCCACCAATATGACCAACTGTGTAAAAACTGCTTCTGACACATATAGCTCATGTTAATTTCCATGTGAGGGACAGAATCTCCGGGAGACAGATTTTCCAGGACATCTGCAAAACTTTTAAACTAAAAAAGTGTCTTCAACAAAAAACTCCCTGGACACAAGGTGCCAGCAGACTTAATATAGGTGTATCTTGTTCTTTACTTTGATTGCTATTATCCCCATAAGCATATCCAAATTTGCCTAGTCCATGAACTACCGGTAACCATCATGGCACGCCAATTTTTAAGCAATGCAAAACTTTTAAAACCTGTAAACCACAACATGGCATCCATCTTGGCAGCTTGGTTGGCAGCTTGAATAAAAAATTAAAAAATTGATTAGGATTTTGTACATGATCACCTACGAGGTTCATGGAGACGATAGTGGAATGAATCTCATAGTTCTAGGAGTATGTGCACTATATAAAACTCAATTATTAATAGTTATCATATTTGTAAAATATTAAAAGGTGCTAGTCTGTTTTAAGTCAGACAGATTTGAATAAGAGGCAACAGAGGATTCATACACTATGATTAAAGGAACACGTTGCCTTGGATCGGTCGAGTTGGTCTTTGAAAAGCGTTTGTTATAAAATGCATATGTGTAGAAAGATGCTGTAAAAGTAGAATACAATGATCCACACAAACATGCCTCGAAATTGCACGGTTTTCCTTTTACCTCGTCGACTAACACAGTCGGCCATTTATGGGAGTCAAATTTGTTACTCCCATAAATGGCTGACCGTGTTAGTTCGCACAGTAAAAGGAAAACCATGCAATTTCGAGGCAAACTTGTGTGGATCATTGTATTCTACTTTTAACACATCTTTCCAACCATATACATTTAATAACAAACGGTTACAAACGCTTTTTATAGACCAACTCGGCCGATCCAAGGCAACGTGTTCCTTTAATAATAATAACCTTACCTTTAGATCTGTCATGATGCCTAATTGTTTGGTCAATAGTTTGAAGCTATTTTTACTGTTATATGTGATTCTAACGGTAGAATGTCCAAGAGCGTCCTGCTTCTGGAGTTGCGATATCGACACCTCTGGAGCTCCGTAAACTTCCTTCTTGAAGACTGGGTCATAATTATCCTGCAAGGAAACAAGAAGAAACACCTGGTACTTAGTTTTTGTGTTAATAACAATAATAACCAATCCTTATATAGCACATTTTACAATAACCGTATCAATGCGCTTTACATTAGTGCCCTGGTCATTGGGCCAATAACATTCCTCTAATTTTTCTCAGTTCCCAATGGGGAGTATACAGCCCCGAGCTGCAGTGGCGCTCTGAAGGCTTTTCATTCACAATATCAACCTCTCTACCCTCGCAGGTACCCATTTATACCCCTGGGTAAAGAGAAGCAATTATAGTGTCACGACCGGGATTCGAACCCACACTTTGGTGACTTAGCACCAGAACTTGAATTTGATGCTCTTAACCACTCGGCCATGACACTCTACGAGTTTTCCTCTCTACCAGGCACTTCTGTCCTTCCATGCCATTACAGCCTCACTCGAAGAATGACGTTTTGTTACAAAGACAGAGATGAGGGAAGATAAAAATGGGAAGTGTAAAAAGAGACCGAGATATAAAAAGTCGTTGTACTAATGACAACATTTAAATCTAACTCACCAATGCCTTATTCAAGGGTTAAGGTTCAAACAATGTTTATGTTAGATGCATGACTAGAATCAATAAGAACTGCACAAGTGACAAAGTATTGAATGAACATTTTTCACACAAACCTTTTTGAGCAAGGAGAGATCCAGTTGTGTAAAAGCTACTGATTTTTGGTTGAGTTTGATGTACTTCAAATGCTGCTCGAAAAACTGCCCCCTGCAAACAGAGAAAAACAAAAGCTTACAAATGTTACTGATCAGGGATGAGCATTCACTAAGCGCTTTTTAACATGGTATTAAAGTGCATTACCATATCACTTTCCAAATTCATCAAGTCTTCAAGCGTTCCTAAAACCATCTGAACTCCTTTGCAGTATGCAGCACTGGCAGCCAATTGGCTGTACAGGTTGCTTAACATCACAACAATCTCTACACTTGCAGGTACCCATTTTTTCCTGGGTGATAAGAAGCTATTATACAGGGTGTCTCAAAAAAAAGGTAATCCTACTTTAAAGGGTTTTTATGGCCAGACTATTATGTTTACCAGCAGAAAGTATGGCATCATCTTAAAGCTGAAACCTTGTGCTTTCCAATGATACATTTGGTTACATTCCAGGGTCATGCATCAGCGAGCACCATTGTCTTGAAAATGTGGTGCAAAAATGCAGTTGGTTCACTTTTGATAACAGTACTTTACATAATAGTCTGGCCATAAAAACCCTTTAAAGTAGGATTACCTTTTTTTTGAGACACCCTGTAATATACATGTATGTGTCTAGCCCAAAAGACATACGTGAGCTAGAGCTGATACTCTAGACAACTCAGCCATGACACACTAAATTCAAACTCATGTCAAAGAGATAGAAAAAGGAAAAAATAAATAAAAAATCAATTCTCCAAGAAAGACACATGGGGGTTGCACACAATATAAAGGTTTGCAATTGAATATGTAGGTGTCTGCAGACGAGCAAAATTAATTGTTAGAAACGTCAATACCACACCGGCTCTGACTCCTCCATAAGAGATTTTACACATGGAGATATGCAACTTTCTAATTGCAAAAAAAATGGCCGATCACACGTATTTTTTGTACAGTGTTTTCAGTTTTCTATGGCACTGTAAAAAAAGAAAAAAAGGAAACCAGCTGATCAGTTGCATGCCTGCACATGGCGGTACCATTCCATGCTTTTGTTAGTAAATTTCATGCAAATGTATAGAATTTGTGAAGTTACAATGTATAATTCTTTGATAAGAAAAAGATGTGTTGCTTTATTTTACCTAAAGAACAAGACGAAAAAAGGAAGCGTTAACAAACACACTGCCTAATGCAAACTTGTCAAGGAATATGTTTACTGCTCCCCGCACCTGTCCGACTTACCTACTGACACCAACTTTTCCAAAGGTATCAGTTCTAGATATTTCTGGACGAATGCAGGCTCTCTCCTGACGTTGAGCTGGATCTCTCATCCAATCGTCCCAAAACCTTCAAAGACAAAATGACAGAACTGGGTCATTATCCAAAATACTTGTAATTTGAAAGCTCACTGATTTTATCAGGGGTGAGAGTTGTTGCTGACAAAAAAAAACCCACTTAAACTAGGATAAAAATTCTAGGGAGGTAAACTGAAATGACATGAGGTATTTCCATCTTTTGGTAACCCCGTGTGGGTGCATCCATGTTTATGTACAAACCAATACAATACAAAAGCTTGAAATTTTGTACGGCAATTGTACGTTTATTTGCATGATAGTGTGTTTGTTCTTTTCTATGTGTCATCGAACCAAAAAATGCAGCAAATGTGAACGCACATTCTGCTGATGAGCGTACAAACGGCGAGCATCATTATCGTGTTTAAATGGTGCGTATACTTTTTTTCAGTACATCATTCAAGTCGAACTTACGGTTTTTGTTTTCAGTTAATTAGTCTGTTTTTTAAAGTAATGGTCGACTAAATTTCTTGCTGTAAAATACGCACATGCTTACCTAAATTAATCTGGGCCCAATTTCATAGAGCTGTCTACAGGTAACCAAGTTGTTGTACCTGCTACTACATATAGTCAACACATGTGTAGCTCTATGGGTTATTTTCAATGTTTCTGGTTAACCATGGAGGTAGCTATAGATAATATAGCAAGTATGTTTACCGGTTTCCTCAGGCTTGTGAGCTATAAATGTACAGTGATGAAGTTCACTTATGAGGCATCCTGCTTTTCATTACCAGAAATATATACATGTAATAATTTGAAAGTAAAAATAAATCCAACAGCATGTTTTGTTTGATTCTGTTGAACTGAAGATTGCACCAGTAACCAGATCATGCTTTACATGGGATCAGGACAAGGGTGGTATGACCATTGATCATGCATACTCACATAATCAGAGCCCGACAGCTTGGGTGTTGGGTTACCATAATGTGTTTTGCTAGAGTCTGGAAGGGTCCTAGTAAAATCACTCACAGGAGATGTGGGGTTTAGATTACATATTTCTGGTATAATCAAACCAAGCGTGCCTGAAAGCAATTTTAATCAATGTAGCTAGAAACCTAGAGGAGAACCGTATACAAAGGTCCCTGCTACAAACCAGAAACACTGAAATATAGTTCCCATTATCAAAGGGTCTTACATGTACATTGTGTTTTGTGAACACTCTACAGCATTGTGTTTTGTGAATATTTTACAACATTGTGTTTGCTAACATTCTACAGCATTGTAATTGTGGACATTCTACATTGAACATTACTATGTGTGTGAATATTCCGCAGCATTGTGTATTGTGAATATTCTACATTAAACATTATTTGTGAGTATTCTACATTGTATTTGTGAATATTCTATACAGAAAATGTGTTTACGAGTAGTCCTCAGCATTATTTTTGTGAACACTCAACAGCATTATGTTTATATGAATATTCCACAACATGTGTTTGTGAATATTTTACAACATTGTGTTTGTGAACTTCTACAGCGTCGTGTTTGCACTACATTTGTAAATAGTTTCCATCTAATCAGTTCACCCACCCATCTGGCCACTTGTTTTCTAATTCTTGCCAAATTTCTTTTCTCATCATCCAACCTAATCCTGGGAAGAAGTCGCTTCGATAAAGTAACTCTGCAGACAAAGAAAAAAAGCAAGTGAAGAAAATTAAAAAAAGAAAAAAAGAAGAAGATTATTTGTAAGACCAGATAGTGTTTCAAGTCTCCACATGATTTGGAACTGTTTTGTTCTCAGGTCCACACTGCGTAGAAAAAGCTTAAAGGCAGCGAATACTATTGGTAATTACTCAAAATAATTATTAGCATAAAACCTTTCTTGATTACTAGTAATGGGGAGAGGTTGATGGTATAAAACATTGTGAGAGACGGCTCCCTCTGAAGTAACGTAGTTTTCGAGAAAGAAGTAATTTTCCACGAATTTGATTTCGAGACGTCAGATTTAGAATTTGAGGTCTCGAAATCAAGCATCTGAAAGCACACAACTTCGTGTGACAAGGGTGTTTTTTCTTTTATTATTATCTCGCAACTTAGTGACCGATTGAGCTCAAATTTTCACAGGTTTGTTATTTTTTGCATGTTGAAAATGAGACGACTAGTCTTTGACGATTACCAGTAGCGTCCACTGTCTTTTCAAGAATTAAAATATTGTCTCACTCTGATTCTGGCTGGTTTAAACCTAGTATATCATTTTCACTGGCTGTTTTTAAATTGCATTATTGGGAAACCTTCTGTAGTGTAATGGTGGGATTTGGTAATTGCTTTTTAGCGCTTTGAGGCCACAATGGCAATTTGGCACACTATAAATATTTTGATATTATTATTATAATTATTAAGAGAAGTTTTACACATTTTTTCTATTAATTATCCCCTTTTGCAAAAGTTCATGAATTATCTACTCAATCTAAAATAACAGAAAAAGTGTAAACAAAAATCCCATTCATATTGCTGTACATTTTTACCAAAGCAGTTATTAAATTTCTACAACACAATTCACCCCTTTCATATTCCAAGCATCAGTCCGCTAAAGTTCATTCTGAGATTCTTCACAGCATCTTCCCATAAATAATAACTAAAGAATGTATTCTCACTGACATTTCATCAATCGCTGAATGCATGACCTTTTTTCCGCATCCCATATTCTGCCCAGAGTCACATTATATAAGTACTCGTTTGTTAAAATGTGCCACGTATCAATGCAAAATCCCCCGGGCTATAAAATTTATATTACTTTTTTTTTTTCTTCTTTCTTCTCCCCTCGCTCGGGTTAGGCCTCGCGGAGAAAAATTTACCTGCATCTCTAGATATTCTGCTCTCTTTCCCGTTATCATTCCATGCCGAGACGCACCATAATGTGGGGTCCTCTTTCAGAAGGGGATACGTGGCAAGGAAGTACTCAAAGAAATCCACCGACACGTCCAAATCGTCTGTAACAAATGCAGATAAGAGGAATGCATTACCCACTTGACACGTATCCAGCTCAGCGCGTGGCATTTTTTACACTTTTAATACTCTGGTTTTATTGAAATGGTTTTTCTACTGTGGAGTTCAGGGACATATGGTGGTATTTTAACCAGATGTGAATGTAGCTTTTAATTCTTTACATACAAAACTACATCCTTTGGCATTAATAATAAAATCCTTGAGAAAATGAGTCTTGGGTAAGTGAGTCCTGAGTAAATGATAAAGCCGTTAGATACCACTAAAAGGGAAGACCTACGGTTTTTTGGGGTAATCACTTCTTAAAAATAATGGCTACAAATACTTACTTGGTAAAAAGTACAGAAGCTTTCGAAAGAATAAAGCATTTTAAAAATCATTTCACTTCCATGTGGTTATGGAAAAATATTAAAGTTTTTATCCTAAAAAAATTAGATTTTGGGAGACTTTTCTGTCAGATAGGTTTCTCAGATTGTGTATTCTAATTACAAATGATTCTTCCTGCGGGGACATAATCGCTCCATATCTTCGGCGATATCTGAAAACGCTACCACCTTTTTGGCTTGGTGTTGGCTGCCAGTGCCATAATAAAAGACAATTAACAATAGGGAGAATCAAAAAGAGATGGCCCTTGGAAGAGTACGTTAAAGACACTGGCCACACTATTGGTAATTGTCAAAAACCAGTCTTCTCACTTGGTTTATATCAACATGTACATAAAATAACAAACCTGTGAAAATTTGAGCTCAATCAGTCATCAAAGTTGGGAGATAATAATGAAAGAAAAAACACCATTGTCACTTGAAGTTGTGTGCTTTCATATGATTGATTTGGAGACCTCAAATTCTAAACTTAAGGTCTCGAAATCAAATTTGTGGAAAATTACTTCTTTCTCGAAAACTACTTCACTTCAGAGGGAGCTGTTTCTCACAATGTTTTATACCATCAACCTCTCCCCATTACTCGTAATCAAGAAAGGTTTCATGATGATAATTAGTTTGAGCAATTACCAATAGTGTCCACTGCCTTTAAAACATGTCTTTCAATTCTGTTTAGATTTCAGAAACATTTACTTCACTCTAAAAGCACCATAGCGCATTAAATACAGGCCTGATACTTGAAAGGCAAGGTCCGTGGTAAACTGTAGATGGGGCACTGAATTGCAAATCACGGATATTTGTGAACCTTCCGGACAAAATGCCAATGACCACATCACCATTCTGCTGTGCTGTTTTTTTATTAACATTTCAACAGCAGTTTGGAATTCGTTCAAACAAAAAACCCAAGGCATCCGTCGAGCTGGGCATTAGTCAGAAAAAGAACACTGACCCTCATATAGAGGGGTCCGTGACCAGACTCAAGACAGGCCTGTGAACCGGCCTAATTGAGGAAAAGTGGCTTTGTGTTGAGAACCCCACCGGGGAATAACGAGAGGATTCTGTTTGCATCTCGCTGCATCTTGAAGAAAGAAATTTGAGGAGTTGGGTTTTCTTAGACTGTTTGTCCAGGAAGCCAGTGTAGTGTTGTTTTAGGGAGGGAGGGAGGGAGGGAGGGAAAAAGGGAGATCTGTGCCAATGTTGTTGTGCAGAGAACCGTGAGAGAGCCAATGATGGCTGTTAATAATTCATCAGTCAAATCACAACTTTAATGATGAGCCTGGGGAGGGGGGAACTTGACTGTAGGGAATCAGACTAAGTGCAAGTAACTGTTTCAAGATCTCAAAGGCAAGATTGTCAATGCAAAAGTTACTGACTTAATTGGCGGAGCCTCAACTGTATATTTTTTTAAAGTGAGAAACTTCTCATTTCTCAGCAGTCTTACATGTCATAACTCAATGACAAAACCTTTCTGGCAAAAGCAGGGCATGGATTTTAGGCAAGGGTGGAAAGATTCATTTAAATTAAACTATTTCTGTGACCTCACTCTATTGTTGAAATGTACAACACTATTGGTAATTACTTAAAATAATTGTTAGAATAAAAACTTACTTGGTAACAAGCAATGGAGAGCTGTTGATAGAACATTTTAAGAAACGGCTCCCACTGAAGTAACATAGTTTTTGAGATAGAGGTAAATTCTCACTCAAATAATAAAAAACTTCAGGCCTGAAGCTATTTTTAGGCGTCTGAATACAAACAAACTTGCGCAACAAGGGTGTTTTTCCTTTCATCACTCTCTTGCAACTTCGATGACCAATTGAATCAAAATGTTCCCCCGATTTGTTCGTTTTAAGCATATGTTGGGATACACCAATTGAGAATACTGGTCTATGACAATTATCAATAGTGTCCATTGCCTTTAAAGGAACACGTTGCCTTGGACCGGTCGAGTTGGTCTTTGAAAAATGTTTTTAACCGTCTGCTATAAAATGCATATGGTTGGAAAGATGTTTTAAAAGTAGAACACAATGATCCACAAAAATATGCCTCAAAATTGCGCGGTTTTCCTTTTACCTCGACAACTAACTTGGCCGGCCATTTATGGGAGTCTAATTTTTGACCCCCATAAATGGCCGACCGTGTTTAGTTCGCAAAGCAAAAGGAAAACCACGCAATACCGAGGCATATTTGTGTGGATCATTGTATTCTACTTTAAAAAAATCTTTCCAACCATATGCCTTTTATAACAAACGGTTACAAAATGGTTTTTATAGACCAACTCGTCTGATCCAAGGCAATGTGTCCCTTTAACATCAAGGTGAAAGTACTGTACTAGAAACTGACAAGTCCTGTTTTCTGGTCACGTACCTTCTACAATGATGACAGCATCATATTTAAATTGATGAAACACCTGATTCAGGGCCCACTTGTAATGCCTGGCTATCTTGTAATATCCTTCAAATTTCTTCTGCGTTGATGGTAATGTTATACTGCTCAGGTCAGGTTGCTGTGTAAGGGAATAAACAAAATGGAAAATATCAAGACAAAGTTATGAGAAGGGGTTTGGACAACTTAGGGGTGGGGGCAATTTGGGAGAGTGGAGTACTTCTAGGAGTGGCGGCAGATGGGAGTAATAGTGAATGTCACGTGAAGTAAGTACACCAAGATGTGTTAATGTATAGGTTGAATTATCATAAAAATTTTGATTCTACTTTTGATTCCCTACCTTTAAAGGCAGTGGACACTATTGGCAATTACTCAAAATAATTATTAGTATAAAACATTTCTTAGGAACGAGTAATGGGGAGCTGTCGATAGTATACAAATATTGACTGCTTCGAGTGCCATGGTTAAAACTATGACTCCAAAGGTGATCCCCGGAGCATTCTATTTTCCCAAGGCGAAGCCGAGGGAAAATAGAACGCTACGGGGATCACCAAGGGAGTCATAGTTCTAACCATTGCACGAGTAAAAACAGTCAATATTTGTTTTATAACACCTCAAACATTTCTAACTATTGTACTATTATTATTAAGTTACAGACCTGAATGCTACAATCCACAAACGACGCGAGTACAGATTGCAAAAACTTTTACTGTGCTGCATGTAGTGTCGTGCAATCCGAAATGGTTACAGACTATTAATGTATCATCCTCGTACACGCAAAGGACGTCTGGGTACTGCACGCCATGTGCTAGTCTTCGGACTAGCGCACGGCAAACCGACGCACTATCACACGACCATCCTCTAGCAAAACTAAGACATGTCATGTGACGCGCTCTAAACTAATGAGCAGGCAGAATACTTGTAAGGGGTGTTATAATATAAAACATTGTGAGAAACGGCTCCCTCTGAAGTAATGTAATTTTTCACGAGTTTGATTTCGAGACCTCAGATTTAGAATTTGAGGTCTCGAAATCAAGCATCTGAAAGCACACAACTTCGCGTGAGGGTGTTTTTTCTTTCATTATTATCTTGCAATTTCGACAACTGATTGAGCTAAAAAAAATTCCCAGGTTTGTTATTTTATGCATATGCTGAGATACAGTAACTGTGAGGACTAGTCTTTGACAATTACCAATAGGGTCCAGTGTCTTTAAAATCAACCTCCTTTTACTAGGCTGTTACGGCATGCTAAGGAAATTTTCTCTTTTTATTTGACAATAAATGTCAATCAATTTGGTTCCAATATATTATGATTGAGATAAGATCCAAGTCACCATGGTAACCAAATAAGGAAAAAGTGCGTTTTCAGTGGATTGATCCTGGTTCATTAAACGCAGCGCCTCAAGGGCATCAGGCGACCATGACTACAGCACAGGTAAGTCTCAAAACAACAAATATCTTGATTATATGATATAATTCACTTATGACTCCTACAATAAATGTCATTAAATTTGGTTATAATATATTATGATTGAGATAAGATCCAAGTCACCATGGTAACCAAATATAGAAAAAGTGTGTTTTCAGTGAATTGATCCTGACGACCATGAATACAGCACAGGTAAAGTCTCACAACAACAAACATCTTGATAATATGATACAATTCACTTACGACTCCTACAAAAATTTGGTATTTTTCATCACTACAGGCGACAAAACAGCAGTTCATTAAATATTGTCGCACAGGGACACAATATGGAAATCCCCCATGGAAGTTTTTTGTTTTATTGATCTGTTTTTACTTGACATGTTGGTTGTGTTGTTTTGTTAGAACACAAGTTTTGCACAATTCACCCAGGCAGGTGGAAAAAAAACAGCAGTTCAAAAAACATTGTTGCACTTGTACATAATGTCAAATCTACATGTTGAAATTGAAGCACATGTATGTTCTTTCCTGTTTCGCGACAACTGCATTAAACAAACTGAAAGCCTGGCTGTCATGATTATTTTAGGGAAAGAAATAGGCTACGTTTGCTAGTTAAAAGATATACATTAATACTGACTCCAAAAATGTAAGCACTAAACTTGAAATGTGCATTTTCGATGAAGCAAAAAATCATCCAGACTGGACTGGTTTAGTAGTAGTCCCAGCCAATTTTTAGGGTTAAAAAGCAGGACAGTTCTTTTCAGAACGGAGAAGTCTCCCGAACATCCGATAAATCTACTCCGCGGCAGTAGAATAAAGCAAGACAGTTCTCTTAAAGAACAACTCTACCTGGCAAGTAGATACACACATGGTGTTACCGTAAACCAAATATATAATTGAACGGTTTCGTTGTCAAGCCCAGATTCCAAACTGCCACAGTTGTTACCCAGATATGATCTTATAAGAAACCAACATTGTGGAGTTTAAGGATAACGTTGCCTTAGATCGGTAGAGTTGGTCTTTGAAAAGCGTTAGTAAGCTGTTATAAAATGCATATGTTTAGAAAGATATTTTAAATGTAGAATATAATGATCAACACAAGTATCACTCGAAATTGCGTGGTTTTCCTTTTACCTTGTCGACCAACACGGTCGGCCATTTATGGGAGTCAAATTTTTGACTCCCATAAATGGCCGACCGTGTTTAGTTCGCAACGTACAAGGAAAATTTGGTTACAAACGCTTTTCAAAGACCAACTCGACCGATCTAAGGCAACTTGTTCCTTTAAAGCCAAGTCACACAGGCCCCCATAACGAAAAACGATAGCGATAAAAATGCACGCCCTCGATTGGTTGAAATGCTCCACCCAGAATATGCCCACGCTCAATCAACCAATCGAGGGCATGCATTTTTATTGTATCATTTTCATTCTTTGCCCTTAGACTGTTTTGCCGTAATGGAGGGGCCACTGAGCTAGCGTCATGTGGTGTCTCATTAAGACACAAGTTTTGCAAATTTCATATGCTGTGCAATAAAAACAACATTGAGCAAGTAGGATTTGAAACTTTGCATGGAGGAAATATGATATGGAAAGGTTTGCGGTAACACCATGTACTGACTATCTCAATGAGTTGGGGTGGTTCTGAAAAGAACTGTTAGTCTCAACTTGATGTTTCGATCAGTTTGCTCCGATTGTCTTCTGGAAAGGAAAAAAAAGAAGATGATCAGAACATACTGATCGAAACGTTGAGTTGAAACCAACGGTTCTTTTCAGAACAACCCCCAACTCATTAGAGATAGTCATTACATGGTGTTATCGCAAACCTTTCCATATAGCATTGAGCAAGTCATAAAACTCAATCCTACATGTACAGCATGTGAAATATTTTCCCCCATCCCCTGCAGAAATTGAAACACAGGAGCGTCCATGCCTATCGGTTGATCGATCTGCCTGCGGGGAAGTTAATATACGGTTCCATTAACGAGAGACAACTCAATGCTTTTCCTGTACCCTAAATCACATCAAGGGGCTGGCCAGCAGACAAGCGGTCGGCAATGAGGAATAATTACCAATCATATTTGCATCGCGTACTGTGCCGATAATCAATGTTTGTCGTGCGCTTGTTGGATTGGAGGGGCTCGAGGGGAAAGAATGAAAAAGTAATGGAAAAAATATGGATATTTAATTATAGAGATTGTTTGCTGGAATTTTGAATGACTGTTAAAGAAGTCAGACAAGCTCTTGATTGCATAAATTTTAAAGCAATTTCAACTTGTCTGTCTTCATTCAGCCTTGTGCACTTTTACTTTTTTTTTGTCTGCATTTGTTACTTCCTTTCCTTTTTATCTTTTTTATTTGATGTACAAAATGTCTGCATTTCAGCCTTTGGCTGCCATGGAATATTTTTTATGAATAAACCATCAATGGACGCGTGAATGAAACAGCATAATTTTGTTTCTGTTAAAGATACTGGACACTATTGGTAATTGTCAAAGACCAGTCTTCTCACTTGGTGTATCTCAACATATGCATAAAATTACAAGCCTGGGAAAATTTGAGCTCAATTGATCTGAGGTCTCAAAATCCAATTCGTGGAAAATTACTTCTTCTTTTTTGAAAACTACATTACTTCAGAGGGAGCCGCTTCTCACAATGTTTTATACTATCAACAGCTCCCCAAGTAAGGTTTTATGCTAGCAATTATTTGAGTAGTTAACAATAGTGTCCAGTACCTTTAATTATGAATGGCAGAGGATGTACACATACGAGGTATACTGTCCGTGACAATGAGTCTCATTAGTGGTGTGTCAAACTTCAGGAATGTTTGTTATTTATTTTTTTTCAACAAAAAGTCAAAACCTGACTGCATTTGAAAAGACAATTTTGGAGTAGGTTATTGTCACAATTTTGTGTATGAGATCAATGCACAATGCATATAAATAGATAAAATTGAACCCCTACCCCTCAAGAAAAATAGATGAATGAAAAAAAAAAAAACAGCGATAACTTCCATGTTCACCACGCTCGCGCTGAAGAAATTTCTGATGTCAGAAAATAGTTATAAAATACAACTATTTAACCATTTCAATAATTTTATGTATACAATGAATGTCAAACTACTTCTGGTATTGTGATACTTTGACAAAAATGTTTTGTATTAGCTGCTTTTAGTAATTTCCAACTGAGGCAGTGGACACTATTGGTAATTACTCAAAATAATTGTTAGCATAAAACCTTTCTTGGTAACAAGTAATGGGGGAGAGGTTGATATTATAAAACATTGTGAGAAACGGCTCCCTCTGAAATAATAATGTAGTTTTCGAGAAAGAAGCAGTTTGCCATGAATATGATTTTGAGTCCTCAGATTTAGAATTTGAGGTCTCAAAATCAAGCATCTGAAAGCACACAACTTCGTATGACAAGGGTGTTTTTTCCTCTTCATTATTATCTTGCAACTTCGACGACCGATTGAGCTCAAATTTCTACAGGTTTGTTATTTTATGCACATGCTGAGATATAACAACTGTGAAGGCTAGTCTTTGACAATTACCAATAGTGTCCAGTGTCTTTAACTCTTAAAAGAATTGAGGATATTTCTCTCCAGCTCACAGTATTTCTTTGTACCTTTATATTCAACATAAACCCTAACCCTAGAGTATGTTTGACAAATTTCAAGACACAATGTGTTTGGTCTTTAATCATCTGAGAATTGTCTATTGTTTATGCGCATTGGAAATGCATATGTAGATTATCAGAGGTGAAATATTTTCTGTACTATGGTACTAAGTATGCCACAAAAACCTAAAATTTTCAATTGTATCTGGGTTTTTATATCTCTATTTAACATAAAGAATCTGTTTCACAGGCACGTAGTACAACATTATAGCCTCTTAGATATTCCAAAACACCTTCAAGCCTTTTAATTTTTCAACTGCAATGCGAAAATTCACAAACATGAAGCCTAAATGTCGTTAGCAAACAAAGGGCGTATTCAGCGAGCATGTACTGGCATATTAGTCAAACCCCATCGGGATTGGATGGTGCTTAAAATTCAAGTCAGGGACTCTGAAGCAGTCAACGATGTAAGGCAATCTACTAGCGGGGCACTAGCAAATGGATCTGGATGTAATAAGAAACCGAGATATCGGTAAATTGGGCCCCGGCAGATTGATCAGGCCGCCCGCGCTAGGCTCGTTTTACCCTCAGTGCCTACGCTTCAAACCAATCTCACAGAAGAGTTGTAAATATCTTTAAAACCAATCTCGTTGAGATTTGGAAACAGTCTCGCATTTTGAGAAAACAAGGGTACAAGGTTATCGGGAGATATAGTAAGGTTAAGACGAAAACAGATTAGTTTAGGGCGATAATGCTTGAACGAAGGTACATGTACAGTGCCGAATGTCGAACTAACATTGCTTTTTTCTCTGTCTGACAAAATGGAGACAGACTATCTTCAAAACCAATCTCGTTGAGGTTGGAAACAGTCTCATGTTTTGGAAAAATAAGGGTACAAGGTTATCGGGAGATATAGTGAGGTTAGGAAGAAAACAGAATAGTTTAGGGCGATAACGCTTGAACGAAGGCACAGTGTCGAATGTTTTGTTCCCTGTCAGCAAGATAGCATTAACAATGCTTTTTCTCTGTCTGACAAAATGGAGACAGACTATCTTCAAAACCAATCTTGTTGAGGTTGGAAACAGTCTCATATTTTGCAAAAACAAGGGTACAAGGTTATCGGGAGATATAGTGAGGTTAGGAAGAAAACAGATTAGTTTAGGGCGATAATGCTTGAGCGAAGGTACATTGTCGAATGTCTTGTTCCCTGTCAGCAAGATAGCATTAACGTTGCTTTTTCTCTGTCTGACAAAATGGAGACAGACTATCTCCAAAATCAATCTCGTTGAGAATTGGAAACAGTCTCGTATTTTGAGAAAACAAGGGTACAAGGTTATCGGGAGATGACATGAAGAAAATCATTGCAATTCGAAGTAATACAGTTATGGAAAAATATATATAAGTTTTTATGCCCCAAAATTTGAATCTGATAATCGTTACTGTCAGATATGTTTCTCAGATTGTGTATTCCAATTACGGATTATTCTTCCTGCATGGATATAACCTGTGAATTTTTTTTTCAATATCTCAAAAACACTAACATTTTTTAATATGAAGGTTAGTTTTTATGTCGAAATAAAACAATCGAGCACATCTCAGATACAATTTTTTGTTCACAAAAGGTGATATCTTTTTCCATAATCACATAACTCCAAAGTGAAATTTTTCTCAAAATGCTTCATACTAAAGAATGCTGCTGTACTTCTTACCAAGTAAATTTTTACTGCCACTAATTTCTAGAGCGATTACCTAACGTATAATGTACAGAGTGTCATGGCCGAGTGATTAAGAGCATCAAATTCAAGTTCTGGTGCAACTTCTGGAGTGTGGGTTCGGATCCCGGTCGTGACACTTGTGTCCTTGAGCAAGATACTTTACTATAATTGCTTCTCTAAAAGCCACAAGCGCCTTACAGGCAGCTCAGGGCTGTATACTCCCAAGGGAGATGAGAAACATTACAGGGATGTTATTGGCCCCATGACCAGGGCACTAGTGTAAAGCGCATTGATACGGATATTGTGACATGCGCTATGTAAGAATTTGTTGTTATCCTCCCTTTACATGTAATTAAAAAACTAGAAGATGGGAAACAATGTACTCCTCAATGATAACCTTCCCCTTTAAGAGCTCAGTGAAATTCGTGCCTGACCAATTCAGACAGCATTATAATCGGATTTCACAGGTAAAGTCGACGACGTAATGAGTGCACCTAATTAATTGGATCACACCCAGCCGAAACAAAAATCCTACCTTGATATGCGTGACCTTGTCATCGAAACGCTGAATGGCTTCGGCCGTCTCTTGATGTCCGCAGTCTTGGCTAACTATAATTGGAAACTGAGTGGGAGAGGGCCTTGTGCTGAAAAATAGAAGAAGGCGACGAAAGTGTTCAATTAGAAATTGGCCTTGTTGGTTTTTCTCATTGGAAATAACAAAGGAAACAGAAATCGATAAAAAGTAGGAAAATGTTTTGCTTTTCATTGGGTGAAGAAAAAGCACCTTGAAGCAATCTGTCATTTGCGAGTTAGATTTGATTAAAGTCTGGTGCAATGACTTTCTTGTAGTACTCACAACTTAATGTTGACACATTAATTAATTTCCATGACTATAGAGACAGTTGTTGTGTCATATGGTTTTGGCCAAGCTTTTGCAAACTCGCAAATGGCTCATTTGAAATGAAAATTACACCCCTGTTGGCCTGTTTTGGTTTGTTTCTCCAAACTGATATTTTCAACAAACAGCTCGTTTAGCTTGATCGAATCGCAGACCATAATGGATTCTAACCAATAGCTTGCTTATCTGAAATGTATCAAAATCACTTTCAATACATTCATTTCTATTTCCAACATGTGAATACCTAGGGATTAACACAGAGTACTGGGGGTTTAAAAAAACGCACTAAGAATACATCATTTAAAAAATAATGCTGTTGTATATTTAAGTAAGTTCAATCTATTTTTCTTAAGGGGGGGGGGGCATGAAGCCTTCTCTGACTGCGAGTGCGAACATTAGCTTCCTAGTGCCTCAGGCCCCATCACACTTTAAGATATTTACGCTGGCAACTCCAATGTCCATGGAGAGGATAGTGTCTGAAGGGAAATGTGCAATCGCAGGTGTTGTAGAATGCATCATGTTTTATAGATAATATGCACAAAGAAGAAGAATATCTAGCCGCTGGCAATCAGCCATGGTGAGAGAGCAGAGCTGTGTCGGTTCAACAACGACGCTCGGCTCAAGAAAACAGGGGGGGGGGTGTCTTGGTGAGGTGGCTCTGAGGTGTAAAACGTCTTGGGAACTTGCTTGACATTTGAGACTTATTGCAACCCGGCAGGTCTGTCTTATTATTCAGTGTGAGAGTTTTTTTTTCCCCATAATTCATTCATTTAGGTTTATTATTCAACCCAGAAAAATACACAAGTAGTGAAAAAAAAACCTCAAATGTACATTTTCGGAAAATGACAAGTTTGTAAAACTAAAAAGAAAAAATCTGTAAAGCGCTAAAACCTGACAAAGGGATATCAAACACAGTAGAACTTGATACTTGGTAGCACAAAAAGCAGCGTTAAAAAAGGTGCTGATCACTAATGAGACAAAATTTAGGTAAGCAAGGAACGGAACTGAATGGACCTCACAGCTCAAGCAAGGCTAACAACAGTTAAAAGGTATAAAACAAAATTACAAAAGCACACGTAAGTACAACGACCTGAGGGTTTAAACGCACCGAAAATAAATGGAGGGGCACTGAAAACAGAAAATCTTGTTTGAGAATTTTTTTTTCAAATGGTTATTTTTTACTTGGCTATTTTCTAAAAGAGGAATACATGTACATCTCTAAAGGCTTGTGTTCTTATGATACAGTTCCAAAATGGCAGAAAAGCTTATGCAGCACAGTGATGTCGATTCCAAGTCTAATTTCATGGCTTTCCTTAGCATGTATTTCTGTGCTTACGACCCGTAGAACTGGGAGCTTTACAGGACATCGTTAGTGCAGAATTCAGTGGTAAGCAGAGCCATGAAATAAGCCGCTTGAGAGTTAGGCCGTGTCCGAAACGACGACTTCGGCTACAGCTACGTCTAGATCAGCGCGTCTGCCAGTATTGAAGAATAGGCAGACGCGCGCGATCTAACCGTAGCTGTAGACAAGTCACCATTTCGGACACGGCCTTAGATTTGAGTAATGTCTGGTACAATGACTCGCTTAGTTATGATGCACCATTAACATTTGAATTCCTCAGACTATCAAGACAGTTGCTACTGAATGGATGTGTATGGCACAATGGTACCAAGGTTTGCTCATCCTGGAGGTTGCTATACAAAAGCTTGCCCCTAATCATGTGGCGTAGCGACTCTTTTGATACATTTAGTCTGAGGAATTCAACTTTAAAGGGTGCACTGTAACTAAGGAAGTCATTGTACCAGATATTCAAATTTAACTCCCAAATAGCTAATTGGACATGGGATCCACATCCCTGCGCTGCATTCTTCGAATAAAACACTTACCCCAACAAATTGGTCAGGCTCCTTTGGATGGCGCTGGGTCTATTACAAGCAATCATCAATACTGGAATGACATAGGAAGAGTATGGGTACGTGACCTTGCTGGCCACCTCTAGTTTAAATGGATGTGATTTGGAGACATCTTGATGTACCGCTAAGTCAACGTTTTCATTGGCCAGTGGAGCTGGTACATGTACTAATTTTTTCCCTGAAACAGAAAAAAATAATATGGTTCCAAAATGTTTTTATTAGTTTATAATTAACCTCTTTGTGGAACGTTTGCCGAGGACAAAAATTAACACATAACATTGGTGAGAAACATTCAACCTTGTCGTCAAATCAAGCAACTCATAAAAGCATTAAAGTCGGCCTAAGTGCTCTCATCTTTTAAACATGATTTTCTAAATGCTGTTCATTAGTTTTTCTCAAGAAAAATTAATGACTAATTAATAATAATGTATTTGCGGCAACACTGCGTTTACCTACTTTGCTGAATACATTATGTTCTGTTGAGAACTTGCCCTGCTATTTGTTAAAGGGCCTACTGTCGCAGAGTAGACTTTTCTGAAATTCCTAAAAAGAACTTTCAAACTTATTAACCACTACCTGGGCGGAAGGTAGGCAATCGGATGGGACTACTACATGTACTCCAGAGGACTTCACTGCTGCAGAGTGAGTTCTTGATTTGTCTCAATGTTTCGACTAGCCTACTCTTATAATACTCACTTCTTTTATACCACTTTATCTCTGGAATTAGAATTATCTACTAATAAGAATTGTTTTTATGATAGCACCTTTGAAGGTGATGTAGCACAATCCGCAACCATGCCAGAAACTCCAGAGCAGACCCCCTTCATGTACAAGGTTCTTTCAAATGCAACACACAACACAGAACCTAGCACCTTGGAAGGTGTAACAGCGCAATGTGCCAATCTGAAGCAGAAACTATGGGCAAACCCCCATCCCTTAATAACTACAAGTGTGGTTCTTTCAAATGCAATACACAACACAGAACCCATCACCTTGGAAGGCACTGTAGCGCAATCTGTAGCCAATCTGTAGCCAACCATGCCAGAAACTACGAGCAGACCCCCATCCCTTATCAAACAAGTGTACACGTTTTTTTTTCAAATGCAATACACGACACAGAACCCAGCACCTTGGAAGGTGTTGTAGCGCAATCTGCAGACAACCATGCAAGAAACTACGGAACAATCCCTCTTCACTTAACTACAAGTGTACTGGGTTGTTAAATTTTACGTAACACTTCACAACACCGGACCTACAGCTTTCTGTCCCATCTGAAGGATAAAGCAATTATGGTTGAGTGTCTTGCACAAGTACACAAGTGCTATGACCCGAACCCAACACTCTGACAACACCAGGGAAGTCAAGTCCGATGCAGTAGACACTCCTCCAAGGAGTAAGGGAAATGTCAATTTATTTTATTATTTTATGTACAGTACTCATTTTCCAATAGATATGTCAAGTACTAAATGTGAATGGGTACAAAATTACAAATCTCTACTCTCGCGTTAAAATGGTGTAAACTGCCTTTGAATTCGAAACCATTCCTGTGCAAACATTTTCAAAATCCAGTAAATGATGACATTCTGGGAACAAGTAGTCTGTACTCGTACATATTCTAATACGGGAATGTTTTGTTTTGGTGCATTCCTGACTTGTTCAGAAAAAACTTTAAACACAGTTTGGTTTCAACAACTATTTGGGGTTTTTTCATTCCAAGGATGAATATTTCATCAGACAAAATGTCAAACTCAAGGCTGTCTCGATTTTAATAATAATATTGAAATTAAGTCCGAAATTTAACAAAATGTCCCTGTACAAAAATGTACAGACCTATTTTTCTCAGACTGATGTCATCGGATGCCCCGGAAGAGCATTGTATGCAATGGCTAATTACACTGTTTTAACATAGGTTAGAGATTTGTCATTTTTCCTCACTCACATATTTTGCAAGAACTCCTTTCTATTTTGAAATGAGTGCACCACAAAATTGAATTTGACATTTCCCACGCTCTTTAATCTAAAGTGTTTTATCCGTAGAACTTTTCAAACAATTTGTCGTTATGAAGTGAATAACCAAAGCATTTAAGGTAAATACTAAGATGTTCTCACCTTTTAAAATGGCTTCTTTTTGTTGGATGATGTCTTTAATGAGCTGTTCATTAATATCCATCTGATCTTTCATTTGCTCCTGAAGTCGATTTAATCGCTCATTCATCGTCTGGGAAGACTCCACCTGGCATAAATAAAAGTAAACAAGACAACAACAAAAACACTTTCAAATTATCTGATTTTGGATGATACAAACAGTGAAATGTTTAGGAAAATCGTTAGTTTTACATCGAGTAAAGAATATAAATTCTTAATTTTACCCTTACATTGATACATGTATTAAGAACTGTTTACTTTCCCGACTTTACGGGGGGAAAAAATTGAACCCATGACCCCTGCATTGCTAGAGCAGGCTATGTCTTAACACCAGACCAATGAACTACATGTAGCCTAGACTCAAACTGCTTCTAGCCACTGGGCTCGCTCGGTTGTCTAGTGGTAAGACGTCTGCTCTAGCAATACAAAGGTCGTGGGTGCGATCCAACCTAAGTGTTTGCCCGTGTTTTGTTTTTTCACAGAACTTGGAGAAGTACTGAGTGTACAGTACGTAGAGACACTGGACACTATTGAATTGAATTGAATAATTGGTAATTGTCTATGAGCAGTCTTCTCACTTGCAGTATCTCAACATATGCATAAAATAACAAACCTATGAAAATTTGAGCTCAATCGGTCGTCGAAGTTGCGAGATAATAATGTAAGAAAAAACACCCTTGTCACACGAAGTTGTGTGCTTTCAGATGCTTGATTTCGAGACCTCAAATTCTAAATCTGAGGTCTCAAAATCAAATACGTGGAAAATTACTTCTTTCTCAAAAACTACTCCACTTCAGAGGGAGCCGTTCCTCACAATGTTTTATACGACCAACCTCTTCCCACTACTTGTTACCAAGTTAGGTTTTATGCTGTTAATTATTTTCAGTAATTACAAATTGTGTCCACTGCCTTTAAAAGACAGTTGTAACTGCAATTGCTTCTCTCAAGAAAATTTGAAGACTTAAGGATGTTTAAAAAAAATAGTGAATCCAGGAATAATCCTGAGAAATCCTATGTTTCCCATTTATCAACCAACTGAGAAAATTACAGTGGGAAGTCTTATCAAATATGAAGAATTAAAATGAATCGAAGATGCACCTGCAGCCGATTTCACAAAAACCCTAGGATTAATCCTACCTCGAGTTAGAATGGGTTTGATGCATCCGAACGTCTATGGCTCAGAACTTAACTCGTCCTAAGTTCTAAGATTAATCCTAAGAAAGTTAGGAAGAGTTTGGTGAAATCGACTGCTGGTCAAATTGTATCCTAAATCTTCAAAGATTAATTTCTTCTTTAGACCAGAGAGAAATCTCTCAGTCTCATCTGCTGAAAGTACTACAAGTAATTCCCCCATCATCTCGAAGGTCGTTTTTCAAGATAGGAATACTTTAAGAAACACCAGGTGTCACTGTCATCCTCGGTTCAGTACTTTCCCGAGTTCTGTGGAAAAAAATCCAGAAGCAAATCACTCGGGCGGGTTTCGAACCAATGACCTTTGCATTGCTAGAGCAGATGTCTTACCACCCTGCTACTGAGCAAGCCCGGACACAAAATGCCTCTCGGTGGTCTAGTAGCAAGACATCTGCTCTATTAATGGAAAGGTCGTGGGTTCAAAACCCTTTTGAGTGATTTCTTTGTGGATTTATTTTCACAGCACTAAGAAAAATGATGAGTATGTGATCAGATAGATACCGTAACTACACTGACTTTTGTATAATATTTGGACTTAAAAATTCCTGAGAAATCCTATACCCAAAGTAACGAGAAATTTACAGTAGGAATGTCGATCTCATCTGATATGAAGAATTAAAATGAATCGAAGATACATCTGGTCAAATTCTTAAATCTTCAACGTTAATTTCTTCTTTAGCCAAGAGAGCATATTTCAGAGTCTCATCTGCTGAAAGTACTACAAGTAAATTCCCCATCATCTCGAAGGTCGTATTCCTCGATAGGAAACCTTTAGAAACACCTGGCGTCACTGTCATCCTCAGCTCATCACACTCTAATCTTGACTCAAGGTCTTATGAAAATTTCAACACTAGTAACTGGGGGTTGTATTGGGAGACACTCGAGTGAGAAAGATACACAGACAGTGTGTACACCTGTACACAGAATGTTTAGCATTGTGCAGTTTTAAAGGGACATGTTGCCTTGGATTGGGCGAGTTGGTCTTTAAAAAGCGTTTGAAACCGCTTGTTAAGAAATGCATCCATGCCTAACATACATAATGTTTTAAAAGTAGAACACAATGATCCACACAAATATGCCTCGAAATTGCACGGTTTTCATTTTAATTTGCGAACTAACACGGTCGGCCATTTTCTGAAGTCAGATATTTGAACAGCGTGCAGTGTTTCCGACGTTAAAGGAAAACCAGGCTATTTCAAGGCATGTTTGTGAAGATCATTAATTTCTATTCAAAACATCTTTCTAACCATGCATTTCATAACAAACAATTTCAAACGCTTTTCATACATGTAGACCAACTTGCCGGATCCAGCAACGTGTCCATTTAAAGACATTGGACACTGTTGGTAATTGTCAAAGACCAGTCTTCTCACTTGGTGTATCTCAACAGATGCATAAAATAACTAGCCTGTGAAAATTTGAGCTAAAAGAATATACCCTTGTTACACGAAGTTGTGTGCTTTCAGATGCTTGATTTTGAGACCTCAAATTTTAAATCTGAGGTCTTGAAATCAAATTTGAGGAAAATTACTTCTTTCTCAAAAACTCTATTACTTCAGAGATAGACGTTTCGCACAATGATTTATACTGTCAACCTTTCCCATTACTAGTTACCAAGTAAGGTTTCATGCTCATAATTATTTTGAGTAATTACATGTACCAATAGTGTCCACTGCCTTTAATATTAAAGACACTGGACACAATTGGTAATTGCCAAAGACCAGTCTTCTCACTTAGTGTATCTCAACATTATGCATAAAATAAACAATCCTGTGCAAATTTGAGCTCAATTGGTCATCGATGTTGCGAGATAACAATGAAAGAAAAGACACTATTGTCACACAAAGTTGTATGCATTTAGATGGTTGATTTCGAGACCTCAAATTCCAAATCTGAGGTCTCGAAATCAAATTCGTGGAAAATTACTTCTTTCTTGAAAACTATGGCCTTTCAGAGGGAGCCGTTTCTCACGATGTTTTTTACCAACAATCTCTCCCCGGTTTATAGTCGGTCGCATTTAGATGGTTGATTTTGAGACCTCATATTCTAAATCTGAGGTCTCAAAAGCAAATTCGTGGAAAATAACTTCTTTCTTGAAAACTATGGCCTTTCAGAGGGATGAGGGAGCCGTTTCTCACTTTTTTTTTTTACCAACAATCTTTTCCCATTAAGGCCGGTTTATAGACGGTCGCACGATGGTCGTGCGACGGAAATCTTGCGCGCAATCCTAAGACTGCGGCCTAAAAACCGTGTCTTTTTATGATCGCGCGTCAAGATTTCCGACGCCCGACCATCGCACGACCGACTATAACTCGGCCTTAACTCGTCACCAAGTAAGGTTTTATGCTAATAATTATTATGAGTAATTACCAATAGTGTCCACTGCCTTTAAGGACTGAACAATGTAGGACAAAAACTTGTGCGAGATACGGACACAATTGCTTCAAAACTTAATCCATACATGCTGTACATGTAAGTAAAGACTATCAACTTGGATTTTAAGTAAAAAATAAAAAAATATATGGAATACAGACAAAGTACAGTAAATGTTGAGCCTCGTACTATGTTGTACAACATCCAGCGTGCACAACAAAATGTTCAGTCTATAAGTCCAGTTATGCAAAATGGCTGAATGAAATATCCCCTTGTAGAAACTAATTTCAAAGAAAAATGCAGGTATGTTGCACAGTATTTAAAATTAAAAGACCTTCCCTCCAACTACCAAAAATATATTAATAATTAACATTTCCAACCAATAAACTTTTTTGCTGGTACCAACAATGAACTTGTAACAGTTGCCTTCTTTGAGCAGTGGTGGCTCTGTTATATGTACTAGAGTGTTACAGAGATATTCAGACATGCAACTGCACGTTGAAAAAAAGAGAGAAAAAAGGCACAACCCAAGTGCAAGTGAGGCAGCCGAAACGACACAAGACACGAGACCCACAATGGTACCCTAGAAAATGTTGAGGTTTATTATGCTCTAAGGTACATTGTTAGCATGTACTAGGCTTATTTTACATTATTGTAGTTGTACATTGTTGTTGCCAGGCATATATAAGGCTTTAAAACAGAAAAGAAAAAACAATCAAAAAAAAGAAGAAGAAAAAAAGAGTTGCTTGCCTGGATATTGACAAAACAGGAAGACAGTCAACATTAGGACTAATCCATAGACAGCTAAGTTGATGGAGCGCACACATTAACTTGGATGCAGCAGGTTCAAACCCTCCAAGTAATTCTACCCCAATTTATTTTTAACATTTTACCCGGTGAGTGGTTACTTTCTTGATATGGTTACAAAGATGTTACAAAACATTGAGAAACGGCTCCCTCTGAAGTAATATAGTTTTTAGAAAGAAGTAACTGCTCAGTAAAATATTTGAATTGACTTCAAGACTTCATGCGTGAAGTCTCAAAATCAAGCATCAGAAAGCACACTACCAGGTGTGACAAGGGTGTTTTTTCTTCAATAATTATCTCGCAACTTTGATGACCAACTGAGTTCAAATTTTCACATGTTCACTATTTTGTGCATATACCTATGTATGTTGAGAAACACCAAGTGAGAAGACTGGTCTTTGACATTTACCAAAGGTGTGCAGTGTTTTTTTAACAAGGTTTTGATGGTTGCTTTACAAGCCTTTAAAGACAGTGGACACTATTGGTAATTACTCAAAATAATCATTAGCATAAAACCTTTCTTGGGGACGAGTAATATGGTATAAAACAAGTAATATGGTATAAAACATTGTGAGAAACGGCTCCCTCTGAAGTGCCATAGTTTTCGAGAAAGAAGTAATTTTCCACGAATTTGATTTTGAGACATCGGATTTAGAACTTGAGGTCTCAAAACCATCTAAACGCACACAACTTTGTGTGCCAAGGGTGTTTTTTTCTTTCATTACTATCTCGCAACTTCGGTGACCGATTGAGCTCAAATTTTCACAGGTTAGTTATTTTATGCATATGTTGAGATACACCAACTGTGAAGGCTAGTCTTTGACAAATATCAATAGTGTCCACTGCCTGTAATTCTAAATATCTCAATGATTGCTGTTAGAAAATCTCCCTGACTTGCAAATATGCGAACGTTTGCAGCAACGAACATCATTAGTTTTATGTACCTGTGTAGAACCTTGCTCAGCTTGACGAGTGAAGACCATATAAGTTGCAACGTTCCATAATAAAAACAGCAACAGGCCTCCGATGATGAGTCTCTGTCTGCGACCGGCCATGTTGTCTGCGATCTCTGTGGGCATGTGGAGAATGCAGGACAACGGCTAGCTTGTGGGTGTGGTCAAATCTTTGGGTGTGGTCGAACCTTTGGGCGTGGTCAATCTCTTGGGTGTGGTCGGTCCGTCGAAGAGGAAGCAGGGAGGGCCTCATGTCAGCTCAACAGCGAGGAGGGAAACATCATGGTGAAGTGCCTACAAGTGGGAGATAGACAAATCATGACAGTTATTATGGAAAACAAATTTAATACACAAAGTACATTTGAGCATCCTTGTAAAATGCATTATATGTATTTTTTGGGCGGTATGCCTTTTTGAAATTTAATGACACAAGAACTCCATGGGCAATCCAAGCATAACAAAATTATGTACATATCTTTACACTTTAACAAGCACTCTACGTGCATGTCCCTGTCACACACATGTAATCTAATACACATCTACTTGGCATGACCATCTTCGCTGGGTTTCCTTGTTTTTTTCTTCAGAATATGGGCCGGGGGTACTGATGGTAGTATGTAAATACTTCTTCCCTCACTTTGATTGCTAACATACATAGTACTGTAGAGAGTATCTAAGACATAATTTTTTTCCCGTGGCCCTAAAGCGGGCCCTGGAGCCCTATACAAAAATTTAAAGTTCACAGATTTACAAATAACTTACAGGGTTTACAGAAGGTAATGGTGAAAGACTTCCCTTGAAATATTATTCCAGGAAATGCTTTACTTTTTGAGAAAACATTAGAACAATATTATCGATTCTCGATATCGAGAATAACGGATTTATTTTAAACACATGTCATGACACGGCGAAACGTGCGGAAACAAAGGTGGGCTTTCCCGTAATTTTCTCCCAACTCCAATGACCGATTGAGCCTAAATTTTCACAGGTTTGTTATTTTATATAGAAGTTATGATACACGAAGTGTGGGCCTTTACACAAGTACATGTACATGTAGAGAATGGTTGGAGTAAGAACAACTCCTTGTCAAATTGATTTCATATAATGTTCTGTAAGAACTACTGTACATACACATCCAGTCATACCTCCTGTGAACTAGATCAATGGTGTGTGTGTGTCAGGGACAAAATGATATTAAGCAGCCATGTACAGTATGCAAGATTTCTAATCATACTCTAAAGATAAATCATGATTGTGCATAAATTTCATTTTCATTATACTATTGGCCTTAAGGTGCCCTAAGGTGAACCTTGGCACTCTACATGTACAATGCACGTTTCCGCTTTGAAAGAATCCGTCCTTGCTTGTTTCGGTGGGACTCAAACAGGCTTTCAAATTGCAGTATGCATGGCCATGTCCAAGATTAATGGCTTTGGCCATGACTATCAGACAATGGCTTAACATGGCTTGATAATTCAGAAGTGGCTTCATTCTCCACAAAGTGGCAGCTCTAGGCTTAATCACAAAGTGTACGCCAAAGCCATACAAAGAAACTATGTGCTTTTTGGAAAAGGCTTCACTTAAACAGAGCCATTTATACATTGTAGGAAGAACATGAAGGCTCAATAAAACAGTGGAAGCCTAAGCCAAAGCCAAAGCCAAAGCTCAAGTCAAAGTCTTACTCTGGGAGGAGAAGACATAGCCAGTGGCTAGCCACAGCTACAGCATAAGTATTAGTTAGAAGAGAACCTTGGTAATTTTTTCCCCTTTTTTTTCTTCAAGACCCTGCAAGATGATATATTGTTATATTACATGTGCACCTCGTCCAGGGCTGTATGCTTCATTTTTGAAAGGGCAAGGGCACCAAGGCAGTTTCTTCTTGGTATAGGGCACCCTATGATGAAATTGCAAATTTGTACTGGAGCATTTCAAGGGCACCAAGGCAATGACCAGGGGACACGGAGGCAATCGCCTTCGTTGCCTCCATGAAGTATCAAGCCTGACCTACATTGTACAGTGTAAACATATTGCAAATAGACAAGATATTATTTTTGTCCTTAAAAAGCAGGAATATTTTACTATGGTGTAGACTCTCCTAGAGGTCTGGACCCATTTAATCACAATTTTTCAGATTTTTACAATGGCCATTTTTTTCTCGTAAATCAGACTAATAAAAAGGAAGAATATCATGCCTGTCGAAATGTTAAGACACCATGCTTTTGAATTTGCTGATAATGTACACACAGACCATGCATAGTAGCCTACATTGTGGCTTCACAGAAGCCGCGTTAAATTTCAATATGGTCGATAACTTCCTCTGAATAAATTCAGCAAAAGAACCAGATGGTCTTATGTACACTTCCTATCAAGTTTCCCACTCTTCCTTACAAACAGACAGTGAAATTCAATACACAAAACACCACCAAGCCTAGCACTAGCAGAAGGAAGAAAACACGATTTCAAAATTTCAATTTCAGGGCGAGAAGAAAACACCCAACCATATTGAATTACTGAGGGCTTTCTGTTCTGCTTTTATGCCACCATCTGTGAAATAGAATTATGCAGCCGTGTTCTTCTTCAAGCCAACATAATACCGCTAATATTCTCAAGTCCTCAAGTACAGTGTAAAGACCGATAATCCTATTTCTTCAATTCCCCGCGCCGTCGAAATTGGCTTTTCCACAAAGTTGTCCTGGAATAATATTACCGTGGGTTCGGATTAAGTAAGAAAGCTTAGCCGGTCTTTCTAATTTGCGGAGTACGACAAATGTCGCTTGGCCCTGCGGTATCCACGACTAGGCCCCTCTGAAAAATGATCAGATGTTTTAACAGGGAGCCATCTCAAGAATGTGAAAACAGTATCGTTTGTTTCTGCTGGGGGTGTTATCCGAGTCGGAAACTGACGACAGTGCTTACGGCTAAATCAAATCATTCTACACTTGTGGTACTGTCATCAATTTCATTAAAAGTTAATCAGGGCCGCACAGTTGCTTGAGTTTTGCATTCTCAATGCTGTGTATGTACATGTATGGTACATTAAAGGTACATGTAAGGTTGTCGTTTCGGTTTTTGGTCAATGTAATGCTTATTTATTGGCAAATCACAAAGAAACACAGCATACATGTATAAGTCACTAGTGAAAGTTTCTGCGGAATACAGTTGAGTCTAGTTACTGGGGGAAAAAAAGCAAAAAACTGTCATGTTTAGCAGGGTGACAGCATCAGCAGGTATATCAACTGCATCTTTTGACGCAGCATTCACGAGCAGAAGATAGCATCATTCAAATCTGCCCAGTATCGAAGTTTACATTTATTCATAAAAATGAGGAACCTTTTTTTCTTTTCTTAAATGTAGTGTTTGGAAAAATAACAGTTCATACAAGTTAAACTGTGTTGACATTTTCTGATTCTGGTCTTTTCTAGTCTTTTGCCCCACTTTGATTCTGGTCTTTTTTTGTCGTTTCAGTTCAATTCTGGGCTCTTCTTGTATTTTCACAGCTTAATTTTGGTCATGTAAACATATTTCCGGTCCAGTAAAACTCTTGAGCTACGTACGTACTAGCCATCATGCAGTCCTGAGATTTGAGCCATGTGTACAGATGGCATAACCACTGTGTAGTTTAAGTAAACCATGGAGAGTAAACACAGGTCACCAGTGTAAATAGTGAAAAAAGCTAATTTAAATACAATTGATAATTGAACCCAATGTTGCCTGACGGAAATCACCAATTACTGCATAATGTTTACATCCATCATGTTTGTTCTAATTAGGCCTTATCATTCTGTGCACACACGGCAAACAAATCTCGACTTGACTTACAAGTCCCATATATACTTCATCTTTCCTAATATTAATTTACTTCAGCAACCTTGATGTGTCACGGTTTATTGACAAGCAACTCAATGAACAAGGTTACATGTATCATTGATATTAAATTCAAGACCAAAAAATCTGAGGAACAATTTATTTTTAGGCAATTATTATTTAAAGACACTGGACACTATTTGTAATTGTCAAAGACTAGCCTTCACAGTTGGTGTATGTACCTCAACAAATGCATTAAATAACGAACCTGTGAAAATTTGAGCTAAATCGGTCGTCGAAGGTTGCGCGATAATAATAAAGGAAAAACAACCATGCTACACATAGTTGTGTGCTTTTCGATGCTTGATTTCGAGACCTCAAATTAAATCTAAGGTCTAGAAATCAAATTCGTGGAAAATTACTTCTTTCTTGAAAACTACATTACTTCAGAGGGAGCCATTTCTAACAATGTTTATCAACCTATCCCCACACTCCTCACCAAGAACGTTATATGGTAATTATTATTTTGATTAATTACCAATAGTGTCCATTGCCTTTAATGTAATGTATGTCCAATAAAACTAATTTGAAAATTTCATTTCAAAAGGTGCTCTTGTTTTTGAGATACTGCCCAAAATCCCGCGTGAATATATTCACCGAAGAAGAACATTCCCTAAAAATAAAAGGAATACACAATCTGAAAAGCGCTACCAAACTTTGGGGGCATAAAAACTAGACAAATGTTTTCTCAAACTGCTTTTGTTGCTGAAGCTTTCTAACCAAAAGTTTGTATTGCCATTAATTTTTAAGACTGATTACCAAACATATACAACTTCCCTTCAAATACACACAGCAGTTCCTGAATTGTCTTTAAAGGATTTGGGTACTTTTTGTAACACAAAACACAATGTCCACACATTTATACTAAACTTACATCGTTTGAAGATAATAATAGTAGAAAGCGTATCTTAAAATATTAGCTGCTGAGGTGCTGTAGTTTTAGAGAAATGAGTAAAACAATGTCATGAAAATGCGTTTTTACATGCTAAAATAATTGTCATCTCATGATCACCGAGACAAAAATTATTTTCATGACATTGTTTTACTAATTTCACAAAAACTACAGCACCTCAGCGAGTAATATTTTCAGGGAAGCTTTCTACTATCATTATGTTCAAACTGTTGTAAGTTTAGTGTAAATCTGTGAATATTGTTTTTTTTTGTCCTTTAAGTCTAGCCATATTAACTCTACAGAATGTCTTAGTGTACGTCTTGTGTACATCATGCCTGCATGTATTTCCCACTAGCTGGTGGCCTGAATGCATGATCGACCTAACTAATCACTAGAATACACTTTCATTAAGTCCTGTGTCTTTCCGCCTTATATCAACCGTGTGCAGCAATGCCTAAATCAAACAAACCGATTAAATCACACTTTAAATGTTTACGTATTAGATCGCGTTCTAACGATTAAATTTGTCGGCGATAAATTGCTGTCGCGTTTAGTGTTTTTATTATCGGGACGAGTCTGACCGTTACATCCGCTTCATAACTGGGACGGGAAGAACGCAGAGCACGTACATTGTAACTAAAAACATCCAAGTATGCCTGGAGGCGGGAGTGGCTCTGACGATCGGATATCGATTCACAACTTCCATTAACGGAGGGAGCATTATTGAAGATGTGAAAAATGGAATATTTATGGGACGTGGTAGGAGAGAGAGTCAGAGACTAGGGAAGTGTGAGATTTATGGGAAGTGTGAATCAGATTCTTAGATGTGTATCTGAGGGAGACGGTGGAACGTAGCCAGAAGGGTCAATATCAAGATGAGGCACAGTAAATACAATTATATTTTTTATTTATTTATATCCAGCCAACATCTGAATGGATTAAAATGTATGGGTGCTGTAGGGGTGAATGTTGATTTTAAAGGCACTGGACACTCTTGGTAATTAGTCAAAATAACTGTTAGCATAAAAACTTACTTAGTTACGAGCTTTGGAGAGCTGTTGTTAGTATACAACATTGTGAGAAATGGTTCCCTCTGAAGTAATGTAGTTTTCAATTAAGGAGTAATTTTCCACTAAAATATTTGAATTTGATTTTGATACATTACCTTAGAATTATATTTTGAGGTCCTGAAATCAAGCATCTGAAAGCACACACATTCAAGTGAAAAGAGTGTTTTTTCTTCCATTATTATCTCCCAACTTCGACGAACATTTGAAATTTAAATTTTCACAGTTTTTTTATTTTGCGCATTTATGTTGAGATACATGTACACCAAGTGAGATAAACTGGTCTTTGACAATTACCAAAGGTGTCCAGTGTCTTTAAAGGAACACGCTGCGTTGGATCGGTCGAGTTGGTCTTGAAAGAGCGTGTTATGAAATGCAAATGGTTAGATAGATAATTTTAAAGTAGAATATAATGATCCATACAAACATGCCTCGAAATTGTACGGTTTTCCTTTTACGCTAGGGAAGAAACACGGTCAGCCATTTTGTGGAGTCAACATCAAACACAAAAAGGGTGTCAAAGCACTAACCTGTGTGATGCATCTCACAAATTGAACCAGACTTATAATCGATCTGTGTGTACAGTGGTGTAAAAGTGGGCGTGGCTCTTCACACAGTCCAAACCCAGCCCCCGCCCACCAATGTACGATAAGCACTTTCTAAAAATAGACAATACATAATCTCACGTACAATTCAATGGCTCAATTAGAAAGGGTGTCAAGGCACCTGTATGATGCATCTCACAAACTGAACACTAGTTGATCTGCGTGTACAGAGGTGTAAAAGTGGGCGTGGCACTTCACACTGTCCAAACACCCAGCACCCCTGCCCACCAATGTACAATAATACACTTTCACATAATGCAGCGCAGACCTCCTGGTCACCTTCAATAGACGCAGGTATTGTATCCAACAAAGCGATAATACGCCCAAGGTAAACTCCTGTGTAGTCAGACAACTATTGTTGTTCAGGCCCTTTGCCCATTTCACAATGCTACCAGCCGAACCCCCGTGACTGCAGCTCTAAATTCAGTCAGCATGGTGCACATGTATGAACTTCCCATCAAAGTATGTTAGGTAGTTACACTACAGACAGTCAAATAAATGTGGTTCACTTTACTCAAGTCCAAAAGGAAACTACCAAAAAAGACAATAACATGTATGTTTGTGCTTTACATAGTTTCCTTTTCAAACCTCCTCCAGACCAATCAAATGAAACACCATATAATTTTGTATCCATGTAAAGGGATTGTATGCATTTTGTATATTACTCTTAAAATTTATGGCAATAAAAACTTACTTGGTTAGAATAGAAGTACAGCTCAGATAACGTAAAATGCATCAGTTTTCATCTAAAAAGAAATTGAATCTGAGAACTGTTTCTGTGCTTATTCCTATATGAATTACTCTATCAGTATGGACATTTAAGCGCTCATTTAATGTGAAGAGATTCTCAAAAATGCTACAAAGTTTTTTTAATATTGATCTACATTTCATAGAATTAAAACAATCGAACTGTTCAATAATCCAAAGGCATCTGCTCCCTTTAAAGAAGACCAGTATTATCACTTGGTTTATCGCAACATACATGTAAGCAAAAAATAACAAACCTGTGAAACTTTGGTCGTCGAAGTTGCTTGAGAATAATGGAAGAAAAAAAAACACCCTTGACACCCAAGTCAAGTGTTTTCAGATGCTTGAATTCGAGACCTCAGCTGAGAGAGGGAGCTGTTTCTCATTATGTTACACTATCAACAGCTCTCCATCGCTCTCTATCAAATATGTTTTTATGCTAACAATCATTTTAGAGTAATGTATTACCAAAAGTGTCCAGTGTCTTTAAGGCTTTCAACTTTTCCAGCCAGAATCCATTCAATTTAAAATTTCATGTATGAAAATCATGTACATGTACCATGCACATGCTGGTAATGTGTAATGTGTGCTGGAAGCTGTTATTTAATTTGTTGGGAATGGAATGGAATGAGAGATGTTTAATCGCTGCATAGAACATGAAACGAAGACCCTGGGAATGCAAACAGGTGTTCCGCACTTTGTGATAGAATTTGTGAATTAATGAATTCCTCCAATCAATAACAGCGACCGCAAAATCCTAGATCAAAATAACATAGGAAAATCCATAGAAATTAAACATTAATTGTATGCACTTCCAAATGAGGCAGTAAAGATGGTTCTCAGCTCTATACATTTATAAATGGGTCTCACTCATTCACAAGTCACACTTGGCTTTATATATTATCTTGTCGTATAATAATAATAAAATAATAAAACCATTATGTAGCGCATATCACCATGAGGTCCCTAGGCGCTGCAAAAGGAAATCAACAATTATTGTACAAAGTAAACAGATATGATTTTAACCGGGTTTTGAATTGTTCTGATGTCTCAGCCTGTTTGACAACCTCTTGAAGACTGTTCCATAACTAAACTGATGCATATTGGAAAGAGCGGGAACCGTACAACTTGGTTTTGATAACAGGGGGAGTCACAAGGGATTTATTTTTCTTTCTATTCTTAAATAAAACACCATATAATTTTGTATCCATGTAAAGGGATTGTATGCATTTTGTATATTACTCTTAAAATTTATGGCAATAAAAACTTACTTGGTTAGAATAGAAGTACAGCTCAGATAACGTAAAATGCATCAGCTTAACAGCTTCATGAAATGTGGCCAAGGTGTCTGATTAAATGCTCTCTAAAAATAAGAACTGCATATTATTATGGGCAACGGTAATTGCACTGGAAATTCCACACCATATGTGAAATAATAATTGTGGGAAGTACTTAGGAAAATCTTCAAGATGAAGAGATCTACAAGGATGCAGCTTCACACTTCAGTAAATAAAAATGTGCCAAGGATCAATATAATAATAAGATTGAACATCAATCTCAAATCATGTACGAGTCAGTACATTTCACAGGTTTCATCCAGAGTGCTGCATACATGTACATGTACAATGTACATGCAGAATATTTTGCAAAGCATGGACAAGTTTTACTCAGCAGGAAAAAGGGTTACAATTTACAAGCCAAAAGATTAAATGCTTTATAAAATACAATGGGCAATTCCACGGTAACGGAAGGACACCATTGACGTCCTTCCGTTACCGACCTTATTAATATTCATATTTTATAAACTAAAAGTTTTTCAGCCAAAAAGTGGAGGCCATTTCATTTTGAAGGCAGTCATTAATAAAAGAAACTGTGACATTTGCTTGATGAAACTAATTAAACTGTTAATGACATCCACGATTTAAATGTTGTTTAATGAGTCAAAACGTCCTTCCGTTACCGTGGAATTGCCCCAATGTATATTTTGGTTACTATTAGCGGGAACTCGGCAAACTCGCATCAGGGGATTTATACAGTGTATGTTACCAAGCTGGCAATAGCCAATCTCTCTCAAACAAACATTGGTATAAACATCTGTGTCTGAATTACACACTCAACAAGTTCATTGTGATTCAGTAACTAGACGACAATACAAATATTCTAATAAAGAAATCAGCTGTTAGTTTAGTAGGATTCATAAACACACACTTGTGATTTCAAGTCCTGCAATAATATTACCACTAGACCACTGTGACGTCACATACATGTACATATGCACATTTTCAGGGAACGATTTCGTTCAGCTATTTTGCAATGCAAAATATTTTGTCTGGAAAGTTTTGTCTTGAAAATATTGAGTGGCAAATGATGATTTTTGAGTAGCAGATGAAACATTTTGTAATGCATTTTGCTATACAAGTAAACAATTTCACTATATACAAGTAAAAATTTTCCCTATTGTATTATTGAATTATGATGCCTAAACCCTTCATCTCATAATATTTATTTGATTGATTATTTTTTTGGGGAAGGGGGAGTAGTTTCCCCCCCCCTTTCCTGTTGAATTTCTGGATCCCACCTGCAGCCAGATGCAAGTTCGTGCATAGCCGAGTAGAACCTTTTTTTGTGTGTGTTCAACTTATTTAAAACTCACACAATTCCAAATACATTAATTTATAGGCGCTATCTTCAAGACAACAGTACGTACAAAATAAGAGGCTAAATTCCAAGAAATAGTTGACTTGTATTCAAACAAACCAACTGCAATTGATGAAGCAAACAGAAGTCAGCTTTTGAAAGTCTTCCCCAATGAGAAACTACGCACAATACAAACCATACTTGTAAGCATGACAGTGAAACCAGACAAAGCAAAGTCACCTTGTTGAGCAATTAAAATCTGATAACATTGTACAACGCACACTCTGGTTAATGCGTTCAATGGTTGCCATGACAATTCCAAATACATTAACTTATAGGCGATATCTTCAAGACAACAGTACAGAAAAAAAAGGCACAATTTCGAGAAATAGTTGCCTTGTATTCAAACAAACCAACTGCAATTGATGAAGCAAACAGAAGTCAGCTTTTGAAAGTCTTCCCCAATGAGAAACTACGCACAATACAAACCTCACTTGTAAGCATGACAGTGAAACCAGACAAAGCGAAGAGTCACCTTGTAGAGCAATTAAAATCTGATAACATTGTACAACACACACTCTGGTTAATGCGTTCAATGGTTGCCATGACATCAAGAGCTTTTTGGAGGTAAATTTTATGTGAATAGCAACCAGTGCATTTTTTCACCTCACTAGTCTATTGATCGCAGCAACCATTACATATGAAAGGAGACATGATCGTCAACCCCAAGTGGCAATCAATGACAATACACTTGTAAGAACAATAGACAATGACAATAGACAGAGAACAAAAGACAGTTGATCAACACAATTTACAGACCACTTGTTGCTCTTCCTACATTGTACATTAGCATCTAGAAAGTACTGCTCTATAGGAATGCATATGTTTTTTCCTAAGCAAAAATCGGTTGTGTACATGTTTGAGAGTTAAAGGGAAGTTTGCCTTGGATCAGGCGAGTTGGTCTAAGAAAAGTGTTTGAAACAGTTTGTTATAAAATGCATGATGGTACGAAAGATGTTTTAAATGTAGAATATAAAGATTCACACAAATACGGTAGGCCCTATGCCTCGGAATTGCACAATGTTCCACATTCATATTGCAAGGGTCTTGGGTTTGAATCCCACCCAAGTAACATGCCTGTGATATTTTTTGTTACGACTCGGAAAGTACTAGAATTGCAAGGGTTGCGGGTTCGAGTCCCAACCACGTAACATGGCTGTGATATTTTTTTCACAGGACTCGGAAAGTAGGCCTATACAATGCCAGCACACATCGGTGTATGGGTAAAAACCAAAACTAATATTCTTTATCCCCGATGGAAATTTAACATCTCTTAAACCTGTGAAAATTTGAACTGAATTGATCGTCGAAATTGAAAAAAGAATAATTGAAGAAAAAAACACCCTTGTCGCACAAGTTGTGTGCCTTGTCGAATTTGAGACCTCAGCTGAGGTGTATAAATATAATTCAAATATTTTAGTGAGAAATTATTTATTTCTTGAAAACTCAGAGGGAGCAATTTCTCACAATGTTTTTCACTATTAACAGCTCTCAGTTGCTAACATTTGTTTTGAGGAACTACCAAAATGTCCAAACGCCTTAAAGACAATGGACACTATTGGTAATTGTCAAAGACCAGTCTTCTCACTTGGTGTATCTCAACATATGCATAAAATAACGAACTTGTGAAAATTTGAGCTTGATTGGTCATCGAAGTTGCGAGATAACTATGGGAGAAAAGAACACCCTTGTCACACAAAGTTGTGTGCTTTCAGATGCTTGATTTTGGGACCTCAAATTCATAAAATGAGGTCTCAAAATCAAATTCGTGGAAAATAACTTCTTTCTCGAAAACTGCGTCACTTCAGGGGGAGCCGTTTCTCACAATGTTTTATACTATCAACCTTTCCCCATTACTGGTTACCAAATGAGGTTTTATGATGATAATTATTTTGAGTAATTACCAATAGTGTCCTCTGCCTTTAAAGTTGCCTTCTGATGTGTAACAAGTAAGATTTCGGATACAAAATTACACAATTTGTTTTACCCAATTCATTACCAAAGTATGACCCTACCTTTAAAATCAAAGCAGCCTGACTTCTTTTACCAGCCTCTCTTTTCATCATTCAGATAGAACTCTAGTTTTGTAAAGGCCAAGTTACTTCACTCAGCCGTGGTTCTGACATATTCTCCGCTGTTGACAAACGGCCTCAGCTGTTATCAACCAGGGGCATCTCTCATCGCCCGTCACTCCAATCAGCAACCCATCGTTAATAATAATGGGTCTCTAAGTAAACCTAACGAGCAGCAATAAAGGACCCACTCAATCTAAGAGTAATTACTGTCTGTAATTGATCCTGTGAACTCATGTGTCTTCTTGATGGCAAGAACAAACTACACGTATACCCAATGTACTACTATGGTTTTATTACAGACGATCATTATATTTTATCTGAACCGGAGCTCAAACTTGAAGAACAAATCCACAAGAACGCAGGGCTTGTAGGTCAATACTTTTAAGACAATCCCTGGACACTTGGTGTATCTCTTCCCACTTGGTGTGTCTCAAAATACAGTGTATGCATAAAATAACAAACCTGTGAAAATTTAAGCTCGATTGGTCATGGGAGTTGTGAGATAACTATGAAAGAAAAAAACACCCCTGTCCCACGAAGTTGTGTGCTTTCACAATTGATTTCTCGACCTCAAATTCTAAACTTGAGATCTCAAAATCAAATTCGTGGAAAATTGCTTCTGTCTTGAAAACTATGTCAGTTCAGAGAGCCGTTTCTCACAATGTTTTATACTATTAACCTCTCCCCATTAAGGTTTTATGATAAAATTATTTTGAGTAATTACCAATAGTGTCCACTGCCTTTAACTGGGCCATAACTGTTTTCCTTATGGGTAATAAATACTTAAATACTCAACTAAATTGATTGGCAGGTCTGCCATGGTACATGTACCTATAAATTCCTTCCAGTTCAATGGTTATGTTGACAAATTTGGAAACATGACATTTAGACCAGAGATTTGACTACAATTTGTAAACACCTGTACAATACCACCACAGCACATCAGTCAAAAATACCTTGTTTATAGAAACACAGATCGTAATTATTTTATGAGCAAACACACTGTATAATGTGTCATCTCTTCGCCTGTTTGAAAATTCAGCCTGAAGGCTGAGACAAACAGATCCTGTTAATAAACCAGAAGTGAATTAAACTGAATTGAATTTACATACCATCGGTGTTTTAGGCAAGAGCTCTCGATCGGGCAATTCAATGTAAAATGCACAGGCGGCTTCCGGGCGATCGGCTGAATGTCTGTCGGTCACATTAAATTTAAAATGCGTATCTTCCCTTACAACAGGCAGACTTCCTGTACTTGTATTTGATTTGCATTGATTATTTAAAAAAATGATTTGATTGTGTGACTGACAGACGGTTGGCAAGGTTGTCTTTTTATGCTTGCGTCAAACTGTCCTGCGTCACGATGTTCTAAAATCGACACAAGCCTGCGCCACTGGGTCACAAAGGCGTCACATGACCTTCCGATGGTATAAAACCGTCCTCCGAATGTGAACATTTCCTCTATTGTGTCCACATCTGGTGTCGTATTCAGGACAGTGTGACGCCAGCAACATACATGTACAGTCACACTGATTTGACAAAATGCCCTCACGATGGCCTTACGAAGGGCAAATGGACACACGAATTCAACAAAAAAATGAACCTTCGTAAGGTGTTTCTCCAATTTTTTGTCATGCCAAAGATGTTGCCACTGCTCACAAAATTGTTGTCGGAGCCTAATAAACTCCACCAGCTGTCATACGATGGCTTAAGATGCATATGGCCCAACGTTTTTCTGATCAGAGCCTGTGCTGAACCTACATTTGTACCCCCATATCAAATGCTATAGACGACCTCAACGCCTTTGGCCTACAACGTGATCAGGCTGTTCATGCTGCCCATCAGGATCGGCCTGGATGGCACAAAAAAAAAAAAAAAAATTGGGTCATAACCTCTCGTGATGAGTTCAGCCTGATTAGCGGCAACTATATTACTGATCATTGATCAACCATTACATAACTACTTTCCAATGGTCTGACCGGCTTCAAAACCATGACCATAAATTAAAGATATCAAGCCATTGCCATCTGCAAATGACAATGAGAAAACGTCTTTATCTGGATGCCCAAATGTGTTTCAATGACAAAACAAATTACCAACGGCAAGACAAAAAAGTTACTACTGAAAATAATCCCATACAGGTAATGGAAAAAAGCTTTTAGTACCAAAGCCATACACGTAGTATGTAATTAGTAAATGGCATTCACTGCATTTTATGCAACAATGATAAGTGTAGTGAACAGTAGCTGGATAACAACTCAAAAATGGGGACACATTGCGCAAATGGCCTTCATCAATATAATGGCATTTCAGGTATTATACAAGTAGAACCTTCTCTACCAGCTTTTCCACTCAGTGAGTTGTGCTTTGAGGACCACAATTGAAGCTCATTATTGTCACACAGTTCACACATTTACCAACTCCTTGAAAAAGTTAGCAAGTACTAAAGTAACTATAGACTGTTTAAAGACACTGGACACTGTTGGTAATTGTCAAAGACTAGTCTTCACAGTTGCTGTATCTCAACATATGCATAAAATGAAAAACCTGTAAAAATTTGAGCTCAATCGGTCGTCGAAGTTGCGAGATAATAATGACAGAAAAAAACACCCTTGTCACCCTAGGTTGTGTGCTTTCAGGTGCTTGATTTCGAGACCTCAAACTCTTAATCTGAGGTCTCGAAATCAAATTCTCGAAAACTACATCACTTCAGAGGGAGCTTTTTCTCACAATGTTTAATACCATCAACCTCTCCCCATTACTCGTAATCAAGATAGGTTTTATGATAATAATTAGTTTGAGTAATTACCAACAGTGTCCACTGCCTTTAAAGAACTTGGTGCTCACTTCAGTTATATTCCTAACTGTGCATTCATTCTTCAACAGTGTTTGTTTATATACAGAGCTCTTGAGTGAACAGGGTCAATCTGAAAGCATAACAACGAGGTGAAAGTCCAACCTCAAACTGAGAGCATGAGAGGGAACAAAATAAGAAGACTTTTGACACTTAAAATCGGTGAACATTTAAAGGACGCACAATACAACACTTGTAATGTCTGCAAAACTGAACCAAACTACAAACCTCTACTGTACACTGTCTTTTCTTAGAATTAGCTTAAAAGGTAGTACGGTCGTACTTTAGTCGTACTTTGGTTGTGACCTTAAAAACAAGGTGGAATTTTCATCAGAAAGCTTTTATGTTACAAAAGACAGTAGTGGTACAAAGTATAGTCCAAATAGGGTTCTCTCCAATTTTTTTTCAAAACTGTGGGACATTCTTGACTCAAATTTTGGAATGTTTGGCAGAAGCACGCTGAATTTAGACAAGGTCTTTGGAATGTTTCTACTTGGTTGGTGTTTATCTCGGTTCCAAAACCCAAACTGTTTAATCTTGAGCATTCTATGGTTTTCTCCTGATGTTTCTTGACGTGCAAGTATCGGCACGCAAATCGCACTAACAACCTGGGCCCAATTTCATAGAGCTGCTAAGCACAGAAATTTGCTAAGCATGAAATTTCTTCCTCGATAAAAACAGGATAACCAGCCAAATTTTCACGGAATTTTCAGGATAAGCAAACAACAGCTGAATACCAGTAACAAGCAATATGCAAAAAATGTTTTTATGAAGGAAGAAATTTCATGCTAAGCAAGTTTTGGTGCTTAGCAGCTCTATGAAATTGGGCCCTGGTGGCTAGCTTGTGTATGAGGAGAACCCTGAAGTTATTTCATCTAAAGTGCCCCAGTTGATTAGAAATCAATAAAAGTATGCTGACAATTTGGAATTGCAAAAGATTGCCCAAAGGCAAATTTTTGAGAGGGATTAAAATTTCTTTAAAAAGTGCTGGAGCCAGAGATGCAGTGATACACGTACCTGCTGTCACCTCGCTCAACGTGGATGGATTCACTGTTCTTGATGACAATTTTGTGACAATTTGTTGCTGTTTTGTCAACAAGTAGACACTGTATCTGACCTGTATGTTTCATTTTTGAAAGGGCAATGGCACTAATGCTTTTTCTCCTTGGTAAAGGGCACCCTATGATGAAGTTGTAAATTTCTACACGGGCATTTCAAGAGCACTCAAGGCAATGACCAGGGAGCACGGAGGCAATGGCCTTTGCTGCCTCCGTGAAGTACTTGTATAAGGCCTGCTGTATTCAGCTTATTAACTTTCACAAGGTGACTTGTTTTATGTTGTCGATAAACCAGCATTATGTTGAAAAACATGTATTTTTGACCCTATCTTTTTCTCCATGAAATCAGTCACATCCCATCATACGTGCACAGCACCCGAGACAAGAACGTTTTATCCAAGCTGCATAATTTTCAATATCTGAACTCTATACAAAATCAGACTCACCAAAGAAAATAAAATGAAACCCAAGTTGATAGACAGTCCAGCCGCCAGTTGATTAAGCATTTTTACCCAAAGCTGCAAACAACATCTGAATTCTAAACACAACAAAACAGACACACCCACAAAAAACCCTGAAAAACACCATACTCTCACTACTGATTCAGAAATGCTTACCATCTTCTCAACCATCAGCCAAAGTAAAGATGAGCAAAGAAGAAACAAACATCAATAAAAGATCGATCTCCCTGAAAAATCTTCAAGTTGAATTTGCAACCACTACATTTGTACACAGTGTACTGTAATGTTACTCTGCCGCCACGGAGTGCAGGAGAAGTGTAGTAGATCAGCGTCTCTCACCGTACCTCCAGGAGTAGTGGCATGACATCCAAGGATGAACGCGGATGAAAGACAGTCAAGTGTGAAAGCCGAGAGAGAGTGAGATAGAGAGGAGTCGTGCTCTGCGCTGAACTGACAGGGCTTATACTGTACACACCCTGCAGTCAGGGGAAAGTCAGTAACAAATCAAAATAAGCCACAGCAGTGTGTAACTCTACCCCTGGGGGGGCTAGGCTTGTTTTTGTTATGCTGCGCTGTAAATTTGTATTGGATAACAATCACTCGCTTAGATACTCAAAATCACAATGAGTTATATTAGCGCGGTTATTACTCAATGAAAGCAAACTGTACTCAGAACCTGCAGGCCTGGAATTTCATCTTTGAAAGGACAAGGCCATTTTCGTTTGGCAAAGGGCGCTTCCATCATGTGTCCATTGTAAATTTGAAAGTCTTTTGATCCACCTGACGTCATCATCAGAAAAATCTTGAATGCACCATACTGGTGAGCAATTTCAATGTGCGTTTTCATATAATAACATTATGGAGTGAAGTGTGCATTTTAGGCGACGCGGCGTTAATACATGTAAACCTATGTACATGTAACTGCCCACCAACATGGTGAGCGTGGCATAATAATGATGATTAGAACGAACCCCCTTGGCCTAGATCACAGTGTGGTTACAGAAACCTAGCACATGCATCAGGGATCCTTCACGCCTAATACTTCACAGAGGCAACAAAGACAATTTCGTGCCCCCCTGATCAATTTTCATTGCCTTTGTGCCCTTGAAATGCTCAAGTAGAAACTTACAGTTTACTCATGCGTGATCATGGTGCCCTTTACCAAGGAGATAATGCCTTGATGCCCTTGCCCTTTCAAACCGAATACTTCATGGAGGCAACAAAGGCGAATGCCCACATACCCCCTGGTCATTGCCTTCTTGGTGCCCTTGAAATGCTCAAGTTGAAATACCAGGGAGAAGAAAATGCCCAAGTGCCCTTGCCCTTTCAAAAACGGATACTTCAATGAATGCGATTGCCTCCATCCCCTCTGGTCATTGCCTTGGTGCCCTTGGAATGCTCCAGTATAGATTTACCAAAGAGAAAATGCCTTGGTGCCCTTGCCCTTTCAAAAATTCACGGCAATTTTTTGTTCAATAGTTTTTCAACCCCAAGCAAAAAATTTCTTGCACATCTCCTAGAGTGTTGATAATATAAAAATCCATCCATCTATTTTCGTCATCATAAATGCACTCTCTACCTTGCCGAGAGCTACAAAGTTGCAACGTTGTGCTTGCTCCCCGTGGGTTATCATCTCTGAAGAGATGAGACTACGAATCTTTGAGACGAAGTGGCGCCAGTCCTTACACCCCCCCCCCCTCGCATTTCTACCCCCTTCCATTATCCATATTACCATCTTCTACCAATCAGTTTGAGTGCATCCATCACCAATAATACCCAACCATGTCTGTGGGGCAATACAGCTAGATCTTTATAAGGATCAATGGGTTGATGAATAAAGATGAGAGAAACTTTCATCCAGGGTCAGAGTATAAATATCACACACAAATGTAACACCAAGGGACTCTTGCATATTTTTATTTGTACAAACCACTTGTTGCAACTCGCAAGTTAAAGTCTCTCCAACCATTTAAAGGCAGTGGACACTATTGGTAATTACTGAGAAACAATTGTTGGCATAAAAACTTACTTGGTAACAAGCAATGGAGAGCTGTTGATAGTATAAAACATTGTGAGAAATGACTCCCTCTGAAGTATCTTAATTTCGAGAAAGAAGTAATTTTCCCCTAAAATATTTGAATTTGATTTCTAATCAAGCATCTGAAAGCACACAACTTCCTGTGGCAACGGTGCTTTTTCTTCAAATATTATCTCGCAGCTTCGACGACCAATTAAATTCAAATTTTCACAGGTTTGTTATTTTGTGCATGCATGTATGTTGAGACACACCAAGTGAGAACACTGGTCTTTGACAATTACAAAAAGTGTCCAGTGTCTAAAAGGAAGGATATACCTTTGGTAATTATTCCAAAAGTTAGTGAACATAAAAAATTCCTCAATGGTACTTGTAAGTTACATGTAGTACTGCAGCTGTTACGAAAGTGTTCAACATTTTGAGAAACAATTCCCTTCTAATAAGGAATGAGGTTTCAGAGAGATTCAGAGAGATTAAAAAACATTTCAATATGATAAATGTTTCTGTATGAAAGGTTTCTCAGATTTGTTTCGTTCCAATAATGGATGACTCTTCCTCCCCGGACATAACCACTCCATATCTCTCCAAAAACAAATTCACAGTTTAGTTTTACTGTATTCTACTTCTCAATTGAACAGTCCATAAAACCAAAGGTACACTTTGCCTTTTAAAGGGAACACTTTGCCTTTTAAAGGGAAGGAATTGTCAAAGACCAGTGTTCTCACTTGGTATATCCCATCATAAGCATAAAAATAACAAGCCTGTGAAAATTTGGGCTCAATCGGTCATCGAAGTTGCGAGAAAATGATGAAAGAAAAAACACCCTTGTAGGACGAATTTGTGTGCTTTCAGATAGGAATAAAAGACTTCTACATGTAGCTAGAAGTCTTTAATTATTTCAGTGAGGAATTACCTGTTCCTAAAAAACTACGTTTTTTCAGAGGGAAGAGTTGTTTCCCACAATGTTTTATATTATCAACAGCTCTCCAATGCCCGTTACCAAGTCAGTTTTTAAGTTAATATTTGTTTTGAGTAACTACCAACCGTGTAGGCCCTACCTTCCCTTTAAGAGACTAAAAAATAACGAATTAACAGACAGAATGGTCTAGTTGGTATGACACTGCTCTAGAATTGCAAAGGTCATGGGTTCGAATCCCACCCGAGTAAAATGCCTGTGATTTTTTTTCACAGGACTCGGGAAAGTACTGAGTATACAGTGCTACACACATCGGTGTATATGGGTAAGGGAGCGTCTCAAAAGTCGATACGGTAGGAACGTTCTTTTTGGATTGCAAGAGTATCCCCGCCGCTTTTGTCCGTTCCACAGGACCGGTCTTTTGGAACGCTCCGCGTATACTTTGTCATGATGTTGCGATCCTGCGGGCATATGCCCGCAGGAACGTTCTTTTGCGCTAGGAACGTGCCCGACTTTTGAGATGCTCCCTAAAAACCAAAAATTAACAGACAGTATGAAAGTGTGAATAATTAATTGGACAAATCCCAGACTAATTAGACTCATCCAAATAACACTAGATTGGGGTCTGATACCAATGATCTTAGAGTCCGGCCAGTAATTCGAGAACAGACAAGTCTAGCACTCTTGTTTCAGTGCGTAATATCTTTAAAAAAAAAAAATTTGTAAGTAACCTGTACACTTTGAGCCTGAAAATATCTTTCAATTCTATCAAAGAGTATCAAAGTTCATTTACCAATGATGGCAATCTTGGTGCTTGGTTCAGATAAAACAGGTAATTATGTTGAACTGTGTTCTCATTTTAAATTCTGATTCTCATTCGCTTTTGTGTTTTACTGGTAAATGGTTGAACAAAGAAACATTTATTAGGGAGGGATTTGAACCAATGACTTCAGATTAACATGTCGGTACTCTACCAGCTGATCTTCCACCCCAATGTTGACAGTCTCCCTATTTATAGGCATAGTAAAAAAAAAAAAAAAACATTTATTAGAGAGGGATTTGAACCAGCGACATCCAAATTAACCTGTCCGTGCTCTATATACCAGCTGATATCCCTATCTAGAAGCCAACAAAACAAACAAATAAATAAATAATATATTTAACACAAATGCTGAATAATTATTATTATTATTAATTTGACCTAAACAAATACAAGAAATCTGAAAAAAATGTGTCAGGAAACAGGTCGATAACCAGCAGACAAAGATAGTTTGCCAGGGGCCCCAAATCTTGCAGAAATATCGGCTGAAAGATAGGTGTCTATGTTCAAACACGTACCATACATTTCCCTACAATGTAGTTCAATCATTCTCAATATGACTGAGTCACTTTGTATGTTTGCACAGATGTCAACCTTTCTAAAATAAGTATTTTCATGGGAATTATGGCAAGAGGAACAGCTTTTCAGGCAGTGGATACTTTTAACTGACTCTGATATTTGTATTTCATGCTAGATTCCCCCGGGACGAAACACGATCTGCCAGGGAAAACAACTGAGGGGTTACTCACGCTCAACAAAAGCATGTCAAAACATAACATATTGGACTGTTGTTGGACAATTCAGCAAGCATTAAAGCTGAAAAATAAAAATTGTTTTTCTTCAGATTTCAGCCACATAGCATGTTTCTATTTTTATGTGTGCTTTTTGGTCAATTGACTTCAAGACATTTTAAGACCTTTCATTTGAAATGTCACTGCCCCGAGTTTTTGCAAACCTTTAAAAGGTAGGGTTGGCCTTTATCTATTTTGTTTTTTTGAGAAACGATAATGAAAGGACTTATCAGCAAAAGAGTAGAGACAAATAATTATAAAAAGAGATAAATTCTAAATAGAAAAGACAAATTCTTAAAAAAAGGAGAAGGAAAAAAAAAGAGACAGATTCGTCAAAAGGCTTCACATTCTAAGTGGAAGGGTTGCAAAGAAAAATATCATTTCACAAAAAAAAGGAAATTTAAATTGTGATTGTTTGTCTGGCACTGATGTTTTTCAAAGAGAGTGGTGGGATAAAATTGATGTTTTAAAAATCAATGAAGAAAGACAAATAAATCTGAATAACAAAAACCACACACACAGCTAACTGTAAGGGTTAATGTGTACGAGGAAACTCTTGAAGTCCCAATGAATGCAGTAACTTCTAATAAATTTTATATTTACAGTAACAAAGCCTATTGACCCAATTCACCTGACGTCATCATCAGAGTAATCTTCGATGCACCCTTTTGGTGGTCAATGTCAATGTGTGTTATTCAGTCAAGTGCGCGTTTCAGGCGACGCGGCGTTTACAGGTAAGCCTATTGACCACCAATGTGGTGAGCGTGGCATCAATCGCCGCGTGTGACGCGCGTGCAAGGGGTCAATTGGCAAAAATACAACACAAAAACCCCCCACTAAAATGCACACCCCAAAAACAAGTCTTTGTCCTCTGATGAAGAAGAAAGAAAAATTACAGACAAATATTTTCTTTTTGAGGTAGAATTATTCATGAGCTCAGAACAGAGAGAAGAAAGACAATCTCCCATTTCCAGACAATTTCAGCGTCTCTAGATATTGCCGATTCTAACGACCAAACGGCAAAGTGTCAACTCGCATTATTATGATCTTTATTACCCACGGCGGACTGTCAGAATTATTTAAGCCTTTCTCTCAGCGCAGATGAAGAAAGGATGCGGGAGGAACAACTTATATTAATAAGAAATAGAGTTGCTCTCAGCGCAACTTCCTGTATGCAAGATTTGTGCTCTGTAAATAATTTGCGTATGTACATGTACCTCACCGTGTAATATCTTGAACAGAAACAAATTATCTTCAAATATTGACTTTTAAGTCCATGTACACATACTTACATGATCTGCAAGGAGACAGCTACAATAAATATGTTCTTCTAACAGATGTCATTAGTGCAGTTAACTGTCAGGACCCAGGAAATTCTTATCTCATTTGGATTCTGTTCTTGTACAATATTTCTGGTCACAGCAAACATTTTAAACTGCAAGACCGGTGGTCTAGTGTATTTTTTTTTCTCCCAAAATTTGAGTCATGTTTTCCTCATGCATGTATGACTCAACACCCTGATTACAGCTGCTTTCTAAGACCAATCTTCAACCATGTTATCCCCCATATTTCGAACACACAATCCTCAATAATCCTTTACTTGATGTTCCGATGCCTTAAAACTATATTCTGTTTGCCATAGGGTTACAGCTGTGCCACCTACAGCGGGCTCTACATGCTCACAAGGCATGAAGCTTCATTAGTCTCAGAACTCACTTACACCGGCACGTTATTTGACAGGTTTATTGATATTCTATTCTTCAAGGCTGACCGGGAGATTTTTCAATTAAAACTCCCAGGAACTAGACATTAATTTCATTGATATCGCCAATCAAACTACTAGTACATTAAGTAGGCCTTGAACTTTAAACAGGTACAGAGTTTAAAGGGACTGTGCTGTTTTACTAGTGTTGGATACTGTTGGAAAGCAATTATAATTGATGCCCCCCTTCTTTAAGTTTTTCAAATGTATCTGATTACACATCCATCACTAAAATAATCATTGTTTTTACTGCGAGGGGGCATTCTTAAACATGTTTGTATCTTTTCGGGGGATATTTTCATTCATAAACAAAACATTTATTAAAGACTGAGACACAATTACCACCACAGACATCATATCCATCACGGACAATGAGACCTATTAATTTTTTTAGGAGCCATTACATGTATCTGCCTTTAAACCAAATTGAACTAACTGCAAAAATGACAGAACCTTGTGTTCAAAGTGAGCAGGACGAATTGTGTATACCCCCAAAAGTGACACCAATACTATTCAAAGCCCCCCTAGCAGTCAATAACACAGCGCATTAGAGCTAAAAAAATTGATAAATAAAAATAGAGGAATAATTTTGAACGGAGGAAAAAGTGGACAACCCTTGCAATCAGGTAAGGACTGAAAACCCAAATGCAAGGATCTGGTCTGAGACAGTAAGGATTCGAACCAAGGTCTATGGAGGTGAAAGGCAGGGAAAGAAACCACTGAGCAAACCTGTAATGATGTGCAGGCACCAAGATGCTGTCCTGAAACTGTTCGCCATGGCTTAAGGCCAAGAATCGGGTCAAATCACAGTAAGACATTGTAGTTTATCGAAAGACAGTGAGAAATAACAGTGCATTTACTGCATTTTATGAGAAAGTTTGTTGTCTTTACTTTATGCATTCAGGGTTTCAGTGTGATAATATTATTTAAAAGTAAAAGCAATCACCCTAAAAGTTAATGGCAAAAAAACTTACTTGGTAAGAAGTATGTACAGCAGCCTTGGAGTATTATTTAATGCATTTTGAAAAACGTTTTACTTTTAAGTACTGCAGTTATGGAAAGAAAATATCACTTTTGTTCCCCAAAATCTGAACCTGAGATTCCTGCGTGGACAAACTGCTCCATGCAGATTTTTGGCACTATCTCAAAAAAGGTTCAAACGTTTTGAAGTGAAATTTTCACAGGTAACTTTTATGGTACATTTATTATACATGTATCTACAATTATATCAAATTGAAACTATTACAGTGGGTTCCAATAACCAAACCATGTACCCTTTAAAGAGATGCCCTTTTAGTAAGGAGAATGCACCCATGTTGAGCAGGAAACGCTGTATAACTACTCTGTACTTGTACTCATTCAAAACCATTATTGATCTAGTCGGCTACATTGTAATTGAAGGCTAACTAGGCCACCATTTGCCTGTATCCCCTCCCCATTGCCGTATCCAATCTATAAATAGCCCCAAGTTGATCACGAAGTGCATAATGCCGCAATACTTTGCAATCTTTCCATCATTTTTAATAAAACCCTCATTTCAGAAACTGTCTGTTTAATTTCATATTAGTAATTTCTATTCTGTCCGCTGGTCGCGTGCTGGTTACCAGAGCTGAAAGTTGATCCAATTAAATTGTGAACAGTAAAATTAATGGGGACGGGTTTTGAAAGTTGGCAATTACTGAATGAATGATACATACATTGTGTATATATGCACAGAGAATCTAACACTCCACAGAGACAACATCAATCAAAGTATGTGTATTAGATTATTGGGTAATTTTGATTAAACCACAGTTTTTCATTGTCTGTTCAAAAAAACCTCCCATGCATGACTGTTTGCTGGCTTGTCTCTGATAATGACAAATGAGGCAGTGTCAATGTTAGGTCACAATCTATAATGGAGGCAGTGAGTCTTTAGTCATCTTCCCATTGGACTTTTTGGGGTTAAAGGCGCTGGACACAACAAACAAACAAACAAACAAACAAACAAACAAACAAACAAACAAACAAACAAACAAATAACAACTTTATACTTAGTAACGAGCAATGGAGAGCTGTTGATAGAATAATACATTGTGAGAAACGGCACCCTCTGGAGTAACGTACATGTAGTTTTGGAGAAAAAAAGGTAATTTTTCACTAAAATATTTGAATTGAATTTGAGACCTAAGCTGAGATCACGAGTTCAAGCATCTGAAAGCACACAACTTGTGCGACAAGGGTGTTTTTTCTTCCATTATCAGAGCTTCCTATATTGGCATCTTGAAATCAGGGAGATATTCAGAATACATTCAACATAAAGGGTAGGGAAAGGGATAGTTTCCATATTATATCAAGGTTGTCAAATTAGTTCCTCCAAATGTGGAATGAATGGTTTGTTTTCAGGGAACTTTCTGCAGAATCATGGAGAGCTGGCAGCTGCTGCTCTGGAATATGTTTGGAAAAGTTAAAGGGTCTGGGTACTTTTTGAAGTTTGAAGATAATGATAATAGAAAGCTTCCCTTAAAATATTACTTGCTTAGGTGCTGTAGTTTTTGAGAAATTAGAAAAACAATGTCACAACATTTAGTCTCAGTTTTAGCATTAAAATCGTATTAATCTGTGAATTTTACCATAACATTATATGGGCAATTCCGCGGTAACACGCGTTACGCTTTTGAGGGTCCTTCATCATTCTCCATTCTCTGGCTGCAAGACTACTTTGATTTAAGGGTTCATCTTTTGTATTTTAAAATCTGAATATCTAGGCTAGATCCCCATGTTCACACAAAAGTGAAAGATCAACTGGTTTAGCTGAGAGAGCTCTGCGAATATCGGTAACACGCGTTACGCTGAATGGAATGACCAAAAAAAATACTGAACTTCATTTCAACTTTGTCCTCAAACTAACCAGTCTACTACAAATTTGTTTCTATTGTTATCAAGTACATGTACTATGCTTAGGTTTATTATACCAAAACAATTACAATAATCCAAGTGTAACTTTTTTAGTAAATTGCTAAATAGTCGGTAACACGCGTTACGGTAACACGCGTTACGGTAACACGCGTTACGGTAACACGCGTTACAATTTTTCCAAGCTACATGTTTATATGTTATTTCAATTGTTGAGTTACAAATTCTCAAAAAATATCAACCAATATCAGTAGCACATCATATTTAAAGAGCAAAAAATTAAATAGACCTTTTTCTTAACGTTTTGCTCTACATATCACAAAATTTAAGGTAACATGCGTTACGGTAACACGCGTTACAATTTGTCTTGCTACATTACTGATGTTATTTCAATTGTTGAGTTACAATTTCTCAAATTTATCAACCAATATCAGTTGCACATCATATTTGGAGAGCAAAACAGTAGCTATAGACCTTTCTATCCATTTATTTTTTTAGTTGCTCTACATATCCCAAAATTTGTAGTGCATGCGATTGTTTACTATCACGGGTTCTCCAGTTTCCTAATAATATGATTCCTTAAATAAAATGTTTTGCCAACTTCCAATTCCTTCAAGCAGGGGGTATCCCTAAAACACTGAAGTCATTTTCTTTACTTACTTGCACTACTTCACCACGGAAATAATCCCAATCGTTAACCACAAAAAACAACTCCCCATGCTAAGAATCGTTAATTTGAACCCCCCATTCCATCGACATGTCCTTTGCCATGGGATGTTTAAAAGTATTTAACATTATGCTTGCCTACCAGGTCATGGAACGTGGCAGGAATATTTTAGTTTTTAAACTGTGTGCTGTGCCCATCTGACCATTGTATACAGTGTATTGGTCTTGGTAACACGCGTTACATTGGTAACACGCGTTACATGGTAACACGCGTTACAGTTTTCGGAGGCTCATTGTGAAGCGGTGGTTAAGAATTCATCTAAGTTTTTACTGTTTTTACATGAGCCCTTTTTAGTAGGAGGAAAAGTTGCAGTATTTGAAACCAGGCTGTTTAGTAATTATATTTAAAGGGGTGTGTTTTGGTAACATGCGTTACGCTCTCTGAGAGTACCTCAAACCAAGTGTTGACACAAGTGTACATTGAGTTGTATTGAAATTTTACAATTTGTTTCTGAAAGAATACTGCCCATACTTGCTCTCATTTATACTTTTTTAAAGAAAACTGATACTGACTATAAAAATAGGTCAAATTGATAAAACCATAAAAAACATTACTTTTGTTCCAACCAAAGTGCACTATTGGAAAAGTATTTTTTTTCACAGTTAACAATATCCAAACAGAATATAAAAAAATCCCCTGACACTTGGACATGTTTGGAATGAAATAAAGATAAAAATTCAATTCTGGGAGCAATTTCATTTTTCTAAGAAAATTCCACCTTTTCATGGAATCGCCGATATACATGTACCATACGTTTCTACATGCAAAATCATTTTTGTCTCAAAATAAGTTTCGTGACTTGTTTTTAAAAGTATTCATTTTTAAAAAAACATCTTTTTAATCATGCGTTTCATAACAAACGGTTTCAAACGCTTTTCAAAGACCAACCTGTCCGATCCGAGGCACTGTTTTCCTTTTAATGAAATGCATACATTTAGCTAAATATGATTGTTTCTGTTTTAACCTGTGCATGAACACGTACAGGTAAAGCGTGACATGACCTGAATGAATCCAAAGATTGAAATCATTTTGGAAGCAAAATGCGTGTCCAACAACAAATCTCCAATGTCAGTTGTTTCCCGCTGGGTTCTCACATTTCACTGACAGTGATACATGTATGTCATGTCTGCAATAACAATGTTTTTCTTATTCAAGGCCGACTGCAAGATTTTCCAATTAAAACAGAGCAACACAGACATTGCTATTTATAAAGCAAGACATTCAAGATGATGGATGTTCAGACTACAATAATAACAGGTTTGATGTTTCTTCCTTAAAGACACTGGATACTATTGGTAATTACTCAAAATAGTTATTAGAATAAAACCTTTCTTGGTGACGAGTAATGGGGAGAGGTTGATGGTATAAAACATTGTGAGAAACGGCTCCCTCTGAAGTGCCATAGTTTTTGAGAAAGAAGTATTTTTCCACGAATTTGATTTCGAGACCTCAGATTTAGAACTTGAGGTATCGAAATCAACCATCTAAACGCACACAACTTCGTGTTACAAGGGTGTTTTTTCTTTCATTATTATCTCGCAAGTTCGATGACCGATTGAGCTCACGTTTTCACAGGTTTGTTTTTTTATGCATATGTTGAGATACACCAACTGTGAAGGCGGGTCTTTGACAATTACCAATAGTGTCCACTGCCTTTAATACTGTGCAATGACAGGAATGACAAATGCCAGGGCTCGAATTTGGGGGCCATACATGTACCACAAGATTGCACAGGGATTGTACACTGGACCAGAATTTATTTTAAAAGAGCAGATTCAAAATGAGTTGAACAAGCATTAAAGGAACACGTTGCCTTGGATCGGACGAGTTGGTCAAAACAAAAGCGTTTGTAACCGTTTTTTTATATAATGCATATGGTTGGGAAGATGTTTTAAAAGTAGAATACAATGATCCACACAAGTTTGCCTCGAAATTGCGTGGTTTTCCTTCTACTGTGCGAACTAACACGGTCGGCCATTTATGGGAGTCAAAATTTTGACCCCCATAAATGGCCGACGTGTTAGTCGACGAGGTAAAAGGAAAACCGTGCAATTTCGAGGCATGTTTGTGTGGATCATTGTATTCTACTTTTGCAACATCTTCCTACCCATATGCATTTTATAAAAAACGGTTACAAACGCTTTTCAAAGACCAACTCGACCGATCCAAGGCAACGTGTTCCTTTAAGAGAACATCATCTCATTTGCCATGCTACTTTGATTCTCATTGTCAACATTTTTCACAGAGATGTACAAAAACAGTGACATTTACCCACTACTTTCATTACATTCATATATCAAAGATTTGAAGAAGACACGGGGCATCAAAAAACTTAACTGCAGGTAATGATCAACAATTCAAATGTAATGAGGTTTCAGGCCTGATATTTTATGAAGGGCAACAGAGGTTACTCATCTACATGTACCATCTACCATCTACGAACAACCTTTTTTTCCAAGAACACTGCAACTATGGAATAATCTTCCACAATCCCTCATAGATTCCGAATCCCACCAAATCTTCAAAAGTAATTACATTCACAATCTTGGCCTATATGACAACAACAAAAAACCGAATAAGACGACGCTCTCCTGACCTCCTTGTTAGGGAGCGTCTCAAAAGTCGGAGCGGTAGGAACGTTCTTTTTGGATCGCAAGAGTATCCCCGCCGCTTTTGTCCGTTCCACAGGACCGGTCTTTTGGAACGCTCCGCGTATACTTTGTCATGATGTTGCGATCCTGCGGGCATATGCCCGCGGCGGGCATATGCCCGCAGGAACGTTTTTTTTGCGCTACGAACGTGCCCGACTTTTGAGACGCTCCCTTAAGTTCCCCAGCGGAAGCTTTAGGAGGAAAATCTACAAAGTACCAAGAGGCGAATGCCTCTGTGCCCTATGGTCATTGCCTTTGTTCTCAGTAAATGCTCTCACAGTAGAAATTTACAATTTCCTTATAGGGTGCCCTTTACAAAGTAGAAAATGCCTTGGTGCCCTTGCCCCTTCAAAAACGAAGCAAACAGGCCAGAGGTTTGCCTGGTATGGAAATTCCCTGAAACTGGCTTACTGGCCTGGGCTCCCCCTTATTCCAAGATTTAGGCCTACAGACTCTGTGCATCACCAGAAAAAAAATGCAAATTGAACAACTATACAAAGAAGTTTTTTGTTGAATTTTATAGGAATTGGTGACTCGAGAGTCTGGTTGTTGGTTAAGCAAATTGTAAATTGAATTCAATAAATGCCATAAAAAATGTTCTCACCATAAACAAAAGCTGACAAAACATTACTCGCTTCAATTGGGGCCACGTGTTGTTCTGCACAACAGCGTACAGTGTATGATTTGGGCACTACGTGTACGTTTGTAGGCGTATGTATACAGGTGTAAGACCCACACTACATGTATAGTACCAATTTTTCGGAGGCCATACATTGTGTACTGTACCTCAGGATGTCATGAGAATTTGATTACTTCTATCCATGCTTCAATCAAGCAAACTTAACTAAAAAGATTATCAAGTGACCTCACTCACCGTAATTGGCAGGATACTGCAAGTGTACAGTATAGTCAGTGCAGAAAATTCCGCTTGGGCAAGAAGAGTCAGATTAAAACTATAAACATTCACAAATTTGCACACACATGTAACTATGAGTGTATGGTACGTATAAAGATGGTCTTGGTGGGAAAACTTCCCTGGAAATAAGTTGAATTGTTTTTTTTGTTAAAGTAAAACAGTAGTTTTTATCTTGCCACTCCGAAATTTGTTAATTGAAAACTGTGAAAGCATGGGGAGTTTTTACCTATTTTGTTTTCAACTACATGGTTACCATGTCGAAAACAAAATAGTAAAAAACTGGTAATGTGTTGGGTGATATAAATTGACTTAACTGCTCTTATCAATGTGCCAACTTTAAAAGTTATGAATTACATACATGTACTGTAGGCCTAACTGTACCATTTCACAAATGCAACAGCCTTCATGCAACTTTTTTTCCCCGAGAGTTTACGTCTGTGTTCAAACACTTTTTCTGTTAACACTCAAATGTTAGACACACTGATGTACACAGAAACCTTGAAGCTTGTACATACATCAGGTAATGCGAGACACCAGTCCCAGTAGGAGTTGAGAGGTACATGTACATGTAGTATAATACATGTACATGTACCTAAACAACTTCATTTCTCTGAAATATGTTATTGTCATTATGGACGCACTTGGAGTGAACCTCAACAATTACAGGTAGCCAGCCTACCGTTGGGAGGAGGGTTACATGTTTGTTATCGCAACTACATGTAGAACTGTAGACAGACAAGGATTTTCACATATTCTAATCCGAGGAAATATTCACACAGCTTCGGGACAACATTTAATTTTCATGAAGCCACACCATTGTAAAATGGAGCTCAAGGCCTGTTGCTTGGTCAAAACAACCGTCTGGAGTCTGGAGGATCGCGTTTACAGTCAAAACTAAAATAAAAGATTTCAGCAAGATTGTTCTAAAACTAGGGTACCTATTAAGTATGGTGGAATCACAAAAGCATCAGCAGAGCTAGTTGCGATAAGGTAACCCTCCTCCCGACGGCCGCCAGGCCGGAGGGTTACGAGATTCTTTCGAGCGGCAAATAACAACCTGGTCCAACATGTGAAATTTCGACAGCTAGTCACCAGATTTGCCCCATTTTTACCACTTTTAAAAATCATGACACAACTTCTAAGGGCACAAACTTAATCCCGAATGTCTAATGAACTAATGAACACTCAAAACACCATTGAGAAAATATTTTTTAAGAAAAAGGACAAAAACTTAGCAGATCCCAGAGCGAGTTCCCAGGTTTAAATTTTGAACCTGTCGCGTCGATTTGCAAACGCTTTATTTTTTGGTTGGACTAAAGCAGTCAGTGAAAGGGGTGTTAAAAGGCAGTGCTGCAGTGTGTGCGCGCCATTGAGTGAACGGCGGGCAATGTACGGACAGCGCGCACGTACTGCCTTGCAACACCCCTTTCACAGAATGGTTTAGTCCAACCAAAAAATAAAGCCTTGGAATTCGCTCCAGGATCTGGTAAGTTTTTGTCCTTTTTCTTCAAAAACATTTTCGCAATTGTGTTTAGAGTGTTCATTAGTCATTGAGGATTAAATTCGTGCCCTTAGAGTTTGTATCATGATTTTTGACAATTTTAAAAATGGGGCAAATCTGGTGACTAGCTATCGAAATTATACGTGTTGGACCAGATTGTCATTTGCCACTCGAAAGAATCTCGTAACCCTCCGGCCTGGCGACCGCCGGGAAGAGGGTGACGTTATCGCAAATACAGCAGAGCAAGGTCCACAGTCTATGCATTGATTGATTTATTTGCTTTATCCATAAAAAAAACCCAATAACATCAGCCACCAGTATACTAGAAGAACTTGGCAGGAAACCACTAGAAGTTGGAAAAGAGCTAGAAGGCTAGCCATGTTCTACAAACTTGACCCTCCATTCAACTCGACCATCCAGAAAACACAATCTTCAATTCCATCAAATTCGTCATACAACCAAAATCTACGCCAGCATTTTTTCCCGGCCACCATCAAGGACTGGAATGCCTTTAATACCCTGTAGTACAATTCCCAGCAACTCAATAGAAGTCTTCATAGACACTCTCACTAAGCACTTCAAAAAATAAGCTATCCCATCCACACAATGCACAAGCTGGTGTGATGTGTCTTTAGACATTTTTTTTGCCGGCTCAACTATACAGATCTTACAGAATTATGGTGATCACAATAAATATATGGCGGTTATTAGACGAGGCGATTTATTATAATATTGGATGTCGGACACTTCGTACCTTTGCCACTTCGTACCCTGGACACTTCGTACCTTCGGGACACTTCGTACCGTAACCAAATTGGTCACTTCGTACCGTGGGCGGGGTACGAAGTGACCATCAGCTGAGTCACTTCGTACCTTCAGCCGAGTCACTTCGTACCTCCATTAAAATGTGTATTCCTCAATATTTTAATGTTCGTTGAGATAAAAAATTAACAATAGGCTACTTAATGAATTATAATTTTTGTTTGAGTATGTGAATGTCATTTTTAATGTGAAACTAATGTTTTGTATAAGTTAATTACCGCCAAGGACAACATCTTCTGCCCATATTTTTTACAAATATTTTAAAGTCAAACAATCAAGCAATCGTCAAAATGGCTCCCTGGTGTCCCAACAAAATAGTAACAGTTGGTTTGTTTTGCTTTTATTTCATAATCATCCGATCACAAAGCACAAAAAAAATCATAAACGATGCAGAAATCCCAAATTAGTACGAAGGTAGGAAGTGTCTCGTGAGAAGGTACGAAGTGACTCGTGAGAAGGTACGAAGTGTCTTGTAAGAAGGTACGAAGTGTCCAAGGTACGAAGTGTCCAAAGTCACTTCGCACCTTGAAAAGGTACGAAGTGTCCAGGGTACGAAGTGGCAAAGGTACGAAGTGTCCTGACACCATAATATTAAATACGTATGCGGTCAACTTTTAAGAGCCATCTTGCTAACCCCCCGCTGCAGCAATCCCACACTGCCCCAGTCACAGATGGTGCGCACAATTGGACAAAATGATGAATAGACCTTATGCACATGACGTCATTTCAGTACGGCGCCCTCGCCATGGGGGCAAAAGGAGGTTGTTCATTGGCCAATCTATGTGTGTTTCGATTGTTTCCTCACCGTTTGACCTTAAAGATGGCGGCTGGATGAAAAAGCCTGCTACAAAAATGGCTGGCACTTAATAACGCAAGCAAAACAACAGTGTCTTTCGGGACAAAATTACATAGTTTCTTCTTTTATTTTTATATAAAAAATAAGTAGGAAACCTTCGCTTCATACAGTACAACTTTGTAGTACAGTATCATAGTAGGCCCCCTACGTTTTGTAATGAGTGCGTTTTCGTGGTCACAAACAGTCTGTTTCACTTCAGTTGAATTGGTTATCCACTGGATTTCCACCAGACGGAGTTTGCACAGTACAGTAGCTAACATAACACTACTGACTACATACAGATACACTGGTTACAACCGTGAAAATACACCCATGTCCCTGCCGTTGTGAAACACTTCCGGCCCGCCAGCAACGCTTAGATCTGTGTGTCATCACACGAATGTCGGTCGGTGTTCAACAAATATAACGACAAGCGACAACGCCAACAAAACTTCCATATTCTTCGCATTCATAACCCGACAGTTCCATTTCACACTTATTTATGCATCCTCCTTACTGCAGTTTGTTACATGTTTACCGTGGACCCTCTCACACTCAAGCAAAGATTGTTAACTTACCTTCAAAAGTAGCAAGAAAGTTCACGTTCCATCCGTAGTTTCAGAGAGTACGTGTTCGTTTCTATCGTACACAATAGAATGGCAACCTGGAAAGTAATTGCGCTATATACACGGATCTAGCGATTAAAAAGCGGCGGGTACCAGACGAAAATTCACAAGAAGCAAACGTGATTGTAAACAGCGCCCTCCAGTGCTACTTAGAAGCAATAATTGGAACTCTCTCTATAGTGCAGCTAGCAAAAATGCATACAACAGAAAAACAAAATAGCGTTTTCGGGTCATGAGTATTTTGTGAATATAAAAAATGTCTGAACCTCGGGGTTTTGTGCGAGGAGACACTAGATAATGTATGTTTTCTGTTTGGCTTTGACTGCTTCATTAAAACTGGCAGCAAATTTGGGATACTTTCTTGGGGGTATTTAGCGACAGATTCAAAAGGGCTTACTCGCCAAAAAATTAGAAACAAAATAAGAAGTTAATTGTCCGAAAACTTGTTTGATTGTTTTTTCAAGAGGCTGAGAAACTTTCATTATTTGTTGAGTGTTTTCGAATAAATTTAGCGTAAGAAACAAAAGTGTCACCGCAAATGTTAGTCTTTCCTCCGCAGTTACTCGAAACAAACCCAAAACAAACAGAATGTTACGACCACCCTATGATTTATTCTACATATTGGGTAATTTTTGTATCATTTACTTTCTTTAGTGGGAATAAACCAACCTGAAACATTGAACCTGAATGGTAGGTTTTTGGGGGTGTAGGACTACAACTTCTAACAACTTCTAAGTTTGGTCGACCCACACGCATTTTTACAAATCGTAGGTCTCAACCCATAGTTTGTGATAAGAGTTGCCCGAATTAGCAAGTTCACCCCGTATCTGCTTGCTAAGTGCACGAGGAATGCTAACAGCAAGATTATTGTTGGCTTACACATTGCTAAAAATTTACATTTTGGGGCGGATCCATTTTAAATGCTCAGGGCACCACTACAAGAAAATCATGAAAATGAAAAACGAAAACTTTAATGATCTTTTATTTATTTGTTTATACTATATGGAACTTATTACTGTTATTAATATTAATTTTATAGATTTCGTTTGGTTTTAAAACAAACAAGAAGGGTTTACTCTAGGAAACAAACTTTTCACCCATTAAAACATACAAGTTTCACAGGTTAAACATTAACATACCTCATTCAAAAGGCTGAATATACTTTTGGTAATTTCAAAGGCATTGTCGATTACGTGCATAAAAATGACAAGAATTTCAGAAAAACACCTTTGCTGTATAGATTTCCTTGTATGTTTTCAAATGCCTGAGACAGTTTGAACTTTTTTTCGTGGAAATATATCTTTCTCTAAATATATATCACTTCAACGGGGATCGTTTCCAGCAGTGTTTTATAAATCAACAGCTCTCCCGTGCTACATAGTGCACCAAGTTGCTATGGTCTTAATGTTTGGAGTAATGGGAGACTTTTGGGACGCTTGGTGGCAGCAGACTTACCAGGTAAAATCCATTGTTCTCAGTAAAGTGCGCATGCTCAGAACTACGTAAACAATCCAAATTTACCTGTTAAGTCTGCTGCCACCTAGCGTTCCAAAGTCTCCCATTACCAAAAGGATATTCTCCTTACTGATAGAATATATCGCCCGTTGTTTGGTTAATAATATATGTATATTTTTAATTTGAAATTTGAAAAGGTTTATAAAAAAATAAAAATAATTCTCAAAGCCAGTAGGCTGAATACATGATTTGTAAAAAAATTAAAAGCATTACAACTAATTTGTTTACATAAACTATATAACTATTTGAAATTTTAAATTGGCACAACAAAATTAGGTAGGAGTTGAGAGACGCCTTCGTGATATGATGCAACATTAAAGGAACACGTTGCCTTGGATCGGTCGAGTTGGTCTTTGAAAAGCGTTTGTAACCGTTTTTTATAAAATGCATATCGGTAGAAAGATGTTGTAAAAGTAGAATACAATGATCCACACAAACATACCTCGAAATTGCGTGGTTTTCCTTTTACCTCGTCGACTAATACGTCGGCCATTTATGGGGGTCAAAATTTTGACTCCCATAAATGGCCGACCATGTTAGTTCGCACAGTAGAAGGAAAACCACGCAATTTGGAGGCAAACTTGTGTGGATCATTGTATTCTACTTTTAAAACATCTTTCCAACCATATGCATTTTATAAAAAACGGTTACAAATGCTTTTGTTTTGACCAACTCGTCCGATCCAAGGCAACGTGTTCCTTTAATTGACTGATTGATTGATTGATCGTCTGGTTCCAGTCAAAGTTAGACCAATACTTTGATTAGTTGGATAGGCTTTATCATCAACTAAAGACTTCCTGGCATGGTTGTTTGTGTGAAGATGGTTCGAATCCAACCAATGCTTCAATAACGTTCCCCTCATTCGAGCGACAACTGAGGACTGTGACGGCACTGACTCACTTAACCGGAGGCTTGAAGCTTTTTGACCCAATCAACAATCGCCTGCAATGAAATGAGGAACAGCAACGAGACGGTTAGTATCACACTTTTGGACCCTTGGTTGTTTCTAAAAAATCTTATTATGAATGAGAATCAGCCAATAAGTCGGCAAGGTCCGTTTCAAACGTCGCACTCTTGCCGTGTCGAATTCACGGACAAAACAGGAACACGGCGTTTGAAACTACTTTTTGAATTTGGCGCGGCAATAGAGGCACTTAGTTTGACCACGGCTCGTCAGGGAGGCCCTGTTTTTCTATTGCCGCGTTATTGCCAAACTCAAATTATTTATATTCAACGCGGCAAGAGCGCAACATTTGAAACGTGCCTTTAAGTCAACGATAAGAAATACTTCAGAGGTACAATCATGTGTAAAAACTCATCTTTGAGGAGTATTGGCTCTAAAAAGAACTCTCATTGTGGTCTGGACGTTTCGAACAGTATACACTGTAGCCTTTATAGTCAAGGCGCACGCGGCACACCGGATAGCACGCACAACCCAAAAAAATGTAACGCACGAAAAAAGACTATCACTGCGAACGATATACACTGCTGCTCCTCTTCCAAATCATCAAGAGTAGGCACAGACGATCTGCTGTTCTAAACGTCGAGAACACACCGGCTCCTTTTAGACAACACTCCTAGCCGTTGTACCCACAAGCTTTACTAGTTACAGTTTCTTCTTATTTTCACACGATGTTAAGTCAATAATATTGCATCTTGAGGTCCAAAGTTTCTTAGCTAGCTTACGTCTGAGGAGAGTTGACTCATGCATTTTTGTAATTTTGTACCCGAAAAGAGTTTGGGAAATGTTAAAGATCGTGACACAAAAACAAACGAAACAGAATCGAAATCATATTTTGCTTAGATTAATTTAAGATTACTTTACCTGTATCCCATGTACAGCCATAGTGCAATAGTCTTCAAGGAACTGCTGGTCCAATTCCTCGTTACATCCCTGCTTCCTCCATGCTGCTAAGGCGGCCCCTCCGTCAAAATTCACGAAACACAGACGGACGGTTAATTCATTGACCGGCCTCATGAACCCCGGACCACCAGGCATAACCTTTAAGTCAAAACATTATTCCTTTTTTATTTAACTTAATCAAGGCTGAAATGAACCCCAAAATCAGAAAGCACCATTGAATTTCGTACAAAGAAATAGATGAAGCTCTTTTTAATTTAAAAACAAACAAACATATTGTTAAAAAAATAAATGTTGTAATTCAGCTTTTGTGCTGCGAGGACAAAACCATTTTATCTATCAATCTATCTATCTAGACACTGCAACGAGACAACAAATCCCAATTGCGGTTTACTTTCCCGCGTGAACGTAAGGTATAGCCGCTCCATGCGTGGACATAACCGCTCCACATTTCGGCAATGTCAGAAACGCTATATAATAAGCCTACCACATTTCAAAACTTTTGTTTTTAGCAGGTTACTTTTGAGGTTTATAATAAACAACGCTAATGATTGAATCAAACAGTGGGTTCTACCTACAAAACGTGTACAATAAACCTTTATCACGGTCCCGACTATTCTATAGTCGTGTTCCCTGTATCTAATTAAAATAATGGATGGGAGAAAAACCAAGATGGCCGCACCATGATAAAGGTCTTTTACTTTGATGTATTGTGTCCTTAAAAACCCTCAACTCACCGCCACGTTTTGTTCTCTGAAGAGGACGTCACACATCTGTTGGCAAGTAGATATACCTCTCTTCTTGAAGACTGGACGCAAGATCTCAAAGTCTGGGAAAATGTAATACCCGCCCACTGGCAGAATGGCCTTTACCCCGACACCATCCAATTCACTGTGAAAAAAAGACGAAACTATTATAATTTTATTTTAATTTTATAAATCTTACAAATTATGTAAAACTCAATTGGGGCTCATTGTGACGAGTCAAGGACTATCCAACGCAGATACAGACCGTCTGCCTTAGGGCAATCAGAAGTCACGGTAGAGAGGTCGCCCTATAAGCTGCGATGGGCATGGACCAAACCACCATGGTTGGACAGTCAATGTGACAAATGGAGCGTGTGCAAGTGCTGAGAATAGCTGCGGCAACTGAAAGAGAACAAGTGATGGAGGCGACTCCAAGAATGAGCCCCCATTACACGAGGACAAGGAGGCCACAATCGCATAATAGCAGTACTCTTGCTTGCTGGCATCTTAGAAAACTTGTTACATTAAACTTGTGTCTCCCAGTTCTAATTATAACTCAACACTGAGTGGTGGTTTGCCTGAGTGGCGTACTTACCGATGGCACATCTTAGCTACAGCTCCCATGATGCATCGGCAGCCCTTTATGTATTCCCGCGTGTCCTCTGATAATTTAAAAAGCTGCGAGTTTAAGAACGAGATAAAAATACAATGTGCAGTTTTATTATACTTTGTTATTAAAGAGGGCCAAACGATCAGTAACATTATACTATGTGCGTAAATGGTATTGTGGTTGTACGCATTGCACTGGTCAGGGTGCAATTTAACTGTTTCAGTCATCACTACATCCCGAACAAGAACATGTACAAGCTCATCAGCTGCCAGGTATCCTGACTCCTGAACGTCTGACGTAACACGACATTGTACAGATAATAAATAACACAACATTACATGGCAAACATTATGCACACGCTGCATGCCTACGATTGAAAGTGCATCACATCGGACCAATCAAACGCAGCTATGGAAAGCTGTACGTCACCGAACGTTTATCCAATGAAATCATTGGACATGTAAGACCAGACGTTCTTACACTTACCCTTGAGGGTAAAGACAGGGGACCAGACTACAAGCTCACTAGCTGCATGAATTAGAACGGTGTGCCCGAGCAAAGTTTAAACCGAGTAGTGACTAGACTTGTGGACAAATTGTTAATGGTGCCTCGGTGAGATATTTGAGTTGTGCACTGCTCTCGTATGAGATCACTGCTCTCGCGCGAACTGCTGGTTGCCGACTTTTACTCCCCATTAACTGGGACCGTAGTCGTGACAGCAGTAGTTTTGCGGGGCCAGCAGTCTCGCGCAAATACCGTGGGAATCTCAGGGAGAATTCGGAATAGAGTGGGAACACTATCACGACAGACATTTAACGACTTGTCCACAAGTCTAAGTAGTTACACAATGGTGATTATAACACATTGTTTGCCACCGTGTCCCCTTTGACTTTCCACACACTACGCAAAGCTGATATTTCTAAAATACGTGTTAAAAAGGCATCGGGTTAGTAGACCTTTATATTTGGTCAAGTTTATGTCTTTCAAAGAACAAAAGGCTTTCAAAAGATATCAATGAAACAATTCCCCAGCTCAGGAATGATCTACATAATCTTGATGACCTACGTCAAGGGCTGCATACTGCATGGGTGCCGGTGCGCAGGAATGCGTGTTGCTGGCAGCACTACAGACTGCCTTGTAGATTTCGGATAACTCCTTTGGGTAGATGTTGTATCCACACTGAAAGACAATGTAGTGGATAACATTAATGAAGGCAGTCAAGAAATATTCTGTAGTTTAATCTTGCTAATTGCACATAAAATAGATTAACTAAACGAGGAGGGGTACTCAAAGTGGCTGGGCCCAGTACAATTTTAACTTTATTTTGAACATTATACATGGACATTAAACGGCATTGTATTGAACGATTTGTGCTATAAAAGCGTTCCTTACATGAAAAGAATTGAAAAAATATGGCTGGGAAGATGTTTATACAGTAGAATACACTGATAAACACAATTTTGTCTCATTTTTTATTTATTTTCCTTTTCTTTCGTGAACTAACCGTCGCCATTTTGCAAAATGGCGGACCGTGTTGGCTTACGAAGTTAAAGAAAGACACACAAATTTGAGGCATATTTGCGTATTTTTTTTCTCATACACAACGCTTGGATATGCTGGTATGCAGATCATGTAAAGTTATAGTCCGACTAGGTGCCGACTGCAAACAACGCAGTATGGGAAGCAAATGATGGATTTGTTTTCAACGTCAGTCACTAAGTTCCCTCGTTATGACCTTTGTATCAAGCGTGTATACCATCTTGACACACAGCATTATTTGAACACGACGGCCGTTGAGACTGCACTACAGAACACTCGTACGTAAATGATTTCTGTCTTCGTTGTTAATAAAAAATAATATTTTTGGTTTGAACGAAATGCATATAATATATGTTTAAGATGTGTACGTTGCCTCAGAATTAACATTTTCTAAACGGCAAATGCTCCCGTCTACCAACAGATGAAAAGCCGTTCAGTCGTACACGGCACTCACCATTTCCCTCAAAAGAACCTTCTTTCTAAAATTGAATATCTAGATAGTTCAATGAGGGATTTAATATAACTTTCAGAAATAGCAATAGCGCAATTACAGGAAACAAAGAAAAAGAAAACCATAAAATAAAATAAACTTCAAAGCCATGGTCAAGGCTAAGGGTGACCTACCCTCCATCCTCCAGCACTGAAACACTTTGACAAACCGCTGGATATTATGGTGCCCTCCGGATAGTACTGTAAGAAGCAAAACATGGACGGTCTTAAAATCACATTTTTTTTACACTTATTTCCAATCTGCTTTAGTTAGAGCTTTATAGAGGCAAAGCCTAAGAAAGAGTAGCCAGAGCCTAAAAGTCAGCTCCTCGAGTATCTAGTCAGAGCCTAAGACAGAGTATTCATAGACTTAGGTGGAAACCAGGGTTGTAGCTAGACCAATTTTAGTGGTGGGCAGTGATTCAAATTTTGTTGGAAGTGTACTGAGGGCAAGGGGATCAACACAATTACTCATGTTTAATTATGGAGCCATTATTGCTGAAGTGAGGCCAGGTTCTCAAACTGTTTGTGTCATGTGGCCATCCAATAGTTGAATGGCCTTTGGATTGTGTTCGTTCTCACTCCTTATCACTCCTTAGCTTTGTCTCAAACCAACGCAAAGTGGACAATATTTGAAATCTGTGCTGGGTGGCATAATGTATTTTTCTCAGAGTGCTGGGCAAAAATTGTGAGTCCTGGGCAGGCCCGCCCAGCACCGCCCACCGTGGCTACAACACTGGTGGAAACAGAGCCCCATAATAAGAGTCAGAGGCTAAGGCAGTGTAAAAGCCCTATAGGCAAAGTCAGAGCTTTACGTAGAGTCAACTCTGCGTAAGACAGAGTCACCAACAGAGCCTAATAATCAGCTGAGCGCCTTTAGGTAGTGTCAGAGTCAGACAGGCTGCGCCTAAGCGCACACTGCGGTAAGCAGATCTACGTATTTGGTCCATGATCAGCGCCAAAACCCTTACAGACTCAGAGCTAAAGCCACAGCCAGGAAGAACAAAATCTTACAGGACTAGAAACAAACCCCAAAACAGAACCAGGCTGTTTTGGAACCTTGTCACATTTACCTTCGCCAGACTCAGAAACTCGCCGTCGTATTTTGTGTGGCCATAAATCTCATCACTCAATACGACCACTTTGTGCTTCCGAAGAACGACACTGCATGAAAAAAATACAAGCGCAGATGACATAATTATCTACGGTCAGAAACATTTTCAGCAATAACTAAATAATACACACGTACATCTACTTTCAATTATTACATATCACCAAATGAAAAGAAAAAAAAACACAACCTAAAACTCGAGATTGAAATTGCAAGTGAACTTTGAAAAATTTGTTTACTATTAATTGATTAAGTCCAATCACCATGGTAACAATGGTTGACATACACGTAGTGCACATAGCTCAAAGCTTATGATCAAAATAAGCTTTTCACGCGTAGCTCAGCGACAGGTGTGGGCGACAGATGTTTTGTAAAAACATGTTGGTGGTTAAAGGAACACGTTGCCTTGGATCGGACGAGTTGGTCTATGAAAAGCGTTTGAAACAGTTTGTTATGAAATGCATATGGTTAGAAAGATGTTTTAAAAGTAGAATATAATGATCCACACAAGTATCACTCAAAATTGCACGGTTTTCCTTTTACGTCGCGAACTAACACGGTCGGCCATTTATGGGAGTCAAAGTTTTGACTCCCATAAATGGCCGACCGTGTTTGTCGACGAGGTAATACGAAAACCAAACGCAATTTCAAGGCACATTTGTGTAGATCATTGTATTCTACTTTTACAACATCTTTCTAACCATATCAATTTTATAACAAACGGTTATAGGACGCTTTTCAAAGACCAACTCGACCGATCCAAGGCAACGTGTTCCTTTAATCGCTCAACTTAAGTTCGGGGTCCTTTAAGGCACTGGACACTTGGGCCTATTGGTAATTACTCAAAATAAATTTGTATAAAAACTTACTTGGAAACGAGCAGCGGAGAGCTGTTGATACTATAAAACATTGTGAGAAACGGCTGCCTCTGAATTAGCTTTGAGAAAGAAGTATTTTTTCACTAAAATGTTAAAAGACTTCAGCTATAAGGCACACAAATTTGTACAACATGGGTGTCGTTTCATTCATCATTTTCTTGCAACTTCGATGACCAATGAGAGGCTTTGGAACGCTAGGTGGCAGGCGACTTACCATGTAAATTTGCATTGTTTATGTAGTTCTGAGCATGCGCACATTACCGAGAACAATGGATTTTACCTGGTAAGTCTGCTGCCACCAAGCGTCCAAAAAGTCTCCCATTGAGTCCAAATTTTGACAGGCTTCTTATTTTATGCAATAGTACACACCAAAAGTGAGGATTCTTGCCTTTGACATTTACCAAACTTGTCCAGTGCCCGCTTTAAAACTTAAGTGCAACCTTTAGAATGCGGTCCATGACACGATAGCAACATTCTATACTATATTTCAAGGGAACTTGCCGTTCTTTTTTATTCACCTCAAAGCAATAAGCTCTTCTGCTGTATACGACGTGCCAGCTATCAAAAAGATAAGAAAAAAGAAGCAATGTCAGCTCAAAGAAAAATCATGAATAAACATTCAGTTATCTAAAGCATCATTTGGCATCGCAAATGCATATTATGTTATGCAAGTGAGTAAAACGTGAAACCCGCAGTAACAATACGCGTTAGAAACGAGTGTCAAACTGGAACCAGTAGACAAGGTTTGCTAGAACTGCGTCACATTTTTCATACTACAATGAATCAGTATATACAACTAACAGGAAACAGTTTTTTATAAAGGGTGCGTTCGTTTAGCTTCGCTGGGTCGACCCCGGTGTGTGACGGTTTTTTTCCCCCAGGACGAACGTGTGCAGATAATTACCCACGTTCGTCCTGGAAGAAAAAACCGCCACATACCGGGGTCGACCCAGGGAAGCTAAACGAACGCACCCTATAAAGAGAATGTGGGAATTAAAGTGCGCCCTCTATATGTCGCCCCACTTCCTATTTTTGCATGACGAGTCTGTGATTGACCTTTGTGTCTTTTTCACGGCAGGCAACCCACATTTTGTTTCGTTTTTTCTCCATTCATTTTATGAATGTTTGTTTACGCCTCTGATGTTTCCCTTTGCTGTATAACTGCCGGTTGCGGTTTTAGTTGCCGGTTTTAGTGGGGTCCCTTTTTAGTGCGTTGTCGTTGTGTTGTACTTTTTCTTCTTTTTTTTTGTCCTAGGCCTTCATAACATATTCGGCGGTAATCTTTACTGGGCAATTCTTTCCAAGCAAACATGGACACGACATCGAAAAATAAAATGTGTTGCACAACTTTCTTTCCACTTATAAGTAATAGCTTATATATATAAAATCAAGGAATGAACCCAATGTTGCAAAGTAAGAACCCGGCTTTGGTGCATTTCTAGCAGTATACGTGGGGTGTATGGCTAGATTTGATTGTCTTACTATTATTAATTCACCGCAGTTGTTGTTTCAGCATTGTGCATACCATGACAGGGGCAAATGTCACAGAGCTGGTTAATCAGAAAGGATTTCTCAAAAATGTTTTGCTAAGCAGCACTTGTGACATGGTAGTTTGGCTGGTAACTTTATTCTGATGGTAAGCATACTTATTTTGTTATGCTTATGGCAATTTTTAGTCCCCAAGCAGCTCTATGAAATTGGGCCCAGCTCAAAGTTGTCAGGGGTGGATTTCACAAAGATCGTCCTAACTTAGGACTAGTCCTAGGCAACGCTAAGAGATAGGACCAGTCCTAAGTTAGGACGAGTTACTGGTCCTAACTTAGGACCAGTCCTATCTCTTAGCACTGCCTAAGACTAGTCCTAAGTTAGGACTACCTTTGTGAAATCCACCCCAGATACCTTTACTTCCACACATTATGACACGTCATCTGCGTTCACAGCACTTGACACTATTGGTAGTTACTCAAATTAATTATATGCATACAAAACAGAGCTGTTGATAGTACTTTGTATACAACATTGTGAGAAACGGCTCACTCTGAAGTAATGTAGTTTTCGAGAAAGAAGTTGATTTCGAGACCTCATAATTAAATTCTGGAGGTCTCGAAATCAAGCATCTGATGGAGAAGGCACAAAACTTCGTGTAAGGGTGTTTTTTCTTTCATTGCTATACCTCGCAACTGCGACGACCAATTGAGCTCAAATTTTCTCAAGTTTGTTATGTTATGCTTATGTTATGCTATGTTATGCTTAATTACTAAAGGTGTCCAGGGGTCGATTTCACAAAGAGTTAGGACTAGTCCTAACTTAGGACTAGTCCTAGGAGATATACAAATTGCATGGATTGTCCTAAGTTAGGACGAGTAACTGGTCCTATCTCGAGATAAGACTAGTCCTAACTCTTTGTGAAATCCACCCCAGTGCCTTTAGCGAATACACGAAGTGACTTAACTGTTAATGTTTAATCAGTCATAAAAGGTCACAAAATAGATTGCCCTTATTCAATTAAACGTGCAATAGATAGAACCGATGTAGTCAAACACCAATAACTGTGTTTAAATGACGAGTCATAAATAGAATGTAATAGACTGTGTAAGTCTCGTGCGGTTCGCACATTGGACCCTTTAAATTGCCCGAGTTTATTTCAATCGGTCATCGGAGTCGGGAGAAAATAACGGGAAAACCCACCCTTGTTTCCGCACGTTTCGCCGTGTCATGACATGCGTTTAAAATGAATCCGTAATTCTCGATATCGAGAATTGATAATTGTTTTAATGTTTTTCCCCAAAAAGTAAAGCATTTAATAGAGTAACATTTCAAGAGAAGTCTTTCACCATTACCTTCTGTAAACCATGTAAGTTAATTGTAAATCTGTGAACTTGTTGTTTGTTCTGTTCCGAAAGTGTATGGCTTTCAATTGGGCCCAGGTTTTAATTGATCGCGAGATCTATTGTCAGTGTTCACAACCTTTTTTATGCTGGGGTTCGTTCAACTGAACTAGATACAGACCGTACACTACGGCCTATATATATACGGGTGTGACTGCAAGCAAATAAAAGCATTCATTTCAAAACCAAACATAATACAGTAGTGTCAGACAACACCATTTTTATTTTTTACTGCACGCCATTAACGTCTATTTGTTTATGGCCGCTTGGCTACCGTGGTCTGTTTAAGACACTGGACACCTTTGGTTATTGTCAAAGACCAGTCTTCTCACTTGGTGTAACTCAACAAACCTGTGAAAATTTGAGCTCAATTGGTCGTAGAAGTTGTGAGATAATTATGGATGAAAAAACACCCTTGTCACACGAAGTTGTGTGCTTTCAGCTGCTTGATTTCGGGACCTCAAACTATAATTCTGAGGTCTCAAAATCAATTTCAATTATTTTAGTGGAAAATTACCTCTTTCTCGAAAACTATGTTACTTCAGAGAGAGCCGTTTCTCACAATGTTTTATGCTTTCAACAACTCTCCATTGCTTGGTACCAAGTAAGTTTGTATGCTAACAGTTGTTTTGAGTAGTTACCAATAGTGTCCAGTGCCTTTTCAGTTTCAGGATCAAAAGGCTGTACTTTATGCCTTCATTAAAACACAAAATAGTAAACCAGAAGGGGAACTGGCGAGGTTAACTTTGGATAATATTTATGGTTGTATCCAGAAAATTTGCAGGGGTTCAATTTTTGTTGTTATTAACTCTGCTCGAGCCCAACACGCCCTCGTATGCTGTACAGGGTAGCAAACATCATCTATCGCGAAGTTTGTTTGTTCGACAGATTTATATAAAGTCTCACACAAAATAATGACAAATACCTAATCATTTGGGGATTGAACGATGACCAATTGACTTAAGCGGGATTTAAATCTCATGGATTAACGTGCCTCATTTCTTTGATGAGGGTTGCTCGTGAACTTGGTTGTGATCCCTGGATTTAGGACAGTTACAAAATATTGTAATTTTTTATTTATTCGACCAAGACAACACAAAATGTGCCAAAAAAATATATATCAGCACAAAATAATAAATATGTACAAAACAACATGAAAGCAAACACAAAAAAATACACCTATAAACATCTTATAAGTTGTGTGGCTTCAAACTAGTACCCCAACAAAGATATTGACAAAATACTGCCAATATTATAGAGCTACACAGCTCAGTTGGTAGAGTGCCGGCACTTTAATCCGGAGGTTGCAGGTTCAAATACTGCTCGAGTCAAATGGTCTTTGTTCAAATTCACTTACTTGGATTGTCCGGATTGCAGAATATCAACAGTTTGTGACTTGAAGAATTGCTAGAAGAAAGTGCCTATGCATGTGTTAAAAACAAGAAAAAAGAATGACTTGAAAAACTCTTACATGATCGAACAAATCCAATAAAATAAGCTGACGAGTCACAAAACCTGGTGTTTTTTCCGGAAGGCAACGCTCCACTTCCACCCCACCCCAAACCCCTTGTTAATTTAAGTACAATTAAAAGTGGACAGATACATGAAGACCTAGAAAGCAACCTTACTCATGCGTTTTTCCTTAAGCAGTCGGTACTCCGCCAGATACTGTTAAATACAAAAATTAAAAAAAGTTCCCCAATTCTGCACCTAGCCACACAGCATACAAATTGTCTGGTTACAATCGGTGTTCACTCTTTACTAAACTAATCCCTCGATGACGAGCTCTTCCGAAATAATATGACTTAGCCTAGGTTGAAGAGCCACCTCTTATAAAGGGGTTTGGGTATTTTTGTTGTACAACACCAAAACACAAACGTCCACAGATTAACATTTGAAACGTACACGGTTTAAAGATAATGAGGGTGGGAAGTATTATAGATGTTAAATTTGCATCGGGGATAAAGAGCATTAATTTTGGTTTTTACCCATACACCAAATGTGTGTTAGCACTGTATACTCAGTACTTTCCCGAGTCCTGTGAAAAAAAATATCACAGGCATGTTACTCAGGTGGGATTCGAACCCACGACCCTTGCAATTCTAGTAAGAGCAGTGTCTTACAAACTAGACTACCGAGGTTGCCCGGTAGCTAGAGGCAGTTCGAATCGTATGCTTTGACAGTGGGTACCGCAACGATATAATAGATGTTAAAGGTGGAAAGCTTTCCTTATAACATTACTTGCTGAGGTGATGTATTTTATTTTTTAAATGAGTGTGACAATTTTGTTAATGGCAAGAACACCGAATTTTCGCGACTCTCCTGAAAATGTTGCTCTACGAATTGGAAGCTGAAACATCTACAAGTATATTATCTTACATTATACATCTTCATACACAGTTAGGGAATCATGTCATGTCCACAAACTACCAAAACCCTTTAAGGGTTTAAGAAGAAAATGGCAAAGACGAGTGACAACAACAAATGAAGGAAGAAAGAGAAACCTTTTCCAGCGCATCTGATGTGAGTTTCCAGCTGTCCTCTCTCGATGAATTAATTTCAGTCACGTGTTTACCGGCCAGATTTGTGATTGGTTTATACGTAATCCAGGTGGGTGATAGAATAAATACATCTGCAAAGTCAAACAACCCACAAATAGTTTTAAAAAAAACCACAAACAGACGTAACGAACCTTAAAGATTGTTTACACTGTCCAAATTCCTATATAAAACCCAATGATCTGCTTGGGAAATTCTAGTTGAAGGGAAATAATATCTTTGTTGTTTAAAACCGTTTGTTTGTTTGTTTGGAAGGGTCTTGGTACTTTCTGTGTGACACAAAACACAATGTCCACAGATTTACATTAAACTTACACAGTTTGAAGATAATGAAAGTAGAAAGCTCGATCCCCTTAAAAATATATGACCGATAAGGTGCTTTACTTTTGAGAAATGAGTAAACCAATGTCACGAAAATAATTTCAGCATGTACAATGGATTTACGCGACTCTCCTAAAAACATTGCTCTGTGATTTTCACCTTTTCTAAAAAAAAACGACTAATGCAACTGAAATTCTATAGGTAAATTATATTACATATTTTCGTTCAAAGTGTGTATAGATTTATGTCATGGCAAAAAATATACAAAGGAACCAAAACCCTTTAGAGGGACAGTATTTTGTTTTTTTGAAACCGTTTGAATTTTTTATTCCTATAGATATTAACAGTAAAATTTACCGTGAAAATTTCACTTCAAAAGATGTTCGCGTATTTGAGATTTCACAAAAAACCCGGAGCGATCCACGCAGGAAGAATAATAATCCGTAAACGGAATACACGTAATTTATTTTACAAATAAGTAATCTTTAAAATTAAACTGTTTATATCGTTTATATTTCATGTAAATTGTGTTTTGGTTTAAAGGATATGTTACTATAACTTTATTTATGTAACATTTCCTCTTTCTTTTTTACCACTTACCTCCGTTGAACACTTGAACGAGAAGGAATATGAGTTGTTTGGTTCCGGGTCCCACCACAACCAAGTTGGGATCCAGTTCGTGAAGTCCGTCTAGCTCCGAGTGAAACTCACATATTTGGGCTCGAAGTTCAAGTAAGCCTAATGTGAAATGTGGATATCGTTTTATATACTCTGACAGAATAATTTAGGGCATACTAATACACTGATGTGTGTTAGCACTAGGGAGGTTTAGCTGCACGTTACGCGAGCAAAAACGTGAACATGAAAAAATTGTGCTATTTCTTGGTGACGTCACCACTTAGGGCTTATTTATTTTTGTGTTCACGTATGATGTGTGCTGTACGTACCTGACGTGAAAAATAGGACGTTCACGTATGCTAAAAACGTGAGATTTTAACAACACAATAACTGCAGCTAAACCTCCCTAATGTATACTCAGTAATTACACGAGTTCTGTGAAAAAATGGTAGCTTCACGTTGCTACAAAACGTGAGATTTTAACAACACAATTTTCTGACGTTCACGTATTTGCTCGCGTAACATGCAGCTAAACCTGCCGAATGACCTCTGAAATATTGTGTTATCTCTGAAATATTGTGTTATCTAGGGATACCATAGGGAGCGTATACGCTGTATGTTCCACGTGAACGTGAACGTGAACGTGAAGTCGTCAGAAAATTGTGTTGTTAAAATTTCAAGTTGTTAGCACATGTGAAGTTACCATTGTTCACGTCAGGTACGTACGTTGCGCAACATTTCAAGTTTGGCTGGTCTACTAATAAACCTACTACTTGCTGGTGATAGCAAGACTCAAATTCACGGCTCTGCCAACCGCAGAACTCTACTACGGTTTGACGGTCCACTTTTGACCACTTTCAGAGTAATTAGCGCAACATTTCTGCACTCCCTGTTCCCATTCACTTCGTGTGACAGGGGTGTTTTTTCTTTCATTACTATCTCACAACTTCGAAGACCAATTGAGCTCAAATTTTCACAAGTTGTTTATTTTACGCATAATGTTGAGATATACCAAGTGAGAAGACTGGTCTTTGACAATTACCAATTGCCAATAGTGTCCAGTGTCTTTAAGGTCAATGTCATAGTGATACGAAGAGTTACTATACCTGCTACGGGTAGATATGCATTTTTGGATGCATGGTTAACCAGTGCCTTGCGAGCTCCATCAGCGACTGGAAACGGAGACTGACCAAAAGCGAAGTGATAAACCTTCTTCCCATTGGCGATCATCTGAATGATTTGCTCATTGAGGGCCAAGTTGGATGCCGTACCCGCTGACTGGAGACGGGGCAAAACAAACGACTGAGAGGGGTCGATGCCTTCTGTGGAACCCATCGCGAATCATTAAGAGCAGTTCATCAAGGTTGGACTCCTCAGTGGACACTTGGACAGAAACGTTGTTAGAATGCTTCTATCGCTGTCAAAACAGGTCGACTGTGTGTGGGTAGATACAATAACCCATTATTAGAGGAATAAAACAGTTCTCATCATCGACAATAGAGGGCGAACTTGTGGATGGGAATGTCGGCAAAGTAAGGCAGCTGCTCTGCAGGGCAGAATGTTTTATTTTATGAGGGACCCTTTATTCGGAAGAGGTTATAGTGGTGGGTAGAGAACATACAGCTCATAGAGGATTACAACAGTTCATATAGATCATCGACAATAGAGGGCGAACTTGACTTTGTTATGGGTGGGAATGTTGGCAAAGGAAAGCAGCAGGGCAAAGGGTTTTAAGGGTTTCTTTATTCGGAAGAGGACAGGGTCTCGAACGCGGTTAAACTTTGAAGCATCTGCGAATCAGTCCATCCAACTCTCATATTAAGTTCGGGGTCAACTTTTGAGAAATATTTTAAATCAATAGAAAAAAGGTAAGAAAAGGTAAAAAGGCCAGGTCTGATGTTATCGGGCAGTTTACTGTTTATTCACAGGACTCGCCTTGCCGCTTTAAGGTGAACGAGGGCCTTTTCTAATACCCCCCTTATCTGGAACTCTTTGCCTACTTTAATTGGAGACTCATACGACATTTCCCAACTCCATCAATTTCTTAAAACATACATTTTCAGATTGGCCGTAAACACAAGTGAGAGTTTTTTTGATTGAGCTAGGTTGGCAGATAAAGGGCGCCCTAATGCCGGCGCCCAAGGAATTCTGCCCGATCCTCAATGGAAAATTAACATGGGCTGAGGAGGAAGATTCAAATAAGAGCGCTATCAGAAAAAGTTTGTACACAGTTTGCCATATGGGGGACCGGTGTCAGATGCAATTGTGTCCGCCATGCAATACTGTCCGCTCCGGACACTTTGCCTATGCAATCGTGTCCGGGGCTATGCAAAATCCGTCCGGCGGACATGTGCATGACTGTACATATAATATGTGTGCGCGCAAGACAGCGTGCATGCACTGATTGAACCTAATATGCAACATTACTATTCACGTGTTTTATGATTGCAGCGAATACCCAACGGCCGAACATTTCCCATGTCATTCATGATATACACTTAGCTTGTATACAAAAATGGCGAACGTGTTCCGTCTATCAAGGGCGCTTAATTTACTGCAAGGACGGTTTTGCATGGGGGCGGACACAATTGCATTATGCAGCAGCGTCCGGGCGGACACAATTGCATATGCAAAACCGTCCGGCGGACATTATTGCATATGCAATAATGTCCTCTGGATAGTATTGCATAGAGGACATAATTGTATGCGACACCGGATCTCTGGGGACAGAATCTACCGATATACCGTACTATTATTATTGATAATGTAAATCAAAAACCGATTATCTCTTAATTGGTTACTTCAGCTCGACCAATTAAATCTCCGAGATAAATATGTTCACGCTAAAATACTGTCAAAGTTGAGATGATGTCCCACAAATACCATTGCTAATTTCATTTGCCTCAATAAGAATAAGATCATAAGGGGGTTGGTGGAGGGGGGGGGGGGGGGAGGGTGGATTGGTGGGTTGGTTTGAAAGCGCCTTTAAGTGCAAAGAAGGCAACATGTACACTATTGGTAGTTGTCAAAGACCAGTCTTCTCATTTGGTGTAGGCCTAATTGCAAGAGAAAAAGTGAAAGACAGCATGCAGCGAAAGATGAAATCACCAAATGATCTCGACAACATGGAGTCGAAAGACACTGTGGCAGAAGAGGGAATGGACATTGCTGGAGGAGGGCTTCACCCAGAAAGGGATGAAAACAACCCGATGAGGATGGTTGCTGGCTGTAGGACCATACTCGAATCTCGCACTTTTCAAACCATAAGGTCAATCAATATTTTCCATTTCGCTTATTTCACTCGCATACGTTGGGACGACCTGCTGAGTGTTTCCCCCATATTTGATTATATAACAGACGGCAGTATGTATAGACCATTGTAATCTATTACATAACATGTTTACAAAAGATCCATATAGACTATTAGTCCGTATTTCAGAAAATATGGCGACTGAATCGCCTGATTTTTTTTTAAATCAACATTTGATGCTAATAAGAAAGGCGGCACTTCAAAACTAGCAGCTGATATACTTAAAGGGGAGGTACACGTTTGGTAATTACTCAAAACAAATATGAACTTAAAAACTGACTTGGTAACGAGCATTGGGGAGCTGTTGGTAGTATAAAACATTGTGGGAAACGACTCCCTCTGAAGTAACACAGTTTTTAAGAAAGAGGTAATTTCTATCTAAAATAATAAACGACTTCTAGCTAGTGAGTCTTTTATTCTCATCTGAAAGCACACAAATTCGTCCGACAAGGGTGTTTTTTTCTTTCATCATATTATCGCAACTCCGATGGCCAATTGAGCTAAAATGTTCACAGGCTTGTTATTTTATGCTTAAGATGGGATTCACCAAGTGAGGACCACTGGTCTTTGACAATTACTAAACGTGTACATTCCCGTTAATGACTTTTGAACTTTATGTGAAAGTGTAAACACCGCAGTATCTAGCCTGCTAGAAATGACCACGAGATTTCTACCTACCATGGATTGACAATTGGTCCTCGTACATGTCTAGGGATCTTGTAGCGTGACGCACCAAAAAGGCAGATTTAAGTTATTTTCCGGCATGAAACCATCATCGTAGGACTAGCCTACATGTTATGATTGCCTTTATGTTTTACCTAGGGCATTATACACTGCTATATAGCAAACCACACTTAATCGTATGCCCGTGGCCCTATCTACAATATCAAAACACATGTATAGTAATATGTAACTTACACATACAATACTTGGTCTCCTTCCTCCACGGTCTGACTAGCTGTTGACTATTATTTGTGTATGGTAATAATCAATAGTGTCCAGTGCCTTAACTAAACAATTTGGCTGCAATCCCTCACCTTATGTAGGACTGTTGTGCTGTTTTTCAAGGCAAGCAGAGTCCGCCGCGAGAAGCATTAACCACTGTTTGGGGCGATTGAATGACAAGGCTATGGGCTGACAACCATGCGTGTCTGTCGAGTCATTCTCCCTCCATTGTCGAGTTCAATTGACCTTTCTTTTGTTGATAAACAAACCGCCTTGGTTGGCATGGTCGGCCGAATGTTAGTAAAACACCAAATCGTAAAAACAGATGTTTTAACCAAATTCAACATTTTCCGCAAACTTTCAATTAAATAAAATACCTCTCATAATACGTTGTTTTGTTTTTAAACAAAATCAACAAGTTTGGTTACATTCTTACCAAAAATAGCGATCCTTTCTTGATTTGTACTTATGGCTTTCCATAGTTTTCCAATCTGGGTTGGCAAAAACTCGGGCTGTGACGTTGCAAAAGAAAGGTATATACACTCAATCAAAAGAGAGTCAAACACAGATTGGTTCTCAATATTGAATCGCCGCATTTACACACATAAATGATGAATGATCTAATAAAGCTCTGTCAACACTGTACGGGAAGGCTAGGAGAATTAACGCAAGGTTCAAACTGTCGCTTGACCCGCCGATAATCATAGGTCCCACGTCAACTCTGAAAACAAGATGTCGAAAGTTTTGATGAAAAACAACAAAGGCGTCGCTTCCTATCCAAGGACGTATAGATTCTTTTTAATATAGTGAATGTTCATTGACGTTCCCATATCACGGAGGAAATATTTAAATGTGTATGGTGGAGTAGTGATAAATTATTTATAGTCATTATAATCGTATATCATTATTATTACTGAGAAAATAGAATAAGCTGTTGCAAACAATTAACCAAATGGACCGATGGTATAAATGCAAACAAGACCAGACTAGCAGAGTCTTTCTCAAAGGGTGACAACACAACAAATATGAACAGGTAACTAAAGTAAAAGATAGGCAGTGAAGTGGAAATACATGAATGGGGTTAGAAATCATGTTTTTTTTCTAGCGGCTTTCTAACCCCATTCATGTATTCACTATTCATGTTTCACTTAGTCATCTGTTCATATTTGTTGTGTTGTCATTTAGCCTTCGAGAAAAACTCTGCTAGAGTCTAAACGTTGGTTTTTTGAAAAGCGTTTGTAACTGTTTGTTATAAAATGCATATGATGAGAAAGATATTTTGAACGTAGAATATAATGATCCACACAAGTATCACTCGAAATTGCGTAGCTTTCCTTTTTTACCTCGTCGACTTACACGGTCGGCCATTTATGGGAGTCAATTTTTTTACTCCCATAAAAGGCCGACCGTGTTAGTTCGCAAAGTAAAAAGGAAAACCCACAATTTCGAGGCAAATGTGTGTGGATCATTGTATCCTACTTTAAAATCATCTTTTTATATGCATTTTATAACAGATGGTTACAAACGCTTTTCGAAGACCAACTCGACCGATCCAAGGCAACGTGTTCCTTTAAAATTTAACAAAGTTCAGAAAGTTGAGAAGGTTATCAACAAAAACAACAACTTTTAACTTGACATGGTTTGCTGAGCAGACACACTCTTTGAGGTCAAATTACCATTACAATCGTATTCGAATGATGCCCTACTGTTTATTTTGTTTATAGGTAGTATGACTGGGCAACATTATGGAAATTAGTCCCGACAACAATGGGTGCATTCGTTTAGCTTCCCTGGGTCTACCCCGCGGTGCTCACTCGGACGAACGATCACACTCGCCCTCTCGTGGTAACGGCATGCAACTCAAGTCACCCCAAGTGATCAACTCCACAAGCAGGGCACTGGGGGCTGACCCAGGTGAGCCCCGTCAAAGCTATTCGAACGTACCGGGGCAGACCGGGGTCGACCCAGGGAAGCTAAACGAACGCACCCAATGAGTAACCAACCAACCTGTGCAAACGTGCATTGGTTACACCTTGGTTCCCGGCTCTGGTTCCCAGGTGTGAAACTACAAGGCACTGGGCACTGTTGGTTAGTTACTCAAAATAATTGTTAGCATAAAAACTGAACTGGTAAAGAGCAAGGGAGAGCCGTTTGTGAGAAACGGATCCCTCTATTAAAGTAACGTGTTTTTGTTTTAGAAAGAGGTAATATCTCACTCAAGTATTAAAATACTTCAGGCCTGAATGCCTTTTTAAGGCATCTGAAAGCACACAATAAGGTGCAACTAGGGTGCTTTTTCTTCCATTGTCTCCGGTATTAACTTCGATGACCGATGGAATGAGAATACTAGTGTTTGCCATTTACCAAACGTGTCCAGGGCTTTTAAACACAATTTCCTGCTACATAGCCTCATGAACTTGAGCCTTCTAGCCAGTCTTAGTTTTTTTTTGCTAAATAACATCCCCTTTACATTTTGTTGGTGAATCAGCATTAACTTCCCTTGATTTAAACACATATAAAAAGTGCATATCACGCCATTGTCATTGTCGAACAAGTTGTGCAACCGTGAGTGTAGTTCTTTCAACTGTTGAAATTCGATTGTCGTCATCATAAGACCTTCGGTTGTACATGGAATTGTTTGTTGTTTGTTTGTTTGTTTGTTGGTTTGAATGATCTTCCCATCATGGGAATTTAGCAAACTCAAACAAAGGAATATAAACACCAAGCTGGCAACAGCCAATCTCTCCCATACAAACATTGGTTTAACGTCTATGATTATGAATGACACATATCAATAAATTGTGATTCAGTAACTAGACGACAATACTTATTCTAGTCATTGTGAAATCTGCGGATAGCTGGGGGGATTCGAACCCACAACCTTGTGATTGCAAGCCCTGCAGTCTCACCACTTAGCCATGGTGACGTGGTGGAATGGGAACATTAATGAGACGCTAGGTGGCAGCAGACTTACCAGGTTAATCAACTGTTCCAGTTAATGTGCGAATGCTGAGAACTAATGGAAGTCGACTCGTAAGAAAAATACAGTCTCCGTTTTTCTCGTTTTTCAGACCCACAAAGTCTATAGACCTTTACCACGGTGTGGTCATCTTGAGTTTACTCCATTCCAACTCACTGAAACCAAACTGAGGTTGGACGAAATATAGTAGTCTGGTGCCATGCGCAGTGAATGTTAGCATTCATTACTGTAATTGAAAACAGGGAACATGACCAAGATGGTGAGAGCGTGATAAAGGTTTACAGTGCGATGTGACGGCCACGTGTGTGTGTGTGTGTTTAGTAACTGGGTTAGAGTTAAAGATTCAATGTACATCCACAAGCCTGCTAAGATCATGGCGGCAGTCCCCCTTTAAAACCACTTCTATGAATGATTAAAATCTTGCTTATTATAATTATCTACAGCCTTTGTTATATAAAAAAGGAAATAATTATTTTGACAGTTTTCTCTAGACGTTGTTAAAATCTTTTAAATGGAATGATATTATAAAATGTATGTACAATTCTTATCAACGTCAATTTAAATACAACATTTACGTTGATAAATAAATCTACGATTGGAAGATAAATTCCCCCTACGAAAAAAGAAATCCCAAAGAAGTTCGAACATATTTCTTTACTGGACAAAATGTACACTGGGGATGCGATATCAACCGATTTACATTGCTTGTCTTAATTAAATTAATGAAAAAACGTGAGCTTTAACATTATGCACAATACATACAAATGATTTATTTCATGTACAATCTAGCTACATGAAATTTACGCAAGAGTATCTTCTTGAACAAAATGCATTAGATGTTGGCGCAGAGTACCAATGACTTTCATGAGTTGGTTGGGGTGAAGAAGAGGGAAAGTTGCAAGATACCATCCCCTCCCAGCAAATCTTGTGCAGCAGTGTTCGCCCAGCCCAAGTTCCTGCTATTAAGTGACACGCGGCTCATCGTCAAAACGTATACTTGGATCTTGAGATTCTTCCCTCTCCAAAACACGGCGGCGAATTGTGTACAGATTAAGTATGATAGCGCCCTCTGTTGATCCAGTTTCTTTCAGTCCTCCTTGTTAATCATACCTTTAAGACACTGAATACTATTGGTAATTGTCAAAGAACAGTCTTTTCACTTTGTGAGCAAAATTTGAGCTCAATTGGTCGTTGAAGAAAAAACACCCTTGTCACACAAAGTTGTGTGCTTTCAGATGCTTGATTTCGAGACCTTAAAATCTATATTCTGAGGTCTCGAAATCAAATTCGTGGAAAATTACTTCTTTCTCGAAAACTACGTCACTTCAGAGGGAACCGTTTCTCACAAAATTTTATACTGTCAACCTCTCCCCATTACTCGTTACCAAGTGAGGTTTTATGCTAAAAATTATTTTGAGTAATTACCAATAGTGTCCACTGCCTTTGAGGGGCCACACATACCGGTAGACATTGGTTCTTCGAATGTACGCCACCAAACCAACCCAATGGGTATGCTCAGCATTGCAATCTACAGCACTTTAAAATAACATTGTGGGATTGTCAACGCAATATTGAATTGTGAGGCCTGTGAGTGAAGACTCAAGGAGATTGAGGTAAAAATCCTGAAACCAGGAAATATCTTGAGAAACTACTGGCCTGTGAATTTGTCAGTGGAAATGATTACATCTAAATAACGGTGATCACTCTCGGCGGATCTATTCGCAAATTTCGATCGATCTAATGATTATGATTAAACTTTAAAGACAGATTAGACAGCAAGTCTCTTTGCAGAAATAATCTCTGTTGAACGATTTCAATTTTCTAAAATCATCTCACAAGCAGCTCTCTCTGATATCGCCATTTGATCATCTTCCATTTTCTCTGGCCCTTTTTGAAACCACGGCTTCGGCTTCAGGCTCCGTCCTCTCGTCTGAAGCCCTGTCTGAGCGCGTACACAAAGCACGCGCAACTGCAGGGGCCAAGCTAGTCTGAGCCGAATCCAAAGCCGAAGCCATGGATTCGAAAAATGGCTATGTTTGATTGGTACGAGGTGATGCCTGCAGCTGCACTTTCTGTCGTCAGCATGCGGTGTGCACTGTAATGTTTCAACCATTGTGAAATGGGGTGCATGTAATGTTGGTTTATAGGTATACATGTACGTAGGGTTTGACTGCGAATCTCCGAAATGAATGCGAGGTCAAAGGTTCATCCGTAAGGATCCGTACGCTTGCTCAGAGCTGGCTTTTGGCTTAATATTCACGAGCCTCGAAGTGTGACGTCAGATGTTCGTATGCAAACTTTTGCTCTGTCGTCAGCAGATGTTGGGCTTAGTGATCTCCGATGTGCTCTTTTTCCTCTTGCGTTGTTCGTTCAGCTCATGCCACTTCCTACGATTGGCACGGACTCCCTCTAACATTGTAGTGAACATTGGCGATACCTTTACCATTGACTGGATGGAAAACAAGACAGAGATTAAAGAATACAATGACTATTTTCAAGGTTTCCCCCAGACAAGGGCAAAAGCACATCCTAGTATGGTGGCCCAGAAGAAAATATTTAAGATGATTAACTAAAAAGGGGATCTGAAGGTAGGAATGGAGAGAACCATGCACCATACAGAGAATGGCAGCAAGAGAGTGGGATAAAGCGTTTGGAATGAAAATGTTGTTCTACATCTCAGCAAACCGAGAATGTTATTTTGTTCACCTTATATGTCCCTTTAAAAGCTCCGTAATTCTGCATTCCATTTAAAGGCAGTGGACACTATAAATTGGCATAAAACCTTTCTTGGTGAAGAGTAACGGGGAGAGGTTGATGGTATAACACGTTGTGAGAAACGGCTCCCTCTGAAGTGCCATAGCTTTCGAGAAAGAAGTAATTTTCCACGAATTTGATTTCGAGACCTCACAATTAGAACTTGAGGTCTCGAAATCAACCATCTAAACGCACTCAACTTCGTGTGACAAGGGTTATTTTTCTTTCATTATTATCTCGCAACTTCGATGACCGATTGAGCTCACATTTTCACAGGTTTGTTATTTTATGCATATGTTGAGATACACCAACTATGAAGGCTAGTCTTTGACAATTACCAATAGTGCCCACTGCCTTTAATAAAGACAAATGACAGGCAGAAGCTCCAGCCCAAATGTGTAAACAGTATACTTCATAAGGGGTCGTAGTTGCCCTGCATGTATACTGGAGTGTAGCATTAGGAAGTGAGAATTTTCAAACTTGAGACACGAATTGTGTCTTTTAATATTGTGTTTGTCTTCTGGATGGTAAAATATCTTCTAAGCTACTGTTTTAGCAGACGATCTAACCTCATAGAGTGGCAGACAAACTCCGTCGATGAACCCAAGCTGCATTTGAGGTAACTCGTCTTTTCGGTTCCGATCAAACATCGACTGTTGAAATGAAAAACATTCAAGAACAATTAAGTTTTGTTTAGTATACATGGATTTAAACTCTTAAAGGCAGTGGAAACTATTGGTAATTACTCAAAATAATTATTAGCATACAACCTTACTTAGTAACGAGTAATGGGGAGAGGTTGATATAAAACATCGAGACCTCCGATTCAGATTTTGAGGTCTCGAACATCTGAAAGCAAACAACTTCATGTGTGACAAGGGTGTTTTTTTCTCTCAGTATTATCTCGCAACTTCGACGACCAATTGAGCTCAATTTTTTACAGGTTTGTTATTTTATGCATATGTTGAGATACACCAAGTGAGAAGACTGGTCTTTGACAATAATAATAATAATAATAATAGTAAAAATTTATATAGCGCCATATCCATCGAAAACAATGCTCCATGGCGCTAGTACAGAGAAACATTTAAAATATAGATAAACAGCAAAAACAACTACCAACTACCAATAGTGTCTAGTGTCTTTATGCCAATACTCGGTGTAGCTCATCAAGCTCTCACCAAATCACTGCCTAACTTTGAATTTGTACTTTCAACAACTTCCCTGCCTCCTAAAGTCTGTATGAATGGTTATCTTTCCACTTTGTGATTTCTCATTTGTTATCCCTCTTTCTCACTTTCTACCGACAGTTTATGTGCTTGGCAACTTCCAATAACGAAATGTACAACTTACTGTTCCAAAACAAATAGTTTCTGTATATGGCATTTTAAAACTTATCTTCCCCAAAAAAATCTGGATTTATTATGAAAGTGAAGTGGCAGGAAAGTGTTGGATGTGACCAACTTTAACGGCTCTCTTTTGAAACTTTAAGATTCACTTGATGAGGAACTTACCGCTGGCTCTATCTTAAGTTCATTTCTTTCTTTGTCTCCTTGATCGAAGAATTCACTAGTAACTAACTCTGCAATCTGGGAACAAAAACATTAAAAATGTCAGCAAAATTGTCAATATGTATAGTAATCATTTTTATTTTTGGCCACGCAATAGTTATCTTTCTGATTAATGTAAAACCTCTAATTTGTTCGGTTAAACACAAACAGAGTGAACCATTCAAAACGTCAAGATTATGCCAACCATTCATAGCCAACACTCCTCAAAAAAAGATTTACCTTTGGCTGTTCCCAGTGAACATTGTCAATACGTGCTATTCACATCACACACCGCCCCCTACAGATTGCCACATGTTATTTCAAAAGAACAGCAGACGTTTAGTTATCATAAATACCACTTCTTCTTCTTAACATGTCCACACAATAGATATTGTGTTTCATCCATAACTGAACACATTTCCTAGCATTATCTTTGTACTCTGCAAGGTCCTCTGCTACTCATGTATACTCTGAGAGAAAATTATTCTCAAACTTGACCCAAACATAGTAACATTTGTATCTAAGTAAATGCTGAATATTTTCTAATCTTCTCTTCAGTTGATATAAAGTTATAACATGAAACCATCTCTCACCTTATGTTGTATTCTCCATGGTTTAGTGCTGGCTGCAACATCACATGCTGTCATCACCATTCCCCTATTCAAAACAAAAGTAGATATTTTAAACCACTGAAATACAAAGACTGTATGTAGTTAAGAATTGTATCTGATAATTATGACTAGTATAATAAGTCATAATTATGATCTCATAATTATATCTCACAAATTATGAGAGAAATCTCATAAATATGACTTGACTAATTGGCACAAGTTACATTGCGACCTTTGTGAGTGTTAGGTTATACCGTACATATGGGACATCCTAGTTCATGAAGACTCCAACAAGACGCGCAAACATATAGCCCTACATACTGGTCTACTTGCGAAAAGCGATGGACACTTTTGAAGACACTAATGGGATTTTGTTGTTGATAGCTATTAAAGGCAGTGGACACTATTGGTAATTGCCAAAGACTAGCCTTCACAGTTGGTGTATCTCAACATATGCATAAAATAACAAAGCTGTGAAAATTTGAGCTCAATCGGTCATCGAAGTTGCGAGATAGTAATGAAAGAAAAAACACCCTTGTCACACGAAGTTGTGTGCGTTTAGATGGTTGATTTCGAGACCTCAAGTTCTAAATCTGAGGTCTCGAAATCAAATTCATGGAAAATAACTTCTTTCTCGAAAACTATGGCACTTCAGAGGGAGCCGTTTCTCACAATGTTTTTTTACCATCCACCTCTCCCCATTTCTCGTCACCAAGAATGCTAATAATTATTTTGAGTAATTACCAATAGTGTCCACTGCCTTTAAAAAAGGATGCATAACATAACTAGCACGAATTGGACAAAAAACAAAAACAAACAATAACCAATCTACAAATACAGAAATAAATTCTTGAATTCTTAATACTCTACTAAGAAATTGTGAACTTCAAAAAGTTATTTACCTGAGCAATTCCTTATGTGTAGTGTTACGCCAGTTATGTTTTCCCGACCTCACCAATTCAAAGAACTGGCCCCTTACTCTGATGGCAAACGCATAACAATCAATCATTTAACATAGCGAATTAGTTCTTAAATCACAACAAGGCAAGTATCTTGAAATATCTTTCCTGTGCTGAGAAACTTTGTATCGTGTTTTTGAAATCTTCAAACAAGGCGATTGTATCCGAATAATTTGTCTGAAAATCCATGAATCTTCTATAAAGAGGATGCATGGATTTTAAGAAAAATTATAAGGGTTTAATGCATCCAGGTTTCATTGTTTGTGTCACATTTTCACTGACGTTTAAGTGGAAAGTGTATCTTTTGTTTTTTTGAACCGTTTGATTGTTTTAATACTATGTTAATAATGTAGATAAAGTATGTACAATGAAACTGACCAGTGACAATTTCACTTTTTTAAAAGGTGGTAGCGTTGTTTTTTTGCGGATGTAAAAGAACCCAGTGCACTTATCGAAAAGAGAAGGGGAATTCGGCCTGGTCAAACCATTATAAGGTAGAATAACCAGTAATTGGAATACTCAATCTGAAATCTTGTTTCCATATTTGACATTACTTCGAGTTGAAATGAATCTGAAATTGCTTGATACAATCGAAAGCTTTTGTACTTCTTACCAAGTAAGCTGTAATTGCCACTAATTTTAAGAGTGATTACCAAACGTTAATTGACTACTCGACTTCTGTTACACTATAGTACACTTGTATATGATGTGATGTGATGTCATTTAGCCTTCGAGAAAGACTCTGATGTGGTTAAAATGTCAGCTATTGCCCTTCCTACACTCTAAAAACTAAAGAGTTGAATCCAACACTTGCATGAGTTTGGTGAATGACTACACTTTGAAAGTGTTGGATCCAGCATTTTATACGTTAAATCCAGCATGTTAATGTATTCGGTCAACAATTTAAGTGCCAGTTTAACTTTTAAAACGTTGATCCAACAATTCAAAAGATTTTTTTAAAGAAAAGTTGAAATAACACTTAAATTGTTGAATTAACCCTTTTTGCGTTGGATCAAAAATTTAAAATGTTAGTTTTAACAAACAAAATACTGGATCCAACACTTTCAAAGTGTAGTCACTCACCGAACTCATGTAAGTGTTGGATTCAACTCTTTGGTTTTTGGAGTGTATGCATTTACACCACGTTTCATGTTGGTTATTATTCAGTTTGCAATAACAAATTATATTTTACTCAAATTGAACAAAAGTGGAATATGGAAAAAGGATTTCAGAATTCAGATTGTGTATTCCAATTACCGATTATTCTACCTGCGTGGACAGATTTTCGTCGATATCACAAAAACGCTACCGTTTAATAGCTGTCGGTGTAAATCAGACTTACTTGAAGTGAAGAGCCAAGTCCGTGGCGAGAATAGCATGCTTGAGAACATTCATGACTTCACTGTATTGCTCTGCTGCCATGTTACCGAAAATGTTGTGGCCCTGTGTGACACGACAAAAATACCACATTCACAAGTCGTCTTGTGTAACATGATTAAACTTTGACTTCCCCCACACCTTGCCATGATCTCCTTCAATCGTTTTTTTTAATAGGGTCTCTCGATTTTTGAACTTTAATAATTTCAAGTTAAATACACTGGACAATGTTGGTGATTGTCAAAGACTAGTCTTCTCACTTGGTTTATCTCAACATATGCATAAAATGAAAAATCTGTGAAAATTTGCGCTCAATTGGTCCTCGAAGTTGGGAGATATTAATGAAAGAAAAAACACCCTTGTCACACGAAGTTGTGTGCTTTCAGATCTAATTCTGAGGTCTTGAAATCAAATTCGTGGAAAATTACTTCTTTCTCGAAAATTACGTTACTTCAGAGGGAGCTGTTTCTCAGAATGTTTCATACTATCAACAGCTCTCCCTTGTTCGTTACCAAGTAAAGTTTTATGCTAATAATTATTTTGAGTAATTACCAACAGTGTCCACTGCCTTGAGATTAAATTCGGTTGTGAATGATCAAACATGGCTTTTAAATGCTGAAACTGTTTATGTTTTAACACTGTATATAATAAAAATGTACACGTTCTCTAAACTTCAGATGATCTCTGACCTGGAAATTTTTCTACCTTCTCTAATTTTTTAGTTTGATAAAACACACATTTTGACCACTTTCTAGGTGCTTCGGACACAGAGTCGGTCATACTGACCCACCGTGGCCGGAGTTCAGCATTTTCAGTATGACAAAAAGAGCCATAAGGGCAACATGCTTACAGAGGCCTTTTTTGACACCTAAGCTTTAAAGCTTCATACAGTGTAGTATGGCTACGTAGCTGAAAATGACAATTCTCTTACGCTTGTTTCTTAATTTGCCAATTTTACAAATAAAGTTCTGCCCACCTGGCTACTGAGTATCATAACAGTATGGTTGAAATGATGGTACTCCATGGTGGCCTTTGAACCGTACAGCTGTGACAATGGAGACTGACTCCTGCAAAGGTAAAACAATTATATACACAAATAAATCAACCAAATGCAAACAACCGTCAAGTATTCTTTCAAATCAATAGATATTAATAAATGAAAAACAGTATTTTTGGGATTAAATTATATTTGACTAATGACTAATACATTTCCTAACGTATGAAAAATATTAATATTTTCGTTCAATAAAATGTTCATTTTTAATCACATGATAATCTCCTTTTATATAATGAGTAGGGTAGATGGCCTTTATGCTCTGGCTATCCAAAGTATTGGTTAAAAACAGTGTTTTTTGTGAACAATTCGTATCAAGTTTTTTGCAAATTAAATAAAACATTAAAGAGTGACTTTAAGGTTAAACTCAGTATTGTAATGCACTTCTCTCTAATCGATACAGTCCTGGTGAAAGTGGGGAAAACATGACGTCATCAGATGTAAAATAATAATGAGGTGTATACATCTCACCAATTTTGTTTTTTTGAGCCAGTCAAAAGGTAGACCAATTCAGTTTTGATTGAATAACATCAACATTCAAAATTCAAGAATAAATTAATATGAACAAAAATGTACAGACCATTATGTTTAAAATGTGACATCGGACATTTTACTATTTTCACAAAAATGCGCATTTGAAGGGAATCGGTCACAATATTTCACCATGTTAACGCAAGGTTAGAGACTTGTAATTAAAGGAAGACTACAGAATTGTGTTTTGCTAGCAAAAGAGTTGCTGGCAGTGTAAGCACTCTATGTAATCCACAATATACATAAACTGACAAACCTGTAGAAGTTTGAGATCGATCGGCCATCTGGGTCACAAGAGAATAGTGAAAAACCGATTACAAATTTTGCATTGCATCGATGCCAAAATAAAAATGAATAAAAGGCTCACTTAGCGATAAACTCAAAACGCGAAATTAGATTATTTATTTCTTATCAAATATCAAATTTCAGACAGATATTTCAAGGGATGTTTTCTACTATCATCATCATTAGACCGTGTGAGTTTTATGTAAATATGTGATCTTCACGACTTTTGTTTCTTACCAATTCTGTAAAGTTCCGTTAAATTTTCCATTTTCCATTTTCATTTTGGGAAATGAGTGTATCATTAAACTGAACCTAACTTTGGAGCCCCTCTTTATTTTTAATTTTGGGGGTTTATTATTACAAGCAAGGAGCCAGAGCATTATGAGGCAGAACATTATTTATCTTCACTGCGGTTAGCTCATCAGTTTCGTACAAAAAAAAGTAGGTCACTTTGTAGACAGATGCGAAGAGATGAGTCAGCTGCCTTGCCTCATCTGTCAGTCGTCTATCACTATAGCCTTAAGCCTGGCAGTTCAAATTAGTAGAACTTTAGTCATATATACTCAGTGAACTATACATAAAACCCAGTGTATAAACACAGGGCGGAATATAACACATCAGGTTCAAGAGGCGGCAGCGGTGTGTGCCAGTAATGCATGTATTGGTCAAATCGGCCTTACTTGTTAAATATGACAACCCAAACACCTTTCGGACATCGAACAAATAAACAAACAAACAAACAAACAAACACCTTTCAAATGTCACTATTTTATACGTTTTTACGAACTACTGTCGTTCAAAGGAGGGTCTGTACACAGTATCAAGAAACCCAGTGGTAAAGTCAAGTACCTTTCAGTTGACAAGATACTGTTAAGTACTATGACAGCCAAGCACCGAGTGTTCTCATACCCAAGTACTAAGCTCAACGGCCCAGTACCATATGGCAGCAGACTTACAGGCAAATCCAACGTCCACGGAAATGTGCGCTTAACCACCCCCGCTGTTAAAACATTATCTATATGCTGCCTGCTAGCGTACAAGCACAAGCCCAAGTAAAAGAGTATGTGTACAATTACGAGTTAAGTAAGAATTCGAGTGCTTTCTACAATACGAGTACGAGTCTAGTAAAGTATCATTATAAGTACTTTGTAAAGTACGAGAACGAGTACTTTGTATAAGTACGAGAACGAGTACTTTGTATAAGTACGAGTACTTTGTAAAGAGTACGAGTACTTTGTAAAGAGAACGAGTACTTTGTAAAGAGTACGAGTACTTTGCAAAGAGTACGAGTACTTTGTAAAGAGAAAGAGAACGAGTACTTTGTAAAGAGTACGAGTACTTTATAAAGCGTACGAATGCAAGTACTTTATATAGAGAACGAGTACAAGTACTTTGTAAAGAGTACGAGTATTTTGTAAAGAGTACGAGTATTTTGTTAAGAGTACGAGTACTTTGTTAAGAGTACGAGTATTTTGTAAAGAGTACGAGTATTTTGTAAAGAGTACGAGTACTTTGTAAAGAGTACGAGAATTTTGTAAAGAGTATGAGTACTTTGTAAAGAGTACGAGTATTTTGTAAAGAGTACGAGTATTTTGTAAAGAGTACGAGTACTTTGTAAAGAGTACGAGTATTTTGTAAAGAGTATGAGTACTTTGTAAAGAGTACGAGTATTTTGTAAAGAGAACAAGTACTTTGTAAAGAGTACGAGTACTTTGTAAAGAGTATGAGTACTTTGTAAAGTACGAGAACTAGTGCGAGTCCGTGTCAAAGAATATTGTGTACGAGTATCTTCTTTGTAAAGTGCAAGTACTAGTTCATCTAACTTTCCGGGATACTATTTATTGGTGACCCATCGGCTCACGTAATTATATTTTTCTCGCACTACTTTTAAAGTGAACTCAGCTGGAGATTTTTGAACGCTATAGCAGGATCAGATAGATTGTTTTTTTTAAGCGCACATTTCCGTGGACGTTGGATTTGCCTGGTACATAGCGTCCCCCGAAGCGGACTTCACATGGAATATCAAAGGAGCGTCATGAGGGTCTGTATGACTGGGAGCAACATAATAACTCGTGTAAACTCACTTTTCTTGGAATGCATTGTTCGTTCCTCGATGGTCCAGATCATGGCAAAGACAACCCACCAATAATGCAAGCTGCTCGGGTTCTGTGAGGTAGTGAATCACACTTGTATTCTGTTGAGAGATAAAAACAGAAACACAAAACACCCGAAACACCCGATTATAATAGGTCTCACAGCAACACAGGTCACATCAGCATTTTGCAACCATTTTGATTTGAGTGCCCTATAACTGTTTTTATTGCCATCTTTATGAGATGCCAATAAGAGTTTGTCCTGCAAATCTAGAGTAAGTCTGTTTGTTTAATCATTAATATTAAACATTAATTAGTTTCAAGTACTTCATTTTCGTTATAGACATTATGACATCATGGCGTCTCAACTGTCAATATCTGGTAGGCAAAGAATGGTTCTCACAAAAATGCGTACAATTATTAACAAAATAATCTCCAAAAAATTCGGGTGAAGATTGACCTGGATCTGGTCCGGGAAGATATATATTTCGGGTCAGCATCACAAATTTTGAAGACATTCAGTTCTGACCATACGAGAGTCAAGTCTGATCCAAGAAGAGTCATCTTTTTCAAGAGGGTCAAGTCTGACCCAAGCCGTTGTAAGACTGTTGTGGTATATTTGAAATTATAGTTTTCGGTAATATTACACTTTATTTTTAAACACTCAAAATGAACTTTTGCATGCAAGATAAGTTGTGGATTCTGACCTGCAGAACGGCAAACATAGCTTGCTGAACATTGAAGGCATGTCTGAAGTTATGGTAAGCAACGGGACGGTAGTTCTTTCTCACTGTCAACAAGAAACGTGTCATTGCCTGTAAAACAAAAAACAAAAACTCTTTTTGAAATATAGCAGAAGTATACCACATATCTTCTTAGGAGTTGGGAATACTAAAACATTTTATTTGCAAACAAGAGTTCCCATCTGGGTAGAACGGTCCCAATTGGGTTTGCTTTGCAACTTGTGACCCTTTTATGATTTGCAAAGTGGTCAGACAAACTGTACTGCCAAAGGAAAACTGTACAGCCAAAGGAAAACTGTTGCGGTATCCCGATTGGGAATACTATATCTCCTTCATCAACAGAAGGGGGGGGGGTACCAATCAGGGTACAACGGATCTAGGGTCAGAACTCAATCCATCAAACAGTGAAAGCGAAACCACATAGTATCTTTAAATCACCCTCTCCCAATCCCCAGGAGAACAAATATTCCCCCTCACCTCGGTATCAATCTTGAATTTCTGCAACAATCCAAGGTCCATGTAAAGCCTCAACGAGGCTTTAACCATCTCGTCGGCGTCCAACTTGAAGTCATCAAAATCGAATCTTGTCATCCCTAGGGCCTGGATTTGCGGCAGGCGGGAGATCTGCCAAGTACAAGAAAGGTTGGGATTAAAAAGAAGAAGAAGAAGTATACAAAGCTGAGCGATGCCAGATCTTGTTAACCTTGAGTGATGACTAGCCGACCCCTTGCATTTGACTCTTCGACGGCCCATTAACGAGTCCACATTACCCGTTGGCTGGAGGGTAGTGCCTTGGCATAGCCGCAGCCCTTCCACCCGTAATGAGAAAATGTAATTGAACTGCATGGTGTGTAGATTAGTCTTTTGCGAGATTGAGTTATAATTCATAAATCACGCTACACGTCTTTACACGGCGGGGGCTAGAAGAGCCCCGTTCTGTTTATCTCGTCGGGTTATCGCAAAGTTTGTCTGCGGCTGCCGGTAAAAATAAATGTAATTATCTCGTCAAATCAGTGTCTTTTCCACAGCACCACGATTACCTTTTAGCTATAAACGCAGAGACGTCATGGAATGAAGAAATAACGCACAGGGAAATGCAAAGGATAAAATTTTTATAAGCGGTTTAACCCGAACCTTATGTTCATTCTACGGATGGTTTTGCCGGAAATCTGCTATGAATATTATATGCCTGTTGTTGAAGCTCAAAATCATGAGGTATAACAACCTCTTGTTACGATTTTTCGGTTTCGATTAACAGAATAACCGAATTGCAACAGTCGTACAACAGTCGGTTATCAATGTTTTCGTTGCAGGAGGGAACAGAGGTCTGTTCTATCAAACTGCACAGATTTGTTTTCTGTGTTTCTTCAAGGGTTTGGAAAATACACTAAAGGTTTTTTACGTACATAAACCTTACTTTGTGATTTGTGAATAAACCAACATTACATCAATTATTCACACAATGCCACAGCAGCAGACAATGAAAAATACAATTTACTGCTTGTATTTAGCTGACAACCCACATCTCTTCGGAACAGACCAATCATGACACAGTAATTTTGTCCTATGAAATCATTTGGCCTTCAAGTCACCAATCTATAGCAGCCACAACCCCTCTGGCTGGGTCCATTATATACCACGCGTTGCCTTTTCGAAACCACGGCTTCCGCTTCCGCGGTAATTTCGAATAAACGTGCACTTAACGTACACGAGAATGGATCCCATGCCTTAGCCCAAACCCGGCCTATTCTCATGGTGTCGAAAAGGCCCTTGATTCGTCACGGCAACATTTTACAGAAAAAGTTACAACAATGGGAGACTGTTGGCATGCTTGGTGGCAGCAGACTTACCAGGTAAAATCCATTGTTCTCGGTCATGTGCGCACGCTCAGAACTACGTAAACAATGGAAATTTACCTGGTATATCTGCTGCCACCTAGCGTCCAAAAGTCTCCCATTGTTATGATCACTTTGCTTCAAATGCAAGTTGTGTACAACAAACTGCAGCCTGAAACATCATCCGACTTCAAAAGACCTGCGTTCTTGGACCTTGATTATCCTGGGGCTTGGAATTATTTTAAATTAACTCCCGACTTAAACATTTAAAAGCACTGGATTCCTTTGGTAAATGACAGAGACCATTATCCTCACTTGGTGTATCCCAACATATACATATTATAACACATCTGTGAAAAGTTTGACTCAATTGGTCATCGAAGTTGCAAGAGAACACTTAAAAAACAAGTACCCTTAATGCCAAAATGTGTGTTTTTTCAGATGCCGAATAAAAGGCTTCAGGCCCGAAGTCTTCTAATATTTGAGTGAGAAATTAGCTCTTTCTCCAAAAACTACGCTTTACTTCAGAGGGAGCTGTTTCACACAATGTTTTATACCATCAACAGCTCTCAATTACTCGTTACCAAGTAAGTTTTGATGCTAACATTTATTTTGAGTATTACCAATGGTGTCCAGTGCCTTTAAGAAATAGCAGTAATAAAAAAGCAACAGTTTTATAAGTGTAGACATTGAACGATGAAGAAGATGCCTCCACGCATTGGGACATTTAATCAATGTCTCAACAACATTGAGTTCCAGGTGCTCTGCAGGCCTTGTGATCGCCAGGGCCCGCTGAAATAACAAGGGAAGAGGAGTGTTTAATAACCAGCGTGTGAAATCCTTCTCTTTTTTTACTTTCCAACCCTCCCTTACTCACACGCTACATTGTCAACTGCCTTAAATGACGGTTACGACAAGACTGATAAACTGACAAGTCATATTTGGGGGGACCTAGATATTTATATTTTAAAGGAATATTAAAGGCAGTGGACACTATTGGTAATTACTCAAAATAATTATTAGTATAAAACCTTACTTGGTAACGAGTAATGGGGAGAGATTGAAGGTATAAAACATTGTGAGAAGTGGCTCCCTCTGAAGTGCCATACTTTGAGAAATGAGTAATTTTCCACGAATTTGATTTCGAAACCTCCGATTAAGAACTTGAGGTCTCGAAATCAACCATCTAAATGCACACAACTCGCAACTTCGAAGACCAATTGAGCTTCAATTTTCACAGGTTGGTTATTTTATGCATATGTTGAGATACACAATGTGAGAAGACTGGTCTTTGTCAATAACCAATAGTGTCCACTGTCTTTAAAGAAGGTAGTTTAGTTCCTATGAGTTCCAGCCAGAATCTATGACAGTTAAATATACACTGCAACGTCACAGCCCGAGTTTTCACCAACCGAGGTTGGCAAACTGTGGGGCGCCATGAGTGCAACACAAAATGGATGGCCGTAGTTTGTAGCAATGTCACACAATTCGAATTCGTTGTAAACAACGCCACCAATCATGGGAGGTATTTCATTTAATGAAAGTTGGTAAAAAATGCTGAGTTTGGCCGCAACATCAGATCAGATTCTGTTAACATAAGTGAATGTGTTGGTAGTCTAAACACAGCTTAAATCAAGTTGGTATGCAAAATCACGCATGACCTTCCAGAATGGAAATTCAAAATGTTGTTATATATATCAATCGGCCGTCCACGCCAACCAGGGCCCAATTTCATAGCGCTGCTTAGCGGCCGATTTTGTGTTTACTTTGCAATTTCTATTTGATAGCGCTGCTAACCGTAAGCACACGAAAAGGAATGCTAACCGTCCGGTGCTAACCGCACGAACATCGATGACGTCACAATGCAAATCCACGGTAAACACACAATATGGCCGCTAAGGCTTAAGCAAATTTTTCTGCTACAGTAAGCACGAAAATTTGCTAACCGTTAGGCAGCGCTATGAAAATGGGCCGTGTGCAGTTTGTTTATAACCAACAGAAACTACTAACAACTGTTAACAACCATGACCCACACATGACAGTTTCATGCTTAGCAAAAACTAAGAAGGATACCAGATACAGATGTAGAATGGTATTTTGTAGCTAAAAGTGTTTTATCGACGGGGAAAGAAGGATTTGACATAATATTATAGTTTTGATCCGTCGGTGGCTAAATGACACTTTGCTGTTAATCACTCAGAATTAGTTTTGTTTCCTAGGGTGATCTCCTGCATTTGTTATTGCTGCTACAATACCAATGTAAGGAGATGGATGCAACAACACAAGGTAGCCACTGCAGAATACAAATTAAAATGCTTATACAAAAGGACTTTAATTTAATACTGATGGAGTAAAAAGCAACGACAAAGATGGCGAGGTAAACAAAAATAAGCCCACACATAGGGGCGCTATATCTAAACACGTACTTGCGCTGTTTCCAATGTTGCGTCATGCCTTTAAACATGGTGGGCCGCTCATTTTGAAATTCCATTCTAGAAGGTCATGCCTGACTTTGCATACCGATTTGATTGTAGCTTTATTTCAGACCCTATTCTCTTGAAGAAAGTGCTACAGCTCTCACGGTAAACTAATCTAACCACAATGGATGACAAACCTTAATGATTTTCTGTCTCTCACATTCTCTGCCGAATAATACAGTCAGGCACTTAAGTAACCCCCGCACCGGAGTGTGTCAATTTATACATGGCAGCCTTGATCAAGTCTCACCCGTCGTCAGGTTACCCAACTTCCAGTCCCCATAGCACTCAAAGAGTAGACTTGCCCAGATACATTATGACAGGGCTTTATATCTCAGCAGACATAACCATTGGCATTGGAGTTGAGTTACTGACATCTCACAGGCAGGGGTAAGAAAAGAAGAAAACACCCTCAAATGGTACGGACAATGTATAACGAGCAAAGTGCAGTCGAGAATAAATATGGGGGACCTGGAAATAATATCAAGCTAAAATGTCTCGGCAACGGTTGGACGGCTCCCACTTCCCAGAGAGATGGCACGTTACTATTAAATGCCTTACTCTTAAAGTGGCCGGCCTAAATAAAACCTTCCTGGAAGAAAAACTTGAACTTTCCTTTGGATTGTTTTTTTAGGCAGGCCCTCACAAAAAGCAGCAGTGCCTTGTTATTATTGGGTATAAGATCTTGAACTATAATATTGTAAAGGCAGTCATTATTCCTCATGTTGCTAAGGCTTTGATTATATATTCCCATTAAACCCCAGCTTGAGATCTGAAAATTAACAGTTCAAAAAGAGATAGAGCGAGAAATAATCATTTGGTTTCTTCGTAGACCTAATTTGACTGTTTTCCAACCATGCTGAGTTTCGAATCCAACTGAAAAAATATACAATTATCCCTATGGTAAAAGCTTTGGGAAGGCTTCACTGAGTTGCACAGCCAATATATTTATATACACGAAATACACGGTAAATGGTAGCTTATATAATTTACAATGTTAAATTTGTCATCCATCGAACCCAAACTAAATTACACTGTGTTTAAAAAAAACCTAAGGCTCATAGCTGACGGTACGCATAGTGGATGATGCCCACAACGTTACGAACTGTGAATGGTATAACCCCGTTTCAGCCCAAAGTACATTGCAACGTGCCCCTGTTGGTATAGGTGGACAGCCCAAATCAGTTAAGTCTAGCCCTCACCTTAAAAATACAAATCCTGCAGATTTTCAAAAAAGTAAAAAACCGAAATCCCAAGAGAGGGTCGAACAACTTTGTAATGCCAACACAGTCTCGGTTTGCTCCACTGATTTGATTGGGAATTTACGGCACAAAACGAGACGGATGTACCGCGACGAGCATGTTATATTTAACGCCATCTAGTTAATGAATGACCGAAGGAACGGAAACAATTTACTGTGAATGGTCCCCCAGCTACGGTTGACAGACACGAAAGGGTAACTGGTGTAGCTTCGACCTCGCTTGACGTCACCAATAAAGAGTCCCATAGGGTTGAATGTAAATATAAATTGACCCTCTCTCGTGAGGTCAAACGAGGTCGCGGCTAACGGTTACCCTTTAAGAATCTACTGCTTTCTTAATAGGCAAATATTAGTATTCTGGACATAAAAACAGTGATGCCCCATGAGTGAACTTTAATCACAGCTGCAAGCCTGAGGAAACCTGTCCACAAGGGTGCTTGCTACACACGGTTAACCCCGGGTTAACCCCGGGTTAACCCCGGGTTAACCCCGGGTTTACCCCTCTTCCATAGTGTTCTTTATACGTGTACTACCTATCATAGGACATAGGACCTACGACTTAATGCCCAATCCGAAGGACAACCATGTGCCGCGACCGGGGCTCGAACCCCAACTCTGCTGATCAGAAAGGGTGACTCCTCTATAATCCGATACCGCTATGCTCCGACAAATATTCCGAATAAACGCATGGTGTTTTACACGCTAAGGTTAGAACACTATAACATGGGGCGTATCAGAAACACCAGAGCTTGAGTCCATGGGCTCGTAACCGCTCGGCTGTGACACACCACACAGCATTATGTTGTTATCAAGGTTAATAAGGCCATACATTTCCTCTTCTCCACCCAAGAATACAGCTACAATTTACTCTCCCTCATGTGACATGTAATAACTAGAAGTTGACACACATTTCCACCAGGTCACTCTCAATCTTCATCAAAAGGTTAATACAATCACTTGCAATTCCCGCTCCCCATTAAACACAGTTCGTTTAATTAGATTTCAGAATGGAATCAGTCAACATGTCAAACATGGGGACAACACTACTCTCCCTTAGATGTCACTCGCAACCCTTCCCCTAGACTTGATTCAAGCCCCGTTCTCGTGCGAGAGGTCCCTAAGCTTGTCCGCCGCCAATAGGGAGGTTTAGCTGCACGTTACGCGAGCAAAAATGTGAACGTGAACGTCAGAAAATGGTACCGTATTTAGCTGACGTCACCACTTTGGGCTTATTTGATGCTCACGCATGACGTCTGCACGTACCTATACCTGACGTGAAATCTGGTAAGTTCACGTATGCTTAAAACGTCAGATTTTTACAACAACATTTTCCGACGTTCACGTCCACGTTTTTGCTCGCTTAACGTGCAGCCAAACCTCCCTAACAAAGAGCTTTTGTGGTCCTGAGAATGGCGCGGCACAGGTCGGAGTTTTCTGATGTTAGGCGATGGGACTGAAAATAGAAGACTTCTCACGGGATTGGGACTTGTATCAAGTCTATACTTCCCTCCCACGTTGCAGAACACACATCTCTCGCGCTAGAGAAGTCCAGATATTAAAAAAAAAAACATATTGAAATTGTGGACCGTGATAAATTAAAGCTGTCGAATAGGACTTCACTATTTACACCAATGTGTCATGCCTGTGGGTGAATAAAGGCACCAACATGTTTCAATATTGCAGCTGCCGGTTTAACAATTTTGAAATGAGGTTTCTAGTAAATTTCTCAGAGCTGATGATGCTTATCAAGACAAGGTTATCAGCTAAAAAGCCATGTTACATGTACAACCTTTGACTGGTTTCCTGCTAAATCTTGCTAAGGTTGCTAAGGATTTTCTTTTTTTTGAAGAAATACTTTCTGCTTAAAGGCAGTGGACACTATTGGTAATTAATCAAAATAATTATTAGCATAGAACCTTACTTGGTAAAGAGCAATGGGAGAGGTTGATAGTATAAAACATTGTGATAAATGGCTCCCTGTTAAGTAATTTTCCACGAATTTGATTTCGATTTCGAGAAATATGAGGTCTCGAAATCAAGCATCTGAAAGCACACAACCTCGTGTGACAAGGTGTTTTTCTGTCATTATTTATCTCCCAACTTCGATGTCCGATTGAGCTCAAACTTTCACAGGTTTGTTATCTTATGCATAATATGTTGAGATACACCAAGTGAGAAGACTGGTCTTTGACAATTACCATGAGTGTCCAGTGTCTTTAATCTTGCTAAGATTGTTAAGGAAAACAATTTTAGGACATACTTTCTGCTTGAAAATGTAATCGTTTGGGAGTGCTCAGTTGTAGCAAAATATTGAATCGGCCTTCAGTGGCAATGCTGTGCCTCAAGAGACGCCGACAGCGAGGTAAACCAACTCCCACTACAACGCATCTTGATTACATTTCAGAACAAATCGCGCGATTGTGTGTTTGATGAAATTGTATTCATCACAGTTTTCTATTGTCCCGTTGGCAAACAAAATCTTGCTTAGTTCTTTTTAATTCAATGACGACAGGAATATTGACCATTAATCTGCTGTTCAATGGCAAACAATTGAATTAATCACGATTAAATCAACCAGAATTCAATATGTTAGGCATACGATGCGAGCTTTTACATTGTTTGGCTCTGATTTGTATTTTTTTTAGTAAGTTATTCCATGGTTTTAATTTGTACTGTGGATACAAATTCTAATATTAGCACCGGCCTAGGGAAACATATTGGATTAATTTGAAATACAATAAAGAGATGTTGACAATGATGCACGTACATCTCAACATTATATTTAATTGCCAAAAGCTCCTTCGTCAACAAAAATGTTTACCACAAGACATAATGACGCATGTGTCTTATATGTCCACGTTTCGCTTACAGGCACTGTACACTATTACTCAAAACAGTTATTAGCATAAAAACGTATTTGTAACATGCACAGGAGAGCTGTTGGTTGTACACATATTGTGAGAAACGGCTCCCTCTGAAGTAACGTAGTTTTTGAGAAAGAAGTAATTTATCACTAAAATGTTCGAGTTTATTTCGAGACCTCACCTGATGTATCGAAATCAAGCATGTGAAGGCAAACAAATTTGTGCAACAAGGTTGTTTTTTTCTTTCATTATTCTCATCATTTTCTTTCAACTTCGACGACCAATTGAGTTCCAATTTTTACCGGTGTGTTATTTTATGAATATGTTGAGATACACCAAGTTAGAAGACTGATCTTTAACAACTACCAAAAGTGTCCAGGGAGTGGATTTCACAAAGAGTTAGGACAAGTCTTATCTCGAGTTAGGACCGGTTACTGGTCCTAACTTAGGAATACACATGCAATTTGTATATCTCCTAGGACTAGTCCTAAGTTATGACTAGTCCTAACTCTTTGTGAAATCGACCTCTGTGCCTTTACAGTACCAACAAAAATGGAGAGTATTCAAGCTAATATAGCCTTTCATCGAAGAATCCTTAACTCAACCTACCACAATTAAAATTAATTTGTAACCTACAAAACCTATACATCATTGCCATGTTTTAAAGATTGCATTTTCATTGTACTGCGCTGACAAAAATGTTTATACTGCGCAGAAACAATTTCTTAGTACGATCTGAATGAGCAAATTTAAAGTTGGTGGCATTTTCAAATCCACCAATTTGATTGAGGCTTCGGCTCAGACGAAATTCTTTACTGGACTCTTTCTTTGCCAAGAAAACATAATGGATAATAGTCACAATGAAGATTTCAATCTTTTTACGACTATTGATGAAATCGGCTCATCATAAATTCTAATACAGCTTTTCACTATGTAGATGTCACAAACTCTTGAGGCAGTGGACACTATTAGTAATTGTCAAAGACTAGCCTTCACAGTTGGTGTATCTCAACATATGCATACAATAACAAACCTGTGAAAATTTGAGCTCAATCGGTCATCAAAGTTGCGAGATAATAATGAAAGAAAAAACACCCTTGTCACACGAAGTTGTGTGCATTTAGATGGTTGATTTCGGAACCTCAAGTTCTAAATCTGAGGTCTCGAAATCAAATTCGTGGAAAATTACGTCTTTCTCTAAAACTATGGCACTCCAGAGGGAGCCGTTTCTCACAATGTTTTATACCATTGACCTCTCCCGATTACTCGTCACCAAGTAAGGTTTTATGCCATTATGTATTTTGAGTAATTACCAATAGTGTCCACTGCCTTTAAACTCTTAGACATGGTCCCCTGTCTTTGCATAAATACATGCACTGGTCTAATAGGCCAAAACAATTCATTAGATAAATATGTAGTTACGTAAGCTTTCCATATCCGTATTATGATTGGTCCGAGGGTGACGTAATTTGTCAGCTCGCACTTTCGATCGCCTGCGTGCAGACGTACCTGTGCATAATATCCGTACATCTTGTAGTGTTAGTTTTGTATTCACCACGCGATATTGAAGTGTCGAAGTGTGACGTCAGATGTTCAGGCTAACACTTCACAACTTGCCCCAAACAACCGCTTTAAATTATTAGCACATAGGCTACGAAAACATTTCCCAGAAACATACAACTGTTGATAATAATACATATCCCTTGGGGATTACTTCACAACCTAAAACGACAGCTCAATCACTGAGATCAAACTTAGAATATATCATTGTCTTGGCGTTCGTGCGTGACGTGCACACGTTTTCATTGGTTGCATCCGGGGTGTGTGTGTAATGTGAGAATTCTTACATTGGCCGCCATCTTCAGTTGCTGAAAGGCGTCGATGAGTACAAGCATAGATAGATAGATAGACAGCCAATGGAAACCTGAGGCAAACTTCATCGCGCTGTCGGCAAACAAAAATTGTCGTGCCAAATATAGCAGAAAGTTCTGCCAGTGAGTGTCAGCGTGTTTCACGGGTTGGCATTAAAGTAAAGCGGCCAGTGTGTGCGTTCACCATGGATTTGCATTGTGACGTCATTCATATTAAAACAGTAAGCACATGAAGGTTAGCATGCATTTTTTTAGTGTGCCTACGGTTAGCAGCGCTATGCAATGGAAACCCCGTGATGTAAGTACACAGCGGCCGTTAAAGGACCTGATGGTCACGTTTGGTAATTGTCAAAGAGCTCAATCGGTCATCGAAGTTGCGAGAGAATAATGAGGGGATAAAACACCCTTGTCGCACGAAGTTGTGTGCTTTCAAGTGCTTGATTTCGACACCTCACGCTTGAGGACTCGAAGTCATTTAACATAATTTACCGAGAAATTACTTCAAAAACTACGTTACTGCAGAGGGAGCCGTTGCTCACCGTGTTATTATACTATCAACAGTTTTCTGTTGCTCTTTACCAAGTAACTTTTATGCTAACAATTATTTTGTGTAATTACCAATAGTGTCCGGTGCCTTTTAGCAGCATCATAAAAATGGACAATGCACGAGTGCAAGCTCTGCGGTCAACTCTCACCCAACGATATCTCTCATTGACCTCAACGAGGGGCTATGTTAGACTTGTGACGTCACATGCAAGGGGTCTGGTTATCATATTAAGTTACCTTGAGTGATTCCACTTCATGCGACGTGCTGCACGCATGGTAAGATAAGACCTCTAGCGCCACCTTCTGACGGGCCATAGCTTTGGCTACCTCGTTGTACATCAGCGTGTTGTTGATTCCCAAGCCGCAGAATATCGTGAACGCCTGGAAAGTAGGTTTAAAAGGGACGCTGTGTTACATCTTTAGTTTCCAATGGAAGACATTTTTGCTCAGTACATGAAAATAATATTAAGCAGAAATGGGTAACAGTCAATATTCCACGTAGTATATATTGCAAGTAATCATAGTTAGTTCATGGTGTTTTTCGCTAAACAAACATTACAATATGTTTGAGGTGTTTTGTCATTGTGGAGTGCACCTTCACAATTTTTCACAGGAAAGCTTAAAGGATTTGGGTACTGACCTAAATGTAGCCCCAAACATGTACCTAATTGTAGCCCCAACATGTACCTATGCTGCATTTAGGTCCGGGCTACATTTAGGTAAGGCTACATTTAGGTTCAGGCTACATTTAGGTACATGTTTGGGGCTACATTTAGGTCAGGCTACATTTAGGGCTCGGGCTACATTTAGGTGCCGCACAGACGTCAGTTTTGGGAGTTGTTGCTGACATTGCTGCCCATGTCCGAGTTTCTGTCATTGTTGCTCATGTCTGAGTGTAGTTGTAGTTTGGCGTTATTTTTTTTTACTCATTTATGTCTAAACAAAATGCTCCATAGCCTTTGTCTACTTTAATGTTTTATATTGTTTAACTCTTCTTAATATTGTCAAACTCAGACTCAATTCAACCTCAATAAGGCTGTGAAGGTTTTTATTCCTGCAATAAACCACGCAATAATACCAAGATATATTCACAGTCGTACATGATACACCCGAGCATAACACTGTGTATAACCCTCAAGGGAACATACACCTTGACGATCGAACCATAGTCACAGACTATCACCTCACTCATAAATAATTTATCAGATCCCCACCACCCCAAATCAAATCAATCAAATCAGTGCAGTAAAAGAATCACTCAGAGAGTGGCCTCTCTTTAATAGGGAGCGAGTACGCCGTAATCGAATGCACTTTAACGGCCATCTTACATGTACTTGAGGCACAGATGTGCGTCGGTGCTATTATTATACCTCTGTAACAAGATATCCATTTTGGTGAAATTACAGAACGACACTGCACTCTGGGTCTGTATTATCCGCCCCGCTCTCCTATATAGTGAAGTGACTTAAATGTTATACCATACACTCTACTGTTTCTTGTTTAATAGTTGACATGTGTGGGATTTTTTGATTAGCTTGATGATTTGGAAGTAACGATATGACAAGAGGGGAAGTTGGGTGATCAGCATGTAGGTTCGGGAATATATCGGTATTGGATTGGGGAATCGAGTGGGGATCTAAGTTTTTTTTTAAAGGCAGGGATACTTGTTTTAGTTTTCAAAGACAAGTATCCTCACTTAGTGTGCCTTAACATTATGCATAACATGGCAAAGCTGTGAAAATTTGGGATCAACTGGCAACCGAAGTTGTAAAAAAACAATGCAAGAAAAATTAATTTTGTTGCACAGAATTGCGTGCTTCAGATAACAGCGAAAGACTTCATGTCTGAAGTCTTTCTCAGATTCAAATTTGTGTGTGAAAAATTCCCCTTCAAAGACAGTAGTTTCTGGCAATGTTTAATAACACAAACCGAGCTATCCTGTGTTCTTAAAGACATTAGACACTTTCGGTAAACAGTATTGTCCAAAGGCCCACACTTCTTGTATCACAACTTATATAAAAAAATAACAAACCTGTGAAAATTTAGGCTCAATCGGTCATCGGAGAACATAACGGGGAAAACCCACCCTTGTTTCCCGACGTTTTGCCGTGATATGACATTGTGTTAAAAATAAATCTGTAATTCTCGACAACGAGAATTGATAATTGTTTTAATGTTTTCTCAAAAAGTAAAGCATTTCATGGAATAATATTTCAAGATAAGTCTTTCACATTTACCTTCTGTAAATCTGTGAACTTTTTTTCCTGTTCCGAAAGTGTATGATGGCTCTAACCAAGTATACCATTTATGGTAATTAATTTTTGAGTAATTACCAATAAATTACTTCCTTTAACACTGGACAAAAAAAAAACCCCACAATCTACTGGATCTCAGTAACAACTTGCTTCATACACTTTAAACGAGTATATGTTTCGTTTGAATAAAGCTTGGCTGTTGGGATATTGCAACCGTGCGTCTTAGTATCTTTTTACATTCCACTTGGCACTCTAAAAAAACTCCCGGGTCAGAGTTGACCCGAATTCTGTATCACAAAGGAGCCTGACCCGACCCATTTCTGAATCAAAATATTCGGCAAAAAACACTCATTGAAACACGTACAGATTTTCGCATACGTGCATTTGTACACGAGCCTTGAATTGTTGATCAGGTCTGCCGCCAACATAATGTAATCTATAGCATCAGCTACAAAGCCCTCATGAGATTTACCTTGGTACCCCCCCCATGATTGCCACACAACTAAAAGTGCCTTCAAAAGGCAAAAGTTGCCCGCCATCTTTTTATAGAGCCTTGGCACCTAGGATTGAAATCCATTTAAACCAGTTTCCGGATCAACTGGGTAAATTTGGTATTCGGAATTTAAATCATTTCTGTGCGTGAGTTCATGTTTAAATGAACAACTCTACAAAAGGGAAAGGAAAAAAAAAAAACACCATAAAATAGCTTGAGAAATCACCCAAAACCAAGGGCACTATAAATATAACATAACCGTCCTTGCCCGAGTACAAAACTTCAGTGTTCCCCCGCAATGCTGAAAAAAACTAAATGATTTATAGAACAACTCTCATCGGTGGTGTACGCATGAGCAAACAAAGGATGCCTTGGAAGGATGTCTCGGAAATACGGGATGCACTTCAACCTTTTGTTACATGTCCCGGGTAAATTCTAATCCAAGAGTTTGTTTACTATATTGTTTGTGTAAAAATTCTATAAAATGGCAGAAAAACACCATAAGAAACTTGAGAAATCACCCATAACCAAGGGCACTATACAAATTATTATCACATATAAGGGTTCTTGCTCCTTAACAGCAACCTTTCCCTAATAAATCAAATCAATTCTTCGTATGCGTCTGTTTGAGTAAATGGAAGAATAGCAAGCACACATTACACATGGTTGTATAAAATAAATGGTATACACTTTCCTATTCCATTAAGAACGAACTCTGTCAACCGGAGGCAATTTTGATGTACAGAAAAAAACAAAATTGCCTCCGGTTGACAGTGCTTTTCAATGGGGGATTTTTTCTTCCTAATCGATTCAAGAACCTTAAAGACAATGGACACTATTGATAAAATTGTCAAAGACCAGTCTTCTCACTTGGTGTATCTCAACACTAAGCATAAAATAACAAACCTGTGAACATTTGAGCTCAATTGGTCGTTGAAGTTGCGAGATAATAATGAAAGAAAAAACACCCTTGTCACATGAAGTTGTGTGCTTTCAGATGCTTGATTTCGATACCTCAAATTTTAAATCTGAGGTCTCGAAATCAAATTCGTGGAAAATTACTTCTTTCTCGAAAACTACGTCACTTCAGATGGAGCCGTATTATATAACTGATATACAGATCCTTGTCATTTGATTGGTGGAACTTACTTCATGTAACATTCACTATTACTCCCATCCGCACCGGCGATCAAAAAGACCTATTCGCCCATGGGGAATAGCATTTCCCACTCAACAGTTAGGATCATCCTTGTTTCCAATGTTTTGAGTAGTACAGCGCCGCCGCGCGCGCTGCTAAAACAAAGGAGCACCTGTGCAAAAGGTTGTGATCCGATTTGTACATTGTTATTTGTACATTGATTTTTGGTTGGCAATAATTTGTGTGATTTTTCGCAATGTTATGCTTCGCCTCGTGAAATGGAACAGTCCAAATTTCACCTTGCGATAATATTCCTCCCATTCCACTCTGAGCCACTCAATATTTGTATACTATCAACCTCTCCCCATTATTCGTTACCAAGTAAGGTTTCATGCTTATAATTATTTTGAGTCACTACCAATAGTGTCCACTGCCTTTAAAAACAAAATCACGAATTTTGTTTAAAGGATGAGAATTCTGTACTACAGAAGAAAAAAAAATGGCCATCCGGAGAAAGCACTTATTCTAATGATGCATCAGTTCAACAGTCTTGCGAGGCACATTCAATGAAACTATTATACAATGGAGATAAGTATTCCCAAAATAGGAATGACGTTTGGGGAGGGGGAAAACCACCTTCAATGGTTATACGATGGTCCCGTGGGTCAAAATTAGTGGGTCAAAATTAGTCCCCCTGGGTTCTGATCTCAACTTCGTTTAGTGCGGTTCGAATTACGGGTCCAAGAAGGGGAACAGGTACTATATCATATGGTAAGATGAGACATGGATACACTTTGGCAACAAACATATTAAAGTATATGCCTACTGGCAATGTCAGAAGGAGGCCACCATCGTAGCAGTAAAATCAAATTAAATTTGCAATCCTTAGGGTGGGGCAATAGACCTTACTCACGGTGCAACTATCTTGAATTTCTCCCCTTATATCAATGTTACCAAACCGAGGCTGGAAGACCACACAAAGTAGTCAGGTTCCTAATTGCAAAATGATTATTAGCATTCATTACTGCTATTCGATACAAGGAACATGACCAAGATGTTGGCAGCATGAAAAACGTCTATACTCTGCATAGGGAGCACGTTGATAATCATTACCAATGTGAAGAGAGACCAAGCATAGACATTGCAGAGCGAATGTGCAATGCTGCACAGACTAATAGAACTCTGATTAGGGTTGTACACAGGAGCAAACAGAGAATGCCTCGGAAATAGGGGACCCTCTTTACAATTTTGTTACATGTGTCGGTGTAAAAGGATAAACATCTCCACAAATGGCTTAATTTATTGGGCGTTCCCCTTGTGTTCTGATGAACCATGCCATGTTTTAACCAACAAAGTTTGCCCAAAAATATTTCTTACTTGAACAGCCAGGAGGAGGCATAAAGGCGTACCACCCAGTAGTCGGGGTGGGGTGGGGCTGGGCAAATTCGGGCAACCAATGGGGCAAGAAGCAAGAAGAAAAAGAAACTTGTACAAGATGTTTTACATTTCTGGCAAACTAACCCCTCTGCCCCCTTAAACCGAAGAGTCCCCATACGCACAGGCGTAAGAAGGGGGGGGGGGGCCTCATTAACCCATTTGTTTTACAACTCCTCGGTTCAAATTGGTAGACAACCTCAAACGAAAAGAGTTGTTTCAAGCACTGCATGCCTTCTAATACCACCACTTGATCCATGAACGTACATTCCTCACCAAAGCTTTACGTCATATTTACTATCTCCTTTAAAGGTACATCTGGTTAGCATGCACCTGTAGGAGTAGGGCATCCTCTACATGGGTCCTATTACACAACCTCGCCCCCGGGGGAGCGTATTCCAGCGAGACAAATCGATCCAGGCCCTCCGAAATATAGCCCCCGTACTTTTGTCGTTTTCATCGGCGGGTTCACAGAAGGGGTATATGTGGCTGCATCCAAAGGTCAGTGTGCTGCTTCGGAAGAGGAGGCTGTTCTTCACACTTGGACAAAGCTGAGAGCATTGAGAAAGGCTTTTCTTTATGTGCTGAGTAACAGAACTCTTTGCGGTGATGTTCTTTGGTTGAACGTCTTCCCTTGGATATGAAAACATCTCGGTACGTGTCTGGAGAAAGGCTGACCTGGTTTTAGGTACAAAAATCCATCCATCTCGAATTCTATTTTGAAAATTTATATGTATATTCTGTTTACTGGCTGGATTTTTTTCGGATCTTTCATGACAACGTCCAACCGTGGTTTCAGGATTGACTTTCTAAAGGTAGACCAAAACATTATCATCAATGCTTAATTGTACATTATTTCATACTGTGGTTGTCCTATAAGGCTATATAATGCTGTGTTAATACTGAGTGGCCGACAAAAACTACTGGTAAGCCCACACATGTTTTATGACTTTTTTGAAGGAATTTTTGAGAGTATTTTGACACTCTCGATCACTGTCTGGTATGGCAACACCACGGCAGATGACCAAAAACGCCTCAATCCTGTAGTCGACCCTGCTAGCTTTATTATTGGTCGTGAGCTTCCTGCTTTGGATAAACTTTATGCTGCACAGGTTCCAAAGAAATCTAGATCTATTATTTCGGGCTTTTTTCCAAGTTTGTAAATAACATGGAAACTAATTTGTTTTAACCTTAGTTAATTGTTTATTCGTATTCCACTCATCAAAACACATATTTAGTGACAAAAGCTTTATTTTGACAAAATACCACTTCCAGTAGGTGACTTTAAGGGTTTTCTGCAAGCCGAAGTGAATTTCACTGTATATGTTTTCATATGTGTGACAATAAACAATTGAATTGAATTGAATTGAATTGAAAAAAAAAAACAACAAACCACATTATCCTCCAAACACAGATGGCTTCTCGACATACTTTTCCCGTTGTGAAATAGTGACATGAGATATAGTTATAAACTAAAGACACAGAGAGTCCTCTTTCACACGGGGAGCCATTTCGCAATTATGTTTAAACTATAAGCAACGGACCCTTGCTACACTGCTGTGTTTTAAACAGTAGTTTGAAGAGTTCATTTCTAATGGGCTCTGACTATACGGGACCATTGATCTCAGCATGTTTATAATTCACTCATTACCGTCTAGCACCTAAGGTAACAGTCTAACACCTTTGCACCTTGTTACAAACATCAGCAGGTGCGAGTCAGAGCTAACCCCCAGTAGTCCCGCTCTCAAGCCACCCTTGCAGGTGGCAGATATGAAACCCCGGACTAGAATCTTTCCTGTGCATTATTTATCAGGATCTTACGGTTTCTTTTGACAGCTTTTTCTTTTCTCAAGTGTGGTTCCATTGCAACGTCTTTGGGTTTGTTGGGCCTACCTTACGGGACAGTTTTCAATAGCGACAATAGGTCCTCACTAGTCGGTTCTTTGTTTTCATAGGTCCTTAGTCATTTGTGTACAAAACCAATCGGGATTGCTTCGTACAGGAACAACAGAAAATACAATAGGTGTCCTCTAACGTAATGACCAAACCCGACTTTGGTGTTAATGTGTGTGTCTGAAGGCCCTGGACACTATTGGTAATTACTCGAAATAATTATTGGCATTACAACTTTGCTGGTTACGAGGAATGGGGAGCTAGTGATGGTATAAAACAATTGTGAAAAACGGCTACCTCTCAAGTAACGTAGTTTTTGAGAAAAGAGGTAATTTCTCAATCAAATAATAAAATGCTTCAGCTCAAGCCTTTTATTTTGCATCTGAAAGTACACACATTTATGCAACAAGGGTGTTTTGTCATCTCTAGCAACTGCGATCACCAATTGAGTCCAAACTTTTCATTTGTTTGTTATTTATGCTAATTTTGGGATACACCAAGAGAGACTGCTGGTCTTTGACAATTACCAAAAGTGTCTGGTGCCTTTAAAAGCACTTCAGCTCGTTGAGCTGGATTTTAAATAGAGAATGGGGAAGATGTACAGTGTGATGAATGGTTGACGACATCCATCGAGTGTTTTTCTCTGCAGTAGTAGAGAGAACCTAAAGGTCAACGGGTACAGTTTGATTTGAATCCGGTGTTCCTTTAAAAAGGCACTTGACACCTTCGGTAATTGTCACAGACCAGTATTCTCACTTGATGTATCCCAACATATGCATAAAATATTAACAAACCTGTGAACATTTGGTCTCAAACTGTTTATCGACTATGCACGCTAAAAGGCTTCAGCTGAAGTCTTATACTATTTGAGTTAGAAATTACCTCTTTCTCAGAATACTCTCAACAGCTCCCCACTGCTCGTTACCAAGCAAGTTTTATGCGAACAATTATTTTGAGTAATTACCAATAGTGTCCAGAGCCTTTAAAGAGAGAATGGGGAAGATGTACAGTGTGATGCATGGTTTACGACATCCATCGAGTGTTTTTATCTACAGTGGCAGAGAGAACTAAAGATCACGGGTGTGTTGTGATTTGAATCCGGGATTCGTAAAGGCACTGGATGGACTACAAATTGTCAAAGACCAGTATTTTCACTTAGTGTACCTAAACATATGCATAAATTAACAAACCTTTGCAATTTGGGCTCAACTGAATATCTCATTTGCAAGAGAATGATGAACGAAAAAAAAAAAACCCGCCATTGTTGGTGACAGGCTTCAGACGAAATCTTTTTACTGAGTGAGAAATAACCTCTTTCTCAAAATTGACTTACCTCAGAGGGAGCCATTTCTCACAACTTGTTATACTATCAATATAGCCCTCCAATTCTTGCTACTATTTTTTTGCTAACAACTATTTTGAGTAATTACCAATACTGTCCAGAGCCTTTAAAGAGAGAATGGGGAAGATGTAAAGTGTGATGAATGGTTGACGACATCCGTTGAGTGTTTCTCTCTGCACTATAACAGAGAGAACTATAAGATCAACGGGTGTGTTGTGATTTGAATCCGGGGTGCTTAAGCAGCGACTTGAATATCCTGAACCCTTAAAGGTCATTCTTCTCATAAAATGCTGAAAACACCTGAAAGGTATTAAGCAGAAATCACAATCGGTATTGCGGCGTTTCATGGGACACCTGATCAGAATTTGTAGTGGATTGCCAGTCTCTGTTTTAATCACACCCGTTCGAACAAATTATTCAGTAACGACAGCTGTGTTATGGATTTTGTTATGGTTTATGGTGGATGACTTCCAGGAAATGTCAATATTGATTGGGGCTTGGAGGGAAATATGGAATACAAGGATAAAACAAAAACCCGAATATTTCTATATTTACTTGGTGTTAAATGTCAGCGACGCTGGATGGCAGCAGACTTGCACTATGCGCATGCTCAGAACAACGTAAACAGTGATAGTTGTATGTTCCCTGACACACAGTGTTTCAAAGTCTTCTAATCGGCGATAAAGACCCATGTTTTGAGGTTATTTTTTCCCACAATGATGTATAGTATGCATGCGGGTTAATTAAGATCCAATCCGGGTTAATCCTGACCCAGATCAGAGTATTCTTATCGCACCCTAACCTGGGTTAGTGGATTGTAATATTGTGCACTCGACAGCTCTCTTCCGATTGATATCTGAAACACTACAATCTCTTTTCGTCAGAAAATGGTAAAAACACTTTTGACTCAAAATGATGTGATATAGCACTACACGATTATCACATGCAATCTGTCCAACGAATGGGTCCAGGTGTTTGATCTCTTTGACGTTCTACAGACCACTCCCCCACGTCCCAACTCTTTAGGCCGTGTACAGTATGGCTACGGCTAGATTGCTGCGTCATCATTCATCGACATATAGGGCGTCCTTAAAGCAACACCCTTAGCAGAAGTCGTAGCCGTAGCTGTAGCCGCTAATTCAGTAATGCACGTAAACTAATCAAGTACACTTATCGTATAGAGAATGGGAGCACACAACCGATATCTCATCTTATTAAGCCTTTTTCATACAACAGCAGTTTAGCAGGGGTCCATTGCTTCATTTGAGCATGTTGTCAACATTTTACAAATTGCAATGCCGGCCAGGGTCCCAAAGTAAAATCCTCTCCGCCTTAAAGTCACTGCATGTTCCATTTCTATTCATCAATATCCCATTAATACATGCAACCACGTCCACAGCAACCTGATAACCAAGCTGGCGGTGAAACATTGATGAGGAAAGGAAAGATCGAGACCCCAAGATCAGATACACGTACACACCGGCTACAAAGCCAGCAGACTTGATTAGATTAATGCATGTGTACCATTCTAAATTAAAATACGCTAATGCAGATCTCTGTGAATCATGGACCGACGCAATTTGCATGAATACAGAGAGAGAGAGAGAGAGAGAGAGAGAGAGAGAGAGAGAGAGAGAGAGAGAGAGAGAGAGAGAGAGAGCTTGAAGTACTAAAGGGACATGCATGTAGTTGTTATACTGAACTGTAGAACTCTGGACTTCCCGCAGGCACGAACAGTTTACAAGTAAATGGGAAGAACTCCCTCGAGAAACAGCGGACCAGTCTATGATGTAAAAAAATAAGCGGGTAAACGTTCTTGCCCTAGTCACACAAAACTGTTAATTATGTTTTTCATGCGTATTTTCTTAAATAAATATGGTAGTACAGATCTCCTTGTATAAGGGACCGACCAATTAACATAAATACAGACAGAGACGGTATACCGAAGGGACATCCATGTAGTGTTCCTTACTGAACTGTAGACTAGGTAACAACTCGGGACTTCATTCAGTCACGACAAGTTTACAAGTCAATGGAAGAATTCCCTCGAGACAGCGGACCAGTCTATGTTGTAAAAAAAAACAGCGGGTAAACGTTCTTGTCCTTGTCAATCAAATCCTTAAATGATGATTTTCATGCGTATTTTCTTAACTAAATACGGTAGAACAAATTTCTGTGTATGAGGGACCGACCAATTAACATACAGACCGAGACGGTATACTGAAGGGACATTCATGTAGTGTTCCTGCTGAATTGTAGACTATAACAAACCAGAACTTCATTCAGGCACGACAAGTTTACAAGTCAATGGAAGAATTCCCTCGAGACAGCGGACCAGTCTATGTTGTAAAAAAAAACAGCGGGTAAACGTTCTTGTCCTGGTCAATCAAATCCTTAAATTATGTTTTTTTCATGCGTATTTTCTTAACTAAATACGGTAGAACAGATCTCTGTGTATAAGGGACCGACCAATTTTACATAAGTTCAGGCAGAGAAGGTACACTGAAGAGACATCCATGTAGTGTTCCTGCTGAACTGTAGACTATGTATAACAACCCAGGACTTCATTCAGGCACGACAAGTTTACAAGTCAATGGAAGAACTCCCTCGAGTCTATGTTGTAAAAATAAAACCAGCGGGTAAACGTTCTTGCTCTGGTCACTCAAAACTTTAAATTGCGTTTTTCAAGCGTATTCTCTCAGAAGTCAGGGAAACTGGGATTTTAACTAAATTCATATGCAGAGACAAAACGCCAGTTGCTACTGGCAGTGTATCGCACTACAGGGTTTTAAAAGAGGGTTTTCAAAAAGGCTTAACCGTCCGAAAAAAAATTGCATTTCCATGTGAGGAGTATTTATACATTGGTGTTCTCCGTTCTCACCATTGTAATCCATTTTTGTCTGATGAGGAATAAAATAAAGATGGTTCTAGGACTGAGCCTTTACAACGAATAACTGTCGCGACTATGTTAATACATGCCGGTAATACTTGGCTACATTCCGGAGAAAAATCCAATATAATGTCTCTCAGTATGTTGTGATTATAAGCCAGTAAGGAGATTACATCTATCAGGGACGCAAAGAGGCAGTCATCAATGTCTCCTTATGAGTAAGGAAGAGAAATTGCAACGTCTTGCCCCAAATGACATCTGGAATAAACACATTCTGACATCTCCACATTTTAACCTTTACAGAGTTCCGCTTGATCGAGAATGTAGTCAGTCAGGCAGCTGGCAATCAATCGATAAGAGAGGGGAGAGACGGGGACGCAGGGATGATAAAATGGGCACAACCACGTACCTTGGGGAACAACCCAAGCACAAACAACATCCCGTAGACAAAGAATGAGTGAATGTGTACATTTGAAAGAAAACACCCCAGAAGTCAAAGGGGTGGCTGAGGCGGGGGGGGGGGATTTAATTACGCTGCCTTGATCAATCAGTGTTAACGGTAACAGAGGGTAAAGAGGGTAGACGGGGTAGCAGGAGTGGCAAAATGGGCACATCCACGTACCTTGGGGAACCTTGCATGCACAAACAAATCCCGAAGACGAAGAATGAGTGAACGGGTACATTTGGGAGAAAACACCCCAGAAGTCAAAGAGGGTGGCTGGGGTGGGGGTAAGAGGGTGGGGGTAATCAGGCAGCCTCATCCAATCAGTATTAACGGTAAGGGAGGGGAAGATGGGGTAGCAGGAGTGATACAATGGGCACAACCACGTACATTGGAGAACCTTGCATGCACAAACAACATGAATACCCACAAGAATTCAAAGGGGGTGGGTGTCGGAGGGGTCTTAAGGAAGGGAGGGGATTTAATTACGCTGCCTTAAGCAATTCATCATGCCTCCTGGGCATGGCACGACTCCCCTCCCCTGATTGAGATACATTTTTTCAAAATGCTCACTATATCAACCCATTTCAGAAAACCAGGTTAATAAAGTCCCGAGAGACATGTTTGTAGTGGTTGGACAAAATCCAATATTTTACTGAAAACAATCATAGCGTCATGACTTACAGACAAATAATTAACAACCCTAACTGCTGGTTAAAATTCGATCTAGTACAACTTGGTGAACAAATCACTGTCATTGATTCTCTCTTTCCCTTATAAAGCTGAAAATCACTTGCACCCCCGTGTTGAATATCAACGGCTCTTGAATAAGGGCGAGGGCTCATGATCTCCAATTACTCTCGTCTCCTCTGAAATGCCAAACATGGTTTTGAATAATACTCATGTTGATCTGTAGTTCAGCGTGTTAGTAACCTATACCTAATGCATCGGGTTTCCATTTAATTGGGATCCTTGTCAGGTTCTTCCTCGAGTCCATTTAAAGACACTGGACACTATTGGTAATTGTCAAAGACTAGTCTTCTCACTTAGTGTATCTCAACATGTGCATAAAGTAACAAACCTGTGAAAATTTGAGCTCAATTGGTTGTAGAAGTTGCGAGATAACTATGACAGAAAAAACACCCTTGTCACACGAAGCTGTGTGCTTTCAGATGCTTGATTTCGAGACCTCAAATTCTAAATCTGAGGTCTCGAAATCAGATTCGTGGAAAATAACTTCTTTCTCGAAAACTACGTCACTTCAGAGGGAGCCAGTTCTCACAATGTTTTATACTATCAACCTCTCCCCATTACTCGTAATCAAGAAAGGTTTTATGCTAATAATTATTTTGAGTAATTACCAATAGTGTCCACTGCCTTTAACCGCACCTCCCCAACAACTAGCGTCCGGTCGGGAATTTTTTCCGTACATCAAAATTGCCATCCTCAACAATTTACCACTTTTCCCGAGGAAGCATCGTATAACCCTTGAGGGCTGTTCACCCGAAACTTTAGTCCAATTTTGTGAATACTTATCGCACGTTGTATAATAGTTTCATTGAGCGTGCCTTGTAGACTGTTGAATTGATGCATCATTAGAATGAGTGCTTTCTCCGGATGCAATTTTTGTGTCTGTACATGCTGTAGTACAGAATTGCCAACCCCCAAAATTGTCATGGTGTTTTCTTTTTAAGGGTTCCCCATTTTTAATCGATTAAGAAGAAGAAGAAAAACATCCCAATCGAAAAGCACAACGACAGTGGCAGTTTGATGTATAGAAACAGTGGCAGTTTGATGTATAGAAAGAAAAACAATTTCGTCCGGATGAAACAAGGAGCGTGTGAAGAACAGGGCCCAATTTCATAGAGCTGCTAAGCACACAAATATGCTTAGCATGAAACTTCTTCCTTAATAACAACAGGATTACCAACCAAATTTCCATTTGTTGCATATTGCTTGTTACTGGTATTCAGGTGTTTTAACCGTGTGGAGCTAGCTTTGGTTGGTAATCCTGTTTTTATCGAGGCAGAAATTTCATGCTAAGCAAATTTTTGTGCTTAGCACCTCTATGAAATTGGGCCCAGATGAGAGATGACGGCAGATTGGGTAAGGACAGTAAATGGGGTGGGGAGGGAACAGCAGGGGATTTTGAACAAAGACAACGCAGTTCTAGCTAGCCAGGATTAATAAGTTTACATAATATGATGAATACATTCGACTACATAAAAAAATATTTTGCACTTTTGGAGAAAAAAAATCCCCATTGAAAAGCACTACGACAGTGGCAATTTTAATGTACAGAGAAAAAAAAATTGCGTCCTAGGCATGATTCAACTCCGCCTGTCAAACACTGCTGAACTTACTCTCTCTAGCGTTGTTTGTCTTGTATACAATTTTATCTCGCCATCAAACATGACCAGAATGAACCGAGAATCATTTAGAATTCCCCTTTCCATTCCCCATTTCCTTTCCCTCCCCTCACCAGTTGAGAGGTACTCATGTGCAAATAGACAGTATCCCACGGTCGCCTATGGCAACCGATTTCCAGTACTGTTCCAACCACGACACGGGGAGGAAACTGAAGGAAGTCTGCGATTATTACATGATGGAATTACACAGCTGTAAATTGCGACTACTTCAAAAGTTTGTCTGTCTGTTCCCTGCATAGGTCTTTCTACATCAGTGCATATGAAATGCAATTAAGTACAAACTCTTTCAAGGAAACCACATTACGAGAGTGCAGTAAGTGCAGAAAGCACAAAGTAAAACGTACGTTCATTTAGGTTTTAAAGGGAAAGTTTACCATTCTGGTTGTTACTCCAAAACGTAATGATCTTGACAATTGAGTTGGCAAAGAAGCACTGCAGCTATTGATAACGCAAAGCATTTTGAGAAACGATTCCCCTTTAAGGGATATGGTTTTAGAAAGAGAGAGAGAGAGAGGTTCAAAACCATGGCAATCTGAGAAAACTCACGACTTGGACGTGCATGTACTTTGCACGTGTGTTTACTATACGCATTGCAGGCAAAGTCTGCCTCGAGTGACGTCACAAAAGGGGTAGGCGGAGTAAGCCCCCAAACAACTTTATATATTTTTTTAACATATAAATCGTGACAAAAAATTACTAAAAAAATTGTTTTATTGTTCGTAAGCATATACTCTTATGTTTGAAAGAAAACAACTTATATTTCCAGGTGACTTTAAAAACATCTACCTCACAACCATGGATCGCTCGGCCATTGTCCAAATGTCGAATGTTAATGGTGTCAGTATAGGGACCAGTCCATGCAAAGCAACACGGGGACCTCTTCATACGTGTAGATCAACTAGTTCTATTGCTAGCGAATGGACTCACATCAGTAAAGTTAGTGATATTGATGTCCAGTATCCAATATCGATGTACAAGGTAGACATTCACTGTACAAACTAATGTCAATGTCCAATATCCGATATTGCAAGAGCGGTATGGCGGACAAAATGAGTGCCTTTTCACTCTTTCCTGGGTCAGTTGATCATGAATCTTTGCCGAAATGACTCAGATATCGGTCATTCTAATGAAGAGCCCGAGTTGAAGTACCCAGTTTCTAACGACGTCCTAGGGTCAGCCTGACCCGCAAATGGGCCAGATCATCTGATTCCGAAATCCGGGTAACTTCTGACCCGGGAATTGTGTTAGTCCAATCTGAACGGTATTCCTTGAACTTTCACTGGTGTGTGGTTGAATAAACATGGTAACTCATTACAAGTACTTAAGTGCTAATTTTCGGTACCTTATAGAGCTTTTCGCAAATACCCATTGCGCAAGCGCTAACTGTTGGACGAGGTGCATGCTGGTCTAGCTAGGGCTCAAACTTGGAGCAAGTTCGAGTGCGCACATTAAGTCCACCAGTGGTCGAACACAGACTAGCAACGCACATGCGCAGTGACGTACTCACCCAAACGACTCCTTTGGTAGTCTAGTCAACCTTCCACTTTTTCGCTAAAGTGTCACTGGTTCCACTCTGCGCTAAACAAATGTTAGAATGGAACATGCTGTTGGGACCAGTGAAGAAACCATGGGCTCGAGGCTGGTTCCAAATGGTCGACCACAGTACTCAACCAATGGTCGACCAGCCTGGGTTCGAGTCAAAATGGTCAACCTTTAGTTAACCATTGTACGCACTCGAACTTGCTCTTGATTGTATAGCTAGACCAGCATGCACCTCATTCCACGCCAAGCGCGCACGTACCGAGTATTCGCAAAAATGTCTATGGAGGCCAAGGAAAACAAAAGGTTTCATAGGGGAATTCTAAAGACTGGGGTGCCCCACAAGGAAATCTGCGTATACGAAGTCTATACGGGAAACTGTTACGTGCAGGGACAAAGGAAAGAACAAAGCAGTGCTGCATCTTTAAGCATAGGTGGACCCCTGTTTGTGTGGAAACAAAACACCAAACTTCAAGATAGTTATGTTCTTCTGAGAACCACAAGTACTTCACACATCCACAATGGAAAACTGTCCAGAACGTGAAGGGCAAAAACAACATCCAGCCACGTCTAAGGAAAATGACTACTTAAGTCACATGCCTGTGGATTGTGATTCACATTATGTGAGATCCACATTTTGTAAGAATACTGTGTGGCAATGTGTACAATGTGTGATCGGGAACCGTAATTGAATCGCTCTAGGTAAGGTAAACAGAACTTGAGTTCTGACCACACAAGGGCCATGTGGGAATTTTCTTCATTTCACAGACAACTGTGTTTTGACTGCAAGACGGGGATCGCCATGCACACACACCTTGGAGTGCTTCCCCGACTTCAACTTGGCTCAATCAACATTAAAAACCGGTCGTCGGGTGACTTCAAAATTAAATCAAACTACTTCAACAGCTTGGGATCTGCTTTTCTTTCAACTCGGGCACTCCGCCTTTGAGCACACAATACAGGGGCCCTTATATCGAACGGTAAACCTCTTTGACATTTTGAGAACAAAAAATGTGATTTACGAGGGAATGTTGGTGAAAAATGGGTGCAGGTTGGTTGATTTCTAACTGGGCAATCCATCTAAGGCCTTAAGTGGACACTATTGGTAGTTACTCAAATATTTATCACCATAAAACCTTTCTTGATTACTAGTAATGGGGAGAGGTTGATAGTATAAAACATTGTGAAAAACAGCTCCCTCTGAAGTGACGTAGTTTTCGAGAAAGAGGTGATTTTCCACGAATTTGATTTCGAGACCTCAAGTTTAGAATTTGAGGTCTCGAAATCAAGCATCAGAAAGCACACAACTTTGTGTGACAAGGGTGTTTTTTTCTTTCATTATTATCTCACAACTTTGACAACCGATTGCGCACAAATTTTTACAAGTTTGTTATTTTTTGCATATGTTGAGATACACCAACTGTGAAGTGAAGACTAGTCTTTGACAATTACCAATAGTGTCCACTGTCTTTAAAGAGAAGTTGTTAACCGTAGGACGATCGCGCTATTATTGTGTTACACACACATCAATGTGTGTACTCATTAGTAGTGTGACAAAAATACACAGGTATTTTACTCGGGTGGGATTCGATCCCACGACCTTTGCCTCTGTAGTGCAGATGCCTTTCTTAAAACTAGACGTCCACAGAGCTTGACTGAGTTCGGATCTTTCATCCCAAAGTCATTCTAGTTGTAAAACGGGGCAATACACAACTGCCAGAGTAAAATCATGCTAATCCTCAAGTTGCTGACGGACATAATTTTCTTGATGATCGGTATCGGCACAAACTCAATGGGGGACTTTTGAACACTAGGTGGCAGCAGACTTACCAGGACGCAGGTAAATTTCCATTGTTTACGTAGTTCTGAGCGTGCGCACATTACCGAGAACAATGCATTTTACCTGGTATATCTGCTGACACCAAGCGTCCCAAAAGTCTCCTATTGATGATCATTGAGCTTTTAAATTCAACAGTCGTTTTTTTACAGATCGCAGTTCAAATATTCCTTAACTTTGATACAACCCAAAATGGCATGCTTTACCAATATGTTTGCTATAAATGCTCGGACATGTTTACACCAACACTCTTCGGGAGTTTAAGTCGCTTCCCATAGACATCCCAGCTGCCATTAAATATTGAGATATCTTTCAGAAGGATCGAGTCTTAAGACACTAGCTTTAAGAAGAAAGAAACACGATCAACGTCTAGGGCAGCAGTTTTTCCTGTGTCATATCCTTTGAATTATTGAACAGGCTTCTAGGAGACACTACCGTCACAGACGTTTGTAACTGATGCCACGGGGGCCTTTATGATTATATTTCCCAAATGATATTATCCTCCTTAAAGGATTCGGGTACTCTTTCAAAATGTCCACAGATTTACATCTACAGGGTTTGAAGATAATGATAGTGGTTAAAGCTTCCCTTCAAATATTACTAACTAAGGTTTGTAGTTTTTGAGAAATGAGTAAAAAAAGTCACAAAATAATTTTGGTCTCATGAGACCAAAATTATTTTAGCATGTAAAATCCCCTTAACCAGTTATGATATTATATTAAAACCATAGCATAACTGGTTAATACGTTTTTACATGCTAAAACTGAGACGAAAATTTCAATGGAAGCTTTCTACTATCATAATCTTCAAACTGTGTAAGTTTAATGTAAATCTGTGGACATTGTGTTTTTTGTTAGGAAAAAGTACATAATACCCTTTAAAGTAACATTAATTGGTAAACGAAAAATCGTCTAAGATTTTACCAAAACTTACAAGGTGTAGTGATGATAAAAGGAAATATTCCTTGAAATATTTTTGTCTGAAATTTAACATTTGACGAGAAATAGGTAAGTTTCCCGTGTGGAGTTTATCGCTCTGTGACTCCTTATTAATTTTTCTTCTAAATCGATGTCAAGCAAAATGTTGATTGGTTTTCACTATTTTCTCGTGACCCAGATGACCGATCGATCTCAAACTTCTACAGGTTTGTCAGTTTATGTATATAGTGGATAACATTAAGTGTTTTACAAAGCCAGCAACTGTTTTGTTGGCAAAAACCCATTCCGTAATGTTTCTTTAAGTTGTTTCTTGTGTTCTTACCTCAAACAGCTGTTCATCATTCTCATCGAACGGAAAACCATCTGTCCGGTTCAGAATCTGGGCCACACCTAGAGGGGAAAGAAGATGAAAGAAAGGAACAATTTCTTAAAAGATAAAGATTTACTGTGATTAGTTCCCTGTGGTAGAAATGATCATTATAAAAGTGATCAACCTTGCAGTCATTGTACCTCTATACATGATTTCTACATTCGATTGTATATCTCTGGAACTAGAGCCTCCCAAACAAATCACTGACGAAGAAGTGTTGAAGACATAATTGTTGGGCGATGAATTTTGTTTGGGTGATCCCAAACCGATGTAATTTCCTTTCTAGAAATACTTGTTGTTTTATAGAAAGATAATTTTTATGTTTGCTGCAAACTTTATCTAAAAAATAAAATTCTAAGTTCGTGTAGAAATGCATATGCGAATATAAGAACATGTTTCAATGGGTGTTATGTGGGCTGAATCGGGTAACATTTAAACAAAACATAAACATGGGAGTGGATACAGACAGTCGGTTTTAGAGGGGAGACGTGCCCGTGCCACTCCATCCCTTTCACTCAACCTGAAACACCGCTTTTTGTAGAAACATTTCACACGGTTTTATCACTCTCCATATTATCTACTACAAACACCATTCAAGCTTCGCGTATTGCACTTAAAAATGTCCACATTGCTTTGATGAACGCTGCGTCATTTTAGTTTCACATGAAAAGGAAATGCACTCTGTCTCAGTCTTTTATTCGATTGCCTTTGCAACTTCCCTTCCATCTGTCCGTGGGTCTTGTAATTAACTTCCTCATGCCAAACAGTGACCGTAAAAACCGATACCTCTCCACACCCCTGAAGCCCTGAAGGTTTGCTTTTTGTAACACATCCTGCTTCACGCAAACAAAACCCCACAGAGATGACAATGCTTTTAAAGGGTTCTGATACCCCATCGTATATCAATTTTGTTAGCCATGAAATGAATCCTTATTCACTGGTGAACGAAGATGCATGTAATATTATTTACCTGTAGAAAAAAATGAAAAACAAGGAGCTATGCTTTCAGGAGATTCGCGTGATACCAGTACTGATATATACGTTGTACAAGCTGAACAATAATTTTCGTCTCCTGAGAAACTAGTTTCGTGACATTGTTTTACTAATTTCTCAAAAACCAATTCACCTCAGCAAGTAACATTTTAAAGGAAGCTTACTATCATCACTAGCGTCAAACTGTGTAAGTTTAATGACAATATGTAGACATTGTGTTTTGTGTCCTACAAAAAAAGTACCCAAACCCCTAATAAAGAATAATGGGAGGAAAGACGACACCATCAAAATCACGAGCACCAATAATAGCGTCGATACGGAGCTCTGGAAGTGCCATCCGACATGTTGAGATCCTGAGTAGTTTGACTGATGCAAGGTAATGACATCACAGACGGAGATGACGTCATCCTGATATGATTGATTTATCTAAGAATGTCGACACCCTAACAGTTAGTTAACAGTATCCCGATCGACATCCTGAACGTAGGATGCCGACTCCCACAGAAAGCTATCTAGCCTCTTTCACTCCACTGCAGAAGGAATGCCTCTTCATCACCATTCCACCTTGATCTTTCTTGTGCTTGTCGCATCCATGTGACACTTCCAAATTATCTGATGTCGTCCATCCAAATATTGGTCTGCCTCTTCGTCTCATTTGTGTTCTTGGGGTTCATTGTGTCCATCTGTTGTCATGACGCCTTGCAAGGTGGCCTGCCCATCTCTATTCTTTGTTTTATTTCCTGTACGATGTCCCTGGCATTTGTTTTCGTTCGTAATTCCATCTTCAATTCAATTCACATTTAAATCCATACTGTCAAAATTACCCCATCACAAAATGCAAATTTAGCAATAGCGAACAGATAAGGTTTATACAGTCAAAGAAATCGAACAATATGGTGGGCGAGTTGATAAGCCGAGGCTTGTAGAAATCAGCCTGTGGACAGACAGAGACAAGATACTTAGACGAACGAACAAAGGACGCACGAACAACAACAACGCTTATTTAACTCAAAATGAAAATAAGATGTATAAATGAAAAGAAAAAACAAAATTAGGCAAAGCGGTCAATGGATAGAAAGCTATGTTATATACGTACAGACAACGACTTTTTTGAAGGAGGCTTTAAAATGGTTCACTGACGATGACATTTTGAAAATGTCAAGAACCCAAAATAAATCTTGGGAAGACATGTCGACATCCAGTGATAAATCGTCTCAGGATGACGTCATCTGACGTGTATATTATTTCATCATCTTGCAGTAAATTATCTCAGGATCTAGACATGTCGGATGGCACTTCCAGAGCTTCGTACATAGATATTACCAGAATGCGCTCAAACACTCGAGCAACCTGATGGGGAGGAGAGACTGGTATATGAATCGGTGGCTAACTCGTCATCTCAATTTCAATCAATTGTACTGGGGCAACTTGATCAACTTGGGCCCCGTCGACGCGATGCCATGTCGTCTCTCCCCGATAGTAAAGGGGCGGTCGATCTTTTTGCGCTGATTATTTAAAGAGCTACTTGAACAAAAACGCCAATAAAAGATCTTTGCTGAAATTAATTTAAAATTATTTCAATCATAAGGCAATTGAGTTCACATGAGATTGAACAAATTTCAATTGTGTAAAAAACATTGAATGTTAGAACACCCCTTACAAGTATTCTGCCTGCTCATTGGTTTAGAGCGCGTCACATGACATGTCTTAGTTTTGCTAGACGACGGCCGTGTGATAGTGCGTCGGTTTGCTGTGCGCTAGTCCGAAGACTAGCACACGGCGTGCAGTACCCAGACGTTCGTTGCGTGTACGAGGATAATATATGAATAGTCTGTAACCATTACGGATTGCACGACACTACATGCAGCACAGTAAACGTTTTTGCAATCTGTATTCGCGTCGTCCGTGGATTGTAGCATTCAGGTCTGTAACTTAATAATAATAGTACAATATTTAGAAATGTTTGGGGTGTTATAAAACAAATATTGACTGCTTTTACTCGTGCAATGGTTAAAACTACGACTCCCTTGGTGATCCCCGTAGCGTTCTATTTTCCCGATGCTTCGCCTCGCGAAAATAGAACGCTACGGGGATTACCTCGGGAGTCATAGTTTTAACCATAGCACTCGAAGCAGTCAATATTTGTATACTATTCTCCGGTGCTCTTCAGAAAGAGTCACGAAAGAACCCTGTTACATGTATATCATCACTCATGTTACGTAATATGTGGGAGTTACGTTTTGTATAGCCGCTTTGTTGCAGCATGGATGTACCCCACACATGGCGTCAAAGCATATAGTCATTTTGACGCACGCCGTCAACGGCAGAAGATGTTTATAGTTTTTCAAACCTTGAGGTTGGGGCATAATTTTTTTGTAGCATTCCCGTAAAAAACAATTTGCGCTCAAGTAGCTGTTTAATGAGCAGCAACTTGAAAGCATGGTCAATGCCCGTTCTGTGCCACTTAAAACAGCAGTCGGTAAATGCTATTTAGTTAAAAGACAGCCTCTTGCTGGCGCAAGGGGTACTCTAGTCTTTCGTCCAGTAGATGTTCGTGCGCACGAGGTCATGTCTATAGTTAGCATCCGGCCAACAATCCCAGTACTTCATAATAAATTGATCCCAAAGGGGGTATACTTGATTTCACTTGGCCATACAAAGTTCCCTCTTGATCAACCCCATAGAGGAAACAAGTATGTTCAGGATACTGAATAAAAAAAAAAGTACAGTCGAATGTCGATAGCTGGGACTAGCTGTCCTCTTTATAACAGCAACGTTATGGAAAGGTTTGCGGTTACATGTAATGACTATCTCTGATGAGTTAGGGTGGTTCTTGAAATAAACCGTTGGTTTCAACTCGACGTTTCGATCAGTATTCTTTGACGGTCAGAGCATACTGATCGAAACGTCGAGTTGAAACCAACGGTTCTTTTTAGAACCACCCCCAACTCATTTAGAGGTAGTCATTACATGGTGTTAACGCAAACCTTTCCATATTGTATTTTCTCGATGCAAAGTTTCAAATCCTACTTAACAACGCTGCTGTAAATGGACAGCGAAACAGAGAAACGCAACGCAGAAACTCGGAAATTATTCTTCGTGCGTGGACATACCCGCTCCGGATTGGCGGCGATATATCAAAACGTGAAATGTTTACAGGTTAGCCGAATTCAGGTTTTAAATGCAGGGCCTACACCATCTTGTACTAAAAGAATCGTAAATATCAAAATATAACTACATTATCCCGAACAGCCCGCAACAAAACCCCTCTCATAACCCCAACGTCCTTTCCAGCCACATCATGATATTTTCTGTTCATATGAACCCACAGAGCGCAGGGGAGTTTTTGTTTTACCCCCGCCTTCTTATGCAGGAACGAGGGTCCGGGAGGAGAGCATGAGCCGAGGCAGGTTTGCAACCCGAGACACCTAGCTGCTGTACGTGGTGCCACATTTAATCAATTACTTAACTCGTCATATAAAAACCGTCCTTATACACAAAGGCACAACGCATTAGAATATTCTTCATTATAATTATGGCAGACAAGGGGTGGCTCAATAAAACAGACAGAGTTTTTTTTTAGCGTAAGGAATGCCAATCCAAATGAAAGAATCTTGCAGGAAAAATTTGCCATTAATACACTTTCGGTGGGTGCGTAGTGGGAATTCTCTGTACGGGGTGGGGGGGGGGGGGGGGTGGGGAGTGAACTGACTGAACATAACGCACGTTCTGTTGGCAGATCAATGCTGATCGAAAGAATTTGCTTTTACAAGGGAGCCTTACACTTCGTAAAAATATTATATCATTACGATGGAAAGATATTAACCTGTGAAAAGTTTACATAGGAATGGACTTAATGCATAGATTAAGCAGCAAAACGATACCAAAAACTATACATACAAAGGGAATAATTCATCCAAAGGAAAGATCGTTTAGTAATTACTCCTTTAAACCAACGTCAAAAAACTCACTTGGTTTTGTAGCTTTCGATAGTATAAAGCTATTTGAGATTCATTTCACTTTGAAAGTAATATGGTTATGGGAAAAGATATCAGTTTCTATTCCAAACAATTGGATCTGAGTGAACGTTACTGTCAGAAAGGTTTCTCAGATTGTGTATTCCAATTATGAATTATTTTTCCCTCGTTGACATTAAAGGAACACGTTGCCTTGGATCGGTCGAGTTGGTATTTGAAAATCGTTCGTAACCGTTTGTTGTAAAATGTGTATGCTTAGAAAGATATTGTAAAAGTAGAATACAATGATCTACACAAATATGCCTCGAAATTGCGTGGTTTTCTTTTTACCTTGTCGACTAACACGGTCGGCCATTTATGGGAGTCAAAATTTTGACTCCCATAAATGGCCGACCGTGATAGTTCGCGACGTAAAAGGAAAATCGTGCAGTTTCGAGTGATACTTGTGTGGATCATTATATTCTACTTTTAAAACATCTTTCTAACCATATGCATTTCATTACAAACGGTTTCAAACGCTTTTAATAGACCAACTCGTCCGATCCAAGGCAACGTGTTCTTTTAAAGAGCTCCTGATTTTCGCCGATATCTCAAAAACGCAACCACCTTTTGAAATTACATTTCCGAAGAATGGTTTTATTGTCAATATCTACATCAAAGGCAGTGGACACTATTGGTAATTACTCTAAATAATTATTAGCAAAAAACCTTACTTTGTAACATGTTATGGGGAGAGGTTGATAGTAATAAACACTGTGAGAGACGTCTCCCCGTGGAGGGACGTCGTTTTCGAGAAAGAAGTTATTTTACACGAATGTGATTTCGAGACCTCAGAATTAGAATTTGAGGTCTCGAAATCAAGCATCTGAAAGCACACAACTTCGTGTGACAAGGTTTTTTTTCTTCTTCATAGTTATCTCGCAACTTCGACGACCAATTGTACTCAAATTTTCACAGGTTTGTTATTTTATGCATATGTTGAGATACACCAAGTGAGAAGACTGGTCTTTGACAATTACCAATAGTGTCCAGTGCCTTTAAAATAATTACAATAACCGAACGGTTAAAAACCCCAAAGGTATACTCTGCCTTAAAGCCATTGGACCCTTTCGGTAAACAGTATTGTCCAAAAGCCCACAATTGACGTTGATCGTGTTTCTTTCTTCTTAAAGCCATTATACCTTTCGGTAAACAGTATTGTCCAAGTCCCACACTTCGTGTATCACAACTTATATATAAAATAACAATCCTGTGGAAATTTAGGCTCAATCGGACATCGGAGTCGGGAGAAAAAAACGGGAAAACTTACTCCTGTTTTCGCGCGTTTCGCCGTGTCATGACATGTGTTTATAACAAATCCGTAATTCTCGTTAACTAGAATTTATATTGTTTTACCGTTTTCTCAAAAAGTAAAGCATTTCATGGACTAATATTTCAAGAGAAGTCTTTCACCATTACCTTCTGTAAACCCTGTAAATTATTTGTAAATTTGTGAACTTTTTTTTTTTCTGTACCGAAAGGGTCCAATGGCTTTAAAGCTAGTGTCTTAAGACTCGATCCTTCTGAAAGATATCTCAATATTTAATGGCAGCTGGGATGTCTATGGGAAGCGACTTAACCTCCTGAAGAGTGTTAGTGTAAACATGTCCGAGCATTTAAAGCCAATGGACCCTTTCGGTAAACAGTATTGTCCAAGGCCCACACTTCGTGTATCACAACTTATATATAAAATAACAAACCTGTGAAAATTTAGGCTCAATCGGTCATCGGAGTCGGGAGAAAATAATGGGAAAACCCACTCTTGTTTCCGCGCGTTTCGCCGTGTCATGACATGTGTTTAAAATAAATCCGTAATTCTCGCTATCGAGAATTTATGTTGTTTTTATGTTTTCTCAAAAAGTAAAGCATTTCATGGTACAATATTTCAAGAGAAGTCTTTCACAATTACCTTCTGTAAACCCTGTAAGTTATTTGTAAATCTGTGAACTTTTTTTCTGTACCGAAAGTGTATAATGGCTTTAATACTCCTCACAATTATCGCATTTATTTTTTTCTTCAACTAATTTCGGCAGAAAGACGCAGAAAATTTTCGGATATAACATGTAGACAGGTTCACAGTCATAAAGACTGCATATTTCTTCATACGAATCAAGTCAAATTAATTCCAAGGTTCGAATTTGATAACAAATTTGTCAACGGGCAGCGGCGGCTTGCACGAAGGGTCGCTTTGTGACAGCCAAACCAGGCGGGGGTCTATTAATGAACAAAAGTCGGCAATTTCTATGTTTACGCAGAACTTCAAGATAATTTTACTCGCAACGGTGGAATACATTATTACAATGCGCATTGAAAGACACACAAGCCACGTAAATATAGGCTCGCTTTTAATTGCTAGTTGGGGTAAAATTTCTTTTGCAACCATATATCTTAGAAATGCACTCAGCATCTGTGTTAAAGCAACAAAAATTTCGGTACACGACAATTAAACGCCAAAAACGGATTACGTATGGACGATTTCAATTTGCATTATGCTAAACAGTTGTCTATACCTACAAAATTTGTGCGATGTCTCAAAAACAACAGAACGGTTAAAAACACCCACACCAAATGTTTACTTTCCCTTTCAAGGCAGAGGACACTATTGGTAGTTGCCAAAGACTAGCCTGCACAGTTGGTGTATCTCAACATATGCATAAAATAACAAACCTGTGAAAATTTGAGCTCAATCGGTCATCAAAGTTGCGAGATAATAATGAAAGAAAAATAACCCTCGTCACAAGAAGTTGTGTGCGTTTAGATGGTTGATTTCGAGACCTCAAGTTCTAAATCTGAGGTCTCGAAATCAAATTCGTGGAAAATTACTTCTTTCTCAAAAACTATGGCACTTCAGTAGGAGCCGTTTCTCACTATGTTTTAAACCACCAACCCATTACTCCCCATTACTCGTCACCAAGAAAGGTTTTATGCTAATAAATATTTTGAGTAATTACCAATAGTGTCCACTGCCTTTAAAAAGCAATGGTTATGGTAGATCAATATCCCCCATCTGCAATTTCATTCTCAAATAGATTAAAATAAATGTGTTGAAAGTCAAGAGCTGCCCCTTCTCTACCCACAAGAGGGCAAATTTATTAAAATGATGTGTCAGCCCCTGTGTATGTACTGAAGAGCCACCGACAGCTCAGAGAAGAAATATTGACTATTATCTTGTAATGTAGGAAGGAAGACACGTCTGGCCAAAGGGGATCTGATCAAGATGAATTAAGTCACTATTTACAATAAATAACACGAGTATTTATTTATTCGTGACTGTGTTATTAGCTTGTGGTGAGGGTAGGGGAGGTTGGGAGAGTAGGGGAGGTGGGGGGGGGGGGGGGCGGTAGTCAGAGCTTAATCAAGTGACCATGGAACTCAATCATTTTATAATATGGCAAGATAGGCATATACGCACGTTTCGTTGTTATAAATAGGGAGGTTTAGCTGCGCGTCTCGAGCAAAAACGTGAACGTGAAAGTCAAAATAATTTGCTGTAAAAATCTCACGTTTTAAGCATACATGAAGTTATCATTTCTCACGTCAGGTACGTACATGCAGACGTCATACGTGAGCATGAAATAAGCCCAAAGTGGTGATTCACCTAGAAACGACACAATTGTCTGACGTTCACATTCACGTTTTTGCTCGCGTAACGTGCAGCTAAACCTCCCTAATCTAAAGAAGAAAAAAAGTATTAGCTGTTAGAAACTGCTAGCCAACTTGAAGGACCTTTGGTATAAATGCTTTTAAGCATACAATAACTGACTGGCTGACTGGCCTGACGTCCCGACCCGACGTCCCGACCCTTGCAAAGTCTTTCCGGAAGGCTAAATGAAAACACATAAACAGGTATACTGGTGCAACCAAAGCAGTCGAGTAGAGATGAAACCACGCAGAGAAAACAGAGGGATAAACTAACACTGTGAATTGACTGGATGTGATTTTACAACTAAAATGGAAAGGCTATTTTTTGGGATGTCATTTTGGAAAAAGGATGTGATTTTGTCCCAAATCACATCACAGCCAGAAATCACATCCGTGTTTAAAGGGACACACCGGCCGAAATGGGCTATTTGGGCTACAAAATAGACTAAGATATGACTCCAACGGTCTTCCAGGAATGAAGAAGAACAGTCCTTAAAACAAATCATCAAATTTAGCCGTTTTTGAGCATTTTAAGACAAAAACGCAGGTCGCGTGATTGTTCTAACCAAAAAGTGGTACAAACAATCACGTGACCTTCCGGGCTAGTTTTACTTTCAGCCGTCTATAAGTAACTTACTTAACCAAATTTAAATCTTTTTTTTTACAAAATTATTTACGAATAATTGACGAAAAAGATCATGTATTCAAATTATCGCTACAAAATGTCAATAATGGTGAAAAATCTAAAGTAAGATTCACATTCAAAGAGTCCGTGTAACGGAAGCTTGTTATGGCCGCTTTGGTTTTTTAAAATCATTTTTCGCTAAATACGTGACATTTTGATGATTTTTTTTACAGCAACCATCTATAAAAACATTATTTATGATTCTACACCCCTAAATTGCGTAAACGGTGAGCCGGTGTGTCCCTTTAACTGCCAATTATCAAAATCACATCCACTGCGAGCGGCATTACTAAAATCACATCCACTGCTGAGGCCTTAGCCAAAATCACATCCGAGCTAGAAATCACAACCAGGTTTAATTGCCAATTATCAAAATCACATCCACTGCTAGCGGCATTACTAAAATCACATCCACTGTCCAGGCCTTAGCCAAAATCACATCCGAGCCAAAAATCACATCTATGTTTAATTGCCAATTAGCAAAATCACATCTAATGCTAGGGGCCTTACTCAAATCACATCCACTACCCAGGCGGTAGCCAAAATCACATCCAAGACAAAAATCACATCTGTGGTCAACTGCCAATTACCAAAATCACATATAATGTCTGGTTGACACCCAAATCACATCAACTTTACCAGTATCGCATTCTCAAGCCAACTTCCAGTACGTCATGATAAGAGGAGGGCCACAGGGGGGGGGGGGAGGGGGGTGAATGGGCTTGTTCACCACATGAGGTAGGGAACACAAATGACGAAAGCCATGGACCTTTGGAAATGAACTTGAACAAAATGAACGGACTCTTTTCATCTATTCAGCTTTTAAACTCTAAAGTATAACATCCAGGGGAAATTGTCTTATGAGTTGTTTTGTGTTTTTAATTTGTTAAACAAAACAGCGAGAATGCTTACATGTTTTCTAAGCAATGTGGCTAAGCAGTTTGAATATACGACAAAATTCAAACACGTGTTTTTTCCCAAAACACTGCATCCAGATGTTCTGCTATTAGCGATACGTAGTCGTGCTCAGCAAGTTTTCACGAAACAGGTCTATGGTTAAAGCCATTATACACTTCACTTTCGGAACAGAAACAAAAAGTTCACATATTTACAAACAACTTGCAGGGTTTAGACAAGGTGAAAGACAGTTATCAATTCTCGATTAACGAGAATTACGGATTTATTTTAAACATATATGAAATGACACGGCGAAACGTGCGGAAACAAGGTATGGGTTTTCCCGTTATTTTCTCCCGACTCCGATGACCGATTGAGCCTAAATTTTCACAGGTTTGTTATTTAATACATAAGTGTGATACATGAAGTGTGGGCCTCTGGGCAATACTGTTTACCAAAAGTGTCCAATGGCTTTAATATAGGCTTGGAGATCACACCAAGTTCACTGCTAAAATGACAAACATTCTCTGTTTCTTTGTGACATGCGTAAAACATCTTATTAGGTTAGCACCCGCATTTTCCCCACCCCACCCTTTTTAAAATTACACACTACGTGGAGACAGTTCCGGTGCCCTAGTTTGACATGTTGTTGTCATTGATGAATGCCGAAGACTCAAAGAGGAAAGCGTGGATGATTTTTTAAAACATGTTCCATGTATGCCTGACCCGTTTCGTGTTTTCCGCTTTGCTAAATGGATAAGTACCAAAGAAGCAGTATAGTGGGCGTTTTGGTTTAACCATTTTCTCATGGTTTAAAGACCAATGTTACATTTAGAAGTAAGACTCCAAGTCAGTTCACTTGAGATATCTTTCATTTTTATTTTGTTTCATTTCATGTATTTTGGTTGTGAAGCCAAAAACTCTAACAGAGAATCTAACCGCTGTAACAAAGAACCCAATGGAGAGAAGACAAATCAAGTTTGTGAACAGTGACGTACTGGGCCCAATTTCATAAAGCTGCTTAGCACAAAAATTTGCCAAGCATGAAATTTTTGCCCTGATAAAAAAGAAGATACCACCCAAATTTCCACGTGATTTTTCAGGATAAGGAAACAACAGCTGACTACCACTAACAAGCAATATGCAACAAATGGAAATTTGGTTGGTAATCCTGTTTTTATCAAGAAAGAAATGTCATGCTAAGCAAATTTTTGTGCTTAGCAGCTCTATGAAATTGGGCCCAGGTAGGTCAGAGCGTTTCCACCAGAAGTATAAAGTAAAGTCTGTAATTCCAGTTTCATTTGCATGAGAATATTGATGATCCAATAGACAGGAGACAGGATACCAGTCTATCGCAGGAGACTCATCAGCTCTCACCGGTACCTACTTGTACTCCTGGTTGGAGAGAAGCAATTATGATAAAAGTGAATTTCTCAGGGGCACGGGGGTCGCGAACGAAATATCAGAACTAGACCGCTCGTTCATGACGTGACACCACACAAACAGTTCCCAGATCAGAAATGATTTCTTGATCCAAAAGGACCTGACAAATTTCAGGGTCAGGTCTGACCTATTAATTCTGATTTCTGACCCTAGTTTCTTTTTGAGTGTACCCCTGCGCTCGTCATCAGTGAGTAAACGTCGGGAGAAGTCAATGTTTTGATCGAAAAACCATAACTGCTTACCTATGATTTGATATTTGTTGTCCCTGATTGGCATGCACAGGATCGAGCGTGTGTGAAATCCAGTGGCTTTGTCGAGCTCCTTGTCAAACCGCGGATCGTTCTGAGCGTCGTAGATATTCAACGTGTCCCCAGTCGATGCGACGTGTTCTATGATACCATTAGATAGCTTGACACCGGTGCAGCACATGGTGTTGGTGCTGTGACCATTGTGGAGAGACGAGGGAAGGTCGAACACCTTGGAGAATGTGATGGTCTGGAGAAGGAAAATATGCAAAAATATCCCTCGTCAAAAGATACCACACATTGTTTGTTGTTACAGCCTATCATGGGCGTCAATCAGGGGGGACATGTCCCCCCACCTTTTGGAGGGTGGGGGACACAATATCAAGTGTCCCCCACCTTTTTGACCACCTTTATCATGAAGCCAAAGTTTTGCACTGTGTCCCTATATGGGCATTAATCCTGTGGGCAAAGGATGACACAATATCCCCTCTCTAAATTGGCCCTAGATTGCATCACAGAGCATCTAAAATGCAAAATTTTCCCGGGCCCGCACCCCACGCCGTAAATGCTTCTCATGCGCATGCTCCATCGATGACAGATTTGCACCTCCCCCTTGAAAGAGTGGAAGGGACGTGTACCCCCACCCCACCCCACCCCATTTTCGAAGGGTGGGGGACACAGTATCAGTGTTACCCGTGTCGTTTGACCACCTTTATTATGAAAATCGTGTTTTGCACTGAGGAACTGTGGAGCACTGGAATACAAATATTCACACAGCTCATTGTTCTGTTTCGTTTGCCATTTGGCTGCTAAATGGCCTAAAAATTGCATCACAGAGCATCTAAAAATACAAAATTTGAGCGGGCCCGGACCCATGCCGTAAAGGTTTCACACTCACGTGCTCACTATTTGACAGTATTTTCCCCTAAAACTTGGTTCATAGAGCCGCACTTGAAGATGCTGTCAACCCAAAAGGTTCTACTGCTGCTCACATTTTACAGATGTTCTGTTCCATTCTGACAGATTTGCCCCATAAAACTTGTGTCTTCGGTCTGGTGATGATAGGGATGAAACGCCGTCTGATCATTACAATGCAGAAACAATATTGATATAACGAAGCTATAATTGAGCTGCTCTTTAGGTACAATCACAATGAAAGCAAGAATAGGTGCATCATAGCTTGAAATAGGCATTAAATTCCAACATCTGAGAGGGGGGAACATCACCCCTCAGATTCACTAGATTGCACCAGAGAGCATCTACGGGCTAAAAAAAATTCCGGGGCCCTAAAGCGGGCCCCGGAACCCCACGCCGTAAATGTTATGTCCCCCCCACACTTCAAGACGGATTGACGCCCCTGCAGCCTATAAGCCACTAGTGAGTTAGATTTGAATAGTGTCTGGTTTACAATTATTAATAGCTTACTCAGAAGTTACTAATTAAGTATGAATTCCTCAGACTATAGTAACAGTTGCTATGTCTCATGATTCGGGAAGGTTTTTGTATAGCAACCTCCATGTATGTGGGATTGAGGCATTGGTAAGGTATCGCTGTATATTTGGTTTAGGCGGTAACACCATGGGTAGATTATGTTCTTTTAAAGCTTGCCTTGCGATTTATTCTTAAGCCTGAAACCATTTAATTAATGCCATAATTGTGCCTTATACATCTATACATAATTGTGTATGGGTGTTCACCGTCTCTTATACGTAACTCGCAAGAGCTTGCCTTGAACCATGTGACATACGGACCGTCCCAAAAGGTGTGAGGAATTCAAATTTAAGAGGTAACTTGTGGTTAAGCACGTTATTGAGCCAGACATTAATTCAAATCTAATTGTTATACCTCAGTAACAAACTGTGAAGTTTGATTGGTCGAGAACAAATCATGTGACGTGCAACAAAAACGCATGTTACATGGTTCGGGGTCGAGTAACACTGGTGTACATCACCTTGATCGTTCCCAGCGTTGGTCGATTTCCAGCGCTGTGTACGAAACAGCCGCGGGTTCGAGGGAATTGTTACTTGTTCGTCTGCATGTTTATTAAACATTGAACAGTCCGTCGTAATAATGTTTGAAGATGACAACAAAACTTCAAGAAGAGGAATAACAATTATACGAAAGTATAACAAAACAACTATTGCACGTTGTGGCCGGGGTCCTTGGGTTTTGTACACACTCGGTGGCAAATGGCATCTTCGGGCGCCATTTTCCCCCTTGGGTGTACAAAACGCCATGGACCCCGTCACAGCGTGCAACAATTGTATACTGGCAAATGGCTTATTGGGCAGTACAGGGCAGTACGTGCACCATGGTTAAGAAGATCGTGTTGGTAAAAATGGTCGAGAGTCACTATGGCTTGGGCTATGGCAAGACCACCATGTCTGCATTACTCGTTCACTGCAATGCATACCACTCATTAATATAACCACATCCATAGCAAGATACGCTATGCTCGGGTCGTTCCAAGCCTAAAACAAAACATTATCTGAGTCTGACATACATTTTACTTGAGGGCCCATACAGTCAAACCTACCCTGTTAGTTTTATCCAAAAGGCATGATCCATATCTTAACAGGCCTCGACAACTAAAGCATGTATCGAGGTAATAATATTTGTGTAGAAAAAGTATAACCCTGAACAAATATTTCAATAAAAGAAAGTTGTTATCGAGAGGAAGCATCATCACTGGCAGCAAACAGCAATGACACAGTCAATTTAACACACGCCTTATCAGAGTGTGCCGGGTACCAGTTGAGTGACACCCTCACACAAAAGTTGAACGAGCGATAACCACACGTATATGTCAGCAAGTAATTGGGGGAAACAAGTGAAGACACGAGTCTGCTGTTTGCTGTCTGATTATATCGGTGTTGCTGAAGGGGGGAGCGAGATGGATATAGAGGGTGAGAGAGAGGTGACACGGAACGAGGGTATCAACGGGAGGGGGGATTTTGTATGTAGTATAGAATTGCCATCCTCACAATTTGTCCTGAATAATTGTTTAAAGGCACTGGGCACTTAAAGGAACACGTTGCCTTGGATCGGTCGAGTTGGTCTTTGAAAAGCTTTTGTAACCGTTTTTTTTATAAAATGCATATAGGTAGAAAGATAATGTAAAAGTAGAATTCAATGACCCACACAAACATGCCTCGAAATGGCACTGTTTTCCTTTTACCTCGTAGACTAACACGGTCGGCCATTTATGACTCCCATAAATGGCCGACCGTGTTAGTTCGCACAGTAAAAGGAAAACCACGCAATTTCAATGCAAACTTGTGTGGATTATTGTATTCTACTTCTTAAACATCTTTCCAACTAAATGCATTTTATAAAAAAAAACGGTTACAAACGCTTTTTATAGACCAACTCGTCCAATCCAAGGCAACGTGTTCCTTTAAGGTATTCTCAGATGATGTATTTCAACATGTGCATTAACTAACAAACCTGTGAAAGTTTTGGCTCAAAATTGGGCATCGCAGTTGCAGGAGAATAATGAAATTTTGTTTACTTATGTTTCAAAAACTACGTTACTACGTTACGTTACAGAGGGAGCCATTTCTCACAATGTTTAATACTGTCAACAGCTCTCCATTGCTCGTCTAGTGTACTGAAGGATGCCCTTTAAAAAAATATTTTTTAGAAAAAAACAAATAACCCCCATTGAAAAGCACTACGACAGTGGCAATTTTGATGTACAGACAACGAGATTGCACGCGGGGGGGGGGGGGGGGGGGTGTGGCAAAGTTCTGGAGAGAGCGTGTTCGTCATCGTCCTCACCCGATGTGTTGTTTGTTGGGAAAACATTTGGGAAGTTGCAGAGATTTGGGTGAGAGATGGATCATGGCCAGACATCGAGGCTCTGTTTGACCTGGGGATGTGTTTATGTGTACTCTTTGTAAGGGTCTGTGGGCAGGCTGTCTGTGGGGAAAGAGCGTGGTTTAGAGTTTAAAGTCATCTATCCACCATTTACAAATGTAGATGGGAATCGAGAGGATTTGTTATGATTATGGAACATGAACTCAAGAGCATGGTAAACAAATTTAATTTAGCAATTATGATCATAACAAATAAGCATAACAAAACTTATACCCATACGTGTAACCATAACACAGGACCATTAACAACAAATCCATAGCATATGAAAACAAAAAATATATGACAAACTATAAACCAAACATAAAACGATATCAAACATATTATCATAACATATAGGCATAACATAACATGAGCAACCGTATAACCCCAAATAGACATACTAAACATAACATGGGACGATATGTATGATATAATAACCTTTACATAAACCACATTATTTTACAAAATAAATAACCGTAACCAGATAACCGTTTCACCATAACTGATCACCGCAGTTCAACTGCAGGTAAATCATGACGGTATCTTTCTTTATACACATCATCGCAGTAAACATTTATAAAACAATGGACGCATCAAACAATTGCTGACACCATAACGAGCACTTCGTGTCCTCTGTGCGCTGCAATGCAGTTAAACATAAAACTGTAATCTCCAGAAGAGAGAGAGAGAGAGAGAGAGAGAGGAGAGAGAGAGAGAGAGAGAGAGCAGGGGCGGGGGTGGTGGAGAGGAGGGGGGTGGGTAGGTCATTACTGTTTGATATTGGACTCAAGAAGGCCCTTCAATGTAATCCGACTTGACGCACGAATTTCAACAAGTGATCATGTACACTGTATGCCCTTCATCTTCTTGTGCCTTAAGAATGTTAATTTCACGCCTGACTGAATCACATCAAGAAACACAGACATGTAACCTTTGTTTTAATTAAAGGGGCCATTGAAGCCCCAAACAAACAAAATGATCAAGTACATGTTTCTTGAAAGCTAATGTGTAGAAGTAGCAGTCATCCACGGTGAAAAATAAGAGTTGAAACGGTTCTAAAAAGGAATCAGCGTTTAGTGGGAAAAGCTTTCTGACAAGAAAATGTCATCTGTGACATGATATGTTTACAAACAGAGCCACAGAGCCTGGACTTCCCGCAGACAAGATGTTGTAGACAATTACAACCCTATAAAAGAAGACATAACATCTTATATCTTATGGAGATTGCACTCTCTGACTTTTATTAACATTTGATATGAAGACAGGGGGCACATCTCAAAACATGTTAAGCTGTAATTTTTAAACTCTTGACTTTATCTGGAAAAATTACGCAAAATGTAAAACGTCATACGAGGCCACTGTAGTATTTTGCCTGCCATGAAATGCCCCCAAATGTACACACATACAGTGTTGTGGGGACTTCATATTGTTGATCTGTTATTCCCTTATGTTAAAGAATCATGTTGTGGGTACCCAGTTTAACAGATAGTGACCTTTTCCGTGTCATTGCAACGCGGAATCTGTGTCGAACAGACCCTAAGTTGGTTAAGCTGAGCTTGAATCTAAGCTCAAATCACATTTGACAACCAATTTCCGGGTCAGCCTGACTTAGAAGAGAGTCAGGTCCCCTGAGACCCAGGATCTGGTTCGATTCTTACCATGGATTTTTACTACCCTTTAAAGATCCTGATGAGTAATTGGGCCAACCACAGTGAGAAATAAATCTGAGCGTGTATTAATATCTTGTTCATCATTCATACATCGGATGTACTATCATTCATCATGCATATATAATACATTTTATGCATTGTATCTACTTAAAGGTACGATACATGGTGGAAACAATTTCCAGCGAAACTGCTTTCAATCGTCAAGCCTCGTCATTTAGGCTTATCCACTAGTTCGGGTACTTTTCCCCGTCTAAAGTACTGTTGTGCGGTGGTGAGGATTGTTCCTCAACACCGGGTTGCTAACTTTCGAGCTGACAAATCAAATATGGAAATATAAAAGGGCTCAAATATCATACAGAAACAAAGGGACCCACTTATTTGGTGAAAACATTCAAACAAAATTGGCTCGAATAGAGACACATTTACTGGAGTGTGACTTCAACCAAGGACCGGCGCTTTACTGAGCTATCCAGCCCTATGTTTGCCGTCTCTCTATTTTATCAATATCTTTGTTTAGGGTGCCAGTCAGAAGCCATTCGTAACTATGCAGATGCTATTCACACATACAATTAATGGTAAAAATACCAAAACATTACCTCTCGTGGTTTGTATATGTAATAAAAGCCACAGGTACACCAATTGGGAATCGAACATACTACATTCCGTACAGTATGTTTGACAAAAACTCCTGAACTATAAGCAAGATAGAGACACACAATTCAAATCAAAATCCGGCTTCCGAAAAAGAAAAAAATGTATGGCCATTTTACGCCATCTTCATATAGAAGTTACAGGTAGATACCCTGGTAGACCAGCGAGCTTGCTTTAAGCAACGAGCGACTTTCTCGATGGCTATAATTTAGTTGAAGTTGCCATTACACGAGAGAGCATTGTTTGTTTAGATGGTATAATGAACAGTCGTGTCTCTGTACCGTCTGTACAATGCAATACATCAGAAGCTGCATGCAAGCTGGTCATAGCAAAAATAATAACTTCATGCCAATTACATTAAAAAACACTAGACAAATAATAATCAAGCAATGATGCATCTTGAAGCAGCTTGTTATAAGGAAGAAGAAGCAATACGTACATTGAAATGCTATCATAACAAACACTACGTCATCAAAATCCCACACGAAACTTAAATTTGCCAGCGATATTATGAGACTAAAGTGACTACAGCCATAATTCATTCGCTCTCACGTCTTGCATATTATTTTCACAGAAAACAGAGCTTTCTCTAAATCATGTGGACAGGCCTGTTAGTCGTTTTGTTATTGCACGGCAGGACAACTGCACATAATGTTGAAGTTCGCCGGGTACATATTTCATGCGGTTGGGCTCTTATAAAGTACCTTTTAGGATGTGAACTTAAAGGAACATTAAATAATTGGTAAAAAAGACAAACTCGTCCGAGAACACAGATTTACATACAACGGTCTAATGAAGATGATAGTAAAACAAATTCTCTTGAGTTTGCCGGGTACATTATTCATGCGGTTGGGCTCTTATAAAGTACCTTTTACTAAAATAAAAGGAACATCAAAGAATTGGTAAAAAAAAAAAACCTTGTCCGAGATCACAGATTTACATACGAAGGTCTAATGAAGATGATAGTAGAACAAATTCACTTGAAATATTTCTGTCTGAAATGTCATATTTGATGAGAATTAAATAAGGCTTAATATCCCGATTGGAATTTATCGCTCAGGAAGCGTTTCATTCATTTTTTTTGAATCGATGTCATGGAAAATGTGTAGTCAGTTTTTCACTATTTTCTCAAGACCCAGATGGCTAATTGATCTCAAACTTCTACATGTTTGTCAGTTGATGTATATGGTGGGTTACATAAAGTTGCGAGAGAATAGTGGAAAAAAAACCCTTGTCGCACAGGTTGTTTGTGTTCAGATGCATTGAATTTGAGACCTCAGCGGAGGTCTCTTATTAAACTGAAGGTGAGATATTACTTCTTTCTAAAAAACTACCTAACTTTGGAGGGAGCCATTTCTCACAATGTTTGAAACCACCAATAACTTTGAGCAGTTACCAATAGTGTCCAGTGCCTTTAAGTGTGAGGCAGCATCTGCGTAGGATGGTAAAGGATGCTTGACTATTGGGAAGGAGGACGTTATTGATTGGGTATCAAATGCTACACGCCGTGCATCAGGTTAATGCACTGTCATGGCGGACACACAGAGTTTCTTAGAAATGTTCACTCGCAAGAACCCCGGGGTAAAAATTAAACTTGTGAACCCGGGTTCAATGACGTGAGTCCCATCCACTCAATAATAATCCCGGCTCGGTGATCCGCGGGCCAAAATGACAATGAACGTAAATTCCGGACAGTGATTCCGGATTATTTTGACAGACAGTTCAAAACGGGCCCTACTGACTAATCCGGAAGTTAGTCTAGACCTCCACGATCCGGGTTCGAATAGATTCCAATGCACTTAGTGCCGGACATTGACTCCGGATAAGTTGGGTCTTTGGTTCAAAACGTCCCACTGATTTATCCCGAAGTGGGTCTAAACCTCCAAGTTCCGGGTCCGGATCAATTTCGACTCAAGAGACTTTATGTATGTTACTCGGGTGGGATTCAAACCCACGACCCTTTCAATTCTAGAGCAGTGTCTTACCAACTAGACTACCGAGGTTGCCCGGTAGCTAGAGGCAGTTCGAATCCTATGTTTTGGCAGCGGGTACCGCAACGATATAAGAGTTTGCATCGGGGATAAAGAATATTAATTTTGGTTTTTACCCTTACACCGATGTGTAATAGCATTGTATACTCAAAATATCACCGATGCAAATTTAACATCTATCCCGTATACATACAGCATGATGATTCCTTTAATGAAACTGTGTTAGCTTAGTAACCCACTCATTGTATCAATCCATAAAATTAACCTGTGAAAATTTCATTTGAAAAAGTGGTAGCGTTTTTGAAATAATATTGCCCGAAAATCTGGAGCTGTTATGTCCACGCAAGAAGAATAATCTGCAATTGGAATACTGAGAAACGTTAATGTCAGTAACACTTTTCGGATTTATATTTGTTTGTATAAAAAGATGATAATTTTGTTCCATTGGAGTGAAAAGCTTTTTAAGTTGTATTATACTGTCCAAATATGCTGTAATTCTTATCAAGTAAGTTTTTACTGCCATGGTTATTAAAATACACAAAGAATGTACACCAACTAAATATACAGACATGTGTTTCAATTCATGAGCTTAACCTTGGCTTCAATTCGTTTTGAAAACTTCATACAAAACCACCATCACATGTAACCATTCGATTTTTAAACATGCTCCCCGCACAGTGTATTGTGATTTTTTAAGGTTCCTTTCTGTAGTGGAGCTGCCTAATAGCAAGGATGAATACAGATCCATACAATAATGGATGAATTGACGTTTCAAAAAGTAGGTTTGTGTTGCCGTTGATACTAAAAGACACACGAATACACCCCAAATAATACGCTCGTGTGTTTCTCAATTCGTGAGCCGAATCCTGTCTCTATTTTGTTTTGAAAAGCTCACACAAAACCACCACATGTAAACATTCGATTTTAAAACATACTCCCCCGCAGTGCATTGTAACTTTCTAAGGATTCTTTGTATAGTGCAGCTGCCCAATAACGAGGCTGAATAACACAGATCCATACAAAACGATTGGATGAACCCCACATTTAAAAAAGTAAGTTGTTATTGCCGTTGATACGAATATACACCGAATAATACACTAATTTCTTTCAATTTGTGAGCTGAATCCAATCTTCATTTTTGTTACGAAAAGCTCTACAAACACCACCACATGTAAACATCCGATGCTCCCCCGTATTGCACTGTAATTTTGCAAGGTTTCTTTCTGTGGTGCAGCTGCCTATAATAACGAGGATGAATAACGTGGATCTATAACCTAAGATTGCATGAACTGATAGTAACAAGGGAGCCAGCCAACATGGCGACATCTTAATAAAAATAAATCCCAACACCATATAAATATCACTTTATAAGTATGAGGATTGAGGTATCAAATAAATGAGAGCTGAGGATACATCTCGGCAAGAATTCAAAATTGCTGCTCAGGTTAAACAAAAAAAATTAAAGAGCGAATTATTGCTTATAAGAATTGGGTTACCGTCCAATGTATTGCAGTCCTATGTATTGTTATATGCTTGATTGGTGCCGTGCTAATTTTGATTTGAAAATAAATTTGTTTTAAAAAGCAATGCTTTTTGTTTTTAACAGTTTAAAGGCAGTGGACACTATGGGTAATTACTCAAAATAATCATTAGCATAAAACCTCACTTGGTAACGAGTAATGGGGAGCTGTTGACAGTATAAAACATTGTGAGAAATGGCTCCTTCTGAAGTGACTTAGTTTCTAGAAAGAAGTAATTTTCCTTGAATTTGATTTCGAGACCTCAGTTTTTTCTTTCATTATTATCTCGCAACTTCGACGACCAATATGAGCTCGAATTTTCACAGGTTTGTTATTTTATGCACATGTTGAGACACACCAAGTGAACAGACTGGTCTTTGACAATTACCAATAGTGTCCAGTGTCTTTAAAGGATTTGGGTACATTTTGTAACACAAAACACACTGTCCACAGATTTACATTAAACTTACACCGTTTGAAGATAATGATGGTAAAAAGCGTACCTTATAATTTTACTTGCTGAGGTGCTGTAGTTTTTGAGAAATGAGTAAAACAATGTCATGAAAATACGTTTTTACATGCTAAAATAATTTTCGTCTCATGATAACTGAGACGAAAGTAACTAATATTTTCAGGGAAGCTTTCTTCTATCATTATCTTCAAACAGTGTAAGTTTAATGTACATCTGTGGACATAGTGGTTTTTTGTCCTACAAAAAGTACAGATAGACCCTTTAAACAAAAAACCGACCCCTGTTTGCGATGTCTCTGTCAATTATTTTCTTATACTTCGTCAGCTCATAATATTTCAAAAAGATTGATTGTTTTAATAAAACAAGAGTCGAAATTGCTTTGGCATGAACTATAGATTCACCGGAAATGTTGCGTGAAAATCGTGACAAAGACGTCAAATCAGTAAAACATGTATTAGATGCCCACAAAATGGTTCAAAATATTGACTTATTCAGGGGGCGTTGAGGTTGTTAAAATCATTCATTGAAACACTAACATCATCGTGAGTGTAAATAGACTGTTACCACGCTGTCACCATCTTGGTCATGTTTCCTGTTTCTAATAACAGTAATGAATGCTTACATTCATTGCGAAAACATGACACCAGACTACTATTGCGTCCAGCCTCAGTTTGGTTACAATGAGTTGGAATGGAGTGAAATAAAGATGACCACACCGTGGTAAAGGTCTAAACATGCCATGATTAGCATTAGTTCGCCATGCTGATTGTTTCAGACAAAACAATTTTTTTATCCGTTGAATTTGATAATTTTCCCAAACTCAACCTGCATTGTGTGCCTTTTGCCAAAAAATGGGGCTGTTCATCACCACTTTTTGTAAACCTCACAATGTGTGCCTTTCTACCCAAAAGTTTTTTTTATTTAAGACACTTGTTTGGCGTAGAAATTCTAATGTAATTCAGCTATGCACTTTACTTTGTAAGATAAGACTGAAGGTGTAAGTGTCTTTTGAATGTCTTGATATAATTATTATTTCAACCGGTACATTAGTAATACCCCTTTTCCCTCACAGATGTAAAGAATATCGAACACCTTTACGAATACATGAGGCTGGGTTCGCCACAAAAAAATAAGAAGAGACAAGAAAATAATGCCGCAAGTTCTTGAGGGAATATTCACCTCCAGAGCGTCATTCTATACAGACTGAGGTACAACAACCTGTCACGTTGACAACACTACTTGAACATCCATAACCCACAGGCTAATAATACATCTAGAGTGAGTTATAAGTAATTACCCCGTACTCATCCACACTGCAATTCAAAAGAGTTTTTGAAGGGTTCAATTCTGTGAAGTCCTGTCTGCCGTCAGTCATAAACGAACCCCGTTTTGTTAAAGTAAAAGGCCCTGGACACTATACATAATTACTCAAAATTACCATATGCATAACAACTGTTTAAAGGCAGTGGACACTATTGGTAACTACTTAAAATAATTAATAGCATAAAGTCTCATTTTATGGGAAGAGGTTTATAGTATAAACAATTGTGAGAAACGGCTCCCTCTGAACGGACGTAATTTTCAAGTGAGAAGTAATTTTCCACGAATTTGATTTCGAGACCTCAGATTTAGATTTTGAGGTCTCGAAATCAACTATCTAAACGCACACAACTCCGTGTGACAAGGGTGTTTTTTTCTTTCGTTATTATCTCGCAATTTCGACGACCAATTGAGCTAAAATTTGTACAGGTTTGTTATTTTTGCATATACTGAGATACACCAAGTGAGAAGACTGGTCTTTGACAATTACCAATAGTGTCCAGTGGCTTCAAGCTGTTCATAGTATAGAGAGACGACTTCCTCTGAAGTAACGTAGTTTTTGCGAAAGAGGTAATTTTTTTTGCACAGTTAAGGCACTGTGAACACTGTTGGTAACTACTTAAAATAATTGTTAGCATAAAACCTCTTTGGTAACGAGCAATGAAAAGCTGTTGATGAGTAAAGAAATTGTGAGAAACGGCTCCCTATTAAGTATTCGCCGTTTTGTAGAAAGAGGTGATTTCGCAACCATTAAAATACTATATGCCTGAAGCCTTTAGCAGACATCTAATAGCACACAAAGTGCAACAATGGTGTAACTCTTTTCTTTCATTCTCTAGCAACTTTGACGACATACTGAGTAAATGTTTTCATAGATTTGTTTTCTTATGTATATGTTGGTCTACACCTATAGTGAGAAGAATACTGGTCGTTGATAACTACCAAAGGTGTCCAGGGGTGGATTTCACAAAGGTAGTCCTAACTTAGGACTAGTCATAGGCAATGCTAAGAGATAGGACCAGTCCTAAGTTAGGATGAGTTACTGGTCCTAACTTAGGACCAATCCTATCTCTTGGCATTGCTTAGGACTAGTCCTAAGTTAGGAGGACCAGTCCTAAGTTAGGATGAGTTACTGGTCCTAACTTAGGACCAATCCTATCTCTTGGCATTGCTTGGGACTAGTCCTAAGTTAGGAGGACCAGTCCTAAGTTAGGATGAGTTACTGGTCCTAACTTAGGACCAATCCTATCTCTTAGCATTGCTTAGGACTAGTCCTAAGTTAGGAGGACCAGTCCTAAGTTAGGATGAGTAACTGGTCCTAACTTAGGACCAATCCTATCTCTTAGCATTGCTTAGGACTAGTCCTAAGTTAGGAGGACCAGTCCTAAGTTAGGATGAGTTACTGGTCCTAACTTAGGACCAGTCCTATCTCTTAGCATTGCTTAGGACTAGTCCTAAGTTAGGAGGACCAGTCGTAAGTTAGGATGAGTTACTGGTCCTAACTTAGGACCAATCCTATCTCTTAGCATTGCTTAGGACTAGTCCTAAGTTAGGAGGACCAGTCCTAAGTGAGGATGAGTTACTGGTCCTAACTTAGGACAAGTCCTATCTCTTAGCATTGCTTAGGACTAGTCCTAAGTTAGGAGGACCAGTCCTAAGTTAGGATGAGTTACTGGTCCTAACTTAGGACAAGTCCTATCTCTTAGCATTGCTTAGGACTAGTCCTAAGTTAGGAGGACCAGTCGTAAGTTAGGATGAGTTACTGGTCCTAACTTAGGACAAGTCCTATCTCTTAGCATTGCCTAGGACTAGTCCTAAGTTAGGACTACCTTTGTGAAATCCACCCAGTACCTTTAAAATGCATAGCGATAAGAGAGAGAATGCTTTTGGCGTGGGTGTGTGTATATGTAAAAGGCTGTCCGTGCTCAACCCTACCATATGAAGGAGCAAGGTGCAACCACTTGTCATTTATTATGAGGTGCCCAGGCCTGCACAGTCCACGGGGCTCGAGGTCGGCTGTTTCGAAAGATGGTTGGGTACTTCTTTTCGAACGAGAATTTTACCATTAAAGCCAATCTATCATTACATTATAGCCAAGAACATTAAAGACAATGGACACTATTGGTAATTGTCAAAGACTAGTCTTCTCATTCGGTTGGTGTTTCTCAACATATGCATAAAACAACAAACCTGTGAAAGTTTGAGCTTGATTGGTCGTCGGAGTTGCGAGATAATAATGAAAGAAAAAACACCCTTGTCACACGAAGTTATGCGCTTCGAGACCTCAAATTCTAAACTTGAGGTCTTGAAATCAAATTCGTGGAAAACTACTTCTTTCTCGAAAACTACTTTATTTCAGAGGGAGCCGTTTCTCACAATGTTTTATACTATCAACCTCTCCCAATTACTCGTTACCAAGTAAATCTTTGTGCTGATAATTATTTTTTAGTAATTACCAATAGTCTCCACTGCCTTTAAGTCGAGAATTATAGCCCGGATTTCCCCCATATTTCGTTATTATTCAACTTGCTGCTGGAGATATAGTTTATGTTTGATGATAATATTAATAACATGCATAGATATTTTACAATGACGAAAAAGAAAATGCAAGGCACTACCGAGATCAATACGTGAGGAACGCACAATAAAAGAGGGGGAGGGACAGAGAGAGCGAGCGAGCAAAGAGGAACATTTGCCGTCCGTGTTTACGGAGCGCGAACACGGGGGGGAGTAGAGAGTGTTTACCGTTGATCAAGAAGTTGGGGGAGTACTTGGTCGAAGGAGAGTCCATTCTAGGGTAGCCGTACGTGTCTTTATCATTGGTAGTGACGCAGAGTAAATATAGATGAAGTGAGGGAGAGAGAATGGCACACACAATGCTCGTCATGGTGATTTCCCCCCATCCCAGTCGCTGTATACGGACCTGGGACTACACGTCCTCCTTAATGTAGCGTTCATTGTGTACAGTGTCTATTTGATAAACCTGTTTGGAATTTTAATTTTGACAGGGTAGGATTTCTCTTTCTGTCTCCCCACGCCCTACGAACAAATTATCGGCCTCTTTTGCCGAGGATGCCTTGGACTGCGAGGGTTCACAGTAAGTTTTAATTGAAAGGGTTCACGGTGTAAGCAAGTTCATGCTGTAGTCTGTAGTTTGACCGATTCAAACATTATAAATAGATCACATACAACAAAACATAGAAAGATTAACGAAAGACACTTATGCATGACCTAAATCTCTGCAACCCCTTGATGTGTGTAGACAGTTGTAAATACACGTACTTTCAATAAAGTGAACACATGTTCTGGTAGTGTTCGCTTTAAAGACAGTGGTCAGTGGTGGATCAAAAACAGTGGTGTGACAACTGAGCAGCTTCGTATTCAGGGGAAAGCTTGACTCAAGACACAGTTTATATTGAGCACAACTCTTCACCTATATGCAGTTTTGTTTTGCATAGAATGCTCTGTGGACGTGTGTGTGTCCACAAAGCGTTTGAAATCCCCACAGCGTGTGGACACTTGGTATTCAACGGTTAAACACTCCCACTAGCTTTTAGTACCAGCATTCCCGCCTTGACGCATTATTTTGCCGATCTTCTCATCAATGAATCTTGTTCAAGTGTCATGCGCGTCATGCCAGAGAGTATCTATACATCCTTAAGTACCCGAGTCTAGCTTTCTCCTGAAGATGATCAGAGCATACATATCGAAACGTCGGGGTGTTACCGCTCATCCGACAACCCCATGTTTCGAAAACCCTTTTGATTTTCACTTTAAGGGTAGGGTCGGTGTTAGAGTTGGGGTTATAGTTTGGGTTAGAGTTTGGGTGAGAGCGAGGGTTAGGGTTGAGTTATAGGGTTGGGGTTTAGATTAATCAAGTGTCAGAACATAGGGGGTCGAAACATAGGGGTAACGAAGCAAAAGGATGTTACCACAATACTGGCTCTTTCAGAACGCCTACAAGTCACATGAGAGCCTTTTCACTCACACTTCCACCCAGGGGGTAAATGGGTACCTGTGAGGGCAGAGATGGTTCTTGTGATTGATTTAGCCGAGTAGCGCATATTAATGTTGCACAGGCTGCATACTCCCCACCAGGGAGCTGAGATGGTTTAAGGAGTGATTTAAGGCCCAGTGACCAGGGGTCATAAATGTGAAGCGCTTTGGGACGCCCTCCGGGTGTGAAAAGCGCTATATAAAAACGGGTTAAATTTACTATTATTATTTGTTTTACAGCAAGGCTATTACTATATCAAGTATCTCTAATACACGTTGTCTTCCTCAGAATCCAACAAACAGATTTCGTCACTCGATATCAATTGTCTACACTCAAAGAGAAAAGGCCCTCAACACAATACACAAATTCATCACAAACTAAACCTATACAAACGACATACACAAGTCATTGTATCTTTCTGATATTTCTACACAGTTATATCAAAGGTACATAAAAGGTCCGTACGTTATACAGACCATTTCAAAGAAAAGGTATCACAAGTCACGAACGGTGTTCTCTGGTTACACCAAAAGCGCACGAACACAGGTCACTAATGGTCGACATAATGGGCACAGTAATGACATTTTAAATGTCACAGGCGATAAATCTCCGGGCAAGCTTTGGATACCCTGCTCATGTCACATCTGCATCTATTCATTATCAGGACCTCAGGATCAATAATTACAGACTAATATCCTTTATACATGAGCGACATTACGGCAGTGAACAACACTAGACGAGCTGATGAAGAGATTGTGTGAGTACGTGTGTTTAAAGGCACTGTACACTACTGGTAATTAGTCAAAGTAATTGCCAACATAACACCTAGCGGCTCCCTTGTAAGTAATATAGTTTTTGAGAAAGAGGTAGTTTCATCACTCACTCAATTATTAAAAGACATCATGCCTGAAGCCTTCTGTTAGGCATCAAAAAGCACACATACTTGTGCAACAAGGGTGTTTTCCCTTCCTTATACTCTCGCAACTTCGATGACCAACTGAGTCCAAATGTTCACAGATTTGTTATTTTATGCATATGTCCGGATACACCAAGTGAGGATACTGGTCTTTGACAATTACCGAAGGTGACCAGTGCATTTGAAGGGAAAGAGTACCATTTGTATTTGGGCACGACAGATTGTTATAATCATGTATGAATGTAGAATACACAATGCAACTATGGAGTTGATTGAGTTTGTAGTGTATAGAGCCTTATCATGTTTTTATGAAACCCCATGTCAACTCAAAGGCGAGTTTATAACTAACGCTGCGTGTAGCTCAAGTTTAACTGGTTATAAAATCAATCGAGGTTACAAATTTGTCTTTCACTGCTTTGTTTTCATAACCAAATAATCAGAAAATTATATACTAGTTTAATCTGCAATAATTTGACAGAAGTAGCAAGCAAACTGTGGCCAATTATGCAAAAGGCGGCACCAAAATACATTTAGTAGAACTCCATCTGTTGAATCCCAAATAATATTTGAATTCAACATTGCGCTGTCTGATGGAACCACAATTGAACATACAGATGTATTGTGACTATTTTGGAATGGCTTAACAAGCCATTTCCGGCTTTGCTATTAATATTTCGTGTGGAACGTTTAAGTTAAGAGACTATTCCATTTAATGAATTAATTAATCTTTTAAACAATTAGGAAGGAGTTAATTTTGTTGGGAGGATTTAATTCTTGGAAGCTGTATCCGGAGTCAATCTTTAATGTACGAACGGGTTTATTGAAATTGTTAATTTTGCTTATAAAGTTATTGGAAAGGGTCGGTGAAACTCATATTATTAGATCAGAGAAAGTTGGCCTTATTTGTTTACGAACAATGTTCGAATTTTGTTTACGAATATTTTGACTCAGTGGTTTCTCCCCCATAATTCACCTCTCAATTACGGTTCGAATCCCAGCCTTGCATGTGCCCCTGTCTCCTGTCTTTATCCGCAGGGGCAAAAACAGGTCCCTGCTGGCAGATCCAGTGGTTCCATTGGACACAATGATATCATTGGATACGTGTAGTGACATGAGCTTTCCATAGATGCCCCAAACAGTACACTGCTGTCACGTCCGCAATAGAAATTGGCTGCGTTTCTTTTTGTGAAATGACCGAGGTCAAAGGTGAATATACACGCCGGTCTCGAGGCAGGTCTGTGGCGTTATTCACGAGCCTCGAAGTGTGACGTTATCCCAGCCTTGTATGGGTTTTCATGCCTCATCTGAGTATATGAGTTTCCCCATCGAAGTTGCAAGAGGATAGTGACAAAAAACACAATTCTTACACAAATTTGTGTGCTTTCAGATGCCTAGATTAAAGGCTTCGGGTCTGAAGTCTTTTAATATTTGAGTGAAAAACTACCTCTTTCTCCAAAATACATTACTCGATACCAAGAAAGTTTGTATGCTAACAATTATTTGAGTAGATACCAATAGTGTCCAGTGCCTACAAAGACACTGGACACTAGTGGTTATTGTCAAAGACCAGTCTTCTCACTTGGAGTATTTCAACATTATGCATAAAATAACAAACCTGTAAAAGTTTGAAGTTGCGAGATAATAATAAAAGAAAAAACACCCTTGTCACGCGAAGTTGTGTGCTTTCACATGTTTGACTTCGAGACCTCAAAATCTGATTCTGAGGCCTCGAAATCAAACTCGTGAAAACTTACTTCTTTCTCGGAAACTACGATACTTCTTAGGGAGCCGTTTCTCACAATGTTACTGCTCGTTACTAAGTAAGGTGTTATGCTAACAGTTATCTTGAGTAGTAACCAATAGTGTCCAGTGCGGTTAAGTGTACAGGATGTATTTCTGAGGAGACAAAAAACCTGTAATCGACCCAATCCGACCAAACAACCCAGTGGTCTATGAGAGATATAATAAAAAAACACATCTAAAGGTCAAATCCAATCACACTAGTGATTTGTTCCCCTCGTTAAGTGATGATTAAGCACCAAGTACAAGATTGCTATCAAGTTCCAAACACCACGGTTGTACAAAAATAGCCGCTTGTTTTGGTTTTACTATTTTTGGCTGGAGCTATCGCGAGCGTCATTCGTGTGTTCTTTAATTAGTGCTGTACGATAATGGATTGTATGGAACAATAATTTTATACGTGCGTCACAGACTGTCGAGTGTTTTTCCTTTGGAGGTGAGTTTGGTTTTATGCGTGGAATGTTTGCCTAGGCGTTTCGGCATTTTTCGGGGGAGAAGTTTAAACTATTCCTGCTCGGCGTCATCCTTTCATAGAGTCGTTGACTTAAAGGCAGTGGACACTGTTGATAATTACTCAAAATAATTATTAGCATAAAACCTTACTTGGTAACGGCGAGTAATGGGAGAGGTTGATAGTATAACACATAATGTATTTTTCGAGAAAGAAGTAATTTTCCACGAAGTTGATTTCAAGATTTAAAATTTGAGGTCTCAAAATCAAGCATCTGAAAGCACACAACTTCATGTGACAAGGTTTTTTTTGTTCTTTTCATTATTATTTCGCAACTTCAACAGCCGATTGAGCTCAAATTTTCACAGGTTTGTTAGTTTAAGCATGTGTTGAGATACACCAACTGTGAAGGCTTGTCTTTGACAGTTACCAATAGTGTCCAGTGTCTTTAAGGGCCTTTTAACCCCTAAGATGATCTTGAGTCTTAATGTCTACACGACTGGATTTGAATGGAAGGAGACGAAATGTTAACTGGTCACGTTTGGTAATTGTTCTTAAATAATTAGCATAAAAACTTACTTGGTACGGAGCAACGGAGAGATGTTGACAGTATAATATGTTATGAGAAACGACTCCCTCTGAAATAACTATGTAACTAGTAATTTCTCACTAAAGTATATTATAGTTTTTCTCGCGACTTCGATGACCAGTTGAGCCCAAATTTTAAGAGATTTGCTGTTTTATGCGTATGTTGAGATACACCATGTGATAATACTGATCTTTGACAGATACCACGTGTAAAGTGCCTTCTGATTCGGAAGGGACCACTAGTGAAGGAGGAAACAAAACACGTACATCTGAACGACACGGACTGCTTGTCTACAATAATCGAAGGAAGGGGTTTCTCGAGTTTGTCCTGACTGACTCCAGTTTCTGCCGCGGGATGTAAACTCCATGTCAACCTATCAAATCCCTTCAGTAAACCCTAAAAACACCAAATACATCAAAATCCATCTCACATGAACACGCATATAGTGTTTCAGGTTTACAGGGGTGTTATAAGCTCACCAGGCCACGTAGGCTGGTTAAAAAAAAAACCGGTGATGTATCGGAGTCGTTTTGGAAATCGGTCAGAAAATGAATATACATCTACAGGAATCTAATATCTCGGACAACCCTTCACCACACGCCATAAGCATCCCTGGCCATACTAACGCGTGGGTATAAATCATCACCTTATATCCGTGAAGTTTGCACAGATCTTAAACCGGATCCCGGAAACGAATCTCCAGGAATTACCCTCAGGACCCGAGTATTTTGAAACATTAGCTCTGTGTATGTCCATGCATTGATCCCTACCGATAGATAAAGAAACCCTAGGCCAAGATGGGGATATATATCATCGGCTGATGACATATTGGACAGAGACACACTTTTGATGACGAACTCGCTTGAATACAGAACTGATGTATTAAAGGCATTGGACACTATTGGTAGTTACTCAAAATATCTATTGGCATAAAACCTTACTAGGTGAAAACATTGTGAGAAACGTCTCCCTCTGAAGCAACGTACTTTTCGAGAAAAAGTAATTTTCCACGAATTTGATTTCGAGACCTTAGATTTAGAATTTGAGGTCTCGAAATCAAGCATCTGAAAGCACACAACTTAGTGTGACAATGGTGTTTTTTCTTTCATAGTAATATCTCGCGACTTGGATGACCAATTGAGCTCAAATTTTCACAGGTTTGTTATTTTGTGCATATGTTGAGATACACTAAGTGAGAAGACTGGTCTTTGACAATTACCAATAGTGTCCAGTATCTGTAAAGGCAGAGCAGCCAATCTCAAGAAACACTAGGATTAATCCTACTTTGAGTTAAGACAAGTAACTCATCCTAACTTAGGATAGGTTCAATGCGTCCTAACTGCTATGGTTAAAAGCAGTGGACACTATTGGTAATTACTCAAAATAATTATTAGCATAAAACCTTACTTGTTGTTGTTTACTATCAACAGCTCTTCTATTGCTCGTTACCAACTTAGTTTTTATTGCTATACCAATTATTTTGAGTAATACAAAATAGTGTCCTGCCGTCGATTTCACAAAGAGTTAGGACTCGTCTTATCTCGAGTTAGGACGAGTAACTCGTCCTAACTTAGGATTAATTTTAAGGTCTGCATGCTACAGTGCAGGGTTGGGACTCGTCCTAAGTACTAAGATTAGTCTTAAGTTAGGAAGAGTTTTGTGAAATCGACGGCAGTGCCTTTAAACGCACTGCTCGCTCACACTAAGGAGCGACATTTTGAAAGTTTCATCACGAAGCCTTCAAATGCTAAACAATATCATCCACTATCAAAAAATGAAAGAAGCAATTGTGTCATCAGAGACAGGATCATACTAACTGACACTTGAAGACCGTAACCAAGAAGAAGCGGGTGTTAAATCGGATGTTCATTGGCCTTGAAAGGTGCAGGGGCCGGCCGCACGGAAGTCAGGTTAAAAATGTCTACTTTTGCAGGAATGCCGGAAATGTACTCCTGGGTATTGGGAAGCAATTAAAGTCTCTCTGAATGAGAATACGTGTCACAACCTGGATTCCTACCCGCACAACGATGACGTAATATCCAGACATGTTTAGTAGAGCGGCATTCTCCAGGTGTTTTATATGTGATCCTTTTTCTGTAATCTTTCCCGCTAAAAACATTGTGTTACATAACCACATTGCTTCGAAGCAAAATGTTCCTACAAATGCTTTATACTATCTTAAACTGCTGTAGGCTCCCAACCAAAGATGTCTATTGCCATAACATTGCTTAACACCTCTATGGAATTTAAAACCTTAACATGGAATCTCGAGTTATAAATCACTCATTCAAAAACACAAAGCAAAAAAAAGAAGAAAACAAAACAGTACAAAAACGGGAAAAAAACAAGAAATGAACAAAATTCTTCGAGCGTGGATGATTTTCCTCAAGACACTTACCTCGGCCGTTGGATCTTTGACAAGCATCACTGAACATCTCTCGCACTTGAGTAGCGATTGAGCCCTCTGCATAATCTTCTGCACCACGTTATCCAGGGACGTCTGCTCCTCAAACAGGTCATGTGCAACCTCCAGAAGTTTCTGAGAAGAAGAAAACAACGATGAGGTGATCTTGGGATGGAGACCAGAAGAATATCACGTTACGTAGTGTGTGTATATGTGAGCTGACGGTAGTGCCCTTGTGGGGTATTTTACACAATGGAACAATGGACCCCACAAAGGAATTAGTTGTTCAACCTAGACCCTGCAAGGAAATTCTTTAGAACAGGAATAGGAGAACAATAGCAGGACCTACGAACCGGATCCGTATGCAAGGTAACATGGTGTGTGTATGGGCTTCCCTATGATTTCGAATGATAGTTTTTCAGCGTATGCGGCCAATTTAAACAAAACCATTCAATTTAAAGACCCTGGACACTGTTGGTATTTGTCAAAGACCAGTCTTTTTACTTGGTGTATCTCAACATATGCATAAAATAACAAACCTGTGAAAATTTGAGCTCAATCGGTCGTCAAAGTTTTCGAGATAATTATGAAAAGAAAAAACACCCGTGTCACACGAAGTTGTGTGCTCCTAGATGCTTAATTTCGAGATCTCAAATTCTAATTCTGAGGTGGAAAATTACTTCTTTCTCGAAAACTACGTTACTTCAGAGGGAGCCGTTTCTTACAATGTTTTATACTATCAACAGCTCCCCATTACTCTTTTCCACGTAAGGCTTTATGCTAATAATTATTTTGAGTAATTACCAAAAGTGTCCACTGCCTTAAACATCTGGCAAATTCAATTCCGTATACAAAGAGAATACTCAGTCGCTTCAGCAGTCGACAATCAAAATGAGTAAACATTGTTCACTATTCTAGCACAAGATCATTCAAATTCATTAATAAGATTACTAAGTAAGATCATTCAATTTCGCAAAGCCAGCAGCAAGAGGCTCGAAAACCATTCAACTGTGACCAGATACTAAATTCAACTTAAAGGGTATATGTACTTTTTCCTAACAAAAAACACAATGTCCACAGATACACATTAAACTTACACAGTTTGAAGATTATGATAGTAGAAAGCTTCCCTTGAAATTTTACTTACTGAGGTGCTGTAGTTTTTGAGAAATGAGTAAAAGTAATAATTTTCGTCTCAGTTTTAGCATGTAAAAACGTATTAACCAGTCATGCTATGGTTTTGGTATAATATCATAACTGGTTAAGGGGATTTTACATGCTAAAATAATTTTGGTCTCATGAGACCAAAACTATTTTGTGACTTGTTTTACTCATTTCTCAAAAACTACACGACCTTAGTTAGTAATATTTGAGGGAAGCTTTCCACTATCATTATCTTCAAACCCTGTAAGTTTAATGTAAATCTGTGGAAATTTTTCAAAAAGTACCCGAATCCTTTAAGAATGTTATTGAAAATGTAACTTCGAATGGCAATAAATGAAACTAGAAAGAATCAAACGAGTCAGAATGAGAACAACGAAAATAAGAATGTAATGAATATTAATAGCAACAAAGAAACCCTAGTTTGAGTGGATAAGGGTCAAATGCATACATTTGAATGTACGTTAATGAAATTGCATTCATTTCTTTTTTTGCTTAAGTTGGCCGGGAAAACCCTTTTAGAAAAGCAAACTTAATCATAGGCCTACTAGCCGAAAAGCCAAATGGAGAGAAGACACAGAAGGAATTAAATTTAAATGTAGGGTCTTTCTTTGCAGCAATTTCCAATAAAGGTTAATGTTTTCATCAAGTCACTTGGAATTTAAATCAAATGACAATTTCAATGACTAAAATTAGCAAATGTGCATGAAATCTTGTTAGGTTCGAAATCTACTTAAAAACTTGCCCTACAATCCTACCCATTACAATGGTAACATTCGAGTTTACTATGCACCTAATGGCAACGTCTACAGCTCTCATAAGGTTAATGCAGTTTTATTTAACCGTTAATTCACTTGGGCTTACAAAACGTTTCAAAACACAACAATGGCGACTCCCGCGCAAGGCATTAGGGTAAAATGTATTAAAGAATGACAAAAACAGCACCGCCGTCACAGGGGATATTTTTTCCACTCGTGTGTAATTTTGTCTCTCCATTATCGCAGTCCAGACAACGCTGTGGCCTTTCTTAGGGAAAGTGTACCTCGAGTTTAAAGGGACTAGACACTTCTGGTAATTACTCAAAATAGTTGTTAGCAGATAAAAGGTACTTGGTAAAGAGCAACGGAGAGATGTTCAGAGAAACGGCTTTCTCTGAAGTATTAGGTAGTTTTTGAGAAAGAGGTAATTTCTCACTCAAAATATTAAAAGCATTTTATTTTTCATCTGAAAGCACCAACATTTGTAGTAAGTGTGGATTTTTCTAACATTATTCTCCTCTAACTTCAATAACCAATCGAATAAGAATTTTCACAAGTTTGTTATTGTATGCTTATGTTTGGATACACCAAGTGATTATACTGGTCTTTGACATCTACCCAAGGTGTCCAGTGTGTTTAAAGGCATTTGACACCTTTGGTATATTGTCAAAGACCAGTCTCCCACTTGGTGTCTCAACATATATGTATAAAATAACAAACCTGTGAACATCTGAGCTCAATTGGTCGTCGAAGTTGCGAGAGAATAACGAAAGAAAACACACCCTTGTTGCACGAAGTTGTGTGCTTTCAGATTATTGCATTCGATACCTCAGTATTCTGATGGGGGGGGGGGGGAACGACAAGCCTATGATGTTGCATCGGAGGAGGAGGAGGTGAGAGTGCGAGGGAAATAAGAGGCGAATTCCTTGGGGAGGGAAGAAGATGGAAATAACTGGCCTGCTTCTTATGAAATCGATGTTCTGAGGAGTGTTTTTTTTTTTTTATATATTTTTATTTATTTATAAATAAACAGGTGCTCGGTTACAGATTATGCCGGGATGTGTTTACAATAATAGAATGTAATGTCAGTGTTTATGTGTTTTGAAAGTGGCAGTACTACACATTTATAATGAAAACAGAAACAGTACCTAACAATAAAAAATAAATAAAAAAATTATATATATGTATATGTATTTATATTTATATCAGAGATGAAATTAAAGGCATGTGAAAACTCTTAAAATTAGCTTGCGAGCCCGAGTTGTCCCTTATTCTTGACTCAAAACCTCTCAGATGTTACATTTCAGGAGGTTGCTCCCCACACCCTGTAAGAATGCTGTAAAGAAGAGTTTAACGTAAGTAGAAGATGGAGAAGAAGTATAATTACAAATCGGTAGGTATTAAGTTTCTAAAGCACGAACATCTTAAAAACAAAACGACTTGTTTTTCAGATATCATACTTTATACGTTTCCAGACATTTTTTTCTCCCCTCTTCAAGCAAAACAAAAATCACTTTCACAGCTGCGTCTACATAAATTTCATCTTAAAAGTCAAAGACGTCCGTCTTGTTGTCCCGACGCGTCGGGTGGATGATCCAGGGTAGCGAGGGAGAGTGTTCTGTCGATTGTTTGTGTTGTTGTTATTCATAAATTCATAAGTGTATTGAGTACACGGACATTAAAAACACTCGCTGAGGCGCCTTCGTTGTTAGATATAAAGTTAATAAGGCACTCTGTTTGAACTGGTCTTCAAGCAGTATCAAGGGAACATGAGACCTGGGGCAAAATTAATAAACTTGCATCTGAACAATTTTCGCTTACCCTCCCCTCCTCCAAATATAAATAACGGAGCCTAAGTTGTTTTTCTCAATCCCTTGACAATCTGGCTAGTAACTATAGTTTTGTATATACAATTTGTACTGGTGATAAAAAATATTATTTTGGTTCACCCTTAGACCTACACCTGGTAAGCACTGTGTACTACGCTTCCAGGAACATTCTATTAATCGTTTGCAGTACCCGCTGCCAGAATATAGCACTCGGACTGACTCTAGCTGCCGGGCAATCTCGGTAGTCTAGTTGGTAAGACACTGCTCTAGAATTGCAAAAGGTCGTGGGTAAGAATCCGGCCCGAGTAAAATGCCTCTGAGGTCTTTTTGCAGAACTTTGGAAAGTAATGAGTAATCACTGTTTATCCCACATCGGTGTACGGTAACCAAGTGATAGAAATAAATGTTGTGGCTTTTTAGCAGTTTCGAAGACCAGGGCCCAATTTCGAGGCTCTGTTTATCGTAAGCAAAGAATTGGCGCTTACGGAAGCAGACAATTATGTGCTTATACGGCAAGCGTATTTCACAAGCTAGCGGCGAATTTTGGCTTCTGCGCGTGCGTACTCCACTTTATTATGCATTCTACGCTTACAAGGCTAGTGCAGTTATTCGGCGCTGGCACGTAAGCGGGGAATCGTGATCGTAAGCGCAGAATTCGGCGGTAAGCAGAGCCATGAAATTGGGCCCTGCTAAGAAAACAATTCTGCTAAACAAATAGCTGTCTTCACATTCTAGTACATCCCTATGGAGACGTCTTTCGATCTTTCATTTATCCTTGCAAGTATTACGTATCTCCTGCATAATTTGCACACAAAATTCCTCGTTGAACACCCCAGTCTAAAGAATTCCCCCATGTGGACCTTAACTTTGTCCTTTTTTTTGTGTTGTTTTCGTTTTTCATAAGGTAGCAAAAAATGAAATCATACACGAAGACAAAACAAAATTAATAGGAACCAAAGAATATCACCAAAATAGTATTTCCATTGCTGCTTTTTAAAAACTTCAAATTTTCTTTTAAAAAATTCTGCGTGAAGCCTTTTGAGAAGGGCGATGTGTCTTCATATTCTAAATTAAACAGGTTGCCGAAAATTTTAATCCAGCTTTTCAACAAATCACAATTTTCAGCGGCAGTTCTAGGGAGCTCTAAATCTGTAATCCGAAATGTTCAGATACTGAGATAGTTTGTTGTAGACGATGACATCATGAACACGTCAGATTACGACATTCTGAGATGATTTATCTCCTTAAATAAGGTTTCGACTTCACGATAAACATTTTTTCGGGATGACGACATCCTGTTCCCGAGATAATTCATCATGGGATGTGACACCATCCTTGAAGATGTCAATAACTCATATTATCTTTGGAAAGACACAGTCCTGTTCTTTCAAGATGTCTTCATCTTGCAGTAAAATATCTCAGAATCCCAAGTTGGATGGCACTTACAAAGCTCCGTATTGTTCGGTTGACTTTAAACAGTCTGTCTTTTCTCCGAGAGTCACATAAAAAGGGTAAGCTATATATCATTGCAAATATTTTGCCCTGTGAATTGTTGACTTCCAACTTGAGGTATTTTGGATAACATACCCTAAACAAATGGTCCAATTTGCCGAGAGGTGTGAGGACATGTTTTTCCAGCTAGATGTTCGTGGAAAATTACACTATATAGCCTGAGATTTCTTTTACAGTGAGAATAACTGATGGACGGGTCTTGGGACACCCCACACCAATTTGAGCTGAGAATGAAATTGCAAAAGTCAATAAATGTGGGTCTCTTTGATGCAAAAAGCGGTGAATCTTCAGAGTAACAATTGTTTTCGAATATCATTAGCAATGTCTGTTCCGGGGCTTATTTGGCTGGGTTCACCCTTTTGCAGACCAGCTTCAAATGTCACAGATTGTATAATAAGCATATCTTTAAAACCAAATCGAATGAATTTGGGCTTACCCTATTTCTGTCATACTCCTTCATGTAGGTCTCGAACAGCTGGGCATTGTTTATTCCTATTCCACAGAAAGTCAGATACGTTTCCAACAGCTGCAAATAAATAAATAAAGAGGAATTCAACTTAAGAAATCAAAAGTATTGGTAAAAATGTCAGTGTTGTGTTGAAAAGCATTAAAACCATGTAAATAGCTTTTTTTTTATTTTTAAATTAGAAACCCCAAACCAGCTCAGAGGCTCTTCTGCCTTCAGTGCACCACCTATACAATAAACCTTCAGGTAGAATGGTTCCACTTTCTCTGAGGGGATTGATGTGTGTGGGCTGTGTTAACACTCATGCTCATACTAAGCCACGAGACGGGTGTTATAGGCATAGTTTTCCTCCAGCCCATACAAACCCCCCACAACGCTAAGAACTAGATATAATGGTCCATTCTAGGATATCAATGACTTTGAATATGTATGGGTTTTGCAACTTGGAAAAACAATGGAACACAGATCTACCATGAGCGATGACGTCAGATTAATTTGGTCACTAGTCAAAGTCGAAGTTGCGAGAAAATACTGAAAGCAAAAAGAAAACACTCTTGTCGCACAAGTTGTGTGCTTTCAGATGCTTGAATTCAACACCTAAGCTTGTACCTAGACTTCAATTCGAAATTTTAGTGAGAAATTACTTCTTTCTCAAACAATACGTCACTTCAGAGGGAGCTGTGTTATACTATCAACGGCCCTCCATTGCTCGTTATCAAGTTAGTTTTTATGCTGAAAATTATTTTGAGCAATTACCAACAGAGCCCAGTGCCTTTAAGCTATTTCGCATTTTGCTCACAGGTTGGTATTCCCTTCTGCTACACGGTTGGTGTGCATCCACAATTCATTACACCCCGGCGTGTAGGCCGATTACCCAGGGTAGCTTGGTGATTGTGTGATGGGGTTGCTTAACTGTGTAATTGTTTGATGCTTGAATGGTCTTTAGAGCCCACGCGTGTGGCAGGAATATTCTTAAGTCATCTTGAATCGTTATTTTGTTCTTGCGCATGGACACAGGTTTCTGGCAAGTGGGCGGGTGTGTCTTCAAGATGGAAAGGTTGTTGGCCCACCCCAGAGCATGCAACCTCCCGCTTCATCCCACACCACATCCAAATCCAGATCCAGCATAGACTTCGTACAGAGGTGGGACGATGTAAGACAAGCATGAAGAAAATGGGTAAATACTGCCGATGATGACACCAGTTGCGATTGTGGCACATCACCCCAAACTATGCCACACCTCCTAGGAGGCTGTGAGTTGTGCCCACACCTGGCCAAACATTAGAAGAATTGATGATGGACCCAAAAGAAGAACCTGGACTCACTCATACATGCCATGCCACCATTAACATCGAACCTTATTCCAGCTACCCAGCCATACATCACACCCATTGTGTGTCACCTCTTGCCATTATGGGCGTGTCAGTATCCCACTTTTCCCAATGATGAGGAGTGCCAATATTTATGTTTTCATACAATTCAATTAAATATCTGAGACCCAACCCTCTCTTATGCAGAATGGCCTACAGTTTAGGACATCAATGAATATGACTCCCAAAGTCATTACACAGAGGTGGGACGATGTGAGACAAACTTGAATAATGTGGGATATAACTGGCGGCGATGACACAAACAACTATCTCTGAGACCTAACCCCCTCTTTAGATATGCGAAATGGCCCCCAGTTTAGGACATCAATGAATATGACTCCTAAAGTAACATTACACAGAGGTGAGACGATGTAAGACAAACATAAATAATTTGGAATAGAAATGACGACGATAACACAAACAACTATCTCTGAGACCTAACCCCCTCTTTAGATAAGCGGAATATGCCCCAGTTTAGGATATCAATAAATGACTCCCCCAGGTCAATACACTTTGGAGAAATGGCTTTATTAGTCAAAGGATGATAAGTTAATTGGTACTCCATCTCTCTTTCTTATGTTATGTAAACCACCACTTGTTCCACCGACATCCCAGCACGCCACATCCCACGTTATCGAGTCTCATTCACAACCCATGCCTCTTCAGCTGACACACACCCACACACTTGCAACGTGGAGCACCTCGGCCCACCCCTTCCTGAATGTTCAAAGTTTTGAGAACCAAATCACGTGCGTTCAGGATCAAACCTCCCATGCAGTCTTACAGCTCGAGTACATCTCGGGCATTGGACCGACAAAGACTTGACCTGTGATGCATGTTTGGCAATCACATTCAGACCCAGTCGTGTTTTCACTGCGAGGCAGACGACAACAATCCGTGCAGACGTGTCAGGCATTTCTAAACAATCTTCTTCTTTTTCTTCTTCTTCTGCTTCACAGTGTGTCATTGTTTGGAATATTTGGGTGGGATTTGAATGTAGCAGCAAGGCCATCCATATCGACGTTGATCCGGATTAAAACTCATCAGCACTGGTTTCCAAGGGTTTTCAAATGACTGTATACTTGACCCAGTTAAAACAGCAAACTTGAAAGCTGTTAAGCAAGGCCGTACGGGCTAGACGTCAGGAATCCATTTACTAAGGATTCTCCATTTGACAAAGGAATTTGAAACGAATTGTGGCAATGGGCTACGATGACGTGTTGTATACCTTTTAGCATGATCGACATGTTCTTCGACCTAAAATGGAATCAACTTCAAACACACCGCATCTAAAGCCAGACTTTACTTAAGAAATCAGACCCCGAATAGCCCCAGTCCCAAATGCGCATGATCAGTGCGTATAGGATTTTGGGGCAAATCCGAGTCCACGCAACACCGGCACCCATCATGGCGCGCCGATTTCAAAGCATGCGGCACGCAACGATAAAACCTGGCATAGTAGTAATTGTTGTTCGAAGATTTGCAAGAAGTGGAATACAATAAGTTACCTTGGAGGACAACCATGTGTCCAATCCATTTTGGGAGGAGTTTAATGTTTCACGGTCTTTAGGGCTTACGGGAATACCCTTATGGTGGTATCTCAGACAATGTTACAATGGACCCTCACAATAGAAAGCTTTGTTCAACCTATACCCCACAGGATATATTCATTAGAAAAGGAAATTAAAGAACAACAATAGCAGATCCGTAAGGTTAGGTGCACACGCACAGGCCTGACTTAATATACAGTCACTTTAGAGATCAGTGGGTTATTTTATTTGTATCGCAACAAATGTGTTGTTATTTAAACAAAAACGAGATTATACAAAATTACAAAATGAGACAAATTTTTCTAAGACTCACCTTTTCATCGTGTTCCGTGAACCGTGACCCGGATACCTTATTGGTCACCTGACACACGCCGATGATGTCATCTTCGCTGTTTCTGATTGGTAGACACATGACAGACTTAACTTGTAAACCAATCAGCGTCTCTGCTTCTTTCAGGTACGAAAGCTGTGGAAAGAAAACGAGCGAGACATGTTTAATTGTGATTGGCCCTGTTATTTTCCCAGATTAAACTTAGAGAAACTCTTTATGAGTTAAACATTACACATACAATGGTATCTGGGTAGGAAAAAACTACTCAATATCTTGGGAAGAATTTTTACACAAATCTGGTTAGACTTTGGGTTGGGTAAGGTCTTGTGTCATGCGGTTTTGTCTGGGTTACACACTATTTTTTACTCAATCGTGTATAGGCAAATGTACAGGACCGAGTAAATTTTTACCCATCCTCAGTTGGGCACATTTCGTAGCCAAGCTGGCAACCATGTCCCAATCGGAACCCCAACAAGGTAAGAATGTTACCTAATATTTGTTATAGTGTACATGACGGTTAATCATTGATAAACAAAATTGATTAGCTGCAAATGGAAAACATATGATTAATTTTTTTTAAAATTATTTATATGGTTCTTTCAGAGGCCCGCTGATCACCGTTCCTTCGTTCAATAGTACAAACCAAACAAGCCCGTGTATGACCGTGGCAAGTGTTGTTGATATCAACAATGAAAACATGACCCCCATGTTGTGATAAAAAATTCTGCAGATTGGTTAATATTATAGTATATTTCTAGTAGTGAAACCAAGGAGGCATCTTAAATAAACCCCATCACTCTAGCTCACAAGCCAGGAAAACCAACATGTTTTATAATTTATATGATCTTATTACCTTCCTTTGATTTATAAAGGCATCCCAGCTTTGCTTTAATGGGCCATGCCTCCATACAGTTTTCAGTCTTGTTAAATCCTGTTGTTTGTATTTGTATATTGAGTTTGCATAGAAATAAATGTTGATTGATTTGATTTGATTTGAAACCTGTAAACAAGGGTGCTTGCTTTGTGCACCAGAAACACTGGGATATATAGCCTTATATTATACTCTCATGACAAGTGTTCTATTACGCGCATTACCATACGTAGTACATGTGACCAACAGCTAAACGTCCCATCCGAAGGACGAAACAGTTTATGGTAAAGTATCTTGCTCAGAACACAAGTGGGATGTGTCACGACCGGAACTCGCACCACACACCCCTGCTACTCAAAAACACCATTAGCTTGAATCCGGCATTCTTATTATATCAGTCCACGACAAGACACGCCATGCCGGTCGTTAGCTTTGCTTATTGAAAAACATGCGAATTTATTCGTCTAAAAAAAAAACCCCAATGCGATATTATCTGTATTCCTTAAAGTTGACATAAGATTTACTATTCATTTTTGCCAAATAATGTTTCCGATGATTTTAAAGGATGATGAAACTGCAAAGAGCCAAACTTTTGCGATGTGTTTTTCAGTATATTTGAAGCTTCGCATGGTGTGAATAAAATATGAAGAAATTCCAAATGAATAGTATACAAGCGCAACCATGTGTACATCTCTTTTGTGGGAGTGTTGGCTCTGAACGGAGCTGGTTTGGTCTTGACGCTGCAAATAGTATATTCATTGCTCATCTTCAAGTGTTTTTCATTTCTGATTTTTTAAGGTAAACGAGAGGAAGAACGACAAGTAATCAGTTGATCGGATGAAGGCTGGTGTTCTTGAGGTCTAATAGAATTAATACCTTAACAACTTCCAGAGATTATTCAACCAAGCAGAATGACTGTGCTTTCTGTACAAAAGTCGCTTTTATAATAACTGTTTTTGTGCAAAATGAATCTGCCCCAAGGAAAAAGCTATATAAATGCAAATTGCTCAATTTGACTTATTGTGGGTATCGATGCATGATCGTCTGTGAAGGTTGAACGTACTTGTTTAACTATTTCAGGTTAGGGAACCTGTCCGAAGCTATCCAAAACTATGCACAAAATGTGTAGATGACAGTTGGGCTTATGTGAGATTAGCAGTGAATGTAAACCAACGAAACACAACAGAGGAAAGACAGGAATCAACAATGTATATCTGTAACCAACATCGAAAAAGGAAAGATATTGTATTACGAAACTCCTAGCACCCACATGACCCTAGCCTTGTCCAAGGCTCTTTACGCAAGCACCGGCCCGCTCTGACGAAATGCATAGATACTTTCGAGGTATCAACGAGGTTACAAAACGAGGCTTGTTTTGTAACCTCGTTGATACCTCGAAAGCCATGCTTCGACCCCTGCGGTATCAAGTACTGTTGTGTGCCGTGCGGTATATTATCTATGCATTTCGTGAAGTCAGAGCGGGCCGGGGCTTGCGTAAAGAGCTTTGGACAAGGCTAACACGACCCAATTGCTTTTGCAATGGGTTCCTTTTGTATGTTATCGCCCATGAGACTCCCTGGCTTTTGGCCTATCAGACAGAGCGCACCGAAAGATATGACGCACCGACGTTTTGGGGTCAGATAAGACGCGCCTTATCCGCAGGAAAATACGGTACTCATCAAGGGGGTAGTAGGGTTTATGAATTCATGTCATGGTTGCCAAAAAACTTTTTAGTGAGTCCTTCCATATAGCTTTGGCGATGGGTTTCCCTTTGCTTTTGGTTTGTCTTTTTCTTGTGTAGGTTTACACACTAAGGTAACCCTATACGTTCCTCTTGCTTTTTGGTATATGGGGGCACCTTTAATATTAAAGTCTCTAAAGTTATGACCCCAATTTCCTAAAGTGTACAAACTTACCAAGCACAAGTAGTGCTAAACAGAAAAAGGTTACCAGCCAAAAGTACCTTTAAAGCCATTGGACACTTTCGGAACAGAAAAAAAGAAATACAAGTTCACAAGACTTACAAATAACAGGGTTTACAAAAGGTAATGGTGAAAGACTTCTCTTAAAATATTATTCCATGAAATGCTTTATTACTTTTTGAGAAAACATTAAAACAATATCAATTCTCGATATCGAGAATTACGGATTTATGTAAAAACCTGTCACGACAGGGCGAAACGTGCGGAAACATAGGTGGGTTGTCCCGTTATTTTCTTCCGACTCCGATGACCAATTGTGCCCAAATTTTCAGAGGTTTGTTGTTTTGTATATAAGTTGTGATACACGGTGTGTGGACTTTGGCCATGGGATTTCAGTTCATAAGATCCTTAGACGAAGATCTCATCACACCGTATTTATCTTCGTCAACAGGTAATTATGTTTTATATTGTTTAATGATTACCTTTTGCGTTAATATTGTTTAACTAAATCATTCACTATGTTCCGTTTACCGTCATAGTCTAAGTTGCATATATTTACTGTTTAAATCTTTGATTTGATGACTCGTTTGCCATGTATAACGGAGTCAAACGAGGAGTTACCCTTAGGTCATGCCTTAGGACAAGTTATGTATTCATTTTGTAAATTACATCGGGACAAGTCAGTCCCTTTAGTGTAAATATATCTATAGTGCATTTATTAGGTAAGCACTGTCTTGGATCCAGCTAACGGTTAATTTATATTTTCCTTTGATATCCAAGATGGCGGACGACGCCTAGAATTATGGCGTGAACCGATGGGAGAACTGTTTATTTATTAGTGTTAATTTAATATTCATAGTTATTACTGTAAAAGTTGATAAGATCCTTAGACGAAGATCTCATCACACTGTATTTATCTTCGTCAACAGATTCATGAGTGTAAATAAAATACTGGAAAGCTAACAACTGAACAGCCGTGTCAATCTTGAATACAGTCAGAGGGGTCAAATATAGTTTTTTACCATTACACCGGTGTGAGAGTTAAACAAACAAAATTAACATAAAGGCCTGTTGTGAGATATTAAAAAAAACTATCTTCAAAATTTTATAAAATTACCATTTGGGTTTTTTCTGTGTGCGCTCGCTAAATCTATTAAAAAAAACCACCAAATGTGCGTCTCGAGTTTCTGAAATTCCTGTTTTACTTTCAAAACGATAAAGAAGATAGAACCAACCATTTTAAAGGAACACGTTGCCTTGGATCGGACGAGTTGGTCAAAACAAAAGCGTTTGTAACCGTTTTTATAAAATGCATATGGTTGGAAAGATGTTTTAGAAGTAGAATACAATAATTCACACAAGTTTGCCTCAAAATTGCGTGGTTTTCCGTCTACTGTGACTAACAAAGTCGGCCATTTATGGGAGTCAAAATTTTGACCCCCATAAATGGCCGACGTGTTAGTCGACGAGGTAATAGGAAAACCACGCAATTTCGAGGCGTGTTTGTGTGGATCATTGTACTCTACTTTTACAACATCTTTCTGCCCATATGCATTTTATAAAAAAAAACGGTTACAAACGCTTTTCAAAGACCAAACTCGACCGATCCAAGGCAACGTGTTCCTTTAAGCACTCCAATGTAATATGGTGTAACATACGAATTCTATAAGTAAACCGAGCATTGCGTGATATTTTTTAGAAACATCTTCAAAATCACCAAACACTATATGTTATTTTGCTCTGTGAGATCACTAAATCTTAAAATGTGCGCGAGTTAGAAAAAAAGGTACGAAGTATTTATAAACAGGCAATATATATAGGCAAATTACTTGAAGAAAAACAACAACAAACCATTACTATCATGAAGATGTAATAGATCATGTTACATTTGCATCGGGGGATAAAGAATGAAATATCACTCTCAAAGTTGAATTAATAAAAATGTAGTAAACTGAATCGTTCCTTTTTCGAAGATGTGCAAAAACAACCAATTTATAAGCAAATTACCTGCTAAAAAAAGTCATTGGTGGGTTGTGTAGGATAACCGCAGGGCACACACTGCGGGGAATTCACCCTAACTCAACCGGTATGTTCACTGGCAACATGGAGACGGTTTCTAAATGCTGACATTTTATCCATTCGGTTCGCTACACTTTAATCTTGCTTTTAAATTGGAATCTGTTAAAGGTACTGGACAGTTTTGATTATTGTCGAAGACCAGTCTACCGCGGAATTCTGCGCTTACGATCACGATTCCCCGCTTACGTGCAAGCGCCGAATTTCTGCGCTAGCCTTGTGAGCGTAGAATCCCTAGTAACGCGGAGTACGCACGCACGCGCAGAAGCCAAAATTCGTCGCTTACCCGTGAAATACGCTTGTCGTAAGCACGGAATTCCCTGCGTAAGCGCCGATTTGGAGCTTACGGTAAGCAGAAATTTTGGCCCTGGTGTATCTCAAAACATGCACAAAATAATAGAACCTGTGGAAATTTGAACTCAATTGATCGTCGAAGTTGCGAGATAATAATGGAAGAAAAAAACACCCTTGTAGGCTTTCAGATGCTTGATTTCGGGAACCCAAAATCTTATTATGGGGTCTCGAAATCAAATTCGTAGAAAATAACATCTCTCTCGTAAACTACGTTAATCCAGAGGGAGCCGTTTCTCACATTGTTTTTTTTTATACTGTCAACAGCTCACCATTGCTTGTTACAAAGCAAGTTTTCATGCTTACAATTATTTTGAGTAAATACAAATAGTTTCCAGTGCCTTTAAACCCGACAGGTGGTTTGAAGAACACTGCTCTTTACATATCCTTGTCTGAAGAGAGAAAGACACTGCTTTGTACCGGCCAGGAAAAATCTATATATTTTTTGTTTCTTATTCGTCTGCGTTTTTTTGATAAATTGGTTAACCTTTTTTGGGGGAGTTCATCTTCAATCGAATAGAGTTAAATAGATTAGGTTTTGGATCATTGATGACAGCTCAAAAGAAAATTAGTACATTCGATTAACCGATGGTGTTATTGGAATTGGTTCTGCCGCGTATTTTTTTTATATTAAAAAAACAACCCCCACAACCTAAGGTTGGCCAGTCATAGTACACCCCCATGGTTGACAAGAGAAAAACTTTTACAACCCAAAGGTTAAACCTCTTTCTTGGGAATAGTGTGGTAACATTTTTGTACTATCTTTTGAGGGGAAGAGGCGATGAAGTAGTATGAGACTTACGAACGCTAGTTGGCAGCAGATTAACCAGGTAAATTTCGTTTGTTTACGTAGTTCTGAGTATAATAAAATGGTTTATTTATTAAACAAAATGTCATCGCAGCTTACCGCTGAGTTGCGACATAATGCACAGTCGTTAAAAATAACTTATTACAATAATTATTAAAAAGCTTTACAGTAACAATAGAAATAACTTGGTGAAAACAAAGGCCTAACAAAAATGTAAATTTCGGAAATCAGGGGGACTGCTAAATTCTAAAAGAATTCTGTCGTGCATATTGCTACTAACCTATATTAATTTAAATCGTCAAGAAAAAATTCGACCTATTTTAAGACTTCCGTTTTTGCCAAGAATTAATGCATAAATACATGATAAGCCTCTGCCAAAATGATTCTGTTTTGGGCAGGAAAAGTCCATCAAGGCAAATCCAATAAGAAGACACTTATTAGGGCGACGTCAAACTGTCCAATCTATAACTGCTTGTATTTAAAGGCACTCTGTTGATATTGTCAAAGACCAGTATTCTCACTTGGTGTTTCCACACATTAAACAACAAACCAGTGAAAATTTGGGCTCAATTGGTAATCAAATTTGCCAGAGAACAATGAAAGCAAAACACCCTTGTTGCACAAATTTGTGCTTTCAGATATGCCGAAAAAAGGCTTCAGGTCTGAAGTCTGATTGAGAAATTACATTTTTAAACAAAAATTACGTCACTTCAGAATGAGCCGTTTCTCACAATGTTGTATATTACATCTCTCTTAAGCAGTTTTTACAGATAAGAATATTTCAAAAATTAATATTTACAAGTTAATATGCTAACAATTCTTTTGAGTAACTACCAATATAATGTCCAGTGCTGTCAAGTGCGTCGTCAATTAGTTACACATGACACTTGTTGTCAATGAGACCGAAATCACACCCTGCTTGCATACTCTGCTGATAATTAACATTCATCCTACTCTTTAGATTCTAGCTAGCCACGTCACAGGAGGAAAATTACAGGCAATTTCCTATCCAAACATTCATTCACATTTTCGGTTTGCTTGCCATGTTCCTGGAGATAATGCTCTCTAATAATGTTAAAGAGTGAAAACTAAAAGGCACTCATTGAAGAGCTATATGAAAGACAACTATTTTTCGAGTGGTCTTCCACTCTTTTGGATAGAAGTTTGCATCTTTTTGAGTGATTTTTCACTCTGTCCTGGAGTGCAACCTCTTCTTAAAGAGTGAAATAACCACCACTCTGTTTGAAGAGCCATAATTATGAGGGACAGCTCGAAATGTAAAGGGTGGTGTTTTTCACTCTTTTACATTTAGAGAGTGAGCTGTTCTAGTATGTGGTCTGCCAATGTGCAACATTATTGGTTGCCTCCGAATTGCCATCAAAAATTGCACTGTATGACATTGCGCTAAGACTATGACAACACCTAAAAAAAGGTGAAGGAGAAATCGCATAAATTATGAGCACGTATCCACTTGATTAGCACGTATCAATACTTTGAAGGTGTTACTTTCGGAAGTATCTTGCCATCCCCAAGTGTGTGGGTGGTCACAGAGAAACTATGCACTTTTGCACACGGAATTATACATATTTTATGGTTGCGAAAAGTGCGAACCCATTCTGTTTGGAAACGGTCGGCTGTTAGGAAACGGTCGGCGTGTGTGAAATGTTTCGACAACCATCTTGCTTATGAAGGTGAACTCTGATTATTTTTTTTTATACCAGAGACCAGATGTCATGGTTCTGTCAATGTACCAATGAGATTTTGAATAAAGAAAGATGGGCGATAAGTTGAATGGTTACTTGAAAAGAAAAAAAAACTCATTTGTTTCTGGTTTGTATAAAACAAAGTTATGAGAGACTGCCTATAACGTCACAAGTCCGGACGGCCATTTCACGTTGAGGGCTACAACAAAACTGATTTGGACTATCAGCCAAAGTCATTTACCAATTATAAGAGGGGCACGTTGCCAACTATTCATGGGTTACCTCCCTTTAGGGTGCGAAAGGCACGGTGAGCATGGGTATCATCCACTCCTGGCTTGTTATACAACATATGTTCTTCCTTCAATAATCAAACACCACAACACTCCAAAGGAACGAACACATCTACACGCAAAGAAACAGAAACAACAACACACACCAAATCCTTCAAAAACGAAACAATAACTATATTTGTCAAATTTACCACCAAAATACATCATTTCGGCGGGTCTGAGGGCCCCGAGCCAAACCTTCGGAACCATCACTGCCTGTAAATGACTCCACTTGCATGACTCCACCTCCAACCACAGTTGTCATGGAGTTTTAATTTGAGACTTCTACAATCGTAATTAATACTAACATGAAGCTGCCAAGCTATGTTGATGTGTTTATGATGTTTGATGGACTAATACATAGTTTAAGCTAGAATCCAGTACTTTTTTCCCACTGTGCCAAATTGTTGTTGCAAGCCCTCCATTCCTTCCGTCTCTTTTTTCATTAACATCTAACATCCAATTTAAGGGCGGGTGTTTTGTAGGCGTCTGACGCCATAACATCAAAGCAGTCGTCAAAACATCATTAAATGTGTTGTGAAAATGTTTGTTTTAATAAACTCATGTGACAGGCATGTGCATGACATGGTATCAACTACACATATCTATGCGTATACGTTGGTGTACAGTGTCTGTGTCCAGTTTGAAAATCACTTTTGATTTAAAGACGGGACACCTTTGGTAATTGTCAAAGACAAGTCTTCTCACTTGGTGTATCGCAACAAATGCATAAAATAACAAACCTGTGAAAATTTGAGCTCGATTGGTCTTCGGAGTTCCGAGATAACTAGGTAAGAAAAAAAAAAAAACCTTGACACACGAAATTGTGTGCTTCAGATGCTTGATTTCGAGACCTCACATTCGAAATCTGAGGTCTCGAAATCGAATTCGTGGAAAATTACTTCTTTCTCGAAAACTACATCACTTCAGAAGGAGCCGTTTCTCACAATGATTTATACTATCAACCTCTCCCCATTACTCAAAATCAAGAAAGATATTATGATAATAATTATTTTGAGTAATTACCAATAGTGTCCACTGCCTTTAAAGGAACACGTTGCCTTGGATCGGACGAGTTGGTCTATAAAAAGCGTTTGTAACCGTTTTTTAGAAAATGCTTATGGTTGGAAAGAGTAGAATACAATGATCTGCACAAATTTGCCTCGAAATTGCGTGGTTTTCCTTTTACTGTGCGAACTAACACGGTCGGCCATTTATGGGAGTCAAAATTTTGACCCCCATAAATGGCCGACGTGTTAGTCGACGAGGTAAAAGGAAAACCACGCAATTTCGAGGCATGTTTGTGTGGATCATTGTATTCTACTTTTACAACATCTTTCTACCCATATGCATTTTATAAAAAAACGGTTACAAACGCTTTTCAAAGACCAACTCGACCGATCCAAGGCAACGTGTTCCTTTAATCAATGGTGAATAAAAAGTAATTGAGTTTGTTGAGTACAAGATCTGCAAAGAGTAACTCAATACCTATCTGTTGTTCATGTGTTGTCTTCATAAACAGTAAGCCTACCCATAATCTTGGCGTTTTTCAAATTCTTAATTTGCGAAGGATTACTCAATATTTATCTGTGTTCATTTGGTATCTTTGTGTTAAAAAGTGTAGTGTGGCCCTGTTCATTTTTATTAGATCTTCAAAGAATTATTCCATGTCTATGTCGCTCATTCGGTGTTTATAAATAAACTGTAACCAATGATTTTTGAGTTTTTTTTTTAACTAGATCTGCAAAGAATTACTCAATATTTATCTGTTTTCACTTGTTGTCTTTGTAACAAAAGGTATACACATGATTGCGGCGTTTGTCAAATAAACGATCTGCAAAGACGGACTCAATGTTTATCTAAGCAATGTTCAATATTAATCTATCTGTTGTTAATTTTGTGTCTTTATAACATAAAGTGTGCACAATATAAGTGGCCGTGCACGTAAATAACACAAGGGGGGAATGCCACTCTGACAAAACACCATCGGCAATTCTTAACCCTCACTTTTTTTTTTTTTAGAATCACTTATCAAATCTATACAAACATCATGATAAAAATCGCGAGACACAAAAAAAACCTCTTTATTTATAAAAAAAATATTGTTGTTTAGCGTCTCTGATGACGCAAGAGATCGAACCAATTACCGCATATAGAAAGACGAAGACAAAGCGAACCCGGGGGAGTTTAGACAACAACGTCTTAAAATATGGAGGGTATTCTTAGAGATACGTTTATGTCATCTGTAAGTAATGGTTTTCCACTTCAATGTCTTTCCTCTGCCTTTCTCGAGCTCCTTGTATCTATTTCAATTAGTGTTTCCTCTGAGATATTATAAGTGGTTAAAGCCATTATACACTTTCGGTACAGAAAAACAAAAAGGTTCACAGATTTACAAATAATTTACAGGGTTTACGAAAGACTTCTCTTGAAATACTGTTCCATGAAATGCTTTACTTTTTGAGAAAACATTAAAACAATATCAATTCTCGATAGCGAGAATTACGGATTTATTTTAAACACATGTCATGACACGGCGAAACTTGCGGAAACAAGAATGGGTTTTCACGTTATTTTCTCTCGACTCTGATGACCGATTGAGCCTAAATATTCACAGGTCTGAATTTTATATATAAGTTATGATAAACGAAGCGTGGGGCTTGGACAATACTGTTTACCGAAAGTGTATAAGGGCTTTAAGACACTTTGAATGGTCTGCATTTTGGTTATAAGTATAAGCAGGAATTGGGGGGGGGGGACATATGACAACACTCTCTATGCCAATGTTACATATAAATTATTTGAACTGCTATAATTTAAATGCAGGGTGGCGTGTCGTTCAGCGGACCCAAGCTCTGGTGTTGTCAGCAGAGGTTTGTGGGTTCGATACCCGGTCATGACACTTGTGCCCTTTGGGTTAGGAGGCAGTGCATTCTGCTTTGCAAGCCAGGGGGAGGGGTAACCTAATTCCAGCCACCTTTTTGTAGGTGGCAATGTGCCCCTTCAGTTGATTTGGGTAGATAGCCCAAATCAGCAAGTGTACTGGTTTATGACAGGGCCGCAGATACCCAGGAAACCCTCGGACTTTGGTATCTCATTTATTGAAAACGATTCACTAAAAGTAGAATGAAGCAGATTTTGAATTGTAATGCATCAATGTACAAAGTACGACTGTCGCTCAGCATGCATGGTTGATTGGGCTGAATATTTACACCCATCAATTTAGCATGAACAGGGACAGCCTGAAAGCACCCGCTCAAGTCTCGTGTCTCGCTTTCTGATATAAAAACAAAAACCCACTTAAAGGCACTGGACACTATTGGTAATTCCCCTTAAAGTAGTTATTCAGCGAAAAACTTGGTAACGAGCATTGGAGAGCTGTCGTTAGTATAAAAATTGCGACAAACGACTCCCTCCGGAGTAAACGTGGCTTTTGAGGAAGAGGTAATTTCCTGACAGAAATTGTTGGCAACAAAACTTACTTAGTAACGAGCAATTGAGATCTGTTGATAGTATAGAACATTGTGAGAAACAGCTCCCTCTGAGATTATATAGTTTATTGGGGAGAGGTAAATTCTCACTTAATAAACAATAACACCCATCGGCTGAAGCGAAGCCTTTTATTTTGCTTTTGAAAACACACACATTCGTGCAACAAGGGTATTGTTCGTCCATTATTCTCTTGCACTTTTTGAGCCTGGGTTTCCACAGGTTTGTTATTGTATGCATAATATGTTGGGATACACCAAGTGTGATTACTAGTCTTTGACAATTACCAAACGTGTCCGGTGGCTTTAATGATTCATTAGTCCAAAAGGAGAGTGATTGTCAGCTTGTGGCACGCTTTGTTCCAAGGATAATTATCTTGTCTTATTCTGAGAAACTCCTTGCTCTTCAGCCACGTTGTGCGGGCGTTATTGATGATGACTGTCTTTATATGGCACATCCAAGGCAAGCCGCACCGTGATCCTTTTTCCAAGTTAATTTATTTCCAGTACGCTGTGATCTTGATAGAATGGCGTCTTATAAATTTTAATTATAATGTTAATGTTTATGTTAAACACTACGAAAGGGAAAACTTTATACTCGGGGCTCCAATTAAGGAGGTGTGGAACAATCAACAAGACAGTAGTGCTTGTTTATAGCTCAACATAAAAATGCACTCGGCAAGCAAGATCGACAAAAAATTTGGCACAATTTCACATGTAAACTGTTCCTATAGTACCTCATTCGTACAAAGAATACTTTTACTGAATAATAGAAAGAGGCTTTAACTCAACATTTGGATACCAATCTTTGTTTTGAAAGATACTATTTTATTCAATTGAAAAATATAAGCCAACCGGACTGGGGAGATCGGTCCTTTTCACATGCTGCTCCCAAACTCTGGAACAATCAACCCCTTGAAATTCGTCAGTCTTCTTCATTGACCGTATTTAAATCCTGCTTAAAAACCCACCTGTTTTCCTCACGTTTTTGTGATTAATTGGTTGTTCTTTTCTTTTCTTTCTTTTCTTTTTGTTAGTGCGCCATGAGCGTCAGTCATGGCGGATACCGGCGCCTTATAACTTTTCATTATTATTATTATTATTATTATATAGTTTCCTCGTCTTTCAGCTATGTGGACACCTGTTCGATTCCCGGCTCTGTTCTGAGCCTCCCGTGTCAATTAAAAGTTGTCAGTCCCTTTCCGATTCCCTGACTTTCATTTTTAGATCCCTGTTTGATAGAGACTTTAAGTATTGCTTGATTTTAGTCTGTACAAACGTTTTTCTATCCCCATTTGTTTGTTTCTTCCCCCATGTTTAACTTAAATTATTTTCATTATCTTCTCCTCAAATTGTGGCCCATTTTGTGGTACGGTTAAGAGAGCTTGTCGCCTTTGGGATCTCTATGTTTTTTAGAAGGGTTCAAACGATAATAAACTACACTCATTCCAGATTAAGCCGTCCACTGTTTACTCCGTGAGCTTGCGAAATCTGCTTCATAAATTTCCAAGCTTTTAAGAGCAACATTCTACGTGGATTCGTATAAATGGAACCGAAACTTCAATTAGAAAGCAGCGGTTAACTTAACAAAGTAACCCCAAACTGTCCGCGCCTTTTGCGTATTTGCGAAACGAATGGGGGGTATTAATGCCGTTGAATTGCCTTGATTTACTGGAGCGATTACAGTGGTTAGAAAGGAGGAAAAACTACTTTAAATTAGTAGTATTAATTAGGGAGAAATTCATCGAATGTTTTTGCGGCACACATACGTGTGATAGTTTGTAGTATGTGTACTCCCAATTGTATTCCAGCCACCGTACCTGAATGTAACCATGAATAAGGGAATCAATGTGTGGTGAAGAGGTTTTTAACTTGTGGTTTAAACCCAACGAGGCCTTGTTCTTGATAATTTAACCGAGACGAAGTCGAGGTAAATTATAAAGAACCAGGACTCGGCGGGTTTAAACCACTAGTTGAAACCCGATTCAACACACTTTGATTCCCATTCATAAATACCTTTTCGGTCAAAAAACATCCAACACTCTTTGGTCAAAAAGTAAAACAAAATGCAAACATTTATTTGGTCAATGATGTCTTTCAACACAACTAGCTATGAAATGGTAAGGCCCTCGGCCCGATCGGGTAAACAACTCCTTATAAGGGAATACTGTGCGGGTCGCGCGTATCGCGTGATGTGGCTCTCGACCAATATAAATGAAGAAACTGTTGTTTCAACACTTTCTACTGGTCATAAACAAACGTGACGCGCTTTCCACCAATAGGAATAGCGAAACTGTCTGGGGTATTTATGAATGCCGTTTCAACGTAAAAGGTCGGAGCTCTCTGCTCGGGCTAAATTATACATGCTTAGCGCTACATCAGTGTTGGGGCTACATTTATGTATATGTTAGAAACTACAATTTTTTTCAGGTTCGGGGCTACACTCAGGTATGTAGTTGAGACATGCATTGGCCGGGATACATTTAGGTACAAGGTTGGGCTTTATTTAGATACCAAATGGGGGGGGGGGGGCACATTTAGAGTGGGGGTGCTACGTACATGGCAGGAGCTACATGCATGGTTGGGGCTACATTAAGGTACTTTCGGTTTGATCTTCGTTTAATAGGTACGAAGTTTGGGTTATATTTAGAATGGGGCTCCTACATACACGGTTGACGCTACACTAGGACGATTAAGCTACATGACCGGGCTACGTTTTATGTAATAGGTTAGGCTACATTAAGATACAGTTGGGCTACATTTAAAACTTGGCTACTAGACTGGACTTTTTTTCAAACATTGCAGCCATATTCACTGAAGATATTTCACAAAACCTACCAGCCAACCAGTGTCTGCTGTAGAATAGTGACTAATATTGTGTTAAGAAATAGACTTTGACGAAAAGGGTACAATGTATAAATAATGTTACAACAAAGCTTTCTGTAAGCTTGGACCATCACAGGAAGCGCCAGTGTGTTGCTACACGATATTGAATGGGTGTGTTTCTGTGTCAAACTGCCGGCACACTGTCGGCCTCGTAACGGTGCCGCTTCATCATAACATACTTATGCTAGACCCCCAGTCCATTAAACACTTCCGTATTGAAACATCTTGCAATGTTTATGTAAACATTAAAATCTCACTTATACACAAGAAGTACGAAATGTAACAAAAATAGAGTACGTTATGTTACAAATTGAGAGTAGAGTCAAAACGGCGGTGTACGCAAAAACGTATGTGCGGCACCTAAATGTAGCTCGAGCCCAAAATGTAGCCTGACCCAAATGTAGCCTGACCCAAATGTAGCCTGACCCAAATGTAGCCTGACCCAAATGTAGCCTGACCCAAATGTAGCCGGACCCAAATGTAGCCCCAAACCTGTACCTAAATGTCGCCCGGACCTAAATGTAGGGCTCGGGCTTAACTTAGGTGCCGCAAAAAACGTCTAAAAAATAATACATGCAGTGCACTTTCCCTACCAATGGTTACTACTGGTTGTTTTTATAGCACTTTGGCGTACCCCTTGGGCGTACCCAAGGTGTGTGTGTCTATCGAAGTATGAGATGCATATAGTATTACGTAATTTTTACAAGATGCCCTGGCGCATTAGTTACCGATCACACAAGAACACCGGGGCGAGCCCCTTCTCTTTACGAAACTGATAAATTGCACGTGCATTCACAACACACGGGACCAAAGGCTTGACGTCCCATCCGAAAGACGAAGAATTATGGTTTAGTGTCTTGTAAATCGACACAACTGTCACAATCGGGACTCGAGCCCACATTCTGCTGATCAGAAACACAAGAACTTGAGTCCGGTGTTCTTTTCCGCTCAGCCACGACAAGCCACACCATGGCATCAAACAGCAAGAGAAAAACCACTTGCAGAATATACGGGTCGGAGTCGACTGGGATCCAGGTCGCAATTCCCATCCAGAGGTCACACCGACCAAAAATCCAGGTCGTCAATTTGAACCCAAAACGGACTATGGTGACCGTTGTTTTGTTTACAGGTTTCCAAGGCTTGCGAGCATAAAGTTATTAAGTTCACTTATAGAGCATCACTGGTTTCATTACCAACTACACAATAATTATAACTGGGGTAAATATTAACAAGGTGATGCAGTGCAATCACCGGGGCGAACCTCTTCCGTTTACGCAACACACGTGACCTTTACGGCTTTAAAATCCCATCAGAAGGACGAAGCAATTACGGTTAAGTGTCTCGCTCAAGGGAGCTAGTGCCGAGACCGGGGCCCGACCTATACACCCCCGACAACATTAGAGCTTGAGTAGATCGCCCGGCCACGACATTTCGTGTAATCAATTTTGAAAGTGGTATAAAATGACGAACTCGTTTGTAAAATTACTTTTTGATAATAAAGCAAAAGCTCGTAACGACTAAAACCGTATGCCGACATTCCCACTAACAGGACATCATGTCATAGCTTCCCTTATTAATATTCATAACACCTAACAAGATTTTTACCATCAACAGGTTCCGCTCTTCATTTAAAAACCGAACATGAATATTATGAATAAGTTAAACACGTCAGCGCCTGAGATCAAACAACATCCTCGCTCCCATCCATGCGTCAATATGTAAATTAAAAAACTATACGTAATGATCGCACATGTGTACTCTCAGGGGCGAGGTTGATTTTCTCATCCTCTATCAAAATGCTTCTCCTCCACCACTAACCGCTTGTTAGTAACCCCAAGCCTGAACATTAGACGTCACAGTTCGAGACTCGTAATACGTCAGAGATCTGCCTGTGAGCCCATGTTAATAATCACCTTTGACCTCGCATTTATTTTACAGGTCCTTTATGGTCCTGGAGATTCGCAGCTGCACCGCCGTACAAGCCAATACATGTGTTTACCTTTGTGGATATTTAATGACAGAGGACCAGTCTTTTAAAGGCAGTGGACGCTAATGATCAAAATGCTCAAAATACTCAAAATAATTATTAGCATAAAACTTACCTGGTAACATGTAATGGGGAGCTGCTGACGGTATAAAACATTGTGCGAAACGGCTCCCTCTGAAAGACGTAATTTTCCACGAATTTGATTTCGAGACTTCAGATTTAGAATTTAATTGACGTCTCGAAATCAAGCATCTGAAAGCACACAACTTCGTGTGACAAGGTTTTTCTTTCTTTCATAATTATCTCGAAACTCCGACGACCAACCGAACTCAAATGTTCACAGGTTTGTCATTTTATGCACATTATGTTGAGAGACAACAAGTGGGTCTTTGAAAACTACCAATAATGTCCAGTGTCTTTAATTTGTAATCCAGATAGGGACTACAATTTGGTTTCTTCCCTCACACAGATGTATTTTAAGCACTGTACACCCAGTATCTTCCTTGAGTTCGGTCCCCCAAAATCCACAGACAGTTAATCACTCGAGTATTTATATTTCAGTATGCCACGGCACGTGTGTCAAAATGACCTAGAAATCAGTTAAAATTAACCAGAATTCGGGTTATACACCATTTTGTATAATCACTTTACCCCGAAATTGAGTCAGGCCCCCTGGGACCTGGGAACCGGTTCAAATCTAACCTGTGAGATTCAAGAGCGTATCAGGTTCTCGTTTTTCATTGACACCGCCGGCCCTTACTAATTAACTTTCCATTAATCAGAATCGTTGACATTTATAACAAAACGCTTTCGGTTCAGCCTCCAACATTCGGAAAAACTAACAGATTTAAACACACACGATATGCTGTACGATTTGAGTTGGTAGGAATTGACGGGTTGGAAATAGTGACTATAAGCGTGGTAATTTCGGCCACATCAAAAGTACAAATGTAAGTGTTTTTCGCCATGATACGCCAGCTGCAATCATTTTGTAAAGTACATGAGTACAACAGTCTTTAAAATGTTAACGGATATTTTAAAGGAACGATATACGTTTGGTAACCACTCTTCAAACGAACGACAATAATAATTGTTTTGTAAAAAGCCTAAAATATCTTTCAAGTATACAGCAGCTGACGATAGTAAAAAAATCATTTCGACAAACATTCCACTTCGAAGTAATTTATTTCGAAGTAATCAGTTTTATGGCCCCCTAATTTGAATCTGAGAAACGTTACTGTCATTTAACGTTTCTCAGATGTATATTCCTTATATTAGTGACTATTTTTCCAGAGTGGACGGGGGGGGGGGTGTTTAAAGGCAGTGGACACTATTGGTTATTACTCAAAATAGTTATTAGCATATAACCTTAATTGGTGATGATTAATGGACAGCTGTTGATGGTATAAAACATTGTGAGAAACGGCTCCCTCTGAGGTGACGTAGTTTTCGAGTAAGAAGTAATTTTCCACGAATTTGATTTCGAGACCTCAGATTTATAATTTGAGGTCTCGAAATCAAGCATCTAAATGCACACAACTTCGTGTGACGGGTGTTTTTTCTTTCATTATTGTCTCGCAACTTCGACGACCAATTGAGCTCAAATTTTCACAGGTTTGTTACTTTATGCATATGTTGAGCTACACCAAGTGAAAAGACTGGTCGTTTGTCTTTAATAGAAGATTACACTTACGGATTTGTTTAGCCTGTCCACGAATAATGAAACATTCGAAATGTGTGCAAAGCTGTGGTAAAGGAAGCATATTCTGCGTCATTTTGAGTTGCTCCTAATTTCCCTCCTGTGGGTTCGTCAACCCAGCGACAATTTGATTCTAGAATTAAATTTTGCAATTCGCGGAACGCACTTCAAACCTGTCGCCTGGAGGTATAAAAGACGTCCCGGGGGAAGGAGTTTGTCATACGATATCATCATCGAACCCCCGGAGGAGGAACGTTACAACAAAATGGAAATCATTCATGGTGTAACATATTATGATTTTATTTTTTTATTATAAAACCAAGAGACCTTAAAAGGTACACTGTAGCCCGTTAGGCCCGGACAACATGATGGAGTAATCGCACTTGTCTTTAGTTATGTGAGCAAAACCTCACTGAGAGAAAATATCCACACAATCACGAAGACACTGCCAACCAGGGGGTCGATTTCACAAAGAGTTAAGACTTCTCCTTTATCGAGTTAGGACGAGTTTCTCACTTCTCCTATCTCGTCCTAACTTAGGACTAGCCATACGTTTTAAATATCTCCAAAGACAAGTCTCCTAACGCTTTGTTAAACCGACCCCTGACCTTTTCGTAAATACTCATTGCGCAAGCGCTAACTGTTGAATGAGGTGCATGGTGGTCTAGCTAGAGATCAAACTTGAGCGCTAGTTAGACCAGCGTGCATTTAATTCAACGCCTAAAGCGCGCGTGCGGGAATTTGCGAAAAGGTCTATGTGAGCGGCTCCGGACCAGGATTCGATACGGGTCCACGTAGGCATAAAACAAACAAATGTGCAGCAGTTTTTACCTGCATGATGAATTCAGGTTGCCGATTTTATTCGCCCAGCAAAATGCCCAACTTTTGTTTTTCACAATTGAGAACAAAAGGGGCAAAACAAAAATTTTCACAAGAACAGAAACGATTGCCTATATCCGGCAATCCTTGACCAATAATTGAGGAAACTTCTTTGCCAAACAAAATGCGTCAGCAGATTTGCCCAACGTGTTTGCAGTGTAAGCCAACATGAATGTGACATAAGTATTTCATTTCAACACAAAACCAGCACAATAATAAAAAAACGAATATTAAGGTCTTAATTAAACATGCATGGCTACGGCAAAACACTTATCTCTCCGGAGTATAGCCGCATAGTCTAGCCAACTCTTTGCCTACGGATTTATCGGATCCGTATATCTAAACACCTTAATGTATTTCAAGCTTACCCGTCGGGGCTGTGCGTCCACCTAAAAAGACTGCCCGAAGAAACAAAAACCGAAACCACGACCGTAACATTGCCCCCATGGCTTGGAACCAGGGCTAAAAAACACTTCAACTTTGTTTCAATTATATACATCCAAATTTACTCACTAGTATGTGAGACTGGTGTTCATCTCCAACCTTCAACAGCAGAAATCGGGAAGTCTGTTTCATTATTCCAATATTTATTTCAATTAAAGACACCGGACACTATTTGTACTTGTCAAAGACCAGTCTTCTCACTTGATGTATCTCAACACATGCACAAAATAACGAACCTATGTAAATTTGAGCTCACTTGGTCGTCGAAGTTGCGGGATAATAATGAAAGAAAAAACACCCTTGTCACACGAAGTTGCGTGCTTTCAGATGCTTGATTTCGAGACCTCAAAATTCTAAATCTGAGGTCTCGAAATCAAATTCGTGCAAAATTACTTCTTTCTCGAAAAATACGTTACTTCAGAGGGAGCCGTTTATCACAATGTTTTATATACTAACAACCATCCCCATACTCGTTATCAAGTAAGGTTTTGTGCAAATAATTATTTTGAGTAATGACCAACGTTGTCCACTGCCTTAAAGACATATTTGAGTGCTTTTTGACAATGAAATGTGCAACAAAATAATTAACGGCCTGACAAATTCTCTGCAAACTGTATCACATAAGAGTATACCAAATTTGCAGACAAAATGAGTGACAAGTCATCAAAAAACGACGATGTGCCGCTTATAGTTACTTTGGAGACACGAACGGATCACCACAAAAGCAACAGCAACAGCAACACAAATAAGAAGAACTACAACATCTACAACTTGAACAACAACAACAACAACAACAACAACAACAACAACAACAACAACAACAACAACAACAACAACAACAACAACAACAACAACAACAACAGCAACAGCAACAGCAACAGCAACAGCAACAGCAACAGCAACAGCAACAGCAACAGCAACAGCAACAGCAACAGCAACAGCAACAGCAACAGCAACAGCAACAGCAACAGCAACAGCAACAGCAACAGCAACAGCAACAGCAACAGCAACAGCAACAGCAACAGCAACAGCAACAGCAACAGCAACAGCAACAGCAACAGCAACAGCAACAGCAACAGCAACAGCAACAGCAACAGCAACAGCAACAGCAACAGCAACAGCAACAGCAACAGCAACAGCAACAGCAACAGCAACAGCAACAGCAACAACAACAACAACAACAACAACAACAACAACAACAACAACAACAACACAACAAGAACAGCAATCAGAACGAACGAAAAACAACAACATTTAAACGGCAACAACAATATTAACATCAAGAACAGCAACACGAACAAGAACAAGAAAGACAACAACTTATAATTAAAAACTCGGAAACCACTCCGAGGGACGAACCTAAAAATTCTGACTTCAATTTGATTACAACCGGGAGATAATAAAAGGTTTTGCCATATTATGTTGACCTATATAACATGTATACGATTGTTCCAATGTGGGTCAGCTTTTGCGTACAATAAACAAAGCTCCGCTGACACTATTGCACCAGCAGGATTGTTATTGAATAGTTGTTATTAATATTTGTTGTTTTATTACAATTCTTTATACCCTATAGAGGAATTTGTTGTTGTTTTTGCAGTAGAAGGAACTCCAAAATATATGATGTATATGGGTTTGAAACAAACGCCCTTTTAAAGGCAGTGGACACTATTGGTGATTGTCAAAGACTAGTCTTCACAGATGGTGTATCTCAACATATGCATAAAACAACAAACCTGTGGAAATTTGAGCTCAATCGGTCGTCGAATTTGCGAGATAATAACGAAAGAAGAAAAATGCTTGATTTCGAGACCTCAAATTCTAAACTTGAGGTCTCGAAATCAAATTCGTGGAAAATTTCTTTTTTCTCGAAAACTACGTCACTTCAGAGGGAGCTGTTTATCACAATGTTTTATAGTTGTACTATCAACCTCTCCCCATTATTCGTAATTATGTAAGGTTTAATGATGATAATTATTTTGAGAAATTACCAATTGTGTCCACTGCCTTAAAACCTGAGCATTCAACATAGACCGTACGTTAGAGTGCGGCAAGCGAGAACGTAGCTTTTACTCATTTCTAATATTATAAGTAATCAGACTCTTATGTGACCTAGCTTAGCAACTAGTATGAAATGTAATTTTTTTTTTAATCCAGCCCATGGTCTAGGTCCCAAGGTCCTCATGTTTATTTCATGAACTTGATAATAAAACATATAAAACTACCCAAAGGCACCATCTTAACGGTTGTTCTTCTACAGTTACTCATACAGACCTTTCTAATATGCAAATGCCATAGCTGTAAGGAGCAAACCTTGGTTGTTTCATTAAAGTGTGGGCGGAATTTTACCACAACAAATACAGCATCTTATTATCAGCTTCCTATTTTGACCAATATTAGTATCAAATCTTTAACGCCATTATACACTTTCGGAACAGAAAAAAAGTTCACATATTTACAAATAACTTACAAGGTTTACAGAAGGTAATTGTAAAACACTTCTCTTAAAGTATTATTCCATGAAATGCTTTACTTTTTGAGAAAACATTGAAACAATTATCAATTCTCGACATTGAGAATTACGGATTTATAGTAAACACATGTCATGACACGGCGAAACGTGTGGACACTAGGGTGGGTTTCCCCGTGTTTTCTCCCCACTCCGATGACCGATTGAGCCTAAATTTTCACAGGTTTGTTATTTCATAAGTTGTGATACATGAGGTGTGGGCCTTTGGGCAATACTGTTTACCGAAAGTGTCCAATGGCTTTAACCCATTTTTTTGATAAATAAAATGAAATATCCAGAACAAAGGGTAGCATTGTATTTCATGAAAAGTGTTACATTTTGTTTTGCCACCAAGTAAATACACTTTAGTGGTTCAATGCCTTCCATACAAATTAATAGTGGTCAATATTTGTATACAAACAAACAGATAAGTTCAAATTTATGTTGCTATGGCGAAGCACGGATGACCGTCTGGCTCCTTGACGTAACCATTGCAAGCGACCGTGTAAATTAATGTTTACTACCATTCTTTATAGCGAACGTGACAATTGTTAATTTCGCAGTTCCATAATATATGAAGAAGTGCAACCCAATGATTGTACCAACAATCTCACTTCTTGCCTAAGCTCACAAACACACCAGAAACTCACGCTACATCTGTTTATTTTTTACAGTGAAATAAACACACCAGAAACACACGCTACATCTGTTTATTTTTACAGTGAAATTAAACATCAACAGTGCCATATGGTTTACGCATAAGGCAACTGCAATTCGTTGGCTGTAAATTAAATTTGCTTTCAAAGGAATAATGGTACAACGAATTAAAAAAAAAAAGAGACTTTGTTTTGCAATGTTCGATGCGAACTATCGGCGGTTTCTATAATAATCTATATTTGATCACATTTTAAAGATATCAAATTAATGTTAAAAACCGCAAGGGAGATATGTTACTTGATGGGTAGATATACCTTTGGTAATGACTCAAAATATTAATGAATATAAAATAGTTTGGTACGAAGCACTGCAGCTGTTGAGAAATATTAGCAATATAGGATAAACGATTTCTTTATAGGGATTTTGGCTTTAGAAACAGGGATTCCCAAAAAAAAGTGCAAAAACGTTTCTCCGATTTAGTATTCCAAGTACGGAATACTATTTCTGTGTGGACATAACCGTTCTACAAGTTAATTTCATTGTAAGGATTTACACTTTGAGATTGTATATTCAAATTCTTGACTTCTTCCTGCGCGGACACATCCGCTCCAGATTTCCAGCGCTATCTCACAAAATGCCACCACTTTTGCAATTTCCACATGTTAATATTATGGTACCTACATTTGATATAATTTACACAACCACACAGTTCCAAAAAACACAGATATACTTTTCTTTAAAATTGTTTTCTTTTTTTAAAGTAAGACGATAGGCTAATAGTGAATAAAGGCTCTCTTTCAAAGATTTTGGTGTTGGAAAAAGGGACCAAACAAATGCAGAACAATTCTTAGATTGTGTATTCCAATTCTAGATAATTCTTCTTGCGTGGCTACAGGTTAATTTCATTGTGTATCTACATTTGTATATGATGTAATCAACCAGAAGGAAAACAAAAAACAAAGGTATGCTTTCCCTTTAAAACATTATTGTAAAAATAAGACGACAGGCTAATAATAGCGAAAAAATTTGAAACAAAAAGCGATTTCCTTCTTTTCGGCGTCATGAGTATGGAGAGTTATGTATCCTTTTTTGGCGTCTGCTGGAACCACTAGGAATTGAAACCAATTACTATGTCTATCTGTCTGGTAACCTGGAAAATTGATGATATTCTAAACTAATATACAATGTATACCATTACCATCCAAGAGTCCGCCGTTATCATTTTGATATCAGTTTCATAATCAGGAAATTACAAAAGTTGCTGGTAGTTTTTTTAAATTATTTTGAGAATAGCTTTACAATTGCCCGCACTAATCAGAACTCGCCGTTTTCCTCAATTGACCTGGTCATAGAGGTCTGACCAATTTACGGTTCAAGCTGACCCAGAAACCACGAATAACAACTGTTAGGCCTTTGTCACACGTGGTGTTTTATACATGCAACCAGTTCCAGGCAATCTCCAATAGGCATACTTTCCCTTGATGAACAAATAATTTTAAAAGTAAGATAATGGGCTATTAATGAATAGAATATGTAAGGCCCATGTCACACAGCAATTTACAACCAACCTGTTCCAGTCTCTATCCGTGAAGAAAAGGTGTTCACATTTGAATGTTCATATATATTATTTGGATCGTAAGACACTGTTAGCAAAATTACTCATGTTAAGTGGCTCTGTAGCATACACTGCAGCAGCAGTTAGTGGCATCCGAGTTGCCTGCAAAAGTTGCCTCTTTAAAACATAAACACCTGTTGTAATTCCTCATTATTCCACAGGGTCCACTTTTTAGGCCACAGTCTTATTAAACAACCCACATGAGAAAATTGACTTGGTATCTGGATCCTTCATACTCAGAGACCCACTATGGATCAGACTTGACCCAGTTTAAATCAGTCTTATTCAAGAGTTTTGACCAGATCCAAATAATATATACAAACAAATTACAGGACACTTTATCAAGTTGACCCAGATCAGATCAGATCAGGATCAGAAAAGGTGTCCGAATAATGAATATGTTATAGTGTTCGTGTTTTGCATGGACACTGCCTCCCATCCCAGTAAACACAAAATCATTGACATTCAACCTCCCTCATATAAATATTTTGAACAACTAGCAGATTTGATTTCTTGCTGTACGCGTGTTTCGTATAATTTCTTCTAGATGGTGAGTGGGCTGGGTAGGAATTGACGGGTTGGAAATGATGACTGTACGCTTGGTAAGTTCGGCACAATCACAAAATGCAAGTGTGTTTACAAAGTTACGCTAGGTTGCAATAATTTTGTAAAGTACACATTAATACAACAGTCTATGTTTGTTGTTTGGTGGTTTTTAAAAACTTTATCCTTCTGGGTCAGTGACTCGTTTTGGATCAGTCTCGACTCAGTTTGGATAATTTAAGAGTTAAACAAATTAATGGATACCTGATCAAGTTGACCCGTAAGACTGATCCCATTCGGATCAGATTAAGATCAGTTGTGACCCGGAATGGATTTCGAATGAATGGATACCTGATCAAGTTAATCCGTAAGACTGATCCCATTCGGATCAGATTAGGATCAGTTATGACCCGGAATGGATTTCGAATGAATGGATACCTGATCAAGTTAACCCGTAAGACGTGAATCAGAACACGTGTGTACCTCACATTGTGTGGTGAAACGCAGATGCAAAGGTTAAACAGATTTCCGCGTTTTCCACATAATCATGTATCAGAAGATATTCATAGAGGTCTGAAAATTTACCTGAAATCCGATTCATTCCGCTTTAAAATGCTAACTTAATTTGTTCCATTTGTCAAAATACTATTAGGAAAGTAGTTAGATCGAATTACGTGAGTTAAGGAATATGGTCGATTGGATATGGAAGTCGGCCCGCGGTTGGTATTGATTCGATAATGCATTATCGATGCTAAATGTAAGGGGTGCAATTAAATGAAAAGCTTGCATGATGGTGAAAATGAAGTGATAAAATAGGCGCAAGGCTTGTGCTGTAAGCGGAACTTGGGCTACGGGCTCTCGACAGTTCCTTTTGAGGGTACCTATCAAAAAGTATCAAACAGACTTAACGGCACACTGGACACGTAATTGGTAATTGTTAGAGACTAGTATTTAATATACCTGTATCCCAAAATTATGTATATTATAAAACGCATCTTTGGAAATTTTGACTCAAATGGTAATCGAAGTTGCAAGAGAATAATGAAAGAAAAAAACAAAAACAGATTTGTTTGCTTTCATATGCCTCAAAGGCTTCGGCCATAATATTTGAGTAAAGTATTTTGTTTACCTCTTTCTCAAAAACTACGTTTACTTCTGAGGGAGCCGTTTCTCGCAATGTTTTATACTACCAACAGCTCTCCATTGCTCGGTATCAAGTTAGTTTTAATGCTAATTTTTATTTTGAGTAATAACCAATAGTGTTCAGTGCACTGGACACTTTACTGGACCCTACTGCAGTGCCTAATTGCAGTGCTTCTAACGATCTAGGCCAAAGCAAAAACATCGACAACCGATGATTTTCAATATAATTTGACGGAAGTCATTAATTACTTGTCTAATTTGTAGTGATACACAATTGAATTAATATGATTATAGAATGTTTTTTTTTTTATCAATTCCCATGATAACAAAAAATCTACAAAAGAAATGAAAAGCCATTTTAGTGATTTTTTGTTTAGTTAATAAAACAGCAGTCAGCAAGTCGGCAAATTTACAGACACATTTCGCAGTGCATTATCCTGATTAAAAGGCGAGATTGCTCGAAGCTATGCAATATCCATTAACGGAATATAATGATAGTAAAGGCCTCTTTAAAATATATGTTAGATAAATTGTAATGGAAATTGGGGTTTTATAGTCCATCTAAAACACACACAAAAAAAGAACATGTTTTGATCATTGGATGTTTTTCTCACCACAAAAGTCTTCTATGCGACGGGGTAATATAATTTTAACATTATGCCTGAAAATGGAATATTGGGGTCATAATATATCAATAATAAAGACAAAATCGAAACTGAAAATCGTTAAATCCTTGCGTGTTTTTCACCACAAAAGTCTTCTCTGCAAACTGACTTTGTTGTGGATTTTTGGTGACCGTTTAATATAAATGGAACATCGGGGTTAAAAAAAAAAAAAAAAAAAAAAAAACCAAAAGCACCCTGAAAAAGGAGCATCTTTCAAATATTGCAGACTTGTCATCACAAAAGTCTTCTCTGCGAGTTGACTAGATGTTTTGTTTGCGACAATGTGGTATAATCTGAATAATTATGCCAGAATTATGACTGTCTGTTCCTCTAATTGGATTGGGAATAGTGCTGTATTATCTACGACGGCGACAATTGACAATTAAGAATTGAACCTGAAGGCCAGATGAACATCGAGTTAAGTAATAATATGTATATTATAAATACATAATTACAGATGCAGATGCTTACATAAACCACGCATGATTGTTTGGCCCTTCGGGGGAAACAGGAATAATTTCATCGAGTACAAAGGCCAACATACCTGACAAACGTAGGTCTCATAAGACCTTTGAGGTTATTTAATCTCAATTTTTAAAAGTTTTTCCAAGAGAGGGAAATCATCAGAAATCAGACTTAAATATTTCGATCGATTGGTTAAAAAATGTATAAAGCCATGCATGGATCAATACGTATAAATTTCTCCATTAAAAGCAGTGGACACAATTGGTATCTAATCAAAATAGTTATTAGCATAAAACCTTTCTTGGTAACGAGTGATGGGGAGAGGGTGGCAGTATAAAACATTGTGAGAAACGGCTCCCTCTTATGTAATTATCGAGAAAGATGTAATTTTCCACGAATTTGATTTTGAGACCCCAAATTCTTAATCTGAGTCTTAGAAATCAAGCATCTGAAAGCACACAACTTCGTGTAGCATGGTGTTTTTTTGTTTCATTATCTCGCTACTTCGACAACCAATGGAGCTCAAGTGTCCAGTGTCTTTAAAGGCATTGGACACCTTTGGTAATTGTCAGAGACCAGTATTCTCACTTGGTGTATCCCAACATATGTATAAAATAACAAACCTGCAAAATTTCAAGCCCAATTGGTTTCAAGGTTGCAAAAGAACAATGAAAGAAAACCCTTGTTGCACACATTAGTGTGCTCTCAGATGCCTGTTAAAAACTTCAGCGAGACGTTACCTCTTCCTCCAAAAAAACATTACCTCAGAGGGAGCCGTTTCTCACAATGTTCTACTATCAACAGCTGAACATTGCTCTTTACCAAGTAAGCTTTTAAGCTAAAAATTATGTTGAGTAATTACAAATCGTGTCCTGGGCCTTTAAAGCACCAGTTTTGATGTCATGAGATAGAGATGAATGGTAACTTACCTCAGCCGGGGAATCGATCCGCAGAGCCTGCCCAGTCTCCGCAACTCGACCAACAAACCCCTCACCAAGAGACAGAGTAATTCCCGCTTCTTGCCAGGGTACGGATTTACCTCCAAAATAATTCCCGTCCCTCTCAAATCCCAATCTGTGTTGTTTACAGGCAAGCACTTCCCGTCCCTTAGGTCCTTCCAAGAGGAACAGAGAAGACCTCTCACTGTTGACCAAGATGCTAACATTGGTGGCTATCTTATCCCGGAGACTGTCCAGATCGAGGTCGTGGGAGATATCCTTGACCAGGGTCAGGAAGAACTCTCGCTCATCGGTGGAGCGGAGCTGCAGCTTGGCCTCGTTGGTGATGCTGGTCCGGTGCGGCAGTCGCACCTTGGGCTCTAAGAGCAGACTCAGCATACTGATGGAGTGTCTCTCAGGGGGCACTGTGGAAGCTCGTCGCAGCTGGCCCCGTCTACAGTTAGCCGGGTCCCGGGGAGAGATCGGCCCTCCGTCGTTGTCCTGGTCCTTATTGTCCATGCCGGGACTGGACGGCGACGCCCACGTATTGAACAACGTTCTGGACCTCGCCTTGGCGAAGTCCTGTCTGAGGTACTGCCGGGAGCCGGACCGGGGCCGGATCGGGGCGACCTCCTCGGGAGTGGTGGAGTTATTATTATCCGATTTCTCGTCCCCTTGGGAGTTCGTTCGGCTCTTGCTGCGGGTGAGCTGAGCGTACGTAACCCGTCGCTGGTTTGACGGGGACACCGGTTTCAGACTCACATTATTCAGACCCGTCCCGACCACTTCGCTCTTGTGGTTCTCGATCCACTTCTGAACTAGCTTCTTGGATCCGTATTTCAGGAAGTAATCCTCGAACCATTCCTGGTTGGCCTGAAGCCAGTCCTCGACCTGGTTGGAGCTGGGTGCAGCCGACATGACGGATTCCGGAGCCTCCTGTTGAGCACCATAGACAAACCACAATAAACCCGACCACGCTGAACGTAGCAAACGAACCGGCACGTCGCGGCAGCGGTACGCGCTCATCAAAGACAACAAATCCAAACAGGCGAATGGAACAAACAAACGGAGAGGATACTTTTATTTGGGCGGGAAAAAATATCCCAAACCAATCAGCAATCTTGAAGTTACGAACTCCTTCATAGGTAGATGATCACAATGAAATCCACAATGAAATCCACAACCAGTCTGCTCCAACAACACACCAATATTCTATAATAATATCCGAAATTTATGGAGAGCCAATTTATGGGCTAGTAGGACGAAGGATTTCCGAGTGCACAGAGCTGGGCATAATGACCACAGTAGACTTGCTGATGTTGCCTCATCCTGAGGAATAAGCCAATATCATCACAGTTGACGGTAGGTGGGGTTGTCAGTGGCATATGTGTACGTGCGAGCGAGCAAGCTACTACTGTCCCGAATGATAATGTTGCGTGCTTGCTGCCCTAAGGCCGGCTATCCACAGGATGCATGTGTATACCCGTCAACGATGACGTGGTGTACAGCGTATTTCTGTCTCCCAAGTGGACGGGGCTCATAGCGTCACCACGCCCGTATACTGCCAACTCTTTCTCGCTCCCTCTCGTCGTCCTTTCAGCTCAGTCCATTACGGCTCCGCATCCAGGATTGAATAGTGGTCCGAAGTGACCGAAGAAGAGAGAGCAAAATACACGCAAGGGATAGTCAAGCCGGTGAGTGATTGTAAAGCATGCGACGCCAGCTCGCTGTGTGTGTGTGGCGTAGCACTGATTCCGAGTGATCACACACTCACGCTGTCCGTAATAACACGTACTGCGCTGACCAATCAGCAGCCCGCCTCCCCTCTCTCTCTATATATATTCTGGCGTTTTAGTATTTTCCCTCTCGATACCAAATCTCGCGGGAAGGCTTACGTTAAGCCACGAGATTTCATCAGGACACGATTTTAAAACAAATACCTACAGGGGATGTCTTTATGTTGTTTTGTCTCTTGTTTGTTAAATTAGGGTGGGATGAAGGGGGGGGGGGGGCAAGCTCAACAGAGTCTCCATGTTAGCTAGCATGGTTGGGTGCTGACTGTTACCATCTGTTGCATGAACCAGCCTATGGTAAATTATATGGCCTGTAAACAGAGCAAAAATGCGGGTCATTGCATTTTAACCGGTGGCGTATTCCCAAGTCAGCGTAGCGATTTCTGCACATGAACCGTTTTCAAAGTACATTAATTTGCACTGTACTTTTGGCAAAGTGGGTGTCCCCCGGAGTATTCATTCTGGGGATCAGATGACGTCATGACAAAAAGGGTATTTAACATACCAGAATGTAGCTCATTTAAAAAAGACAGCCAAGAAATGTATTATATGTATGTGTTTATCGTGACACATACATAATAAAAGTAATAATATCATGATTATATGGGGGGGGGGGGGTGTCCATATAGAGTAGTTCTTGTGAAATTCAATCTTCAAGACTGGCATGGAGAGAGCGTGAAATAATTAAATTGTAATCAATTCACTTCAATGATTTTCATTGTCCACGTTATAAAAAGAGAGATTTGACATCCCTTTTGCGGTGTTAAAATAGAATGCATAATACATAATTTTAATTAATTCTGATACAAGATACAAGGACAACCATGTACTGTGTAATGATTTTAAAATAGGCTTCCGAGCTGCAAACATTACAGAGTACCAAACAAGTATGTGGTAAAATACATTGCTTATAACAACGCCAAATTAGACCATACAATAATTGCTACTGGACGTGTGAATAGCTTTACGTACAATCAAAATATTAACTGATTTTCATTTGCAGTTATAATGTTTTGGTGACCTTTTCTTTTAACACGGCACAAATGCATAGCTTAAAATTCCACTCATTTCCAACCTTCATATTGAAGTAGACATAATAGCAACCGGGCAAAGTCCCGCGGTGACAAATTAACTATGTATTTCGAAAAATGTAAGCAAATAAATTACCATAATTTATTCAATATTTATTGAGCCTAATTCAATAACACGGTTTTAACCTGTAAGATGTTGTTGTTGTTGTTGTTGGGGTTGTTGTTGTTGTTTGTTTGCCATGAACAATGTAGGCAAATAAATTACCATAATTTATTCAATATTTATCGAGCAGGATACAATAACACGGACTCAACTATACTTCTTAAGACAATGGTGGCGCGTAGTCCTTACCACGGTGTATATTATACTACAAGATGATTATACCGTTCTGTTTGAGAAAGATTGACGCATTTAAAGGCTAGACACGTTTGGTAATTTTGTCAAAGACCAGCATTCCCACCAGGTGTTTTCCAACACATGCATACTAAAACAAACCTGTGAAAACTGGAGCTCAATTGGTCATCGAATTTGCAATTTTCTCAGATTCAAATGTTGGGGCGTAACAACTGATATTTCTTTTTATTCCATAACCACATTACTTCGAAGTGAAATGTTTTTAAACATACTTTATACTATCGAAAGCCGTTGCAGGCTTCCAACCAAAAGTATTTATGACCATTAATTTAAAGCCCTTGGACCCTCAAACAATATTGTCCATGCCCACACTTCGTGTACCACAACTTCTATATAAAATAACAAACCTGTGAAAATTTAGCCTCAATCCCTCATCGGAGTCGGGAGAAAATAACGGGAAAACCCACCCATGGTTTCCGCGCGTTTCGCCGTGTCATGACATGTGTTTAAAATAAATCCGTCATTCTCGTTAACGAGAATTTATATCTTTTTGCTGTTTTCTCAAAAAGTAAAGCATTTCATGGAATAATATTTCAAGAGAAGTCTTTCACCACTACCTTCTGTTAACCCTGTAAGTTATTTGTAAATCTGTGAACTTTTTTTTTTTTCTGAACCGAAAGGGTCCAATGGCTTTAAAAGTGATTACCAAACCCAATTCCCTTGAAAGGAACTGGATATAAAGGGTTAGATACTCAACGTATAAGTTGTAAGCATAAAAACTTACATGGTAACTGACGAGCAATGGAGAGCTGTTGATGGTATAAACATTGTGAGAAACATAGTTTACATAGTTACGTAGTTTTGAGAAAGATGTAACTTCCCCACTCAAAATTTGTCAAAAATTAGGTAGGCATTTTAAAGCACACACTATTGTGCGGCAGGGTGTTTTTAATTTCATTATTTTTCTTGTAATTTCGATGACAAAGTGAGTCAATTTGTACACGGATTTATTATGTCGGATACACCAAGTGAGAGTTATGGTCTTTGACAATATTTACAAAAAACGTTCAGTGCCTTCAATAAAGGAATGTTTTATCAGTATCTATTTCTTTGTGGACAGTGTCGAGAAAAACAAAAAATCGAGCCACGAATTACCGGCCGGGGCTACAGGTTTAATGATATTCTTGGTTTCTATGTATATTGGATCCATCCCATCTAGTGTCCCTTTCCACCTCTAAGGGAAACACATCAGCGTAATTACCTCTGAGAGTTCACCCTATTCCACTAACAGCAATCACCATCCGGCACAAGATTGCGTTCGAGTCAAGTGTGCATAATTATTCCGAAGGTTCGTCGAGGTCAATGAAATTGCCCTTATTATAGACTTTTGTTTTTTTGTGTATGTAAATGTGTGTATTCATTTGTTTTGTACGTTGTGTTTCAATCCTTAATCAATGTAGTTAATACAATCAAACTAACCTGTAAACATTTCATTTCAAAGGGTGGTCGGTTTTTTTTTTAATTATAGATATAGCCGAAAATCTGCAGCGAAGTCAATGATTTTTTTAGTTAAATCCATTACTTTTAAGTGAAACCATTCTCGAATGCTTTAAGCTATCAATTTTTACAGTAATTTTTTGCTTTTAAAAGTGATTTATAAAAGTATACATTCGCTTCAGAGTATAGTGAACCTTTAATTGACATACAACCTATCAATACAAATGATTCAATTATCTGCTTAAAGGCAGAGGACACTATTGGTAATTACTCAAAATAATTATGATCATAAAACCTTTCTTGATTATGAGTAATGGGAAGAGGTTGATAGCATAAAACATTGTGAGAAACGGCTCCCTCTGAAGTAATGTAGTTTTCGAGAAATGAGTAATTTTCCGCGAATTTGATTTCAAGACCTCAAATTTAGAATTTGAGGTCTCGAATTCAACCATCTAAAAGCACACAACTTCGTGTGACAAGGGTGTTTTTTTCTTTCATAGTTATCTCGCAACTCCGACGACCAATCGAGCTCAAATTTTCACAGGTTTGTTACTTTATGCATATGTTGAGATACATTAAGTGAGAACACCGGTCTTTGACAATAACCAATACTGTCCACTGCCTTTAAAAAGCACACACTCACACCGTGACAACAAGAAGAAAAAAACACACAAAAAAAAAAACACACACACGAGGACTTTGTTCAAACCTTCACGTTTCCAATTGGAGCCATATTTCAAAATATTATTATTAACTTGGTCACACTCATAATACACGTTCATCCGGGCACAGGGGGCCACTTACCACAATACAATTAATTGCGATAAATAATTCATAATATCAACATAATTATGACTTTGTGTGAAACCATTGTCCTTCTATCTGGTACACGTTATTAAAAAAAAAAAAAAAAAAAAAAACCTCCCACGAGACCTTTGCTGGACCATACCTTTCAAAAATTGATATACAATTATTGGACTTTTATGGGTTTATTGTTGCTTAGAATCTAATCATGGTGTGAAAATCTGGACTATTCAATGTTATGTGGCGAAGCCGAGTAAAAATACCAAAAGAAGACAAAAATCGCCGAGGATTTTATGATACAATGTACGAGTTAAATGCGTTCAACACTTGTTTTATGTAACATGAACACATTTTGACAATTGAAATTTTCCAAGGAAACACCAAATTGATACGGAAACTCCCCAACTCACTCAAAAAATGATAAAACTCTCTTCAAAACAATATGGCTGACTCCAGGCAGACACCCAACCTTGTTCGTAGTGAACCGACCTTGTTTCGAATGGATTTTTGAATCGACGCTGTAAAGTATCGATACACAGTGTTGCAAACGTCCTATATTTATCAATATAGGACTCTCATATTAATGTTGGAGCGTCGCTGCGAAGTGTTCATATCGTCCGATAGTTATCAATATAGGACTTTCATGATAATGTTGTAGCGTCGCTGCAAAGTGTTCAAAGCGTCCTATGTTTATCAATGGAGGACTCTCATATTAAATTTTTGAGCTTTGCTGTAAACAATCGCTATACATAGTGTTCCAAGCGTCCTACATTTATCAATAAAGGACTCTCATATTAAATGTTGGATTGTCGCTGCGAGGAGGATACCAGCACAAAACAGAACAAAATCATTTCCCGTTCACACCGGCTAGTAGTTATACCATGTGTCAACTCGAGGTCTTTCACACGTCAAACGATGCGTAAATAAAAAAATAATTATTGGTTGCAGTTTGTGTTGGACTATCCTTGGATTGTTCTTATAATTAAAAAAAGGTGTCGATAATTGCTTTTGTTTTCGCGCAAACAACATTGTTCCCTGGCCTTGGACAGGGCGAACAAGATGAACATGTTTTGAAAAGTAACAATGTTGTTTCATTTGATTATTAATAGCTTTTTGCTTTACGGCACTGATCACCTTAGGAAATTGTCAAGTACCAGTCAGTCTTCTCACTCGGTGTATCTCAACGTATGCTTAAAATAACAAAGCTGTGAAAATTTGAACCCAATGGGTCGTCGAAGTTGCAAAAGAATAATGGAAGAATAATAGATGCATGAAGTCGAGACCTACACTGAGGTCTCGAATTCAATTTTAATAATTTAGAAAGAAATTACTTCAGAGGGAGCCGTTTCTCACCATGTTGATGGTATCGACAGCTCTCCATTGCTCGAATCCAAGTAATTTTTATGTTTACAATTTTTTGAGTAATCACCACTAGTGTCCAGTGCCTTTGTGTCAATACATAAAACAACATTGACTTAGCGGCAAACAGACGTTTGATGTCGCTCGTTTCAGACTCCAAATAAATATTTGCTTTCCTTTATACTATTTTAATTGTTTAAAGGGAAGGTACACGTTTGGTAATTACTCAAAACAAATATTAACTTAAATACTGACTTGGTAACGAGCACTGGAGAGCTGTTGATAGTATTAAACATGGTGGGAAATGACTCCCTCTGAAATAACGTAGTTTTTGAGAAAGAGGTATTTTCTCACTAAAATAATAAAAGACTTCTAGCTAGAAGTCTTTTATTCTTTATGGTTATGATGGAATACACCCAAGTGAGAAGACTGGTCTTTAACAATTACCAAACGTGCGCACCTTCCCTTTAAGAAAGCAATGACACAATGTTTATTATTATCATCACAAAGGTTCAATGTTCGCCATGTTTTTCTAATCAATTTTGAAGATGATGAACATTGAAACGTAACTGTGGTATCACGCACGTTGCTTCACATTGTGGCTTTTAAGCATCGCAGCATGTTACAGCAGAGCAGCGAATAGTCCATTCAACTCAATAAATAGACATAACTCATGTAACAAAATGACTCGAGGGGAAAAAAACATCTTCTGCCACATTGCCTTGCCAGTAACACAAATGAAAACAAAGAATACAAACTATATGAGAATGTCATAATAACAACAATGTACAACTTTTGAAGTCAATTTGTTTTGTTGAATCAGTTGCAGCGATAAAACAGTTGCAGCATTAAGACAGTCCCAAGACAGTTCCAGTAAAGAGAGATACAGTACTGAGACAGTTCCAGATGCAGTAGTAAGACAACTGTTGTAAAGACGACTGTAGCAATACGACAGGCGCAGTAAAGACATTTGCAGTTAAACCTAAATCAACAAACACAATGTGGTAAGTATTTTTTTGTTTAATGAGACAATTGCCGAATTAAGACAGCTCCAGTAGTAATTCAAAGACAGTTCCAACTATAAAGAGAGTTGCATTAATAAGACAGTTCCAAGACATTTCAAGTTGGTTTGACTCCATCTTGTTGCCACCTCCCCACCCCCCAACAGCACCACTCGCCTGAACTAAATAATGTTATCAGACACATTTGAATTTGAAATCTTATTAGTGTTGCGCTGCATGTGCTTTCGCATTGACATCTCGTTTCCAATAAGATGCTGATAGGATGTGGATAGGATGAGGAAACCCAGTGGTATTTCGGATGCGTAATGTGAAATAAGGTCAACTGTGCCACCCTCTTTTTAGAAGACAAAACGAGAAGACAAACACAATATGATAATGCCACGCTGTGCCACCCCTGACTCAATATTTAAACAGCTACCTGAGCGACTTTTTTTAAATGAGATGGCATTATAACTTGTTAATAATGCACCTGTCTGTTCACCATTTTTTTCGCAGTTATCGACAACAAAATCAGGCCCCAAACCTAAAAATTTGAGAAACTTAAAACACTTCTGCCGTTGACGGCGCACGTCAAAGGACAATGCCGCTGACGTCATTTTGGTGAGTTTGCTTTGTTATACCCCGACGCTGTAACAAAGCGGCTTTACAAATTAATTGGAACTCCCAACAATGACGTTTTAAGAGTGATAGCAGAAACTGAGCTCTTAGAAAAGCGCTGGATAAGGGTATTCGAAATTATTGTTTTTTTTTGCACAATTAAAATCTAATTATAATCATAGTACTAGATTTCCTTAATCATTGAGAACATTTTAAATGAAATCCAGCAAAGTTTACGACTTGACATTTTCGTTCGTTCAAGCAGCAGGTCTGTAAGATTTTCACACAACATATAAAAATGCAAAGCCTCATGCTCTTTACTGTGTTTTCCCTCACCCAACCCAAATAAAGATTTTTGCCTGAAATATGGATCTCCCTATGAATGTTTTTGTCCCCAATATTATTCCATTCCCTTAATGTGCATACTCGCCGTAGCTATGACGCGATTCCCCAAGCCTCTCAGAATTCACCATTGACCTTTCAGTCAGGCCCTACGTACCTCGTATTTATGGTTTTACCTTGATATCTAGTCTTCTTGCTGCCAGCTACTTTTTTTTTGGCCAATAAACTCAAGATGCCCCACCGTCAGACGGCAGGTTAGGCTCTCAACTGGATCTGCCATGAATTTTCATGAAAACATCTCCGATTTTAAAGGGGATGATGCCTAACAGAGGACAAAAAGTTTGCGTAAAAACAAGCTAAAACAAAAAGGAGCAAACAAACAAAATAACAAACAAAATAACAAACAAAATAACAAAAAGCTTGCGTAAAAAAAAGCACAAACAAGTAAACAATAAAAAAAAAAACAACGAGACATCTTTTATGTAGCAATTCAAAGGTCGTTGTTTTGAATCCCATCCGAGCTATTTGTGAAATTGTTCCACAGAACCCATGAAATGACTGAGCATACAGTGTTTAATACACATCGATGGAAGGGTAAATATTCTTTATCTCCGATGCAAAATTAAGAAGTCTAACTTCGTTGCGGCATTCGCTGCTAGCACATAGGATTCGAACTGCCCTAGCCCCTCTAGCTCGGTGTTCTAGTGGTCAAGACATATTTTAGCAATGCAAAGGTCCTAGGTTCCAATACCTCCCAACTGATTTGCCTGTGGATGTTATGTGTTACAGAAACCAGGAATTTACTGAGCATAGAGTGCTTAAAGACAATGAACACTATTGGTATTTGTCAAAGACCAGTCTTCTCACTTGGTGTATCTCAACATTATGCATAAAATAAACAATCCTGTGCAAATTTGAGCTCAATCGGTCGTCGAAGTTGCAAGATAATAATGAAAGGAAAAAAACCTTGTCACAAGCAGTTATGTGCTTTCAGATGCTTGATTTCGAGACCTCAAGTTCTAAATCTGAGGTCTCGAAATCAAATTCGTAGAAAATTACTTCTTTCTCGAAAACTACGTTACTTCAGAGAGAGCCGTTTCTCACAATGTTTTATACCACCAACCTCTCCCACTTGTTTGTTACCAAGTAAGTTTTTATGCCAATAGTTATTTTGAGTAATTACCAATAGTCTTACGGCCTTTAAAGACAGTGGATACTATTGGTAAATGTCAAAGATTAGTCTTCTCACTTGGTGTATCTCAACATAGGCATGAAATAACAACCTGTGAAAATTTGAGCTGAATCGGTTGTCAAAGTTGCGAGATATTAATGAAAGAAAAAAAAACCGGTCACACAAAGTTGTGTGCTTTCAGATGCTTGATTTCGAGACCTTAATTTCTAAACTTGAGGTCTCGAAGTCAAATTCGTGGAAAATTACTTCTTTCTCGAAAACTACGTCACTCCAGAGGGAGTTGTTTCTCACAATGTTTTGTACTATCAACCTCTCCCAACTACTCGTAGTCTAGAAAGGTTTATGATACTAATTATTCCGGATAATTACGAATAGTGTCCACTGCCTTTAATACACATCCGATCGGTGCAAGGTCATCATGTGTAAGGTTAAAAACTAATAATATTCTCCATCCCCGATTCAAATTTAACATACAACAGCTAGAGCAACACAACACTGTATAAAGACAACGCCCAACCTTAAAATATTGATACTAATCACAAGAGTTGACGGGGGAAAGTTCGGGTTCAGATCTATAAGCACAGACATGATGGATCACAATAATCAACGGTCAGTGCACACACCTCCTCTTATCGAAATTGACGATACATCAAAGAAACAGAAAATAATGGCTGTACATTCTTAAGACCTCTTCTCCAAAAGACTTCACCCTTGAGAATAGACTGCATTTGACGGTTGTTGCCTGAAGTCTCCGGTTAATACCAGGATGATCAACAGTTTTATCTACAAAATGGAAAGGTGATTTCCTATCCATTGTTGAACCGTCATGTTGCAACCGTAAACAAGGTCAATTTAAGATAAAGTTTGCAACCCAAAGGTTTTATGACACTACATTACATTAATCATCGCGCATAATATATTTCAAATTAAGATAAGATTCTCGATATGAAGTAACAAATATAAGATCTTGAGATCGAACTAACATCACTTATGCTAGTGGTTAAAAAAAGTTCATTACGTAAGAAGATATAATAGTTTTATCATTTTAATGGAAATATATATTTGTGAATTGAAGCCCGTTAACAAGTGCGTCCTCTAAGCACATTCATTACTATGGATAATATCTTTAAAGTCGTCGTGGAATATTTCTTTACGAAGAAGAATATTTAGAACCGTCCGGCATCCCGTTTGGTTGTATCATGTCATTTAGGGTATCAGCATAACGTCATGTTTCTAAACTTAAATTCAACAATTTAACTGATGTTGAGTTATTTTAACGCACCCACAATCACAAGTTTGGAAATGATGTAAACCGAGGACATCCCATGTTTTGTTTAACGACGTCCCCATTGGTTTTGTACACGAAATAAACCGAGTCCTCGGTTTAAATGCGTAGACATAATAATGAGCTTACGGGAGCCCCCGTGTGGGGTCATTGTAGACAATTGAACAATGTACCCCACAAGAGAAGTATTTGTCCAACCTGAACCCAACTGGAAATTCTTTAGAAAAAAGAATAAATTGCACAACAATAGTATGTTGGGAAAAGCCAACACAAACCAAGCAACGAGATGTTTAAGTTTTGTCCAGAATTCAAGAATGTCCAGACTGCACCTTTAAAATTCTTACAAACCACACTCTTACGGCCACCCGTTGCCATCTTCAATTGTAGTATTTTTTTTTCACTGCTCACGGACCCTACACTTTACCTTTAATATTCCAGCAGGCAGGCAGCCCTCCCGGCGCACCCGTCACCCTCTCATCCTTCGGTGCGGTACCTGGGTTTCTTGAAGTGGTTGATCTATAATAAACCAGGTCGGGTCCCAGCCTCTTCTCTGTTTTCCTTTCCCGAAGACCTTGAACGGGAATACAGAGGAGAGAAAACGTGCTCAGTATAACTGATGATAATAATCTACAACTGTAGCTTAGTCTGCAGGTTTAGTGTGCATGGGGCTTGTTACTTCGACCAAGGCACATTTTCTGTTGTCAAAGTTGTTTATGCTGCCGTAGAACTAGGGCCCTTGTATTAACAATCGATTAATAATAATAATTTAAGATTCATGTATTCGGGTATAGCCTGGTTCAATTCACGCCAAAGTGAAAGCGAAGCGAATTTTATTTCGTCATAGTTAGAAAAACGGCGTGTACCGGTTGTAGGGTCACCAACATCAATTTCGCATTCGCTTTCGCGTGTAAAGCCCGGTTCATACTTCCTGCAAGTGCGATTGCGAAACGACTTATGACGTCAGATGTTCGCAACGAAAAGTTCGCATCAGTTCAAACTAAGGTCTGTATTGTTTTTTGAGATATTACTGGATTGAATATGTCCACGCAGGAAGACTAATCCGTCATTTGACAGATTCACATTTTAGGGGGTAAAGTTATAAATTTTTCATAACTACTTCGTTTGATGTATTCTAAATACAGGCTTTATACAAAAGCCGTTGTACTTTTTATAAGGTTTTTATAGCCATTTCATTTTGGTGTGGTTTCCAAAACGTCTAACTTTCCTTTAAAGATTCGAGTTTTACAAACAACAATTATTCTTCAAAACATTGCCCAATTCATAAATTCAAGCATGATCTTCTCGTAATCAGATCACTATATTAAAACAATATTTTTCTTTATAAGCTTCGCCGTTTTCCCTTGGCAATCCTAACTTGATATCAAGACCATTTAGGTTATTTTGAAAGTAAACATTCTAACGAGGTGTGCGATTCCCAGGCGGGTATCGCCAGGAGGGTTGAACCGACAGCTCGATGTTTTCGTAAGCGACACCAAAGCCGGCTAAAGATGGCATTAATATTTTGAAACGAAACAAATGAAGTCTAGAGACTCCATGACTACATTTGTGCCCAGACAGTGGGGGCTTATAAAATACAAGGTAGTTTGTTAACAGGGCCACTAACACTCAAATCTGTCAATTATCACAAGATGACTCAAGCAGTTTCTTTGGTGGAAACAATGGATTAAATATTGAAGAAAAACAAAATCGTTTGTATATTTTTGTTTTACAATTATTTTATTGTATTTTTGACAAGCCGCTCGCTTACAACCCAACGGAAAAAGGCCTAAATACGTGTAATAATAATATCTAAACAAAAATAAATTAAATTATTTATTTAAATTATTTATTCATTGACAATTCACCAATCATAACGTAAACTTTGTAGCGAGCAAAGGAAAACTGAAGTACTAAACATTGTGAGAAAACGGCTCCATCTAAAGTAACGAAGTTTTTGAAAAATAGGCAATTTCTAACCCGTATATTAAAAAGACTTCAGGCCTGAAGCCCTTTTAGGCATCTGACAAAGTACACAAATTTCAGCAACAAGGGTGTTTTTTCTTACACTATTCTCTCGCATCTTCGATGACAAATTGAGTCCAAATTTGTAAAGAGTTAATATTTGATACATATTTTTCGAGGTTTGTGGTTTTAACTATTGGCTGGTCCATTTTGTGGATCATATTTTTAGAAATCTTTTATGCTCTTTGGGTTTTTTTTTGCTCTTGTTTGCAGCTATTTTTAATGTGTACAGCGCCTTGGGGTCCAGTCATGGATTTAAGGCGCTTTATAAGCGTTGTTTATTATTATTATATTATGTTCGGACACACCAAGCGATAAAAATGGTCTTTGACAACTACTAAACGTGTCCAGTGCCTTTAGCTACAATCAACAGACAGCATACCATTAAACATAATTACCGGATTTGCCAGCGACGGCTATCAATCAAACAACGAAACTGTTTTATGCGATTGCTTTGATTGCACGGAGGGAATTATAAATAATTCACATCTCCCCAATGTATACGGAAAGGTTGAGGTAGGGCCTACTTCAAATGCTAAAGAGATATTAATAAATACCCCAGACAGTTTCGCTATTGCTATTAGTGGAGAGCGCGTCACGTGGGGTTGTTCAAACCTTTGATAATGACCAGTGTTTATAACCGGTTGTGAGCGGATACTCAGCGCTAGTCTTGGTGCAAGACGTTTCTTGTTAAGGGCGATGCGGGCGCTGTCGGTGAGTTGGCCGCGCTATGTGTGAAAGGAAAACGAGAACGTGTTGCACTAAGACTGTACGCGCACAAACGGAACCGGAAACTGCCGCAAATAGGCGCCTCAGTCATAAATGCAACACACGGACGTTGTACGTGTACATACAGAGCTCAAGCACGTCAGAAACGGATGAGTTTCTTACTTTATTACGCCTTTTAACAACAAAAAAGGCATGCATGGGAATAAAAGAGTAGTGAGACTCGTTCTTTAACGGGCATTTTAAACCTTGCAGGGTCGTTGCCATGTGATAAAGGCCCGTGCCGATGAATAGGAATAAAAGAGTGGTGAGACTCGTTCTTTAACGGGCGTTTAAAACCTTGTAGGGTCGTTGCCATGTGATAAAGGCCCGAGCCGATGAATGGGAATAAAAGAGTGGTGAGACTCGTTCTTTAACGGGCGTTTAAAACCTTGCAGGGTGGTTGACATGTGATAAAGGCCCTCGCCTTCGGCGCGGGCCCGGAGTGTTTGAGTATAAACACACATTTGTTCATAGTGTTTGATCAGAGCATTACAACTTTTCAGAAGAAATAACTATAAGCCCCCGGGTCAGAATTGATTATGATTCCAGGGGTTAAATGAGAACTATTTACGGGTCAGACTGACCCGAATCTGGCTAAGAAATGGGATCTTAATTATCACCTTCTTCTGTTTGACAAAGGTTCCGTGTCACACTGTATCGCAATTTGGGTTAACGCAATCTGGGGACCCGCAAGGGACCCGCAATCTGGGTTAACTCTGCCCCGGAAGTTCTTGGTTTTCTTGACAAAATAATTGAACTCACTTTAAAATTCTTGAATCTTTAAGTAGCATAGGTTTGTTTAGAATAAATTATAACCCGACACAGTTAAAATCCTTATGAAAATATAAATAACTGCTCTTGAAAATTAAATAGCAATGGCACGAATGAGCACCCGTACAACCTGCAAATACATAATTCCAGTGTGTACAAGTATTGTTATGTATACATGCATTGTTTTGTTTACATTGTATCTGCGCCTTGAACATCCTTTTATATTGATTTGGCGCATTACAAATGAGCCAAATTACAAAATATAGAACACTACTAGTTTGAGCATTATTATCAAACTATAGACTTATTCTTATCAGCTATATTATACTCTATCAACTTGCACTCACAAAGTTTATTTTGGAACTGACTGGAGGCACTGCATCGATCTGGATGAAATTGTAATTAAAAAAACCCAGCAATAATGATGCCGAGGTGATACCATTCAAAAACCTTGGGTACCATCCAATGAGCCAATGCGCATGCGTTGTTTGTTCGCCCCGGAGTAAGCAGCTGATTGCTGGAGTCTGTATGTGTTGTTTATCGAAAGGTGAATGCCAGGAATGAAACAAAATTATTTGGTTAAGAAAGGCGCTAAATTGCAAGTTCCATATGGGAGAGGAGGGGATTGTAGCTTTGCAGAAGGCTTTGCAGATAAGGCATCGACAATCGCCACAGTTTTCAGCAGCTAATTTCAACACTTTATACTCTATATAAAAGTTTACGGGTCATAATTTTCGCGGATTGTGTGTCCAATGAAGTCTGACCATTGCTGGGTCAGGCTGACCCAAGAAACTTGATTTATATTTAACTCTGAATCTGCGTAAGTTTGACACATTTCTAAGTCATCATCAGAACTTGGTCAGGCTGATCCAGAAACGGATTTAACAAGGATATTGACTCTTACTGCGTCAGTTTGACCCATTCTCGATCATTTTGTCCCTGATCTAGGTCAAGCTGACCAGAAACGGGTTAAATTGACATTGACTACGTCAGTTTGACCCGTTTCATTTGACTCGGGTCAATTATGACGGGCAAGTTTTAGAGTATTATTTTTCATTTAAGTATCCAGCTTAATGATTTTCTAAAAATCTAAAAAATTTGAAATCCAATTTTGAGTAAACTTTTGAAATAATGTTTTACATCTACATAAGATGCCGACTTATTAATATCATGATTATTTTGTCTAGATCTTTAGTGCGTATGTTCGTATCTGCTAACATCACGTATAAACTACCAAAGCTGAACACAAGCGAAAGCGTAGAATTCCCCAAAGATCAAAGTATAAGAATATGTGATTAAATGGCTTTGAGAGTTTCTACGTTATCAATCAACGCACGGTATAAATGTGTCTGCACTACAGCAATCATGTCCAGTTGTCACGAAAGCCATGATAAATATTCGCAACACTCTGAACGATGACGGGTGTAGAAAAAAAACATTCCATTCGTAAACGACAACAACGTTTCGCTTCATTTCGTTAAAGTTTCATTTCGTTTATTCTGGCTGGAGATAGCCAAGGACTCTCAGTAAAACGATCTTTAAAGGCAGTGGACACTATTGGTAATTACTAAAAATAATTATTAATACTAGCATTAAACCTTCCTTGGTAACGAGTAATGGGGAAAGGTTGATGGTATAAAACATTGTGAGAAACGGCTCCCTCTGAAGTGACGTAGTTTTCGAGAATGAAGTAATTTTCCACGAATTTGATTTCGAGACCTCAAGTTTAGAATTTGAGGTCTCGATATCAAGCATCTGAGTGACAAGGGTGTTTTTTTCTTTCATTATTATGTCGCAGCTTTGACGACCAACTGAGCTCAATTTTTCACAGATTTATCTTTTTGTGCATATGTTGAGATACACCAAGTAAGAATACTGGTTTACGACATTACCAATAGTGTCCATTGTCTTTAATAATCACTGTACTAGCCAAAGACCTTATTGAGAGAAGACAAGGAAGGAAGTTTCAGTTTTAGATCTTGGAGGAAAATCACGGGAAATAATTCCAGGGAAAACGCACGCAGCCAGATAGGGACTGAACCCAATCCGCATATTGCCCCGGCGTGATTCGAATCGGGATTCGAGGTAGGAGGCGAGGAGCGATACCACCAAGCTACGGCTGGTCTTAATCCTCAAAGACAAAGACAGGTGCACTGGTTTTACAGGCCCAATGATTTCGTTGGATTTAACGATTTTATTAGATAAACATGCAGTGACGTATACATAAGCTTTCCATGTATGTGTTTTGATTGGTCTGGGGGTGATGTTTGACAGCTGTACTTTCGGTCGTATGCATGCAGCGTGCATAATGACATGAATGTGATGTTGTTTACTGATGTACAAATGTACGTAGGATTTGACTGCGAAACTCCATTTGAAATGAATGCGGGGTCATAGGTGCTTTTGGAAGGGAGTTCACAAGCCTCGGAGTGTGACGTCAGATGTTCAGGCGTCCACCATCCCGACCACCCAATGTATCACTTGATATTGTTGATACCCGTGTTTTCATTTTGTTCGTTCCACTTAATGTTCATCAGTTGAACTGATGTACCAGCACCGCAGATGGTTTAAGTGTATGGCTACTTTTGTAGAACACAAAACACAATGTCCACAGATTTACATTAAACTTACACGGTTTAAAGATAATGATGGTAAACGGCTGAGGTGATGCAGTTTTTGAGAACTGAGTAAGGCAAATAACGAAAATTATTTTAGCATGTAAAACGTATGTTCGTGACATTGTTTTACTCATTTCTCAAAAACTACATCACTTCAGCGAGTAATATTTTAAGGGAAGCCTTCTACTGTCATTGTCATCAAACTGTGCAAGGTTAATGTAAATCTATGGACATTATGTTTTGTGTTACACAAAGTACCCCAATCCTTTAACTCTGCTTGAATGCTTCAAAGGTAGGGTCATTGTGTTGTAGTAAATGACCCTCAGATAAATTGAGTAATTTATCTCCGTAAGCTTACGTGTTATAAAGATGGTAATTATGGTATTACATCCTGCGAAATTGCTTTGTCTGAAGTGTCCTCGTAGAATGGAAATCAATCAACGTGCTTTAACGCTACATACGAAGTGTGGACCTATGGATACAATAGGTTCACATGTAGGGAGCTGAAACACTGTCTGGAATTACACATGTCCACAGAGTGTTATTTACAGTGTTGGAGAATAGGATTGACCTTTTCCCCAAAGGTTATGAATTTCCTTGGCATTGTAACTCAGGACATTCGAGTTTTTGAAGGTTTTACTGTTTAAATGAGCTATGTGAAAAGATTAATCAATAAATCTTTATTGAATGTGTACATTACGATCGAGTCTTTCTGTGACTCGAACAGGGGATGGGCTTATAAATTAGCCCTTTTCGTTATTTACGAGAATACACGAGATTAATGAGATGATATACAAACTACCTTCCATTAACCTTTAATAAAAACAAAAACAAATGATTAATGGATACCTCTTTCTTTCTGTCAAGCATTTCCAACCATTTCAACGAATTCCGAAGTTCAATTTGTGGTCGAAAAAAAATCATACAATTATAAAACAATCACATACAAATTACAAACAATCGCACAAAATGCGCATTATAGTCAAAAGTTTATCACAGACTGATTGTCGACAGCAATCAAATTATTATTATCATTCCATCCAAGCAGAGAGTAAGACCGTGTTTTGAATCCTCTAATAGAACTTAACCCATTAGCAAGTGCTTTTTTGCCTCACACGTTCAAAAGCCCCAGTTGAAAATAATACATTCAACAAGTACTAGAGAGAGAGAGAGAGAGAGAGAGAGAGAGAGAGAAGTAGATAGAGATGTAAGTTCTCCGAGAGATGTTGACCCGGCAGTAACGTCACCAGGGTGTCCCCCGGTACCTCTCGAGCTCATGACGGGGGAACCGTGGATGCTCTTTGCCGCTCGTACCAGCCATCCCTGTTGAGACGGCGATAATGGCATCTTCCGTGCTTCAGGACCTGGCTGGCGTGACATCAACTTATTTATCAGGTTTGAATATCTTCCGGGCTTGAGTGTATGAAGGGGCCGAGGTTTGGGAGATAACATTATGGCTGAAATGTGCATTTCTGTATATTATGTATGCAGTTTCTGTTTCTGCTGTTTAACACAACTGACCATATTCAGGGATTGTTTCTACAGGGTTAGGGTTATAACTCGCATGCTTGTTGGAGTAAATCAACTCTTTTTAATAAGAATTTGGAGTGCAGGTGCAAATGCAAGTTTTTCGACATATGGACGTTATTTTAAAGACAAAGACACCAAATTGTTAAATCGTAATTCGACAACGAAGAGTATAACTCTTTTGTGTGTGTGTGCGTGATGTGTGTATTAATTGCTAAACCCTCAGCACTTCTGTGAACTGCGTCGATTCGAACTGAGTGAAGTGAAGTGGTAAGACGTCTGCTCTGCAATGCAAACGTTATGGGTTCGAATCCCATCCGAGTGACTTGCCTGTGGATTTTTGTTCACAGACTTAAACACGAGTAAGGGTAAAAACATATCATATTCTTTATCCCCGATGCACAACTTAACAAATAAATAAATGGAAGCTAGAAGAAATCAGTTACAGTCTTACAACCCCCAAAACGAGTACAAAATTCTCAATACATGTACATATATTTTTGTATTCTCTGTAGCAATTCCAGTTTTTTAACTAGGGTTTATTCTCAGTGTTTTTTAATCGTTGATTGTTGTGTACAAATTCTGCATGTATTACATGTTAACTGTATTTTCTATTGGGTGTTTTAGTTGTATGGATTTTAATATGTTTTCTTTTAATTGTTCAGCGCCCAGGAGCATATTTACATGGATAGGCGCTATATAAATTTCCATTATTATTATTATTATTATTATTTATGCCTTTGGCCTATCATGTCTTTCCCGCTATAATATAAACGCATCAATGATTTTTATGGTGTCAAGTCAGCCTCAGTTTATAGTTGCATAAGGTTATTCAAACAACCTGATTTATTTGCATTGTTTCAGCTCAGTCAACTGGAACAAGCAATAACGTCCTTGTGTAATAGAAGCGGGTCACTTACAATGTCTGATGTAAGTGTCGAGGGGTTAAGAAGATTTGGTCATAAAATATAATGCGGGTAATGAAACCTAGAGACTATACTAGATGAATGCATGTTTGTAAAACTATTGGCAAACCATTGTCCAAAATGTAGTTAAAGTTCTAAGACAGATAAATGCTAACCAATGATACAAATAGGAGAAAACAGCCTTCACCAAATATTATGTGCACACAGACAGGTTAGAAAAAAATGACAAAGATGAACATCATCGGGCATGATAGTCCCAGTTGTCAATGCATATAAATAGAGAATCGGTGAAAATTTTGACTTCTTCATTATCGAAGTCGCAAGAGAATAATGGAAGAAGACAAATCTTGTTGGAAAATTTTTAGTGCTTTCAGATGTCTAATAAAAGGCTTCAGGCCTGAAGTCTTTTAATATTCGAGTAAAAATCACCCTTTTCTCAAAAACTACGTTACTTCAGAGGGAGCCGTTTCTCACAATGCTTTTTCACTATATCAAAAACTCTCCACAGCTTGTTTCTAAGTAAGCTGTTATGCTAACCATTATTTTGAGTCGTTACAAATAATGTTCAGTGCCTTTAACACACATAACAAAGTAAATAGAGCAAAACTGAATATCAGATTCCCGCGACCGATAACCTACAATACTCCTAAACCATATTCAAGAGAAAACAGATCAAGCTACCGATTATTGTCGTTTACTCCTGATTAAGCGAACCTGGATTGACCCAAATATCAGCTTACCCCCGGACCGTAAGTAATCGGTGGGATCAAATTCTCTCACAGGTGCATCACTTTTGAATAAAGTTGAATTGAATTCACGATTTCAAGGGAAACAGTTGTATAATGGCATTGGAAGTGGTTTATGATACACTTGTTTATGCAGAAAACATCTCCACAGATTGCTCTCTTTTATAGACTCAAATACAAAACATACGAACATCTGTAAAAAACAAACCCACTGTTGATAACTGAGCTTTTTTCATCGGGCACAAGTTGTGAGTCATATGTTTCAGGACTAAGGGCTATCCATAATACGGTTCCAACGTATGTTTAGTACACAGGACACTAATTTTAGGGTGTGGAAAGAACACATGGAAACCCTTGGTAACCTCCAAAGAATGGGAGACTTTGAGGCGCTAGGTGGCAGCAGACTTACCAGGTAAATTTCCATTGTTTACGTAGTTCTGAGCTTGCGCACATTACTGAGAACAGTGGATTTTACCTGGTAAGTCTGCCGCCACCAAGCGTCCTGAAAGTCTCCCATTGTCTCGGGAGAAAATATCAGAGTGCACTCTGTATTACCCAAGCTACAATAATAAACAAATACTGGTCAAGTCATTCGAAGATCTTTGGTTAAAAAGGTCCAGCTTTTGTGCAAATTAATTAAAAAAAAATTTAACAGACTCTTTTTGTAACACAGTGGCTTGATCAAGTTTGTATTTTTTTTTAGTGCATACATGAAAAAACAATTTTCACGTTTTACTTGTTACCTGCGATGAAATAAATCAAATCGAATTTAATTGAATTGATTACCTTAAACAGATAGTAAAACTCAAAAATTAAACGACTTTAGACTCTTTGTACACTAGTACGGCTCTGTGTAGAATTTTAGACGGATTATTTTTTTTGTCCAGAGAAAAAACAATATGGCAGACACATTAACTGTTTTTTTTGTTGTCGTAAAAGTGATTTATCAGCCATATTTATGAGTGTATGATTACTTGTGAAAACTGACTCACTTTCTTGGAAACTGCGACTGATCGACTAATGATCAGTATAACGCTCGACTAAGTTTTAACCACATCTCCGGAAAAAAATCATTCGAAGTTATAATGCATCCATTGCAAACCACTCACCCTGGAGAACAGTGCGTTGCCATGGCAGCGGGGGAGAATTTCTTAAAGTTTAAGCAGATTTGAAATATCGCCAGGTTATGAACGCAAAATCACAAGGCGCCGTGGAAATTGTTTGATTCATGCTTAAAGGCAGTGGACACTATTGGTAATTTCACAAAATAATTTTTAGCATAAAACCTTTCTTTGTGACAAGTAATGGGGAGAGGTTGATGGTATAAAACATTGCGAGAAACGGCTCCCTCTGAAGTGACGTAGTTTTCGAGAAAGAAGTAATTTTCCACGAATTTGATTTCGAGACCTCAAGTTTAGAATTTGAGGTCTCGAAATCAACCATCTAAACGCACACAACTTCATGTGACAAGGTGGTTTTTCTTTCATTATTATCTCGCAAGTTCGATGACCGAATGAGCTCAAATGTTCACAGGCTTGTTATTTTATACATATGTTGAGGTACATCAACTGTGAAGGCTAGTCTTTGACAATTACCAATAGTGTCCACTGTTTTTAAAGGCAGTGGACACTATTGGCAATATTACACTCAACCAAATGTTTAGCATAACAACTTGCTTCGTAACGAGCAATGGAGAGCTGCTGATTATACTGATAACATTGTGGAAAACGGCTCTCTCTGTAAAAACATAGTTGTTGAGAAAGGCCAGTTCTCACTCAAATATTAAAAGATTTCAGGCCTGATGATGAAGTTCTCTTTCGGCATCTGAAAGCACACACATTTGTCCAACAAGGATGCTTTTCTTTCATTATTCTCTTGCAACTTCGGTTACCATTTTAGTACAAATGTTCATAGGTGCAATGACTTGCTTAGTCACAAGTTACCGCTTACATTTCAGGGCAAGCTTTCGTATAGAAACCTCCAGATGAGCAAACCCTGGCACCATACACATCCCTTCAGAAGTGTTCACCGTCTCTTACGTAAAATAAGCAAAAGCTTGCCCATAATCATGTGATATTATGCTACTGTCATTATAGTAAGAGGAATTCAAATTTAATTGTTATACCTCGGTAACAATTATGAAGTTTGATTGGTCGAGAACCAATCACGTGCCGTGCAACAAATACGCATGTTACATGGCTCAGGGGTCGGGTAATATGAAAAGTGATGTACACCGGTGTACATCACCTTGATCGTTCCCGTCGTTGGTCGATTTCCAGCGCTGTACACGAAATAAACACGGGTTCGAGGGAATTGTTTCTTGTTCGTCTGCTTATTAAACATTGAATAGTCCGTCGTAATAATGTTTGAAGATGACAACAGAACTTCGATAATCGGAATAACAATCAAACAAAGGTATAACAAAACAATTGTTGCACGCTGTGACTGGGGTCCATAGTTTTGTACACCCTCGGTAGCAGCGCCCTCGGCTTCGCCTCGGGTGTCATTTCCCCCACTCGGGTGTACACAACGCCACAATTGTATTGTGGTAACTTGTGATGAAACACGTCATTGTACAAGACGATATTCAAATCTAACACGCAAATGGCTTATTACCGAAGATGTCATATGCCTTTAACTGTACGTCATCTGACAGCTAGAGAACATTTAGGAAGTGAACGCGTGAGTCTTGCTTAAAAACATTTCCCCAATATAACCTAATTCGAAGCTCGTCTGGTTGTTCTTAACGTAGCAATGATGGATGGTGCTAAATCAAGCGGACATGTGGAAAAATGGGTCACCTTGCATTGCTATATACTGGACTGTGTTAATGGTTAGCCCGGATCGCTTCTTGAGGGAATCATGACACAGTTCAACGGTACATGGTTAAAAGGTATTTTACACTGGGGATGTGGACTAACAAACCGGTTGCATACATGTCAGAGTATTGCCGGCGCACTCTACACGATTATGTTAGAAGCAGCAGACTGTGAAGAAAACATTAAATTTCATTTCAGGTTCAGTGTCTTAAAAGTCACCTGGAAATATATATTTTTTTTCTTTCAAACATAAGAGTATATGCTTATGAACAATAAAACAATTTTTTTGTTTTAGTAATTGTTTGTCACGATTTATATGTTTAAAAAATATATAAAGTTGTTTGGGGGGCTGACTCCGCCTACCCCTTTTGTGACGTCAATCGAGGCAGACTTTGCCTGCAATGTGTATAGTAAACACACGTGCAAAGTACATGTACGTCCAAGTCGTTAGTTGGTACATTTCAAAAAGTGTTTTTCTGCATTCAGCAGCAATACACCTGGTCGGCATTGCCGGAAAAAATTGTTTTGAAACGTACAAACTTACGACTTGGGCCGTACATGTACTTTGCAATTGTGTTTACTCTACGCATTACAGGCAAAGTCTGCCTCGATTGACGTCACGAACAGCGCCCTCTCGGGTCGGGGTCTACTCTTAAATTTGTAAATAACATAAGAACTGATTTTTTAAAACCTTAGTTAACTGTTTATTCACATTCCACTCATCAAAACACATATATTAGTGACAAAAGCTTTATTTTGAAAAAATACCACTTCCAGGTGACTTAAATAAGTATCGTGCACAGCCACAATCATGTGTACACCTTTTGTTACAAAGACACCAAATGAACAACATATACATATAAAGTGACTCTTTGGAGATCTTGTATTCGAAGAACTCAAGCACTTTTTATTCATAATTGACACGTCATTTGTTGGTTGATATACCAATAACATTGAGACAACTGCTACATCACAAACTGTTGTTCACGAAATGGACACGAACAATGTGAACCCATGGATATAGGAAACGTATGGCTGTGCATTTACGCAGTTCACTTCATCACCCCATAATGTCAACATTTGTTTTCATATTGCAAAATGTATATGTTATTATTTTTTTTTTTTGTATTTTTCGGCCAATATTTCAACAAACAGTGCCAGATACAATATTACCGAAAAATATTATAAGAAACAACGAATGTAAACTTAAAAAAACATGTGACACCTAGAACAATTGTAAACCAATGATGGAATTGAAACAGAACACTGGCAAATCAAGCAAGACACGTATACAAACAGACAGGACATGCAAATTCTAAGATGGCCAGGGGTGGATTTCACAAAGGTAGTCCTAACTTAGGACTAGTCCTAGGCAATGCTAAGAGATAGGACCAGTCCTAAGTTAGGATGAGTCACTGGTCCTAACTTAGGACCAGTCCTATCTCTTAGCATTGCCTAGGACTAGTCCTAAGTTAGGACTACCTTTATGAAATTCACCCCAGGATTAATAAAAGTAAACCTAACCACTGTGACTCGAAAACCTATCAATCCAATCTTAAAATGGGAACAGCATCTTTAACAAACATTCATAAAACAGTAAAGCTTAACTTTGGAAAATAAAAAATATGAAGAACAAAATAATGTTTATGTTAAGAAAAACCTATTTACATGCAGCGAGAATATCTGGAAGTGCATATTTGAGTTTAAAAAGCTTACCTAAAAACAATGTATAAATGAGGAAATAAAAATTAGAAGCTATTATATATAAAAAGGGCTAAATCTTGATCAAAGGATAAATTAATTATAAAACTCACTTAAAAACACAAGATCGATTGAACAAAGAACCACAAGAATAACAACTGTAGAAGAAACAAACTTCCTCATCAAGAATATGATAGTTCAACGGCAATCGTTCATTCCCAACACGAATAAATCGGACCCCATTAGGCTGGGAAAGTTCATTTCCATTTCAATAAAGCAAAGTCAACCGAGCCACACTGCAAGCAGATTGTGTGGTATTAATACGCCTAAATAACTCAGTAATAAGGTGAGCATTCTCTGACGTAGTTAGAATTGATGAGTGTGCTAACCTTTTTATTAAAAGGGTAGCACACAAATGATGATTTAAAACAAATGATGATTTAAAAGACATCATTTGTTTTGAAGCATTCACGGAAAAGTCAACATGTGGGATGGGGTCCGCTGTAGCAACGCGTCGCTTTGGGGGCCATTCTTGAAGTGTTTTACGACAATAGAGGGCTCCCTGTACATCGCCGAATCTTATGAACGTACAGTCTTTAGTGGGTGCGTTCGATTAGCTTCCCCGGGTCGACCCCAGTGTGTGGCGTTTTCTTTTTCGTGGACGAACGTGTGTAGATAATTACCCACGTTCGTCCTAGAAAAAAAAAACCGCCACACCCCGGGGTCGACCCAGGGTAGCTTAACGAACGCACCCATTTTGTAAGGGCAGGGCATTGTCCACAGTGAAGAGGGCACCGCAGTGATGGGCAAGGCAATTTGTTTTCGAACATTTCGACGGGCAAGAAGGCAATATGCCTCTCCCATCAGGACTGTTGGATTGACAGGTCGGAGTAGTTTAAAAACGAAGAGACCAACAGTTTCTCTACAGCTTACACTCAGAGAACTACCGAGTGATGTTGAGGGTGGGCTGGGGTTTGGGCAAGTGCATTTTGGGGTTGGGCGAACGGGTAGGAATGGATACGTTTGGCTGGTAACCTGATTCTGCTAAAGGGGTTTCTCTGCTAGTGCTAAGCAAGTTGTGCTTACAGGCTTTATTAAAATGCTCTCAGATGAAAGTTTGAGAACCGCTTTCCATTCTTGAAAAAACAAAAAGAATCCTCTGCACACCCACAAAGCAGGTATTTCGCTAAATAATAATATACGCTTTGCCTGAAGTGCACTCCTGTGGGAATACAGCCGTAATGTTAATAATATTCTACATTCCCACTATCATAACATAAACGAAACGCTTTTTGAAGGCCAAACAGCCCGATCAGAAGTCAGTGAGCACCTTCACAACTGCAATTCACCTATGGTTCACCCCACAACCACCCTAAATGACCCCTGCCCCTATTTGTTGACATCCTACTTCTTACCAACACGGACCCCCCACCGTCCATCAACAGCGGCTACGCCTCACCGAGCACAGCCAACCAAAACATACCTATCATCCACGACACACAGACGGTCGCGTACAAAAGGCCAAAGTTGTAAAGTCTATTAGCCTCATTTACATAACAAAGTCTGGCATCGCCAAAGAGCCGTCGGGCCTGTTACTAGGGGCTACCATGTTTAGAGTCTCCAGCGTGTAGTAGTGTGGAAACCCATGTGAGTAACATTTAGTGTCATGTATCATTTGTAGGCTCTGACCCCTAGGCTGATTATCAAAACCTTCAATTCCTGTATTATTTTTTCCCCCAACACAACGGATGGATAACGAATTCTCTTAACCAAAAAGGAAAGGATTTTGCGACTGGAATTTCTCACAACTGGATCGTTATGGCAGCCGCAAGCGTGAGTGGAGTACCCGGACCGTTAGGTTTACATCATTATTACAAGGAACATCAAGGAAATGATCACCTCTCAAGAAACTTCCAATCCAGTGAACTGTTCACACCATACCTTGTACCTCAGAGACCGACAGTCTCCTCTAACAGGTGAGTAAAATGCCTTAGTGGCCAATGTCTGAAACTAATATCACGATACATAGCGAGCCACTAGAGCGTTTTAACAAAAGTCAGACATTTTTTAGCAGACGACAGAATGGCTAACATTTGTTTGTCCTTCAATCACGTAGCTAAGCACTGTAAACTACGGACTTCGAACTAGGTAATGGATGTGAAAAACACAGACAACTTGGACTGAATCCGAAGGGTCGCACTAAAAGCCAACAACCGGGTGCACACTGTACATTGTATATTTCAGTTATGTCACACCAAAATTTAAAGTACTACAAATGTAGTGTGTTGAATTTTTCTAAAATTTCATGATTATTTGTCCCCAAACACTCGATTATTATATATGAACAGGTCAGAGCTGCCAACGTACATGTGCACCTTACAATAAGAATAATGTTGTACAATGATTAGGACGATGTTTATAAATACATTCAACATAAAGCTACATGGAACAAGTTTCAAGACAAGAACTCCAGCCCACAGTTTCAGAACACCACAGCTTGTGTCCGATCCAGTACAAATACCAGTATAAATCCTCAAAAGAAACATTTCCGTCTATATACCAATATTGAAGTACATCCAATACCTATGTTGCATGCACAAACTGGGGTGTTAAAATTAACACCATGGAATTATTTTGGCAGAAATCAGTGTTATTTTAACACCATTTGGTGTCAAGTGCTATTTCTCTTCAGTTGTGACAACACATTCATGGTGTAATAATAAACTATATATCAAACTTTAACTCTAACTTTAACACCCCAACCAGAACCAGGGTCCCTACTTACATGTATATTGTATTCCATTTCTGAAATCGAACTAAGCTAGATTTGAACGTGCACAACAATCCAGACGAAACCATAACCAACTATACATTTTTAAAATAAAATGTTAATTTTGCGTCAGGGATATTATATATATATTTTTTACACCGATGTGTGTTAGCACTGTATACTCAGTACTTTCCCGAGTCCTGTGAACTAATTCACTTTTCGGTGTTTCACTAAAACATGATGATCAACTTTGAATGATTTGTTGGATGGTGTTGTTATTGGAAACAAATGAACGGAAATTAAATTACTATTCACAGAAATAATGAAGATGTTTCCCCTGACATTTTATATTTTTTTTTCCCAGGGGTGGGGGGGGGGGGGGAGAGGAAAACAAGTAGGCAGGGATAGGAAGGTGTTGACTAGGGTTTTAGAAATTCCCAACCAATATTTCCCCCGGTTGACCTCCAAACACACGTAGAAGTACTGGTTTAAACAAGTCAAGAGGTATATTATGATGGTTATACGCAAACAAAAAGGTTATAATCACGCATAGTGTATTGTAAATCCTGCAAACACAAACAAACTTCCACGTGCTTCAGTTCTAGCCTGACTCTCAAGTACATATGATTTATTCATTCATTCACAATTATTCCTTTGACTGCGTGAAATGTTTGTGCAGCACCAAAGGGTACACATTCTAGTTTCAATGTAATCTGAACGCGTAAAAAATGATGGACTTTCAGAAGTTTTAAGTTGAGTGACCGATAGATGCATCAATTATCTTATTGAATACATATTACTTTGTTCTGCCCTTTCTATCAAAACTGTTTTCATTTTTTACTGATGGAGGCAACAAGTCGAGTTACAGAGAGCTATGTTGTGAGCATTACAACTTCTGTATCCCCAATAACTACTGTAAGGCGAAAAGAGTTGAAGGTCTTTGTGAGATTTGGAGCTTTGAAGAAACTTTGAAATGAAATACAACAGTAATTTAAGTTGTCCTTAAGTTTGGTTGCAAGAAGCCACTTCGGAATGTCGGCTGCGCATGTCTGTTACTGCTGACAACGCATTTTGTCTATCTCCAATAACCTTTTGACAATACCAGCGGGTATTGTCAAAAGGTTATGGAAGATAGACAAAATGCGTTGTCAGCAGTAACAGACATGCGCCACTGACATTCCGAAGTGGCTCATTGCAACAACTGGAATCGGCTAATTCCTTTTTTAAGATTATCCGAGTGATACAACAGTATACTCAGGAATGACTTAATTTCACTGGGAAATATTTCACTAATATGGTTCTATAGAATATGAACTTCATAAACAGTAAACTTTCAGAATTAAACCAATGATGTTTGCTCTCCTTATCAATCACACCTGTTATACATGTAACAATAAATCAATAAACCATACGTGGGTGGTATGTGTACAGTGATTAAAATCGACATTATTTAGACTTATTGATAACAACGAAATGTTCAGTTTACTCAAAATGATAACGTCAGTCGTATCTAGATTTGACTCTCAGCAGTCATCGTATTAATATTAGCCGTTCCATTAAAGGCAGTGGACGCTATTGGTAGTTACTCACAATATCTATTAGCATGAAACCTAACTTGGTAACGAGTATCTTGAAGAGGTCGATAGAATAAAACATGGCGAGAAATGGCTCCCTCTGAAGTGCCTTTGAGAAAGAAGTAATGTTCCACGAATTTGATTTTCAGACCTCAGATTTAGAATTGGAGGTCTCGAAATCAACAATCTAAATGCACACAACTTCCTGTGACAAGGGTGTTTCCTTTCATTATTATCTCGCAACTTTGACGGCCGATTGAGCTCAAATTTTCACAGGTTTGTTATTTGTGCATATGTTGAGATACACAAAGTGAGAAGACTGGTCTTTGACAGTTACCAATAGTGTCCACTGTCTTTTAGTTGTAAAATCGTCACATATCCTGGACTTTATGCCGGCACAATGCGCGGTTCGATGAAATATCCAATCTAAGATTTCAAGGGGATTGAACCCTACGATTGATGTTGGTTTGAATAAAAAGGGCACATCTTTTTAAAACAGTTAAACTGTTTAAGAGTAATTGAATAAAATGTTCAATTTTTTTTTAAACGGGTATTACTTTGCCTGTCTGGAGGCACCCTTAGAAGATGCCCATGGTCAACCTTTTTGGAAACCAAGGGCCCAATTTCATAGGTCTGCTAAGCAAACAAATTTGCTTAGCATGAAATTTCTTCCTTGATATAAACAGGATTACCAACCAAATTGACACGTGATTTTCAGGATGAGCAAACAGCTGAATACCAGTATTAAGCAGTATGCAACAAAATGAAATTTGGTTGGTAATCCTGTTGTTATCAAGTAAGAAATTTCATGCTTAGCAAATTTGTGTGCCTAGCAGCTCTAAGAAATTGGGCTAAGATGGCAGGTACCGTACCGTATGCACGCAAACTTGACAAGGATGACACTTGCTTTCTAGTTTAGTCATCACATTCATCTATCCGTGTCCAAAGTCACTACTTCGTACCGTGCAAAAGGTACGAAGTGGAATCGTCACCTTAAATAAATAGTTTTAAGCAATCAACTACAAGTGTGATGATCTCATCACTGACAGGTACCAGACGATTTCCAGTCTCACGTTGAACTTGATAAAAGAAAAGACGATATCATCCTATGATAAAGGTCTATGGTTGTCATGCAATCGGTCAGTTTAACCTAGTAGCTTCATCACAAAAGTTCAGTTGAACTATACCTTATCAGAGATACTATAGTGATCAATAATAATTCATTTGTTGCAATTAGGCTGGACTTCGCTCATTATCAGATATACTATTTCATTTCAAAGTAAAATAGTATCTATAATCATGAACTGACTTAGTTCACATGATGTAATCAATCAATCGGTTTATTTTCCCAGATTAAAACTTCAACCTCTCTTTTCATCATTTGAAAAAAATCTGAAGATTAATCAGTGGAACGTGTAAAGACAAATATGATTTTATCATTTTAATATGCAGTTATCTCTCTCTGCCGATCATTGACAAGTCCATGGTGTCAAAGCAAACAATAGGTGATACTATTATCCACAAAGTGACAGAGTGATCAATAATAATTCATTTGTTGCAATTAGGCTGGACTTCGCTCAGTGAGGGAGTCGAAGTCGAACCATAACCCCCCAAAAAAGTACCTGACAGAAAGGCCTAATCGATGGGGTGATTGTACTTGTTTTTGTGATAATTAAAGGAACTGGACACCTGTGGTAATTGCCAAAGACCGGTGTTCTCACTTAAAGTAAACAAACCTGTAAAAAAATGAAATCAATTGGTAGTCGAAGTTGCGAGAGAATAATGGAAGAAAAAAACACACTTGGCACAAGTTGTGTGCTTTCCGATGCCTCGAATTTTAGACCTCAGCTGAGGTATCGAATTCAATTCAAATATTTTAGTGCGAAATTACCTCTTGCTCAAAAACTACGTTACTTCAGAGGGAGCCGTTTCTAACAATGTTTTATACTAACAACAGCTCTCTCCATTGCTTGTTACCAAATAAGTTTTTACGCTAACAATTATTCTAATATACCAATAGTGTCCAGTGCCTTTAAAGAGAATGTGTTTCAGTCCTAGTTGTAGATACCATTAAAGGAACACGTTGCCTTGGATCGGACGAGTTGGTCTATAACAAGCGTTTGAAACCGTTTGTTATAAAATGCATATGGTTAGAAAGATGTTTTAAAAGTAGAATATAATGATCCACACAAGTATCACTCTACCCATATGCATTTTATAACAAACGGTTACAGAACGCTTTTCAAAGACCAACTCGACCGAGCCAAGGCAACTCGAACAAGCCAAGAAAGAACAACCTGCAGTTGAAAAACACAATATGAGAAGGGTTACTGTCGTTAACGCTTCTAAGATTTAATTTGTTTTGGTGATATTTTTCCATAACCGCAGTATTTTGAAGTTGAAGTGAAGATATCTCAAAATCCTGTTCGAACTTATTACAAGAAGCCCGAGCTTGTATTGTCATTCATTTTCAGAGTCATTACTGTAAACATACCCTTTAACCATGGCTTCCGAAGAAAAGGTGAAAACCTTTTTGCATTTTATATAACTACCTCGCGGAAGAACTATGAGGAAGGGGTTGGATTGCATGCATTTATGTATTAACCCTAATGGCAATGGAGCGCTCGAGGGACACTGTCATAACAGAATGCTCCAAATTGTTTTGCTTATCAGATGGAAATGATATTGTAAAACGGGGATATTTTGAATCTGAGGAAATGCGTTTCAAATCCAATTTCCCCTCTAAAATCAGGACAGGTTAATATGTATATTAAAAAGACTAAATTAAATAAAACTTGTGACAACGTGTACGCTCAAACAATTTGCAGAGTTGTTGTGTTTCGAGTTGCCGAACAACATTCAATTTTACGGGGTTAAACTTTCAACACTGCAGAAGTCAAATGTTGAAGTCAATGTTGAAACCTTTAAAGTGTCACCGAATATCAGTTGTAAATTAAATCTGAAAAACAATACCGTCAGAAACCTTTCTCAGATTGTGTATTCCAATTAACGATAAATCTTCAACCGCTCTGGATTTTTGGCAAAATCTCAAAAACGCTACCATTTTTTTAATGTAATTTTCACAAGTTAGTTTTGTTCGTTTGTACATTTGTGTTACTTATTACAACAACCGAACCCCCCAAAAAACCCCAAAGGTGGACCGTTCCCTTCATAACATGTTTATATTGTTCACCAATAACTTGTATTTCTATTGTGATCAGGTACAAGCACCACCGGGATGCACTTGAGAAAACACCTAAGATACCATGGGGAACAGCGAGGGAGTACGGCGGGGAGGGACCCGTCAACCTCCCCGAGGAGCACCGCCCAAAGAATGAGCCCCCACCCGCTGTGGAGAAGGGTCATCGGCACTACGGCACAGGGACGGATCCGTACCCCAGGTAAGTCATTTTAGGGTGTCGGTTGTGGATATTTTTCATTTGCGATATTTGATGTGACGTCACGAGAGGGACAAGAATGCGGCCAGGGACATAAGGTAAGACACGTTTTCAACTCGCTTATCTTAATCTTATTAAATGCTTTAATAATTAATTGAGGCTTTTAATTAATTATTTCGATTAGGATGGTATCTTAACTCATAAGCTCACACACGCATTAGTAGAGTCACTCGTTCTCAAGAAGACAGTCGGAGCACACTGATGATCGACACTGATCGAAACGTCGAGCAGAAACCGGTTCAGATAGCTTACAAGGAGTCACCCAAGCCTTAAAGACATTAGACGCCTTTGGTAACTGTCAAAGACCAGTCTTCTTACATATGCATAAAATAACAAACCTGTGAAAATTTGAACTTAATTTGGTTGAAACCCAATTCTGATGTCTCGAAACCAAATTCAAATATTTTAATGTAAAATTACTAAAAATTACTTCTTTATCGAAAAACTATACGTTAATTCAGAGGCAGCTTTTCTCACAATGTTTTATACTATAAACAGCTCTCCATTGCTCTTTCAGTTCCTTTGCTAACAACTATTTTGAGTAACTGCCAAAAGTGTCCACTGCCTCTAATTATTTAGTACTAAAATTTGCTGTCATTATCTGAAAACGCAATGTGTACTCTCCGCGAATTATTCGATTAGGCCTTATATAGTTTAAAAGTCAAGTTATTAAACAAGAGGAAAAAATGGTAAAATCCTTTGAAGACCAAGTCCACATCATAATATGCATAATGTTCACTGTTCTCGACGTTCCATACAAAACGACTATAGTTAATGTTTATATAGTTCAGCAATGGAGACAAACACACTAATTGTAATCATCAGTCATGTTCAATGTAATGTTATCCAGCTCTAAAGAGACAAGTCAATGACAGCCCATCTGGCAACTCCCAATAGCAATAACACGAGAGGGCAGTAAATAAATTATTATTGTTACAGTTAAATTGTTGTAAATTTGAAGTTGGGCAACCTTTGATGGTTAAACTATGGAGGGTTAAACTAACTTGTGGTCTACCAGGGCGGTTCGTGACAAAGATGAAACGTTACAATATTACGATTGTTGCAAAAATTACATCGAAATTCATGTTAGTTATTCTATCACGAAGTTGTTAGCAATGCAAACACATTTAGGCCTACTGTGATAAATGCCCGCGTAAACATTCTGTAGGCCTACTTTATTAAACGTCCTTGTCACATTCGTTGAAGTTTTATTTTTGAAATTCAGACCGGAGCCGATTTTATGACGGGGTTTGGCAAAGCAGCCCCGAGGCCGGTTTTTGCTTGATTTGTGTTGGGCCACAACTTGAAGAACGACAGTCTTTAGTTTGTTAATCATACTACCTTAGGCCTACTGTGTAGTTCGAATAACAAAAATAATGTTACAATATTGAATTAAATGTAATGAATAATTTTACACTCGTACCTTTGCCACTTCGAACCCGGGACACTTCGTACCTTTTGCAAGGTACGAAGTGACTTTGGACACTTCGTACCAGTCTGCTCTTCTGGTTTACCCATCAGACAAATCCGAGAAACATGTTAGCGCTTGTGGGGTTAAACACACACAACAGAAATGAGTAGGACTATAAGTTACACTGTGTTGTAGCAAAATGAGTTTGTTTCTCTCCATAATGATTCTGCTATTTTTTTAAACAAAATTCTGGAGTCTAGTACAACTTTTTTGAAAAGTTGTTGCAGTAAATAACAAGACTGCCTCCAACAAATTCAAGTCCTGTGATAATTACAAATATAGCTTTTTTTCTGGCTGTGGTCGCTCATAAGTTTAAACCATGACAACAACTGGTGCACAAGTCAAGTTATTACAACATGGAGAAAGAAACTCCGCCAACATTTCCATGTGAAGCCCTCTAAAGACCAAAATATGTTGAGTCCAAATCCTAAACACAATCATGACAAATCGGATTTGTCACCGTCTCACGTGTGGCTAGGCCCCCGTCCGTCAGTGTGTTCCCCGTCGCCCATTATCATAAATGCCATCTATGAATACATCAACAGGTGACTCTATTCAATAAAATGATCGATCATGTCTGTGTACATGCTCTCAACCTCATTTACATACGCCATGGCAACTTGGCCAAGCTTGGGGGTGCTGGGTTGGGGTGTATACACACACGTTGACAACGGGGTCCCATACAGGAAGTACACGCAAACACATGATTGAGATTTAGCAGCCAGCAAACCGACATTTTTGAGGGGTAATTTTGGACATTTTAGGGTCCAAAATGACGTCTTTACTGCCGTCACTTCCGAGGAGTTACCCTCATGCGAAGGAGAAGCGAGTGTTCAGCAAACTTCACCCAATATACTACACGTAAGACTAGTGGTTACTGTATAGGGAGGGGCATGTTACTGTTATTTTATTATTATTACCACCGGTTGTATTGGTAATATTGCGTTCAGACGATAACTGATTGAGGAAAAGTTACTGCTTCAACTTATACTCTGTGGATTGTTGGGTACCAGTCGTTCAATATGTACCCATTAAAGTTCATGGAAGTTTGCTACAAAAAAACAAGTTCAATTTGTATACTTGCTTTGTCGATAGTTGAATGATTTATTGGTGTCCGTTATGCTGACTGTATTTATTATTAATATTATTCTGTTATGTGGTTTATTACTTTTTTTTATACTTGATTGGATTTGGACTTGAACAGTAAGTGGTATACATCGAGCAAATCTACGGATTTAAATGCTGTTAGCGTAAACGGTATCCACGACATCAACTGTAACTATAAACCGGCTACCGAAAATGACCCCAAAACGCCATTGATATGGATGCTGAACTTTGACCTTTGATACGTCCGTTGTGTTAACTACTTACGAGTACACGTACTTCATTTCTTTCGTGTACTTCACTATGCATCAGCAACCGATGTTTTCCTAATCGCCGATTATTTTCCAAAACGTACAACAATATATGAGTTCGAAAGTAGCGTCACGAAAAGCAATCACGCTGCATTTTATACACAATCTTTGAAAAACATACATTATTTAAAATGTCTATAACATGTTTCTGTTGTTTTGAAGTAGCGGATTATTATATTGTAGGCCCTATTCAATTTACTGTAATAGTTATTTTATCAAAAACTTGTTTTTTTTCCTCGCAGGGGTCTCCCAGTTGAACAGTATTATGACTTGACATTGTTAAAAAGAAGTAACACCAGATCAAATGATCAGTTGTAAGTACAAGTTTATCCTGATTGTTACGTTTTTAAGTTTGTTATAAATTACATGATTGATACAAGCAGTGTAAAATGCATGATTTATGTAGTATTCATTCAATATTATCTGCGAATAAGATTTAAAATATTATGTTTGATACAATTTTTTTTCTTCAAATTGCGTTTCAGGTTGCCAAGACCCACAGAAGTCGACATGACGTAAGTTTAATTTAGATGCTTTTTATTATCTTTAGTTTGTAAAATAAGTCGAGCCAAGTTTCCGGTAGAAATACATGGGATGTGGGTGACTACTACAATGCAATAGTGTGTTTTAAAACAACTAACAATGATGGCAAATTGGGACAGGATTCAAACATGAAGTATTAACTATGCATGTAATTCCAATGGTACAGTTTTCAAACAAAAATGTTCCATCGAGACAACACTATTTTATACAATAACATAGTTTATAAAGGTTGTATTTATAACAAATTACAATTCTCTTGACACCCTACAGAAAAATCCAAATCGACAAAGCCTTCCCGGCCGAGCACCCCTACAGTTCACACATGTCACGGTTTGCAATGTTCCCGAGTTTCTCCAACACACCCGACGACTACAAGACCGGGGAAGTAGCTAAATCCGCCGGTACACTCCACCCTCAGATGCCCGCTAGTGCTTACGACGTGACAATCAACCACAAAAGCAAAGGTTAGACAACTGCGGAGTCTGACAAAACAACACAAGCATTCCACTTGGTTTTATCAGGGAAAGAATAATGTTATAAAATACATAAATACATGCCATGCAAACTCAGCCTCTTATTTAGCAGGCCAAACTGTGTTATGTTTGGAACCATGTTGGTGTCATGCATAATTTCTAAACTACATGCATCTGATAAACAAAGATTTAAGTAAATTAATCCCCCCAAAAATAATAAAAAAATTACTAGATAAACATTCTGTTTGAAATGTTTATGGTCAACCACCGATCCCTTTTGACTTTTGTGGTTAACTCTATAGTTAACTAAACCCTGTTTAATTAACACTTTGGTTAACTTAACCTTGTTTAATTTATTTCCCAGGTACTGGTGATAGATACGAGACTCAAGATCTTCCACTAGATTCACACAAAAGACCTTTGTCCTGGCCCGGTGATGTCTTCTTCCAGGTAAATTAGAATAAATCTTCCTCAGAATGAAAACACAATTTGGATGCCCATTTCACCAGTTCAGCGTATGGGAGGGGCAGTATAGATCGGACCCAATTCAAACACGACGAATGTTTGCAATTAAGTGAATGATTAAAAAATCATTAGTACCCATAGACAACGAACTTAGAAAAAAAAGCTCAAGTAAAACACTTCCCTATTTGAGGCACTGGTGAGGTATCAATGCATACACACATGTACCTATTTAGACTGTTCTTTTGAGAACTTGTCTTACTGTTTAGTCCACTGCAAAGTTGCTACACTTTCCAAAGTATGTCAACGGTAACAATCCAGAAGACGATCAGAGCATACTGATTGAAACGTCGAGTTGAAACCAACGGCTCTTTTCAGAACCACCCCAACTCATTTGGATAGTCATTCCATGGTGTGACCGCAAACCTTTCTAAATGGCAACAATCCACCAAAGTTCATACATTGTAAAATGGCTTATGTATGTATTCCAATTCAGGTTTGAAAAACTTGATTGCAAGGTTTTGGTATCAAAGATTGTTTCAAGAATGTTTGACAAAATGTTAATTTCTCTCTCTGTTTGTGTGTTTTGTCTCTCATTAGAACCGGAAGACTCCGACCGGCGGTCAGCAGACCTTCTACCCCATCCCGCCCAAGGCTGTGCTCCCCTCCCACGCCCCAAGACATTTAGATTTCTCGATCCATCCCCGTACCGCTAACGCACTGCGTAATGTCGAGCGCTCGCAGTGGGTTACCACATACTCGAAGAATTTCACTGGTTACGGGCCCGCCAATGCCCTGAGACTAGACAACTTCGACGAGAAGGTCGACATGGAGAGACGAGGGGGAATTGAGAACCATAGCCTAGTAAGTATTTAGCTACATTGAACCCAAGTGTATCTTGTGTATATGTTTAGCTTTAAAACATATGAAACCAAACAAAGATGAATCTAGGAGATAGTCTTAGGTGTCGATCCAATCTGGACCTTCATTAAAAGGCACAAACAAAAACATCCACTTATAGCAAAACCAGGAGCAAAGACTTAATCTGAGGTCACGAAATCAAATTCGTAGCAAATAACTTCTTTCTCGTAAACTATGTTACTTCAGAGGGAGCCATTTCTCACAGTGTTTTATACTATCAACCTCTCCCCATTACTCGTAACCAAGTAAGGTTCTATGCTAATAATTATTTTGAGTATTTACCAAAAGCGTCCACTGCCTTTAAGGGGAGGCACCCATTTTTTTTTATAGAGAAATTATAGCCAATAAAAATTTGTAATTCACAACCAATTGGGTGGCTAAGAACCAATCACAGTAAAGTAGTCAGGAAGGACAAAACAAAAGTATGGTCAACAGAACGAATGGACTATCGACCCCAAAAATGTGATTACTAATGGGTAATGAGAGATACAATTGTGTATTTATTCTCACACAAATTATCTCAATAATGAGGATGTTGTTGGAATCTATTTCAGGATAAACATCTGAAGATATCACACCTAAGCAAAAAGGAGCTAGTAAAAAGGTTTTAGAGAAGTGTAAATGCATTGCAAAACAAATGTCCCTTTTTCAAGTAAATCATACTTCGGTATGTTCTGAAGTTCATAAATGTTTTGTGTTTAGCCTTTCCATTTTAGCCTGCTTCTGTGAGACGTGTTTTTGTGTGCAGATAAAAACAAACAAAATGGTCTGACGACCAGGTTGGCAACTGAGTCCATGTAGCATGGTCTACACGAACACGAATAATGAATGACCTTTTCTCATTTTCTCCAGAAGCTCGAAGGAAATCGGCCTGTACAGCTTCGTCAGACAGTTATGTACATACAGTTTATTTATTTATTATCTAATCATTATCTGTTTGATTGTTCTGTTACAGCCCAAGCCAAGTCTCCCGTTATTGCGCAGAGGTGTGCAGAGAACAGCGCTCAATAATTCATATATCCCCCGAACAACCCCTCGATGATGAGTGCAGGGGAAAAATTGTGGCTAACACGCTCAATCTGATTTGCGCGTTTTCGAAATCAGACGCAGTACCTGTGTGTGAAACCGAACTGAACCGTTGATTAAGCGCGCTCGCTATCATTTCATATTCGTATACATGTATGAAGTGAAGTCTTAAGTGTGTTAACGTTAAGCTTAAATGGGAAGTATGAATATCATGGGAATTGTTATAATAATATGATATCAACAAAATGGACATTGATACTGTTTTTGTTGAAGGGGCAGAGGAGTTGATTTACCCGAAATGTCACACAGATAAACAGATTATTAACAATGGGTCAACAAATATGTTTGCCTTTCTCTGTCAATTTTTTCCCCTTTTTGCTGTGCCCACATTTCCCCAACAATTTTGTCATATTGGGAGAGCAGTAATTAAAATAAATCCCGTATGAGGCGGATAACCGATAATGGACGATGTTGGTTTAGTTAAACCGTCTCCATCTAATGGTATATTCATGTACACCGATGTGTGTTAGCACTGTATACTCAGTACTTTCCCGAGTCCTGTGAAAACAATCATATGTATATTACTCGGGTGGGATTCGAACCCACGACCTTTTGCAATTCTAGAGTAGTGTAATACTAACTAGACCACCGAGATTGCCCGGTGGCTAGAGGCAGTTCGAATCCTATTTTTAGCAGCGGGTACTGCAAACGATTACACATATGTTAAATTTAACATCAATTAAACTCCACATATGTTAGTTACTTAGATCCTCTTTAAATCTCACCTACATAAACATATTAAGTTGTATTAATACATATGTACAATTGTATGAAGAATCGAGCCTATATAACAAACGATATCAACATGTATTGCTTAGAGATTTATAGCATTAAAAAGGTATTCGGAAAATTGTTTGACGAATTCAACGCAAAAGGCATTTTAGGATTTAATTACAGCACCACAAAACAGCATACTTCTTTGCAATGTTTGTTCCATTTTCACAGCATCACAAATATTAACAAACTAGAATGTAGCTTTAAATACACACGTGCCTGGTAGTAATCACTATTTTACGCACTCTATTTTAAGAATATTTTCTTCCAGTAAGCATTGAACTTGTAATTTAATTAAAAATATATTTTGTATTTGCAATAAAACATGAACATCATGAAAAAAAAATGTCTTTGTTGAATCATGTTTTTTTAATATAGGGAAGACGCACCTTAGTCTTGTGTTTCATAGAAATAGCTATGATCTAAAGGGTATTTTGAAATTATTTAATAACTGATTGCTATTACAAAATGTACGTGACAAACTGTTCAAACAATTGTCACTTGAAAAAAAACCTCTCATTTTAGAACTTTACAATTCTTAGTAGTTCATTAACAAGTTGGACATGTATTGCATTCTGCTCTACCAGCCAGGCTCATGATGGTACCAACCATGCCTATACACTTGGGACTGTGAAGGGGGTAACCCTGTTTCAGTCCTCAGGAGGTAGGTGGCAACGTATGGTGTCAGTTGATTTGGGTCAAAAACTCAAATCAGTTAATGTGGTCCTCCTGATGTTAGTGATCTCTCAAATCATAAACAAAACTAAACGCCGATATGAAAAACCAGTGAAGATCCGGTGAATCAGATGAATTACAACCAAATGATTCACGGATGCCAGCGTTGTTTTAAGGCTAGTGCAAGAAACGTTTTATTTACAAAACAGAGTTGTATTTCAAGTATCGATCTAGAGCAAACATAAACAAATTTCCCCCACTTGGTCAGATGACACCCCATCGAACCACCACCACAACTCCATTTGTGACTGTTTGTCATGAGAAAACACGAGAATTCGCGTGGGTTTCCGTTTACTTGCCAGGCCAGTATGTCACCTTGTCAATACATTAGACACCGCAACACGTTAGCTCTCAGTCTAAAAAACGGTGAATCGTTAGTGAATGGAGAAAGTAAATACAGCAGGAACATTTAGGTAGATTGCGTTAAAAGCAACCGCATTGCAACGTGGGTTTGAGTATGGTTACTTACTTTCGTTTGAACACACCTGTGCTATTTATAAATAGTTGAGAGAGTATACTCTCTCAAGAATCGTGTTCTTTGCAGTAGTTGAACATTTAGAGTTTACAAAGTGAGCTTTATTTTAGTAGTTACTCCCAAAACATTTGCAATACAAATTTACTCGGTAAGTTTTTGGCACATGTTAACATGTACATTTGTATATGTATATCTATAGTTATACTGGATTAAAATAATCTAACGTTTAATTTTTTATTTGTATACTTTCGACGGTATAAACTTGGATTTAGGGACCCCAAAAATCAAAAAGATGAAAAGCGGCCCAGAGCAAAAGCTTCAATCAAATTGCATAAAAGAACTTCAAAAAGGTGACTCACTGAGAGGATATTCCAGATTATGACGGCCATGTTGGGTGATGCAGCGTTGCATTGGATTGGATTGGTTGTTGGAAGTAGACTATGGGCGTTCAAGCAGGCAGACATTAACTAATCTACACATTTATTCAAAAATATACAACTTTTCCCATGTTTTGTACAAATAGACGTGCAAACCGCCTTGATTTCAAATCAAGTTTCCCACCACATTAAATGTTGAACGACACTTATGTTCATAAGTAAGCTCTAATTATGTACTGTACACAACAAAATAAATAGAAACTCAAGAAATCTCTAGAGTTTTGTGGCGTCACCTTTTCAGCTTTTGGACCTCCCATTACGAGTAATATCAAGAAGGCGGCATAGCCAGTGATGACTAACCAATATCATCCACACACATTATTGACAAGAATAACACTTCAAAAAGGGCAGTTGATGCTTCCTACCGCCAAGAAATGTCATTTCTCTACGTTTCTACGCACGGAAGGGGCTATAAGTTCCTTATAATAACACACAACCTGAACATACGAGTGTTTTCCATCAGGGGAAATAGACACATAACGTTAGATAGCACTATTACTCAGTCGAGGGTGCTTATAGTGACAATTCAATACTGCGGTGATCAATCAAGTTTCTATTTATTCATGATAGAAACCTCGATGCTTTAAGTGGGTGGCGCTGGAATGATAATGTACCTTGCAGTTATAATGTGCGACAGTGATACTTTAAAGGTAAACCTAAAGACCTAATGGTACAAAATGTAGCCGGTTACTTGATGGGTTAATCGATAGTGGCGACTTCCAATTTGTCTCGACTTAAATTATAAAGGCCACTTCCAAATGGGCTGAATTGGATTGGGCTATGACTAGGCAAGACATACACTTATAATGTTGCTGTATAAAAAGTATCGGGTCAGAACTTAAACGGTTTCCGGATCCCTGACCCATATCTAGGTCTGGCTGAACCGAAAAGTGTTTTGTATAACTCAGATGCTGCGTCAATTGACCCCTTTCTGGGTCTTTTTTGTCACAGATTCCGGTTCATACTGACCCATGAGTCCATGGGACCAATCCATGGGACCAATATCCCATAGTATTTTAGAGTGTGGCCTTAGCTTACCCGTAACATTAGGTCTCATAGCTAGACAAGTCCCCTTACTTTAATTTTTCAATTACAGATCTCTGGCAGGTGTACATGCTCATTTTCATTATGATTGTTTACAACTGACGGTCTTGGCATGGGACGGCTCCTGGACGCCAAATCGCCACCACTCGTCAAGCAGTCAAGTTAATTGATTCTTTATCCTTCACATACAGCCAATAATAATTGTAATTTCTCACCAACGTATCATAAATAGATATTCAGCCCGTACAGCAGAACAAGGATTCGAGGCCAGCTTCACCCAATAGCTTCTCAATTCTTTGTCTTATGATTAACCATTATTTCTCTCTACCTTCTCAGAGCAGGTCATAGGTCAAATGTCACATTATCACAGACACTGCTGTGATTGGCTCAAAATTACACTAATTGTTTTTTTTTACAATCTTTTTTCCAGCGTCCACGGTCCTATCCTACCTTCATGCCACCTCGTCCCCTGGAAGGTCGTGTGTCCCGCCTGATCGGTCCCAACCAGTGTGTGAGATGTGTCATCAAAGATGGCCGTATCGAGTACGTTCCATTCTCGCCCAAGCTGGAGATTGAAATGGACAAGGTAGGATAAAAACATTTATTTATTTATTTATTTCTGGTAATAAAACCAAGGATGCTTTATAAGTGAACATGTTCACATATCTCGTAAGCGAAAATATGTTAACAAGGATGTTTGCTATGTTATGTGAACCAAACACCTACTTTTCCTCGATGAAGTGTTCTCGGTTCCTTACCGAGCACTAAAAACAAATCCAAACACACGGGACCTACTACTTAATGTCCCATTCGAAGGACACATCAGTAATGGCCAAGTACTATCTTAGTGCGACAACCGGGACTCCGATTTCAAACAGCGCCAAGCTTGATCTCAAATGCGAATCAATCTAAACAGTTTCGAGGCAAAATAATGTGATTGTCATAATACGGCGTGATGACAACTCATCTTTGACCCTTAGTGTTTTGAGAAATTTAGTCAAGGGCCCAATTATATAGCTTAACGGTAACATTTTCCTGTAGCAGAACCAGTCATGGTTCCATGCACATTAAATGTGGGACCGACTGCACTTTTAAGTCTTCGCCATTATGCCATCTAGTACTTTTGCATACATAAAGTTCGATTTGCACAAAATATTTAACCGATCTGTGCATTTATTTTCAGGTTCCCGAATACAAGAACCTTCCAACGGAGACGCAACAGTCCTTCCAGAACCCTGCCGTCACAGACCAATGGAAGAAGCTCCAGTCCGCCCAACATCCCGATGTACAGCTGGGCAAACTAGAAGAGCTAAAACAACAGGCCAGCATGGAACCCTTAAACTCCCTCCCCATCATCACCGACGAAGAGAAGAAAGAGGAAGGGAACTACTTGAAGAAGATGGCCGAGAGGAAGGAGGAGGAGCTACGGGAGCTGACTAAGAATACACGGTGGAAGCAAGCCGAGACGCAGCAGCATCACCACGACCTGAGGATGCTCAAACGCAAAGTGGATTTCACCACGCCTATCTTACAATCCCCCGTGTACTACGACACACTACATAAGATCTACACGACGAAGCCGCCATTTTACCACGACGGGGATAACCCTTACGAGTATGACTACGTCACGCCTTGGGACTACCACAAGACGGAGACACTGACGGACGCGTATAAACTCGAAGCCGCCATGGGAGAAATGGCGAGAACTCGCCAGAACGTAGACGGTCCAGCAGCGAACACGAATGTTCAATTCGCTGGCTCCCCTGGTAAGAACCCGTACATCACACCCAAATACACGCAGAGACAAATGATGCAGGGGATGCCACGACTGGAGGCGTCTATAGCCCAGAAACCCGCAGCACAGTCTAGCTATACATACAGCTACAGCCCCGACCAGGTCAAATCTGTCGCCACACCCGACAACAGTAGATATGACCTCAGAGAACTTAGTAAGAGCCTTCCAAACATGTACAACAGCACGTCAGCTGGAAGCACACCCAAGTCAGTCCGCATCAACGAAACGGCACAGGTTGCCACCGGGGGTGGGGACACACCCCTCGTGGTCAATAATAGAACATACAGACCCAGTGAGAGACTGGGTGGTACGTCTAACTCCTGGAGCTACCCGGCTTTTGAGAACCCCGGTAGCAACCCCCAGGTGGACGGCCGGTACTTCAACCCGGAAGGAACGCGGGACCCCCGACTGGATTGGAAGCCGAGCTCGCCGTTCGGGCATCGTCCCCAGACCAAGCTGTTGAAGATGCAGAATTCCTTCACGCGCACGGATACGAGACAGTCGTACCGGAAGACATTCCCGGAGACGAACCCAGACCTGAGAGACAATATCTTTACTGGCAAGAAACATGAATTTGAAGGAGTGAACGCGTGCCAATGGCACTAAAGCGGTACAAGTTCAACTTTTTATAGGGGATGTACAATATAAACCCTTCCGCAAATACCCACTGCGCAAGCGCCAACTGTTGATTGAGGTGCATGCTGGTTTAGCTAGCGATCAAACTTGATTGCTAGCTAGACCAGCATGCACCTTATTCTACGCCTAACGTGCGCATTACAAAACAACAAGTTGGCATACGGGTTATAATCACAGAGTTGAAAAAACTGATAAGAAACTCAAATCGTTGCGCAGATTGAATGGAAACAGGGCTTTCCACACCTGCAGCTAGATTTGAAAACGGATACAAAGCAGGGCTTTCCACACCTGCAGCTAGATTTGAAAACGGATACAAAGGAAGACAAACAAAAGTCCGAAGCCAAGACAAAAATTCCAAGTCAAGAAGTAAAAAATAAATAAATAAATAAATACAGACCATGATACTAATGGGTAACCAGTGGCTAAAAGCTCACCTGACCCCACCAATGAGAATGTATCATAACGTGCATTGATTTACATAACTGGGTCAATACTAATGAAGTCGGGGTCAGGAAAGGTTGCAAGTCCATCCATCTAGAGGACACATATTATATACAAACCCTCTGGACATAGGTGTCTTATATTAGAGGCAGAGGACACTACTGGTAATTACTCAAAATAATTACATGTATTAGCATAAAACCCTTCTTGATTAATGGGGAGAGGTTGATAGTATAAAACATTGCGAAAAACGTCTCCCTCTGAAGTGATGTAGTTTTCGAGAAAGAAGTAATTTTCCACGAATTTGATTTCGAGACCTCAGATTTAGAATTTTGAGGTATCGAAATCAAGCATCTGAAAGCACACAACAAGGATTTTTTCTTTCTTTCATAGTTATCTCGCAACTTCGACGACCAATTGAGCTCAAATTTTCACAGATTTGTTATTTTATGCATATGCTGAGATACACCAAGTGAGAAGACTGGTCTTTGACAGTTTACCAAGTAGTGTCCAGTGTCTTTAACAAAAAGGACTGAACAATAAATTTGATATTAAAAATAATACATAGAAGGAGGTGGTTGTTAGGGGAACTTGAATAACCGAAAGTGAAGGGAACTTTATTAGAGAAGACATAAAACCCAGCTGCGGCACGTACAACAAAACACAATTAAATGCAGCATCAGCACGAATTGCGACTAATAAGTTTTTTTTTAAAAAGCAGAACACTGAAGAGAAACAGAATGAAATGTTTTTCACATAGTGTACACAAATTGACACCAGACATTTTCAAAGAAATCCGTTATTTTTTGTTCATTGTATAAATGAATTTAAATTAAATCACAAACAACAAACGTTTTTAATTGCACTTTTAAAGTGGCATATTTTGCACAAGCCGTACGCAACGAATTAGTTCATGCTGCTCAACCAATCCAAGAGAGGGCGCTTTAACTATTAATTTGTAATATAGTACACACATTGTATTTTAGCACAAAACACGAGTGCGCTTTGTTATGGAATTTGTTGTGTTGCGAATATTGGAGGATACTTTGGATACATTACTTGTAAAAGTTAACTGTTTGTGGAATAGGGTAAACAGGGTCCACTTATACACGTTGAAGTGACACTACGATCACTATTTTGAAGATTTTGTAAAGGACTATTATGTACATATTGGCCTACGTGTTCATGTCTCTGAAAACTTTTTTATAATCCAGCAAATAATTATGTCACATTTGCTTTTAACTCACTTGTTTTTTCCTATTTCACGCAAAATACACACAAAATATGTAAATAAAAGTCTCATCACTAGGCTAATGTGATTTTATTTGCGAAGTACATGTTAACGTCATCAACCCATTGCGTCTATAGGTTTGAATACTGTTCAAGTGTGGGGGCGCTACAATCAAAATATAGGCCTTTCGTTTGACCGATTTAAAAGCTTGATGGCGCTATAATCAAAATCGAATGGTGATAAAACCAGCTGAAGTCACTTGACATTGCTGCTTCGTATTTTCTTATAAGACATGTTAAATTATTGTAATTAAATTGTAAAAGTATGATTGTTTTAAAATAATTCGAAATACCTTTTAAAGAGCAATTATTTCTGCTTAATAAGTTTACTTAACAACTTTTGGTGCCAATAATTTGTGTTTAAACTTCAACTGATGGAAATATTTGATGTAAAATTGACATTTGCCAAATACTTCCAGTATGATATATGACTTTATAAAATTGATTTATTGGATAATTCCTGATTAACAATTGTAACAAAAGTGTGCTTTCAAATCAAGTTTAAAATAAATGATTTCACTATACACATGTGTTCCCTTTTCACAAACGAGCACTGAATCACAGTCATTAGGAGGAGTTACAATATCTAGTAAACTTTGCATGGTGTAGGCGTATCTAGAAGTTACTAAACCATTGTTGTAACTAGTGAACTTGTGGGTACAACCACGTGCAAACTTCTTTTGGGAGGAATGTTGACTCTAAAAAGAGCAGGTGTAGTTTCGACGTTTCGAGCAGTACACTCTGCTGGTCCTCATGAGTAAACTGTTCAAAACGTTGAGATCACACCGGCTCTTTTATGAACCAACACCCTTCCAAAAAGAGATTTACACACGGCTGTACCCGCAACTTTACTAGATAAATAGTTACTTCTCATTTTCCACACCATGCAAGTTTTTAAACATCAAACAGTTACTACAATATTCACGTACACTCCTTGTATACCTGATGCTCGGTTAACAAAACATAATATTGGTTTTTTTTTCACGATTGATACACAGACAATAAACAAAACTTACACGTCGAGCACTTCATTCTACTTGCTGGGTGTGCAAGTTACCAAAATACCCAGCCTAACTAAGTGTTACAAAAAACGTTTCTCAGCCTTCAGTCTTTCTAAGTTTGAAAATGTCATGATTTTTGTAATTTGCAGTTGGACATAATTATCTACACTTTCTCAGGTTTCTACAGTATTTATTTTGCATGCGACCAATGTGTATAGGTCTTAATGTTTGTGATATGTTTGCAGTGTTTTGCGTCTCTGAACTGAAGTGTATGTTTCTTACAATCCTTGCTTCACAAAATGTTAAACTCGGCCTTAAGGCACTAGAAATATTTGGTAATTGTCAAGGGCCAGTTGGTTTATCCAAACAAATGCCAAAAACTAGCAAATCTGTGAAATTTTGACATAATTGGTCAAGAGAATAATGAAAGAAAACACACATTTGTTGCATAATTTTGTTGTGCTTTCAGCCAGATGCATAATAAAAGGCTTCAGGCCTGAAGGCTCTAAATATTTGAGCGAGAATTACTTCTTTCTCAAACACTAGGGTGCTTCAGAGAGGGTCATTTCTAACAATGTCTATCAACAGCTCTCCCTACCTTATTACCAAGAGAGTTGTTACGCTAACAACAGTTATTTTTAGTAAATACCATTCAGGTCCAGTGCCTTTATATAGAATCTTTTGTGATTATTTATCCTTTGAAAATGTATCCATTATGAACGCAATAAAGACCACATTCCAATGATCAAGTTGTTACATGAGCAGTCAATGGTGCAGCTCATAAACATGAACGTTGATAATCAAATGTATACTATCAAAGGCTGGGATTGTTTGACATAAACTTTGGATCTTAGTATGAATATCTGGAGATATATTATTTTGGTCTGAAACAATGGGAGAAAACTGCACAATTCTTTGACAAATTGTAAAACCCATGTGAAACTTTGGAAGGGGCACCAAGTGGGGCAACCTAAGCTATTGCTTCAGTAGAATTTCAGGCCTGCTATAGGACACCTATTAATGGGTGCACAATGGCCAAGACTACAGAGCAACATAAGCTGGGCTTTGTTTTATGTTTCATGTTAGAGGTCTAAATACTATTATTTCAAATAATAGATATCTGGGCCAAGTTTCATAGAGCTTTTTTTAAGCACAAAAGGAAGCTAAGCACAGCAACATTATACTTAGTAAAACAAGAGTGTGGTTACCAGCCAAATTATCATGCCATATGTACAATTTGTGACTGGTATCATAATAATAATAATATTCATAGTATCAAGCTAACTTCGGCTTTGCAGAAAATTGTTTAAGCAATGTTTTCTGCTACAGCAACTCTATGAAACTGGGCCATGGTCATATTAAAAACTAGGGCCAAATTTGTTCATGTCTGTGACTGTGACTGACAAGTTTTCATGTCTGTGACTGACAAGTTTGCCTTTTTTAAGGAAATTTGCAAGGCACATGGAGATCAGTGAAAAAACCTGACTAATCACATGCAGTATCTTACCTTTGAACTTGGCTTTGCTGAAACTTCATCTCCATGTTCTTTGTAGAAATCCAGCATCAGATGTAACATCCGGTGATGAAATGTTGATAAGGTGGTGTTTTTTTTTCACATCTCAGAGTTGTTACTTGTTTCTGGCCTTTTCTTTCTTGAGGGAGCAGGCATACAATCTGTAATTATGCAATTATAAAAAAACTTACTAATTTAAACTTATTTGAACATCTTATCTGATCTGAATGCAATAAAAAAGTGTTGTGAATCTTTGCACGAGAAGAATACTTGTTCTTGTATTATGATTTTTGTTGGATTGCATACATCTAGAACAATGCCTTAGTAAATTAACTTCTCATGGCTGGATTTTTTGCTTTACATTTTACTCATTCCTCAAAAACTACAGAACCTCAGTTAGTAATATTTGAAGGGAAGCTTTCCACTATCATTATCTATAAACCCTGGTAGTTTAATGTAAATCTGTGAGCATTTTGAAAAAGTACCTGAATCCTTTAAGATTTAATTTTGATACTACTTGTAACCAGTGCATTGTATCGCCTTCTATACGCCTCTCTTAATATTCATACATGACGTCATAATTCTTACCCAAAATGAGGCTATGGGCGCACGTCCGCCACCACTTGCAATGGCTGCGCCTATAGCCTCGTTTTGGGTTAGATTGTGACGTACCTTATGCATAAATATTAAAAGAGGTGTATTGTGTATTCATTGTGTTCTGGGAAAACCTCTGAAAAAATTTGTAGGATCTCGGGGGGGGGGGGGGGGTGTATTAATTCTGTTCATGAGGAAAAGTGCGTAATAAATTTGGCGGGGGGGGGGGGTGTAGAAAACCCTCTGCCACATATCGAGCAAGGTACATCAGTTGCATTACCCCAGGGTGAGGCATCCCAGTTATGTGGTCTAAAAGTAATGAAAAGAAATAAGAGGTTTGATTCTTCCAACTGCAGCAGGAGAGGAAAAGCCTTAACTTTTTTGCCTCACCTTTGAATAGGCCGGATACACTTTTCGACTTTGCCTGCATGCATTAGGCGTGGAACGAGGTGCACGGTCTAGCTAGTTGATTGCTTGCTCGACCAGCATGCACCTCATTTAACAGATAGCGCTTCCACAATGGGTATTTTTGAAAAGATTTCATGACCATATATCGCAAAAACAGGTAATTTCATCGCACTTAAACTATTGACTGAATTAGTGCGAGACATCCCGTACATATGAAACCGAAATTTTGACGCCTACGATAGGCTTTAGGTATTAACCTTTAGAATATGCTGGTTGCCTGCCAGAGGTGAGAATTCAATAGGGGGGTCCATTGTTCCATAAGGTTTATCGCAAATAGCAAAATATCAAGAGAGGGCGCTGTTGAACCCACAAAAAGATACAGGCGATGCGTGCGCGAGTCGCGAATGACAACATACACCGCATAGCAAACTGCCCCATATGCCTTCCCACAACGCATTGCGGTTCTGAATTGCGATAAACCTTATCATTGGATAAAGATCAAACAAGGGCACTCACTGTACGCTCAAGTGTGTGGCACCTGAAATCAGGGACCTCCTATTGTCCCTCTATATATGTTTGTACTTTTGGTGACAGCTCCAACTGTTTTTTTTTACACCCTCCAATTGGAGAACTTAACCCAATTGGGGACCTTCCACCTTCCAACCTTAGACCCTGGGCTGTCATCTTTTGTTGTAGGTCCCCAGTTCTTATGTGTCTACCTAGCCCCCCATTGTTGAGCTGTAATTGGCTCTCTCATTTGTCTTATAACAGTAATGGCGACTGTGATGAGGCCGATGTTATAAGAAATCCGAAAGCCACTTCAACCAGCGCACAACGTGGGCTAGTGTATACCAACCCCCACACACATTCTATTGGTTGCAGTATATGGTACCTACAAAACATGACTGCATGTGTCATTGCATGCAATGACATTGTTCATATCTATGTATTTCTTTCCTCCAATGTCTACTATTACTAAAGAGGTGCCCGCGGACCGGCAATAATAAGCCAAGAATATGCAATTCGAGTCTAAGACAGAAACTCTGCAGCTATACTCACTACCCGTACCGGTAGTGTGACTGTAGTGTACAATTCATGCACATTGTACACACATTGTACACACATAGCACAACACATGTACCACAAGACAGTATACAGAATGGCTTCACTATATTGTTTACTTTTTGCAACTAGTACAATTTCACTTACTGTTCTATTTGTTGATGCTTCAGTCCATGTAGCTGCACCTCTTTATGCTTGTTCATTAACACCTATTTTCCCCTCTTCCCGTTTTGTAACAGCGCCTCATAATTAAAGGGTGTTTTTGCAGCTTCGTAAATGGCGCGCACATGTGTGGCGTGAACGTCTGCTTTTTGGGATTTTGTTCAGTTCCTTGTTTTGTAATAGCGCCCGCTGTTGACTTTTAGTTGTACAAGCGAAAACGTCAATACGTTTGCGTGGCTGTTGCCGTGAAATTCATAAAATATTCCGTGTCATTGTAAACATTCAAATAGCAAGGCTATTTACCTTTCGGATTTGTTTTCATTGGTTTAATTTGTGCAAATTACAGAGAGTGGATGGTCTGGAATGACGATCGTTCGTGCGGTTGCTGGTGCGCCCTCCTGTATGTATTACACATCTGACAACGTTGATGGCTCGTTTTGTTTGTCTACGCACCCATAGGGATTTTTTTTATAAAATTTAATATAATATAAACGGTCACCACGGGCTAAATTATTGCCGGCAAATATTATAGACTACTTGTTAAATTTTAAACTTCGCGTGACAAACCCTACAAACAGCCCCCCCCCCGCTTTTAAGATCAATGCATTATCAGTACAAAGTGTTTCTGTGGGTCATTGTCATATAATCTCATAATTGCCACTCAGGCCTGTCAGAGGATAGCACTTTACAGGGTTTCAACCTTTTTTGCCCAAAACAAAATACATGTAATAGGAACAGCGGAAAAATGTGTTTTAGATCTATAGAGGGTTTTAAACAAGGTACCATGGGTAAACAAATCATTATGATGATTTGAAAGAATAATGAATTGCACCCGAACAAAATGTGGGGAGACAACCAACATAGGGCTAGACAGCTCAGTGTATAGAGCGCCGGTGTGGCAGTAGACTTGACTCAAATCCAAATCTCGTGCCAATCTCAGAAAACTATTATTTTGTGATGTTCTGCATACCCCTACCTGGGCCCAATTTCATAGACCTGCTAAGCACAAAAATTTGCTAAGCATGAAATGTATTGCCTCGATAAAAACAGGGTTACCAACCAAATTTCCAAATGATTTTCAGCATAAGAAATCCTGTTTTTATGAAGGAAGAAATTTCATGCTAAGCAAATTTTTGTGCTTAGCAGCTCCATGAAATTGGGCCCTGTTCCGCAACCTGTTCCATTCTCGGGACCACAATAGCTACATTTTGACGGCGGCGGGTATAGGGACCTCCCGCATGAGAACGTGACTTTAATCAAGACTAGTGTGGCAGGAGATTCTGTTCCCGTAGAGATTCTGTATCCCATTAAAGGAACACGTTGCCTTGGATCGGACGAGTTGGTCTATAAAAAGCGTTTGTAACCGTTTGTTATGAAATGCATATGGTTAGAAAGATATTTTAAAAGTAGAATATAATGATCCACACAAGTAGCACTCAAAATTGCACGGTTTTTCTTTTACATCGCGAACTAACACTGTCGGCCATTTATGGGAGTCAAAAATTTGACTCCCATAAATGGCCGACCGTGTTAGTCGATATGGTAAAAAGAAAACCACGCAATTTCGAGGCATATTTGTGTAGATCATCGATTCTACTTTTACAACATCTTTCTACCCATATGCATTTCATAACAAACGGTTACAGAACGCTTTTCAAAGACCAACTCGACCGATCCAAGGCAACGTATTCCTTTAAGGCGAACCGTGTTTTTCTGTTAGCGCCCTCTTTTGAATCATCAGTTTCCTCCGCCCCATGTTAAATTCCCATGTGGGTTTTGGGGCGGGGAGGGGGGGGGCGGATTCCGGCAGACAAGTTTCCCTGGATAGTCCCGCTCCAGACAATGGTTTGTCTTAAATTGATCAAACCCAAATTATTTACAATTTTTATATTAATAAAAATAAAGAACAAAATATAGAAACTCAACCCAGTGACTACCAAGGCCCAATTTCGTAGAGCTGCTTAGCGGCCGATTTTTGTGCTCACTGTTTAGTGCGTTTTCCATTTCATAGCGCTGCTAGTCGTAAGCACACGAACAGCAGGTATGGTAACTTTCTGGCGGTTTGCACGAAAATGAATGACGTCACAATGCAAAATCACGGTGTACGCGCAAGATGGCTGCCTAATTTTCTTGCTAGCAAATTTGTACTGCTACAGTACGGGACAACGACGCCAGAGTTGTTTATAGTTATACATTGAGAAAAGGTAATTAATTTACACACTGAAAGAGAAGGTAATCCCCATTGATCCTACAATCACATTACTATCAAAAGTTAAGAGCCATCATGAAGAAAAACCAATACAGACTTATAGAGGCGCTGGCAAATTTAGTATTATAGTACTTAATTCAATCATTGTTAGCATAAAAACTTACTTGGTAACGAGCAATAGAGCTGTTGATGGTGTAAAACTTTGTGAGAAATGGCTACCTCTGAAGTAGCGTAGATTTTGAGAAAGAGGTAATTTCTCGCTCAAATAGTGATTAAAAAAAATCAGGCCTGAAGCTCTTTTTAGACATCTAAACGCATAAAAAATGTGTGCAACAAGGGTGTTTTTTGCTTTCATTATTCCCTTGCAACTTCAATGAGCAATTGAGTCCAAATTTCCACAGATTTCTTATTTTAAGCACATGTTGGGGATACACCGAGTGAGAATAACGGTCTTTGAATAACACGCCTAAATTTAGTTCGCACGAACCGCAGCGAGGTGTCTAAATATAAACCAGTCTCGTTCGTCTTTCATGGAACAACAAAATAAAAATATTTGGACTACTTGCATGTTGGAGCATCATTGTAGCCAGACACGTGCAGACACTCCGCGTGCGCTCTTTTGGGACTATAAAATGCACCTTCCCAGTTTCCTGGAAGTATAAAATTCAAAGTGTTTTGTTGATTGTTTTTCTTCTTGATGTTGACGTCACAGCGACGGCCGACGGAACTGATTTCAATTTCCTAGCTCTTTTATGTGTGAAATCCAGCACGATTTAGCGTTGATGGTACACCATTGAGAGGATGTTTTCATACCCGTACACTGCTAGTTCACACACTCAATGTTAGCTTTCATGTCCCTGGATGTGAGTCAGTTTCCTTTGCAGTCAGTCACATTGACAGGCGGCACCAGACTATAATTGGATGTAAGCATCAACCAGGACCCAGTTTCATAAAGCTGTTTGGCAGGAAATATGCCTTCTGCTAAAAACTGCTATAAAGTAGAAATTGAGAGGGGCATCAACAACGCAAACTTAATGTAATTTTGCCTGTTAACCTGTTTTGCTAAGCGGTCTGTGCTCAGCACGTTTTTGTGCTTACAGGCTTTATGAACCTAGGCCATGGGTCCGATTTAATGGCTCTGCCTACCATAAGCAAAGAGTCGACGCTTATAGAGCAGGGTCTCATCATAGGAATCGAAAAACAGGATATCTCCGGGGAGTTTGAACCCCTCGTGTCAGTCAGTGCTAACAGGTGTATGGCTTAAAGGCAGTATGGACACTATTGGTAACTACTCAAAATAATTATTAGCATAAAACCTTTCTTGGTGATGAGTAATGGGAAGAGGTGAGAAACGGCTCCCTCTGAAGTTCCGTAGTTTTCGAGAAAGAAGTAATTTTCCACCAATTTGATTTCGAGACCTCAGATTTAAAACTTGAGGTCTCGAAATCAACCATTAAACGCACACAACTTCATGAGACAAGGGTGTTTTTTTCTTCCATTATTATCTCGCAAGTTCGATGACCGATTGAGCTCAAATTTTCACAGGTTTATTATTTTATTCATACGTTAAGATACACCAACTGTGAAGGCTAGTCTTTGACAATTACCAATAGTGTCCACTGCCTTTAACTCTACCACCATGGAGGACCCTACTGTCAAGCATTTTTCCGGGAAATGGCTTTTGCCCGGGATTTTACCATGTTTAGCAATTCAAGTGTGAAAAGATCAATGAATTTGTCCTGAGAAAAGTTGTCTGTATAGTTTGAGGATGCTTATTATACTTTAAAGACACTGGACACTATTGGTAATTGTCAAAGACCAGTCTTCTCGCTTGGAGTGTCTCAACATGTCGGAAAATAACAAACCTGTGACAACTGTAGGTCAAATTGATGGTAAAAGTTGCGAGATAATAATGATAGAAAATAAGACACCATTGTCACACTAAGTTGTGTGCTTTCAGATGCTTGATTTAGAGACCTCAAAATCATCGAAGTCAAATTCGTGGAACTTCTTTCTCGAAAACTACGTTACTTCAGAGGGAGCCTTTTCTCAAAATGTTTTATACTATCAACCTCTCCCATTTACACATCACCAAGTAAGGTTGTATGCTAATAATTATTTTGAGTATTTAACCAATAGTGTTCATTTTCACTGCCTGTAAAAGTGTTGTTTAGAAGCGTGAGCAAATCCTGTCTTTGCTTTATTGTGTGAGTGTTTCCTTTAATGTCCGGCATGAGTATTATAGTTTATCGCCTGTAAACTCCCCATAGGGAACTCATATAATACAGTATCTTGTTACAATCGGCTTGGTGTTCAGTTAAGAGAACTCAAACAGTCCAGACCGCCGATTGGTTAAGCAGTCCCTACTGAGACATTTATCTTCACTTTGGAGCATCCGATTGTAGCCATGCACCAATCTTGATGATTGATATTTATAGAGCAATGTCTCGTCAGTGTCATCAATCCGGACTTGTTCAATCTGCATTTTGGTATTTTTAGGGCTGTTGAGAGAAGAACATCGGTTGACGAACCGTACAAAGCGTTAATGGAGATGCAGTAGGGCGCCCTCTAAAAAAATGGGCAATGCAGGCTACTGGATAGACTGGTCCCCTACTACTGGCGTTATCCACATGGATAAAGACAGGATCTGGTGTATGTATAGACAAGTAAGTCGGATTTACCTAACAATCTCCAGAACAATGATGAAAGCCATGTGAAATGATGTGAGGTCAAAGGTTATTATACACGTAAGCTCTAACGGCAGATAATCTTGCGTAAGTCACGAGCCTCGAAGCGTGACGTCGGATGTTCAGGCTCCTGGTTTGATTTGATGGATGGCAACAGACTATGCAATATGAATAATAATGTTAGTTCTTCTGTCGAAATTTTTTTCTCAATTTTTTGGATTTCGAACAATAAGATGACTCTTAGGGGAACAATTAGATGACTCTTAGGGGCCATAGTAATCAAAATCTTCAGCCACAAAGTTTTTCGAGACGGCGCAGGGTGATATTGGGTCAAATAACTTAATCCAGCATGCAAGTTCGCAGCTCTTTAGCGCTGGCATATTATGGTGTACCATTTCTTGGCCTCCATGACCTCGTTTTAAGGTCTAGACTTGGTTGATTGAAAACTACCTGTGCATCCCTGACTGTGTGCTAAATCCAATGCATTCTTGCATTATCAAAGTCAGAATCCCACCTCCGACATGCCCTCAATAATAATGATCAAAATGAGTGAACAACACATGGTAAAATTAAAGGTGTTCAGACAACTCGTCCGTCGGACAACTCGACCGTTCGGACAACTCGACCGTTTGGACAACTCGACGGTTGAGACAACTTGACGGGTTCGGACAACTCGACGGTTCAGACAATTCGGCTTTGAGGCAACTCGACGGATAACCAAGACAAGTCGACGGTTGAACGGTCGATTTCCGTTTAATGTTTACACGAATAAGTGGCTCTCCCATTTTATATCCGGCAAATACATACACCGTCACAACGAAAGGTCCAGAACATAACTCAAAATGGGACTTATTTTTTGGCTTTTACATCCCTCAGTCTTAAGTGTATGTAACGATATTACAATGCACCATCGGAGCAAATGTCAAGAAGCTATATATAATACTTAACAGTATTTGCTTAAGTCTTAGTTTCGAATATTGAAACAGACACATGCATTTTTGAGTTGCACAAACATGGAATAATCAGAAAATTAAACTAACCGTAAATCCCCTTTAAATCCTCAATGTACCCAGGAACTTAAAGACATAAAAAACATAAAAGAAAAACAACGCAGAGAGCGAGAGATGGAGACGAATTTCTTTTTGAATTGAAATGCAAAACTTGTCCGCCATGTTGAAATTCTAGATGTGCTAGTTTATTAGTTGGTATATCGGTGCATTTCAAAAGAGCAAGGGATTTGATGAAAATCCACACTTTGAATGAAGCAAGTAAACAATATCGTCTCGGAGGTCTGTCAAACGAAGTCAGTCTATATTTGTTTTTCAAAATTGAAGGGGGATTTCCTCGTGATAGTGTATTATACCAAGATATGCAGTTTTTGAAAAACACTTCTTGTTGTCCTATATACTGTCGGCAAGCCCCATTTTGTTTTTTTTTGCTTTCAGAATTTTGAACGGTGTGGGTTTGCAACTGAAGTCGAGAGTCCCAATACACGAGGGATCGTCGCTGTACGCTCTGTGTTACACAGCATAGTGAAACGTGAACCGATGACCGAACCAAATTAAGTGGGAAAGAAACCCTGCTTTCGGAAGCGACCGTATTTACTGGATTAGTACTATATCGGTTTACAACACCAAAACCGCCAAGCGTTTTCTGGCGTTTACTTTTAAAGGAACACGTTGCCTTGGATCGGACGAGTTGGTCTATTAAAAGCGTTTGAAACCGTTTGTTATGAAATGCATATGGTTAGAAAGATGTTTTAAAAGTAGAATATAATGATCCACACAAGTATCACTCGAAACTGCACGGTTTTCCTTTTACGTCGCGACGATCGGCCATTTATGGGAGTCAAAATTTTGACTCCCATAAATGGCCGACCGTGTTAGTCGACAGGGTAAAAAGAAAACCACGCAATTTTGAGGCATATATGTGTAGATCATTGTATTCTACTTTTACAATATCTTTCTAACCATATAAATTTTACAACAAACGGTTACAGAACGATTTTCAAAGACCAACTCGACCGATCCAAGGCAACGTGTTCCTTTAAAGGCCCTGGTCATGTTTGGTAATATTGTCAAAGGCCAGTATTCTCACTTGGTGTATCCTATTCATAAAATAACAAAGCTGTGAGAATTTGGGCTCATTGGTCATCGAATTTGGAAAAGAATGAATGAAAAAACACCCTTGTTGCATGACTTTGTGTGCTTTAAAGATGCATAATAAAAGGCTTTAGCGGAAGTCTTCATTATTTAGGTGAGAAATTACCTCTTTCTAAAAAACTACGATACTTCAGAGGGAGCTGTTTCTCACAATGTGTTTACAGCTCCATATTGCTCATTACTAAGTAAGTTTTTGTGCTAACATTCTTATTTTCATTAATGACCAATGGTGTCCATGCCTTTAAGTACACGCTCGGAATCATGAAGAGTCTGTTTTGACACTGTCTATTAGTGAATGGACCGAACAAGAGTTGGATTTAACTGCGGAAATGAGATTATATTCGGATTAACAGTAATACGAGGATGGAGTGATACTTTGGGGTGATACTTTTGGGGTGCCTGTAAGGCATGTTTGCCCCGGTCGGGCCGTTGACGTTGGCCCGATTGGTGCACCCCTCACCGCTATTTGAACCTTTACGGTGAAGATATTTAAATCTGATTGTGGATATTATTCGTTTATCTCATTATATTTGTCAAGTGGATATTAAGAATCAAATTATTGAAACTAAAGTGTTTCGGTTGATAATGGGTAACATGTATTGACCCCTTGCACGCACTTCACACGCTCATCACCATTTTAGGTTTACGTCCTAGAGCTATATTTATTGTGTTTCAGTTCAACCCGGATAAGACGAAAAAAAATCGTTAAGAAAAAAATGACACAAATACACAACTATATTACACAACTATAAGGCGAGTATAGCTTAAAAACAACAACAAACAAACAAAAATCACAACCACAAACATGAGATTCGTCGAAAAACGGACGAAGAACATAAACAGGAAATTAATTTTCCTCGAACATTACAATAAGATCACATTGCTGTTTGTTGATTCAATAGCTTCTGATTCATATATTATTTATAAAAAACCTCAACTCAAATGCCAACTTTGCAGTCGACAAACCTTAGTCAATGAATACCTTAGTCCCACCAAATCTCTTTGACCTTGTACGAAAACGAACGCAGAATTGGGGGCTTAGTCGATTCAAATTCGAACTATTTGATCACTATAAACGTCAATGGGGAAACAAACAAGATAAAATAAGCTGGTGTCTGTGTAGAGTTTCCAGAATCATAAATAATTATTTTGTTTTTGTGTATCCACTGCTGACATTATACTTTCATCTGACACCCAAGTAATATACTTTTAATGAATAATTTATATGCGTTGCATATTAATTAAAGGGATACACAAGGTGCGTTCGTTTAGCTTCCCTGGGTCAGCCACGGTGTGTGGCGGTTTTTTTCCCAGGACGGACGTGTGCAGATATTACCCACGTTCGTCCTGGAAAAAAAAACCGCCACACACCAGGGTCGACCCAGGGAAGCTAAACGAACGCACACACAGTTGCCTTTGATATGGCGAGTTGGTCTATTAAAAAAGATTTTGAAAATTGCATATGATTAGAAAGATGATTTAAAAGTATAGGATACAATGATTCACACAAATATACCTCAAAATTGCACGGTTTTCCCCGACACGTCGTGATCCAACACGGCACGCCATGTTGTGCAGTTAATTTTTGACTCCACAAAATGTCCGACCGTGTTTGTTCGCAGAGTAAAAGGAAAACCGTGCGATATAGAGGCATAGTGTGTGGATCATTGTATTCTACTTTTAAACCACCTTTCTAACCATGCATTTCATAACAAACGGTTACAAACTGTTGTACAGACACCATCGCCTTATTATCCACGGCAACTATGAAATAAATTGTATAATAATATTGACAATTGTTTTTTCGAAACACATATTTTTCTTAAATGAAGTATGACCTTTTCTCAACGTTGTGTAAAGAAATTTCCTAATTGTTGTGATGCACTTTTGCGAGGTTCTTGTTATGTAATTCCAAGAAAATGCTGTCTACAGTGGACAACACATGTTATGAGTTTTCACAAAAACCCCACAAACACTGATAATGTCAAGGCCAATGCAGATGGCTTAATCAAATTTTAATTGAGTTTTTTTTTCTAGGAGTGGCACAACAATCTGGCTGTAATTACTTTCCTTTACAAATATGGAGAAAGTCAAAGACAATGATCCAAGTATAATTCCAATATAAATAAACACCTGCTCTATACCATAATTCAAAGATAATGAAAACACTTACTTTTATAATTATTACTTATCTTTTGTTTAGTGGCGAAGACCTACTTCATATTGTGAAGTTAATCTTCTCTAAACTGCGCTTGCCGTCCAGCTAACATAGAGTTTGGGTACCTTTTTAGGACAAAAAACACAACGACCACTACATTAAACTCACACAGTTTAAAGATAATGGTCGTAGAAAGCTTCCCTTAAAGGCCGTGGACACTGTTGGAAATTACTCAAAATAATTATCAGCATAAAACCTTACTTGGTAACGAGGGGAGTAATGGGGAGAGGTTGATAGTATAAAACATTGTGAGAAACGGCTCCCTGTGAAGTGACGTAGTTTTCGAGAAAGAAGTAATTTCCCACGAATTTGTTTTCGAGACCTCAGATTTAGAATTTGAGCTCTCGAAATCAAGCATCTGAAAGCACACAACTTCGTGTGACAAAGGTGTTTGTTTTCTTTCATAGTTATCTCGCAACCCGACGACCAATCGAGCTCAAATTTTCACAGGTTTGTTATTTTATGCATTTGTTGAGATACACGAAGTGGGAAGACTGGTCTTTGACATTTTACCAATGGTGTCCATTTGTCTTTGAAATATTACTTGCTGAGGTGCTGTATTTTTTGAGAAATGAGTAAACCAATATCACAAAAACCATGTTCGTGTCAGTGAGACGAGAATTATTTTAGCATGTACACCTTTATTTACCATTTACTGGTAGATACGTTGTCCCTTCATGCTAAAACAATGTTCGTCATGTGAACCAGTACTGGTAAGCTTAAAGACACTGGACACTGTTGGTAATTGTCAAAGACCAGTCTTCTCACTTGCTGTATCTCAACATATGCATAAAATAACAAACCTGTGAAAATTTGAGCTCAATTGGTCAATGGTTTTTCACAGGCTTATTATTTCATGCATATTTGGTAGTTAATAATGAAATAAAAACACCCCTGTCATACGGTGGTCTCGAAACCAAATTCGATGAAAATTACTTTTTTCTCGAAAACTACGTCACTTCAGAGGGAGCCGTTTCTCACAATGTTTTATACTATCAACCTCTCCCCATTACTCGTTACCAAGATAACGTATTGTGCTAATAATTGTTTTGAGTAATTACCAATAGTGTCCACTGCCTTTAACGCAAATCTGTGGACATTGTGTTTTATTTTACAAAAAGTACCCATTCAAACCCTTTAAAGAAAAAACAACAAAAAACGGCAGTGTCATTAAAAGCCGTCACGCCCGCTAGTGAGTTATGTTATGTTCCTCTTATTGCATATAAACGTATATCATTTCAAAGACAACAGTTGTGTTATAAACCTGGAACTAAATCCGATCAGCCTATGGGGCTACATAAGAGCCTAAAAAACACCGACAGAGCCAGTACTCTGTGGCTCAAGCTGAACCGAGGAAAGGTGTTGAATTTCCCCGAGTTGAAATAAGATTGCAGCGAAGTGGAAATATTATATTCTTTAAATAAATACTTGTTTTGTGAAAAAAAGTGCAAAAGGGGAGTGGGGGCGGTTAAGATGAATCATAGAAACTAGATGAGGAATATAATCACATAATACGAGTGACAAAACCGTATGATTCTCTTGTTTCCAACTGGAATTTTAAATTTCATTATTATGTTATTTATTTGCTAATTAATATTTACTAATTAATATTGATATCATCGGTCCTTTTGCTTGGTAAGTTTGTTTGCAACAGCTAATTAGGTGTTCGGGCCAACAGCCCGAAACACCTCTTATTTTTGTTCGGTTTTTTTTTTTTATTGATACTTCTTCTTCTTCTTCTTCTTCTGTACGTCCCTTGTCCCCCTACAAAAACATCTTTCCAAACATCGTATGAACTTGAAACTTCACACATAATTAGATATTTATTAGGAGAAGAAACCGTGTGAGTTACGTCATGATGACGTCATCAATTCTTGAGTTATGAATATTCAAAGTTTATTATTTCAAAAAATCATAACTTGTGATCTACATGAGGGATTTTTACAATCGAAACATCATCGGAATCGTCATTGAAAACTCCGTAAACGCCTCACAGACATGATCCCATTTTGATGTTGTCTTCCGGCTCAAAAGAGAGGTTGAAAATTTCAAAATTCACGTCTAAAGAACAACGTAAATCCCCATTGGTATGTGCATAAACATTGCACGTAGGCATACACACAACGTGTAGTGTATTAGCGGTGCAGCAGAGCACGCTCCAGTGATCATCCATTCGGCGATTGTCCGCTAAAAAAATCACACTTCCCAAGCACATATAAAGTTGAAACTTCACACATAGTCAGATATGTATAAGGAGAAGAAACCGTTTGAATTATGTCACGATGACGTCATCAATTCTTGAGTTATGAATTTTCAAAGTTTATTATTTCAAAAAATCATAACTTTTGATCTACATGATGGGTTGTTACAATCGACACATCATCGGAAAGTTCGTTAAAAACTCCGTAAATGCCTCGCAGACGTGATCCCATTTTGAGCTCGTCTTCTGGTTCAAAATCGAGTTTGAAAGTTCACAATTTCTTGTATAAAGAACTACGAAATTTCCCCATTGGTTGTGCGTAACACTTGTGGCATACACGTGTAGTGTATAAGGCATAATTTATTTGGTGGCATGCTGCCAAGTTTGTTGTACTCTGTGCCATAGCGTGATATTCATAGAGCTATATAGCTATGCAGAACGCTGCGAAAACGATTTCATTTCAATCTTCAGATTCAAATTGTTCAAATGTTACCCTTCTGATGGCTTAGTGGTCAATGTGGAATTGAAGACGAAGTTTCGCTGAGATGGCCACCTACTTCAGTGATTAATGGGACTTTTAATTATGTGAGAAAACAACAGTACAAAATGACGAACATTGGTCATGTTTTGGTTAAACACCGAGAAGAATAGAGACGTTACATCGATCGACCACTCCCCCCGGGTGAAGGGCGTTTTGGGCCCACGGAATTCACGTCAGTATTACGATATCTATTACTTCTTGAACTTAGCATAATCATCAACTGTTTTGATTATTTGTTAAAACAACTATCCAAGTTATTTTGAGTTAAATATTTTGAAGAAAAAAAATCTCTGAAATAACATAAGCCCTTTCAAACTTTCTCTAGTAGGAAAGGACGTTACGTAAACTAATCTATTTCTACCTCCATGCACAGACATGGATGTTACAATACAAAACATTCAAAGAAAACAGAATGGTTAAAGCATAAGGCCCAAGCAATTAGGAGTGGTCTTGCTAAAATAAACTGCCGGATTAAACAAAACTTTAGTACAAACAAATCAATAAAACAATCCAGATTTTCATCTTCTTCTTCTCTTCGTCCCTTGTCCTCGAACAAAAGCACACTTCCCAAACTCGTATGAACTTGAAACTTCGCACATAGTTAGATATGCATTAGGAGTGGAATAATGTGTTAGTTAGGTCATGATGATGTCATCCATTCTTGAGTAATAAAAATTCAAATTATTACTTCAAAAAGTCATTATTTTTTATTCACGTTTTTTTTTTTTTACTTCTTTTTAAAAACATTATCAATAGAGCGCGAAAAAGCTTCATGAAGAATAGTCTTCGTTCAAGGCGGTTAAAACATACATGCCCCTTACAGTCTTTTCTTCAGTCGTCAGTCAATATTTCCTAAGCTCATATTTCCTAAACTACATAAGCTATTTTGACAATCTGTACATCATATGAAAGGGCTTTACGTACTTGACAGAACTGGATATGTTGGTGAACTTTCGTTGACCTTTTGACCTGTTTAAACGGGAAGTGACTGTGAAATGATTTGAAAGGGCGTGGTTTATTGTCTTTTAGGTCGAAAAAACATCCTTTGATGCTTTACCATCACACCATACAAGTATTACCGATGACATCACCAAACATACACTTTTACTAGATGACGTAATCATGTGGTTTTGACAGTTTTTGTAATTTGAATCATTTATTACAAATCTTGAGAACAAAGCAAGGTGTAATATTTGTTTTTTAATCCAGGCTTTTACTCCCGGAAACCGAACACCTTGAGTTTGTTCACAAACTCTCAATCTCTAGTTCTATTTTATATAGGATTTGAGGCATTGCATGGTGAGGTATCAATGTATATTTGGTTTGCATCATGTGTATCTACTTGCCAGGTAGAGTTTGTTCTTAAAACTGTCTTGCTTTATTTTACTGCCGCGGAGTAGATAATCGGAGGTTCTGGAGACTTCTCAGTTTTGAAAAGAACTGCCCTGCTTTTTTTAACTATTACCAAGGCGGATGGTATAGAAAATTAACTGTACTGCCGCGGAGTCAGTTCTGAATGGTATCAGCGTTTCGACTATTATATAGTCATCGTCAGGAGTAATATTCGAGTTGGGTTGTTATACTTAACTAAAGTTAACTACCTTCCGAGGTGATTGGGTGGGGGTGGTCAACCACACGAAAGAACCTGAGACGTCCCACGTCGTAAGTCGGGGGGGGGGGGGGGGACTAGCGGGGGAAAGTACGGTGAGCCCAGCTCAAGCCTCACATTTTTGTCTATATAATAAACTCATTTTTGTTCGCAATGACTAAAATTACAGCCCGCGGTCAACATAATTTAATATTCCACACATTATTTCGACTGGTTTCAAGCATCCAATTTCACACTCGCAAGATCAAAAATAATTAATTTACTTATTTTTTTCAAAACTATAACATTTCAGGAATTTAAATAAATATATAAGTGGGAAGTTTTCACCATGCACGAACACCTTTTCACCAAGTGAGTTTTGTGTCACTCTGGGAACAATGATCTTCAATCTTACCAACGTTGTGGAAACTTGAACAGAAATTGTTTTTAAAAATATTTGTTTTTCTCATCAAATGTTGCCTAGCCAGAATGACCCAAATACTGCACTCTCTAATAAACAAATATGCAGAGCACTTTTTACGGGATTAAAGCATCAAACGAATATAATTGTTTTGTGTTTTCTTTCCCCCTGTCATGACGCAACTACTGAATAATTTATAGCAACAATAAGGACCCAAGAGTTTTTCTCATTACAATGAGTACTTTATATCCGGAAAGCTTAATAAGATTATACAAATTTTTTCCTAATATTCAATTTTTTATCTATCATAAAAGACCCAAGCTTTTCGAAGCACAAGGTTGACAAGTGCTTTACTCATCAAATTATTGTCTACGCCAAGCAGCTCTGGTAAACCATGAACTCTTGAGAGCAGCCAAAGTGTAGACTGAGCATTAGAACACGATTAAGGTATCAGACAAAATAAAATACATTCTTTATTTTGAGTTACATTTTTCTTCAGTCATGTATGTTCGAAATATTGATTTCTCATTAAGCAATGTTTGCGCATGGAATATATTATTATATTGCACTTTTAAGATCTGGCAAAATTGTGAGCAGTAGGGAAGAGTGAAATTATACATGTGACCTTGTGCAGGCAAATCATGAGATAAGACCCAGGACACATAGTGGTGATTATATCATTTTTACGCATCATGGTAGAAAATAAGAAGCACATCAATATTAAGAAGAATCAAAACCATTCAAGAGGTTCGACATGAGGTTGTGTCATAAAAAGGGGAATGTACACGTTTGGTAATTACTCAGAACATATTATCATAAAAACTTATTTTGGTAACGAGTAATGGAGAGCTGCTGATAGCAAACATTGTGAGAAACGGCTCCCACTGAAGTAGCGTAGATTTTGAGAAAGAAATAATATCTCACTTAAATAGCCAGAAGTCTTTTAACCCTATCTGAAAGCACACACATTGAGGGTGTTTTATCTTTATCATTTTCTCGCAACTTCGATGACCAATTAAGCCCGAATTTTCACAGGCTTGTTATTTTATGCTTATGTTTGGATAAACCAAGTGAAAAGACTGGTCTTTGACAATTACCACACGTGTACCTTCTCTACTGGACATCTACTGCAGGACATGATAGGTCAGTGTGGCCCGAAAGGGGTCAAACTGATGCAGGTTTTCGAGCTTAAATCCCATTAATAACAAATCTTTTTAAGGAATATTTGTCCTTCTCCCATGTAGATTTGGGATTATTGCTAATTCTATTGCTGTTATAATAAACCCATTTTTACCTTTCTTGTATGTTCACCATGGGGACTAATAACAAAAACCCAAAACAACAACAACACACAACAAACAAACAAACAAAATCAAAACGAATTCGCCATCCCTTCGGTGTAAGGAAATTAATGGCAAGAGCAGAATGCTGACAATGTTTTCTTCTACTTAACGAATTTGAAATGCAACACTAAACTCGGTCACATAATCCTCGGTAATTAAGTGAAGGCCAATCGGATACTCAGGGATCAACTGTTACTATGCCGTAACTCATCATGCACCAAATGTAAAGGCATGGGGTTGATTTAACAAAATTAATAGTTAATACATGTCTTGTCTCGAGTTAGGATGAGTTACTCGTCCTAAGTTAGGACTAGCCCTAAGTTTTTGATACTTCCTAGTTAAGAATAGTCCTAACTCTTTGTGAAGACAATCCCCTGGACACCTGTGGTAATTGTCAAAGACCAGTATTCTCACTTGGTGTATCCTAACATATGCATAATTTGTCATCGAAGTTGCGGGAGAAGAAAAACACTTTTGCATAACAAAAGGCTTCAGGCTTGAAGTCTTTTAATATATGAGCGAGAAATTGTGTCTTTCTAAAAAAAACTACGTTACTTCAGAGGGAGCCGTTTCTCACATTGTTTTATACCATCAACAGTTCTACATTACTCGTTACCAGGTAAGCTTTTATGCTAATTATTATTATTTTGGGAGAAATTACCAATGTGTCCAGTGCCTTTAAAACAAGAGTAACGAATGAACAAGCCACATACATTATATCTTTTGTTTGTGGCCAGCGTGTAAATGGTCAATCCTTTTGAAATGGGTTTCGAATAAAAACATGGTCGCATTCGTATTCAACTATGAATTTAAATGCAAAGTACACCTTTGTGTTAAACCATTTGATTGTTTTAATCCTATATATATATAAATGTAGATGTACACAATAAAATTAACCGTTAAAATGTAATTTTAAAGGTGGTAATGTTCTTATGATATCACCAAAAAATCAGGAGCGTTTATGTCAGCGCAGGAAGACTAATCCGTATTTGGAATACACATTCAGTCTGATAAACGTATCTGATAGTAACGTTTCTTAGATCCAGTGAAATGCTTCTCAGCAGAAGACGATCAGAGCATACTGATCGAAACGTCGAGTTGAAACCAACGGTTCTTTTCAGAACCACCCCGATCATTACATGCAGTTACCGCAAACCATTGCATATCGTGTTCACAGCAAAGTTTCGAATCCCACTTTGCTTCTTAACTTACTTTATAATTCAGAAACTGCCGTAAGTTTTTATCCCCAATATTTTTTTAAGGATTGGGGATCAGATTGGCTCAGTGGTTTCTTTCCCTGCCTTTCACCTCTGTGTACCCCAGTTCGAACCCCACCTCACATTTGGGCCATTCTTGTGGATTTGGTTTTCAGTCCCTATACCTGGTTTGCGTGGGTTTCCCATCTTCGAGGTTTTCCTCCCACATCTAAAACTGAACATTTATTCTCGTTTCTCATTCATCCTGTTTTTTTAGTGCTATTGTGCTGTTGGATGTGTAATCAAAATCAATAAAAACAGAATCAATAAAACGTTAACCTTCCCTTTGAACTCGGAATTTCAGATTGAAAAGAGAAACTCAATCCGCCCCCGTCAACAAACCATCCTTGATTGTCATAATAAGTAGGTCTTTGCCCCATTTATTCTTTCTCCAATTGAGAAAATGGAGCCGACTTTTTATATAAAATTGTGGAGTTGAGTAAACTATATTACAACGGATTAAAAAGTGTTTTGAACAAATTAATTACATCCCGGGAAATGCTCTCCAAAGGGAACTAAAGCACCGACGGTACAGACGGAAAAAAAACCTCAGCTGTTTAATGGAAATAAATGTACAGTATCACAAATTATAAAGATGCCATTTGCATCTCGACGCTGTCACCCGTTTCAGCTCTAAATATAAATGACTTTATTTTTTTTACCAATATGATGTAAGCACAATAAATAAAGTAATCAAAACAAAATTGTTCGAAAAGATCGGCTGCAACCTTGATGTTAGTTCTGCAATCATCCACTATAGGAGCTGGTTGGTAAAGCAGAATGCCATCTTCCTATCTTTTTACGAATCAATTATGGTTAAGTAATGTCATGTTTCTGCAATGTCAATGTCATTGTTCATTATAATAGTATTGCCCTCTTTACAATCCGCAAGGTTGTATGCAATCATCATCCACTATAGGAGCTGGTTGGTAAAGCAGAATGCCATCTTCCTATCTTTTTACGAATCAATTATGGTTAAGTGCCTTGCTCAAGGGCAATAGTGTCACGACGGGGATTTGAACCCATACTCTTCATGCTGCTGACAACACCAGAGCTGATGGGTCCGGTGACCTAGACTGCAAGAGCTAAAATTGTCTGGTGCCCTTTTTGTATTGGAAATGAAACTGCTAATGCAGTGATGATATAGGACCCATTATCCATTATGGCTATCATGCAATACACACTTAAAGGCAGTGGACACTATTGGTAATTACTCAAAATAATTATTGGCATAAAACCTTACTTGGTAACGATTAATGGGGAGAGATTGATAGTATAAAACATTGTGAGAAACGGCTCCCTCTGAAGTGAAGTAGTTTTCGAGAAAGAAGAAATTTTATTTCGAGACCTCAATTTTAGAACTTGGGGTTCTCGAAATCAAGCATCTGAAAGCACACAACTTCGTGTGACAAGGGTGTTTTTTTCTTTCATAGTTATCTCGCAACTCCGACGACCGATCGCGCTCAAATTTTCACAGGTTTGTTATTTTATTTAATGTTGAGAGAAGACTGGTCTTTGACAATTACCAATAGTGTCCACTGGCTTTAACACCTCCATTGGCCATAAATGTTACCCGAGCTTTGAAAGAACGGATTGGTGTGTTCACAACCTCCATTGACCCTACATGTTACCCGAGTTTTTCTTAAAAATGGGTTCGGGTGCCGTGCGTTCATGCAGCTGGCGTTTTAAGAACTCAGTCTCAAAATGCTCATTTACATTGTTTTGAAATCCTGCAAGGGGTGGGGGGGGGGGGGTTGGGGGGGGGGGGTTGGCTATTGGTGTGCCACAGGGGGCGATGGCACACAGACTGAATTTCCACATTGTACTTTATCTCCAGACAAACAAGGCATTATTAATTGGATAGAGTCAATTCTCATCAAACCATCAGCTGTAACAAATCTATAATGGCATAGAGAAAATTGTGGCTCGTTAGGTTATAATTACTTTCCGTAGGGAAATTATTAGTATTGCAGTCTGGTGTCTTTGGGAGTAGACCAGCAATTGTCGCCTGGACGAACCCTCTCACCGGTCAAAGAGTGTAGCGTAGGTAAAGTTATTTATGTTAAAGGAACATTTTAACATAAATAGTTTTTGCTAACAAAACGCTTGCTGGCAGTGTAAGCACCTTTGTAATGCACCATATTCATAAACTTTATGTAGTCCACCGTATACATAAACTGACAAACCTGTGGAAATTTGAGATCAATCAGCCATCGTGGTCATGAGAAACAAAGTGAACAAAAGATTTGTCATTTTGCACGGCATCGATTCAAAAAATAAATAAACAAAACGCCCACTGGGCGATAAACTCCATACGGAAAATTAGTTTTTATTATTATTCATCAACTATGACATTTCAGATTGAAATATTTCAAGGGATGTTTTCAACTATCATCATCTTTAGACCATGTAGGTTTTATATAAATCTGTGATCTTGGAAGAGTTTGTTTCTTTGATAGTATTGCCCAAAAGGCCCACACCTCGTGTATCATAACTTATTATATAAAATAACAAACCTGTGAAAATTTAGGCTCAATCGATCATCGGAGTCGGGAGAAAAAATAACGGGAAAACCCACCCTTGTTTCCGCACGTTTCGCCGTGTCATGTCACGTGTTTAAAATAAATGCGTAATTCTCGATATCGATAATTGATAATTGTTTCAATGTTTTCTCAAAACGTAAAGCGTTTCATGGAATAATATTTCAAGAGAAGTCTTTCACCACTACCTTCTGTAAACCCTGTAGGTTATTTGTAAATTTGTGAACTTTTTTTATTCTGTTCCGAAAGTGTCCAATGGCTTTAAGGCTGTGTATTTTGAGGTATTGCGTGATTATGTATCACTGTAAAGTCGGTTTGCGGTAAAACCATATGTATATCCACTTTGCTGTGTAGAGTTTTGTTCTTAGGAACTAGATCTTGCAGTAAAACAAAAAGCAGTTCTGTTCCCAAAGAACCAACCCTCTTCACTGCTATGTAGATATACACATGGTGTTACCGCAAACCGAATAAAGGCTAGCTATTTATTGATATAAACTGTTATACACAAAATGACCATCTGAAAGTATAGTCTCCTTTATTCTCGCTCCCAAAATAACTCTGATCAGAAAAACACTAACCCATCCGGTGAGGTCGAAATACCTTGACGGCATGTTCTTGAAAAGATGCACTGAAAATCTCGTTTCGGAATTTGATGCTGGAATTCAGAATTTTCCCATAGAGATCTTTAAAGAAAGAGTGAGTCAAATACTCACAGCCAAATTTGATCATTCCAAACGTAATTAACTTAAGGGACTTCACGCGATTATGGCAAATTTATCTTCGTTTTAATGGTGCTGGTACTTGCTTCTCTACTTTCCATGTGTGACTTGTTGTAAAATATACTCTATTTATAGTTGAAGGAGAGTTTTAATTGATTAAATAACAGCCTATATCGGGTTTGTATATCAAGCAAGGTCAAATTTGGACTGTTCCATTTCACGAGGCGAAGCCGAGTGAAATGGAACAGTCCAAATTTTACCGAGCGATAGTATTCCTTCCTCTCCACGAATTAAAGCCACTCAATATTTGTTTTATATAAGTGACATATAGATCCTTGTCATTTGATGTATTTTAAAGGTATAACATTATGAAAAAAATCACACAAATTACTGACAACCAAAAATCATAAAGCGCCGCTAGCGGCAACAATGCACAAATCGGATCACAACCTTTTGCACAGGTACTCCTTTGTTTTAGCAGCGACGCGGCAGCGCTGTGCTCCTCAAAACATTGGGAACAAGGATGATCCTAACTGTTGAATGGAAAATGCTATTCCCCAAGGGTGAATTGGTCTTTTTGACCGCCGGTGCGGATGGGAGTAATAGTGAATGTCACGTGAAGTAAGTTCCACCAATCAAATGACAAGGATCTGTGTGTCAGTTATATAATAAAAAACATTGTGAGAAACGGCTCCCTACGAAGTAACGTATTGTAAAGAAGTAATTTCTCACCAAATTATCAGCTGAGGGTCTCGAATTCAAGGCATATTAGAGCACACAACTTGTGCGACAAGGGTGTTCTTCCATCATTCTCTCGCAACTTCAACGACCAATTGAGTTCAAAGTTTCACAGGTTTGTTATTTAATGCATATGGTGGCATACACAAAGTGAGAAGACTGGTCCAGTGCCTAAAAAAGAGGTTCGTTTATGCTACTCTCACACTAGGGAGAGTATGCTAGCGAATGTGCTTACGAACGGAAATATTTAACAATCGCTCAAACTTCGCAACATTCGCCACAAAGTCACTACGTTCACAAGTCATTCTCCACCTCCTTACGAAGATTGGTCACTTTATGCTGCTCTCACACGGCGAATATGCTAGCGAATATGCTGTCGGAAGGACATATTTGACAATCGCTCAAACTTTGCAGCATTCGCCGTGTCGTGTCTTCGTAAGCGTTGGTAACAAATTCGGAACGTTCACAAATTATTCCCCACCTCCTTACGTCGATCGCTCAATTTACAAACCGGTTTGTTAATTTCAGCGAACGTTGCGAAGACGGTAATTCGGCGTGATTTTCGTAAGCATTGGTAACGTTGGTAAATCTTGCGTAAGCGTTGGCAACGTTCGTAAAGGCATTGGCAAGCGTTGGTATAAGCATTCGTAATATACTCGTGAGATATTGGTAAGGAGAGTGTAGACCGAGGACGATCGAGGGGTGAGACCGAGATGAAAATATTCACTATCCAACCGCCATTTTGGACGAATTCTACGCGCAGTTCAAATATTCATGTTCGCAAGAACATTCGCCATTCTGTGAGAGCAGCAATACGATGCGCTTCCGTACATTCAGCGAACGTTGTGAAGACGGTAATTCGCCGTCGATTTGCGTACGCATTTGGTAAGCCATTGGTAAGCCATTGGTACTGTTGGTAAAGCGTACGTATTATGCGTAAGATAATGGTAAGGAGAGGTTTAAGGATGACCGAGAACATTATTTACTATCAAATCGCTACATTTGGGCGAATTCATCGCGAATTTCAAACATTCATATTCGCAAGATATTCTCCCCATTGTGAGAGTAGCATCAGATTGGTAAAAAAAAGGCTACACTCCAGATAATGATCATGACAAACTAACCTGATGTTAAAACATTGCAGCTGTTGATTGTACAAACTATTTTAAAATGGATTCCATTCGAAGAAATTGGGGGTTAAAAAAACAAAAACAAAAAACGGATAAACGATTTATGCCTGAGCCGTTTCTCGGAATGATGAGGCTTTGTGTCCACCGCCGAATGCTGCGGCGAGAGTTGCGGTTGGTTCCGCTGGCTAAACGTGTAGGATTTGACGTTATTGTGAAACTAACATGACAGTTGTTTGCTTTTTTTCTCATCAGTTAAGAAGACAATGTACTCAGCTGAAATTTCACATAAATGACAATTTTTACTAAACCGTTCTTAAGCTGCCATAAAGCATTGTCAAATCTATGATCCTATACCTTTAAAAGTAATTTCCGTCACCCGATCCTGTGATGCCATATACTCCAGGTTATCATATTTATTTAAACCTTAAGGTTTTAGCCTGTAGAAATCCCAAACATCAAGTTGTATTCCAAACATCCATCTCAACCTATTCACTTCTAGTGCACACTTCTGGAACAAGACCGTTAGAAGCTATGGACATTATGTATAGGCCTATGTTAACCATTGCCCAACTCCCCGAGAGCATTCCAAAATATAAAGGTGTCCGTTGTAATGGTAAACTAACCTGTTCTCAAACAGTAAGAAAAAACACATGGCATTTTCAAATTTCTTCAAACAATTGTGAAACTATTACATATAAAAACTCTTTTGGTGCACTTATGATGGTGTGATATTCAAAGGAAAAGTATATGTCTTAAAATTAATAGCAATACAAATATACTTGTATTTCGATTTCGAGAATCGTTTTATTTGTAGTATTGATAATTTACAGTTGTTATCCCAGATTGGATTATTTTAGTATTATTTGTGCTTGTAAGCAGCTTAAAAGCTGCTCTATAACTCAAGTTTTGATTTGATGAGCATACCGCATGTTATTTTGTGTGCTCGTTGAAAACTGCAGCATTTGAATAATATTTCTAGTTTCGAAAAAATCCGTTTAGTCATGCCCCATCTAATGTCTTTGTTCTGCGAATCTCTATTGAATGGCCATGTTGCAGTCGTCAAGATATAGTAGGCCTAGTTTTAATGCATACGAGGGTTCCTGGTCAAGAAGATGAAATGAAACACCAACCTAATATATTATTACTGCCATATACTGCCCCTTTAATATCCGATTCATTAAAGTCAACACAAGTTGACAACAAGGTAAACTGCTCAAATCGCCCCGATCGATGGTAACCGAATCATTTCCGGGGCTCTTCGAGATTCAAACGGATATACGTTTTGTCGGTGTGTGCTCGAGGTGTTCGTAAACAGCTCTCACGTACATCGGCAACAACCTCTTTCTCAACTATACACTCTCTCTACTCTCTTTATAACTTTCACTCTGTACTCTAATAAAAAAAAAGAGTTTTTTGTGACTTGTATAATGAGCTGTTATGGTGACTCATCAGCAGATACACTCTCGCAAACCATTTTAAACTATCAATTAGGTGGTCCTTGACTTTCACCAAGTGCCCCTTGCTTATAATAACAAATAAAACATACATTAATTAAGATACTCCTCGTGTTTTCTGTTTTAAGTGTGCGCGGTAAAACACTAAAACTTGACATTTTATTGTTGCCATTATTTGATATCAAGTTTTCGAGAGCTAACCATTAGTTTGAGTTCTGAAGGTGCGAAATACAAATACATTAAACAACACAGTAGGCTAACATCCATATGTATCAATTTATTTTCGTTGATTCCCCTAGAGAAGTCCCTCTTCATAAGCCTATTTCTAGTATAAGCATATTTTATTTTGCTGAAAACTAGTTACAAAAAGTATAATTTATAAAGTGAATAGTTTCTTATGGATATACGTTTTGTCGGTGTGGCCCAAGGTGTTCGTTTCGCAAACAACTCTACTCGTGAATCGGCAACAACCTCTTTAACTCTCCCTCTCTATAACTTTCACTCTGCATCCGAATGTTTTTGTGACGTGTGTATTAAGCTGTTATGGTGACTCATCACTACCTAGACTCTCGCAGTGGTAACCATTTTAAATTATCAATTAAGTGGTCCTTGACTTCCACCGCGTGCTCCTTGCTTTATTATGAACACCGAACAAGAAAACAGAATACTCGTGTTGTCTGTTTTACGTGTACGCCGGTAAACATTGAAACAAATTAGTTGACATTTTATTATTGCCATAATTTGATAAAAATGGCTCGAGGGGTAAACTTTAGTTCAAGTTGCCTAGCTATGATTGCAAACAAATGAAATAATATACAGTATAACTGTCATGTATATTTATTTCTTCGTTAATTAACCGTTAATTAGCAAAGCCCGTTTTCAAGATTAGCATATTTTGAAGACATTTTCAACATTGGAGTTTATATAGACCACAGAAACCACAAAAAAACCACAAACCCTATGAAGGAAAACAAAATAAAAACAGCCTACTAAATCCACGTTTTTAAAAATATTATATTAAACCATATTTTTGTATAAAACCCCAAGATATATTCATTTTAGCCCACGAAAATGACCACTTACGTATATTTCCCTCTAAAATACAAACCTCAAAAAGTCAACATGCTGTTTATTTTTAGACTATTGACTTTGCTTGATCATGTGACCTCCGTCTGCTATTCTTTGTATAATTATGTGTCTATATTTAACTGATTCTAGTTTATTCACGGACTAAATGGCTCAAGACTTTATAGAGCGAAATGAAATTGTAATGAAGCGTAAAGAAATGTAGTCACCAAGGCATTCTAACGTCTTGAGTGATTAGCATGGATGGCTGAATCTGACTGAAATTGACCAAACGGAGTCTCACTCAAAACCCTTCCACACATACAGCTATGTCTGCATAGTTCCTTGATTTTTATGGGCGTATGTGTAGTTTTTCGTCGGAAGGAGGCAGCCTATTTCTCCTCAGGTGGCAATTTGTTTCTTCTGCTCGTTAGAATTGCCATCCTAAAAATAATTCCCGATTCTTTTTTTTAAGAGTTGCCTTTCTTAATCGATTAAGAAGACACAATTTCCCCATTGAAAAGCATCCTTAAAGCATCCATCCTAAAAAATTATTCCTGTTTTTTATTTAAGAGTTGCCTTTCTTAATCGATTTGGGAAGACGCAGTTTTCCCATTGAAAAACATCCTAAAAACATCCATACTAAAAACAATTCCTGATTTTTATTTAAGAATTCCCGTTCTTAATCGAATGTGATGAACAAAATTCCCCATTGAAAACAATAGGGCAGTGGCATTTCTTATATTAGTGTAGAACAAAAAACTGCATCCCCGTCTCTGAAGACCCTTTTTTGCAACGTCACAGCAAAGACAGACCTTTCTCGTTGGTCACAGCCATTGTTTTTACCATCGCAGCTGGACAACTATAGGGATCTTAAATTGAGACCCGCCACGTGAAAATGAGTCAGATGTCGCCCGATGCATTTAAAAAAAAAAAAAAAACTTTTCAGGATCTTTATATGCATGGTTAACATTGAGAACACTTACCTTTAGGCGATAAAGCTATGAATACAACAATTTTGTGTTCATACTTATGTCTTATTGTATCTTTTCGCGCGAAATGGTAGTTTAAAACATCGCTTTACTTGTTATTCGTTTTTCAGAAAAAATTATGTATTGGCTATTTTCAAACGGCAGTAACTCTGCAACGCGACACACCCCAAAGTGTAGACATATACCAAATTACTGCTGCTGATGTGTTCTTTCCAGCCATGCATACAACTCAATTCTTGAAATTGTCAACATCTGACTCATTTTCACGTAGCGGGTCACAATTGCAAAGCAAAAACAGATAGCGACAGTTTGTAACAAAAACAGTGTTGAATTTGTTGGAAACTAAGTTGTTTAAAAGAGTGTTTGCAGAAGTTTTGAATTGGGACATTTTCTGTTAACACGAACTCAATGTTTTGTTAATACTAGTGACAGCACGAAAGGGAACAGCCGTCGATTTCAACAAACTCTTCCTACTTAAGATTAATCTTAGAACTTAAAAGTTCTGCGGCCGATTTCACGAAGCGCTGGGATTAATCCTAACTCGAGTTAGGACGGGTAACCCGTCCTAACTTAGGATGGGTTCAATGCGTCCTACGTATTTGGATACGGAATTGAACCCGTCCTAAGTCCTAAGATTAATCCTAAGTTAGGAAGAGTTTGGTGAAATCGACGGCTGTATCCATAGGTGTAAGGACACACTGACCCCATTCTAAGTTAGGACGAGTTTTAAACTCGCCCTAACTCACAGCGTTTGGTGAAATCAGCTGCGGGCAGAGATGCCCCCGATCCAACCCTTTATGTTACGATACACAGATTCACCGAGAGACATAAACCCACACATTATACCTTCCAGTACTCTATTCAACTATGGAGGCAGAAATAGATTCTTCATGATTCAACCGTGGATTTTAGATGACAACAAGATGTCTGGTTTACTTAAATAGATTGATATGTATAAAGGCCACGAGGGCCAAACATATTTTTTTTTCTGACGTAATAAGGTTGACTCAAAAGCATCGTTTGACATAACTGAGTTATTGTGTTCGATTATGTCTTCAAAGTTTGCAATGTTGTGCCGATCGACTCTTGTCATGTTATTCTGAACTGTATTGTTTATCCATGGAAGAAGAATCTTCTTCGGTCTATTATATTTTATTCCTCTGTGGTTTTTACTTTTCTCGGATTTGACGTCCGTGTAATGGCTCTAGATGTTGACCTTTAAAGAGATTCGCGTATCCTCTTTCAGTTTGAGTCAATGTTGACTGAAACGAGCCTTGAACGCATGTCATGGGATACCGGGATGACTATAGCATATGAATGCACCTATACAGCTCAATGTCTGTTTCAAACTTAACTAGACAACGCGTGTACAATTGTTGGTAACCTAAAGATACGTCATGACAGTAAAGATAGTTTAATATTGGATCTTGGACACTCACATAGGTTTGTACAGCGAAAATTAATGTTGCTTTTTCGATATTGGATATTGAATATTCCCGTATGTTAGTACAGTGAATTTATATCTTGTGCCATCGATATTGGATTTATCGAATAAGCAACATTGATATTCGCTGTACAAACCTATGTGAATGTCCAATGTCCAATATCGAAAAAGCAACAGTGATATTCGTTGTACAAACCTATGTGAACGTCCAATGTCCAATATCGAAAAAGCAACATTGATATTTGTTGTACAAACCTATGTGAACGTCCAATGTCCAATATCGAAAAAGCAACATTGATATTCGTTGTACATACCTATGTGAATGTCCAACATCCAATATCAAACTTCGCTGTATCTTAAACTAAATTCAGCTTGTAACTGCGATGTTTGAATGTGTTTTAATAAACCAATAAAAGAAAAAAAGAAAACAATATAGGTTAAGTCGGTGGCCACGGTTTGGAACATAAACAATCAAAACATGCAAGTGTTTACCTAAGATGTATTAAAAGAAATCATTCTATATTCATGTACAAATCTGCGTGGGCTGAGTGGCCCTTCAAGGCCCAACCAACAAACCGTGCCCCGAACTACAGAGCATTTATGGCACGAATTGTTACAGATACTTTCTCAGCCGACAGTCTGTACGAGAACCGCTCAATGATCACATTAAAAAAGTACATACGCATACAGTGGCTACAGGCAACTTTTTACAAACAGCACACTTTACCCCGCCTAACGGACTGGCGGTGCCGACCCGTTTCACCTGCCGCCCCGAATTGATTTTTGCCGCCGTGCAAATTATCATTATTGCCCGTGCCGGCAGCGACCGTCCGCTCCTCCATGTTTTCTTCTCGTACATTCTCACCACGGCCCCTTCAGTGTTACTTCACGAGCAGGAGGGATGAGGACAAATCTGAGATTGTGTCTTTTGTCTCCTCTGCGGAAATTAAGACGAAGAAGAGCTTCGGGTAAAAGGAGATGCTTATAAGAGATAATGAAACCTTTTACAAACAGAGCATTTCAAGATGTTAACCGCTCGAACGCCACTGTTGGGATTTCAAAGTATTTAGTGCGATTTGTATCCGCTCTGTCTCTAATCAGTGTTGAAAATCACAAACAGAGTTTATCATCAAATTGATGTAGCGTGGGAGGGGGGGGGGGGTGACGAGTGGGGGATGCACGCAGGCAGGTTACGAGGAATATTGTAAAAAAGAGCGAACGATATTGGACAAGTTGACAGTAAGACTCGGCTGTTATTTTCTAAGAATTAGAACAAGGCCCTGTTTCATAAGCTTCCCGAGGCCTTTTGTAAACTTACTATACATGATTTTAATGTTTGGAAAAGTTTTAAGTTTTTATGTCGCATTCTCTCAACGCTCTTGGATCAGACGTGACCCGGTGTCCGGGTCCAATGATTCCTTACCCCATGTTTCAGAGTTATTTACAACTTCTAAAAACTTCTGGTTTATTTGAGACGCTAAGTTGCCATGAGACTAACCAGATTTTTCTTATCAAGTATTTACCTGATTCTGAGTCTAAGTGCACTTCCTGTGAATGAAGGATTTACCTGATGTGCTGTACTCGTTAAGTGACCGTTATATACATTTTGTGTCGTACCAATCTCTGTGCAGTACAATACATGTGCTACATGGGATGGTGCAGACGATGACAAAATAGTCCCATACGGTGTTTAAGTCTATGTTATTATTAAAGGCAGTGGACACTATTGGTAATTACTCAAAATAATTATCAACATAAAACCTCACTTGGTAACGAGCAATGGGGAGAGGTTGATAGTATAAAACATTGTGTGAAACTGACTGATTGACTGACTGACTGACTGACTTAGACTGACTGACTGACTGACTGACAGGCTGAAAAAATTAGTATTTCGTTTCCAAAATGAGAAAACTGCTTGTGTGAGTTAAGAAGTTGCTAGTTAAACACAAAAAAAAAGCAATCAAAGAACTAATGAGTTTTGTTTTCACCCAAGACAGGAATAAGTGTTTCAGCCCGATGGACAAGCTTTGCATTTTCTCCCCTCAAACCAACAAATAAAACTGACATATTTTTACGACCCTCTCAGTTCTAAATGGAATCACTTATAAAACATCAGAAGGACCCTTATGCCTGAGCATAAGAATGGAGCAATCGGTACCTAATCGAAATCTGAGCAAAAATTCCCATTTCACCCCGTGTGCTTCAAACAGCGCTCTCTTTGATCGGCAATAATACGAGTAGGGAAAGGCTTCACCGTTTGGCGGTGTGCTAAATACCGATGTCTCCCGGCTACATCCCAAACCACATCCACAGTGCTGAGAGCAGTACGTGACACAAGGGCCATGCAAGTCTCAGACCTGACGACACATGAGTTGATCTACCTTAACCATCCCCGAATCTCATCTCGATCAGCATTCCTTTTCCCAAGCCCGATACTTTATTACCTCTGTCTGCTCTGTCTCGCTTGCTATATACCACCCCCCCCAAACCCCAACCCTGGCCTAGATGTTATTCTCAAGCTTCAGGAACGTGTTTGATGACGCGTTCCGGGTCATCGTGTCACGCTCCGATGCGTTTCGGTTGACACGGAACACTGTAGGGGCTTCCAGTAACGGCACAAAATAAGTGCTTCGTTGCTGGAATCTGTTCCCAATTTTATATTTTTCTAACCGGGACTTTGACAGTAGTCCTAGTTAGTTAGATTCAAACACAAGGAAAAAAACATACAAAAACCTATGATTGCAAAACGAATTTAAATTGCTCCCTTGGTTATCAGCCCACACATATTTGTTTTAGTGTAAACTAAACCAATCTAGAAGCAATTGCTCACTCTCTTTGCATTTTGCTATAATACACTAACCGTATAGTAAACTTTCAACGATTTTCATATAAAATTGCACTGAATTTTGAACACACGGTTAACCCTCCCCGGAATTTAAAGTCCCATCAGTTGTTGAAATCCAATTGACGTCATGTTTTGAATGTTTCTTTGAACAAGTCAGTAATGAACACCGTACAAAAATGTGTACGGACCCATCTTTCTCAGAACGAAGTCAACAGATGTTTTGGATGTTGACAACGTTAGTACTGGAATGGTATCGAATGTATTTGCAATTAGCACCTATTTAACGTTATGTAGAGGGACTTGTCATTTTCCCTACTCACGTGAAGACTCAATCTATTGGAAGTTAGTACAAAATGCGAACATGTAGGCCTACATCACAAACATTAATTTGGCATTCCCTTCCTCTTTAACAAGAATAACTGAGTGCGAATCTACCTTTTGTTCAAAACTAAGTTACTTCAGAGGGAACCGTTTCTCACAATGTTTTTAACCACCAACCGCTCCCCATTGCTCATTACCAGTAAGTTTTGATGCCAATAATTATTAGCCAGTAATTGCTAATAGTATCCAGTGCCTTTTGAAAGCCTTCAGTCAGATTCTATTTTTCATTATGTCCAATGACCTCGTAAAATGTCTGATGGACCTTTAGTTCACATTTGCTCCTTTTACATCACACCCAACAACAAGTCAACTACCGGAACTCAATACGTTATCCGCGACCTTGGTGCTTATATAAATGCTATAGGATCATAATTTAGAAGTGTATGACGTAAATGGATGACGATAAGACCAGAGCTCTCAAAAAGTTACAAAATAATCCAGTTTTGAACCTGTTTTTCTGAGTCTGTATATCAAATGCCTCCACCCATGCTTTTGTAACACCCATGCCGTCTACTCAACGCTAGCTGACCGACAGCATACAAGGAAAACCCCTGCAATAAATGAGTTCATCAATTAACAAGGGGCGCTCTTCCGAGGGATCCACGGTAACTGATTGCGGAGGGTTATAATATCATTCATCGCATGACGCAGTCCCAAGTGGTGATTTACCAGTTATGAGCTAATCCTCTAATTCTATTGGTTAACAGCTCAAAAAGGATTTGTCTTTAAATCCGAGCGCTCCCAGCGGATCGGAGGTGTTAGATGACACACACTCCAGGTAATTTGTAAGGGGCACCCGCGAGTGACGGTCTTTTATTTTCGTCTGTTAATAACGTTAGCTTCAAACTAGATCAAGGGATGATGAAATTAACTCTCTGACCGGCTTTCATTGGGATAAATTAAGTCCGAATGTCAAGCGTGAGCTCTTCAGGTACGCCTAAATGAAACTGCTCAGTTCAGGAAGCGACTCTAGCAGTTTCAATTACACATTGCAGAAGCGAAAGGGCTTTCCTTTATAACAGAAAGGCATTTTGTTTGCAGCATTATTAACTTTTAAAAGCTTAGTTATTGTAATCCTTTTAGTTATAAGGACACGTTATTCAAAATAAATGACCTTTCAAACTTAAAGGAACACGTTGCCTTGGATCGGTCGAGTTGGTCTTTGAAAAGAGTTTGTAACCGTTTTTTATAAAATGCATATGGGTAGAAAGATGTTGTAAAAGTAGAATACAATGATCCACACAAACATGCCTCGAAATTGCGTGGTTTTCCTTTTACCTCGTCGACTAACACGTCGGCCATTTATGGGGGTCAAAATTTTGACTCCCATAAATGGCCGACCATGTTAGTTCGCACAGTAGAAGGAAAACCACGCAATTTCGAGGCAAACTTGTGTGGATCATTGTATTCTACTTTTATAACATCTTTCCGACCATATGCATTTTATAAAAAACGGTTACAAACGCTTTTGTTTTGACCAACTCGTCCGATCCAAGGCAACGTGTTCCTTTAATATAAATATTTGTGTATATATATACACAACAACAAATATCCATAGCAATGTCAATTGAGTACTGATTTACACTTGATGTGGCAACATATGCGAATTGTATTGGAAAGCAATTAAAGGATCTCTAAAATCATGTGTATTCTGCAGTTAATAAAGTTAACTTAGTGCAGATTGAAAAAAATATCGGTAATCTATAAACGCTTTTGGTTGCGGTGATTACAAAATGCAAATTTTTATTATTTGTTTTCTCAAGATCTTTACACAGCAGGATACAAATATCAGCACAACGGCTGTTTTACATTATGGTCCTGCCGTCGATTTCACAAAGAGTAAGGACTCGTCTTATCTCGAGTTAGGACGAGTAACCCGTCCCAACTTAGGATGGTTTCAATGCGTCCCAACGTCTTCGGATACGGAACTGAACTCGTCCTTAAGTCCTAAGATTAATCCTAAGTTAGGAAGAGTTTTGTGAAATCGACGGCTGTGTCTTAAAAATGAGAATAGGGAAACACATTACTTAAAAATATACTTATATTCAGAGTCAAAATGAGTATAATGTATTTTGTGTTTGGCATTCATTCTCAACCTTCAGTTTCCAATGGACACTCAATGGGAGATACCCAATGCCCGTGTATATGCGTACTGGCTGTACTGCCTGAACGCCGAAAATTCTCGGCCTTATAGCCGTAGTTAAAGTTGCTTAAAGCCATTATACACTTTCGGCACAAAAAAAAAGTTCACAAATTTACAAATAACTTACAGGGTTTACAGAAGGTAATGGTTAAAGACTCCTTTTGAAATATTGTTCCATGAAATGCTTTAATTTTCAAGAAAACATTAAAACAATTATCAATTCCCGTTGTCGAGAATTACGGGTTTATTTTAAAGGCAGTGGACACTATTGGTAATTGCTCAAAATAATATTAAGCATAAAACCTCACTTGGTATTGAGTAATGGGGTGAGGTTGATAGTATAAAACATTGTGAGAAACGGCTCCCTCTGACATGACGTAGTTTGCTAGAAAGAAGTAATTTTGCCACGAATTTGATTTCGAGACGTCATATTTAGAATTTGAGGTCTCGAAATCAAGCATCTGAAAGCACACAACTTCGTGTGACAAGGGCGTTTCAACATGTTGTCTCAACATGTGCATAACATAACAAACCTGTTGAAATTTGTGCTCAATTGGTCGTCGAGGTTGCGAGATGAAAGAAAAAAACACCCTTGCTACACGTAGTTTGGTGCATGCTTTCAAAAGATGTTTGATTTCGAGACCTCAAAATCAAATTCTGAGGTCTCGAAATCAAATTCGTGGAAAATTACTTTAGAGGGATACGTTACTCACAATGTTTTATACTATCAACAGCTCTCCATCGATCGCATGCTTACGCTTTAAAAGAAGATTATGGGATATATAAATTAGAAAGTATATACTACATATTGTCATCCGAAGCCAAAGTATTGAGATTTGCGCCATAATGCTAATGCAGAGGACCTGTTTTGTGTTTTTTGTTTTTCAAAATCGCATTTTATATAGGCCAAATATTTTTTGCACAGCGTAAAATCAATTTTATCTTGATTACCACAGTACGTTGTTTTCCAATATTTGACTCACAACTGCATTTTATAAACTGGAAAATTCTCAAAATTATTATTGCAATTCAATGTCCAAAGTATCGATACTGGTGCCATGGTGCTAATGCAGAGGAACCTTGCATTTTTTTCTTCAAAATCACACTTTGTATAATGGTTTGTTGTACAATGTACAATCAAATTTATTCGTAAATTAGCTCAACATGCTGTTTTGCAATACTTGACTCACAACTGCCTTTTTAAAAAATAGATGAAGGTATATTTAAACTGGAAAGCACTAAATATTGAGACCGGCGCCATAATGCGAATGCAGAGGACCCTCTTGTTAACCAACCAGAGCATAACCGTCAACTTGAATGCTTTGCTCCGGTCGGATGGGTGCCTGAAAGCCTGGGCGAAAAGGGGGAGCTTGATTACCACGTGCTGAAAGCCGTTCTTTTTTTACCCTGATGACAAATCTGGCTCTGTATATGACTCAATACAATCGTCATTATTCTATTGACATGAATCAAGAAACAGGCCCTTGTCTTTAAGTGCAGCTTTCTTAAATTTCTCAACGCCCTTCAATTAAAAAAACCGACGTAAAGCAAAATCGAGGATGGTGAAAAAAATTTGGTGAGCATTGTGTTTTCTGTGTTATGGATTTTATTTGTATCAATATAAACCACAAGGAATTTTTCTTTGTGCAACCCCCTTCAACAGCAAACACAAACCAACACTCAATCAACCATAACAACAAAGGATATCAATAGTCTTTTAACATTACTTGGCCCGATTTTCGCGGATTTTTTTGGCGAAATTTACATCCGGCCAGATATTTTCGACTTGAAAAGCAAACTAAGCTTACTCCATGCGGCAGATGAGCAAGATAAACCTATATGTATGTTACACATTATGCTACCTCAAACCAAATAGTACATTAATAGCCACACCAGCAATGCCTCCAATATCACAAACAATTTGTTTTGCTATTCTTAGTTTATTTATTATTAGTTTATTAAAACACATTCAAACATTGCAGCTACAAGCTGAATTGAGTTTTAAATACAGAGATTCATAAAAAATCGAAATGTTTAAAAATTACAAAAAAAAACATTAAGAATTACAATCTGTTTTTATACATTAAAAGGGCAAACTGGCTAGTGCCAGTAACAAAATAGATAAAACAAAAAATTGCACAGCAAGTCACCTTAAAGGAACAAGGCGAAGGGTTGGGGACAAAAGGCAAGCCAGCTGAGTGAACAAAAAACAAGAGCTATAGTTGAGTGCTTGGACAAGGGATGGAATGCAACTATTTTTGTAACGACCAGTTCTACATTTTGGGGGGCACATTTTGTTGGCATTCCGCAAGTTGTTGTTTTTGTTTGGTGGGAGCCAGTGCTTGTAATTTTCAGATTCAAACAAGGTCTTACCAAAATTGACAAATAAATGACTCAGTCTATCAGTGATTGTAGGTAAACTGAACAATTGGCATACTTCAACATATGATGTTGGTGTATTTGGCTGACCAGCCAGAATGATACGAAAAGCCCTTTTTGTAACCTTTCAAGGGTTATGAGTTGTGTTTTAGTAAGTCCAGAGTACCAGACAGGACAGGCGTATTCGATAGTGGGTCGGACATACATAACATATACAGTTAACAGATCCTTGACAGAAATAAAACAACGTTTAAGCTGGCGTAAAAAGAACAGTCTACGGTTAAAATTACCACACATGTTGTTCACTTGGGAATCCCACTTCAAATTACTCTGTATATAAATACCCAACAATTTCAAACAATCAGTTCGATTAATTTGAGAATCTAAATGTCAAAGGTGGGTGGATCAGGTTGGTTACGTTGAAAACTGATATTCATGTACTGGCATTTGGCGGGATTAAGTTTCATTTTATTCAGATCAGTCCATTGATTTAGGTCATTAAGCACATTTTGCATGCTGGAGCTCTCATTAGGATTAGAGAGGGTCTGACTTAAAGTCAGGTCATCGACATATTTGTAATGTTTGAAAGTAAATGTAATTAACGTTCAATAATAAAGCTCATTGTCCATTGCAACAAATAGGTTCCTTTTTAGGACTAATTTTGAAACATAAGTTTTTATAATAACTTTAATTTTGGTTTGGTAACTTCAACAGATAACTATCGCTTAAGATTTTTTCGAGAAGTCATTTGTTTATTTTCTAATTCAAAGGTTGGTCGGGTGTTATAACAATCGGCTTCAGACACTAATATTATATTTAACATTTTAGTTATCAATTGAATGGCAGTAGTATTTTACTGCTGTCAATCTGTATAGCTCTCTGTGATAACAAACTATATCCTTCAGTTCAGAGACGCGAATTCTTTGTGTGACTTGTTATTTGCTGGTTCGTTGTTAGCCTTGCTAGAGGCAGTCGCATTATTCGCTCCGAAAAGACGCAGCTGTAAACCCACCCGCCGTATACCCTGTGCATGGTGTGTGCGATCACACCGAATGACCCACCCGTATACACACTGTCACATCGCACGAATACTGTTCACACAAGTCATCGCACTCGTACACCACTAACCGCATGCGGAGGCCGTGAGGCCGACAGCCTTGTCGGGTCTGTATCTTCCCGTTTTAATGTGTTGTATTGAAACAAATTCCAACAGTGTACGAAATTGGGGGGGGGGGGCTCTAGGACATGCTAGTATGCAGCTCATGAATATGTATGTCGTTCGTCAGACCTATCAGACAACACAGGATGTGAGGAAAATGAATTATTCATTTTGACGTCCAATCACACACGCCTATCATGCTCGCTGAGCGTCCGTGGTGGTGGTGTGTGATGATGTAGACATGTCTCATCTTTCGCGGGCATTATGGTAATGAGCTGACCGTGGGAACTCTTCGCTTATTATAGTAATGAGGTCAGTGGCTTCAACACAGACCCTACAAGGCTGTCGGCCTGACGGCCTCCGCATGCGGATAGTGTACGGGGGCATCGTGTCGTGCGATGTTACGCACAGTGAATACGGGTGGGTTTTACGCACAGTGAATACGGGTGGGTTTTTATACAGCGGCGGTCTTTTTTCAGAGTGAATAATTCGACTGCCTTGAGCAAGGCTAGTTCGTTGTACTGTTTACTATTCAGAACTGAAGGATTCAGAACTGACTCCGCGGCAGTACAGATAATACGATCCTATAAGCTAAAGTAGTAGTCCAGTCTAATTTCTATACCATCCGCCCTGGTAATAGTTATAAAGCAGGACAGTTCTTTTCAGAACTGAGAAGTCTCCCGAACCTCCGATTATCTACTCCGCGGCAGTAGAATAAAGCAAGACAGTTCCCTAAGAACAACTCTACCTGGCAAGTAGATACACACATGGTGTTACCGCAAACCAAATATACACTGTTTAGTATTGTTATGAACTATGTTGGGTTGTCCCAATAATATTGCGTGGTGTTGCGATTGTTATTGGTGTTATACATCACACACAGGCAAATTCATCGTGCTCTGGAAGTGCTCCATAGTACTTAGGATTTGGTATAAACATAATATACAAATAGTGAATGCTTCGAGTGCTATATGGTTAAAACTATGACTCCCGAGGTGATCCCCGGAGCGTTCTATTTTCCCGAGGCTTCGCCTCGGGAAAATAGAACGCTCCGGGAATCACCGAGGTAGTCATGGTTTTAACCATAGCACTCGAAGCAGTCACTATTTGTTTTATAACACCCCAAACATTTCTAAATACTGTACTATCACACGGCAAACCGATGCACTGTCACACGGCCGTCGTCTAGTAAATCTAAGACATATCATTTGACGCGCTCTAAACCAATAAAAAGGCAGAATATTGGTAAGGGGTGTTATAATATCAATAATAGTGTATGTCTCATGCGACTTTTGGGTTTGATTTCACGAATTTTTTAAAAACTATGGACTAATCCTTGATTCTTTAGCAGTTATTAAATACGTAAGACTAGTCCTTAGTCACTCGAGATATGACTAGTCTTAACTTTCTATAGTTATGGTGTCCCAAAATAAACCTAATTGTATTTAGAAGTTATTTGAATTCAGTGGTGAGTATTTTTCATATTATTGGTGTAAAGCCGTATGGGACTTAGACACCGGGTCGATTCTGACCTTGGAGTGTTGAGAGAACACGAAAAAATTTGTTTGTTTAAATTCAATTGATTAAAGTCTAGGAATAAAACGAGATAATTATAATTATAGAGAAAATACAGCTGCGTTTTACTGTCAACATAGAGAAAATACAGCTGAGTTTCACTGTCAACATGTACAATATAATATTGTTCTCTCTTTTACATTGTCCCTATGGGAATTTTTTGTTTATACCCATCACTACAGTAACGCATTCGTTTGTTTGACATCGAATCGGCTGGTTCGCTGTACGTTTTTATTAAATATTCTGTCTACAAAATTGCGTGGCGTTGCGATTGTTATTGGTTTTCTAGTGTTGTATTGTTATAAACTGCTTTTGCTCCGTGTTAAATTTGAACAGGCCATATTAATGGGCTTACACAGCATTGTTGTTCTGATGGGCATATATATTAGAACGTTCTCTTTCATCAGCAAGTAGACATGCAGCGATCAGGCGATCATAAATTGACTCCGTAATTTCTTTTTGTCGTCGATTCTGGGCACAATGTTTTGCTTAGAAAATACAAATTAGTTAAGCAGGAGAATTGTGTTTTACAAGGTTACTTATTGTTCCAGTTACTAAATAAAAAACATAGCAAACCGTTATGAGACATGGGTGGTGGAAAGGGCCAAGGCCAACACACGCACAAACGGTCGCTGAATAAACTTTGGTGCCCGTTTTAATAATCGGAAAGACTTTCAAAATGGAAATTGATCAAAGGAAGGGGAACTGACTGGTAAAAAAAAAAAAAAAAAAAGGTTGGGGTTGGGGTGGGTTAAAAGGAACGGCACGTTAAACCGGAGACCACAGATTTACGTCCTGTTCTAGTAAAGCACAAACAAATATTCACCCCAAAGTTAAACTGAAACTTGATGAAGATTATTGAATATCACGTGCTACGAATGCCGTGGTGATATATTTTTGACATAAACAAAACATTACTAAACGAAATCGCCAACCAAAGAAACTGATCGTTTAATATGTCATAAAAGATCTATTTACTTGACCGACATCCTATATGTCTGCTCATTGTATTCATTTGTTATACTTCATCACATTGAGACCATTTGATAGCCTGTGAGGACTATCACTTCTTCTAATACTTGTTTACCCAGAAAAAAAGGCTCAACAAAGTAGGGCAGGTCGAGACCCTACCTGATCACTCCTTTTCCTTGTAAAATCACTATTCCTCCGCAGAAGAGACTATAGGTCTAAGGTGGATATCACAAAGAGGTAAGACTAGTCTTATCTCGAATTAGGACGAGTCAGTACTCGTCCTAACTTAGGACTAGCCCTTAAGGTTTAAATATCCCCTAGGACTCATAACTTAGGACTAGCCTAAAGTTTTTAATATCTCCTAGGACTATTCCTAACTTAGGACTAGCCTAAAGTTTTTTAATATCTCCTAGGACTATTCCTAACTTAGGACTAGCCTTAAGTTTTTAATATCTCCTAGGACTAGTCCCAACTTAAGACGAGCCCTCAGTTTTTAATATTTCCTAGGACTAGTCCTAAGTTAGGACTTAGGACTAGCCTTAAGTGTTTAATATCTCATAAGACTAGTCCCAACTTAGGACTAGCCCTTAAGTTTTAAATATCCCCCAGGACTAGACCCAAGTTAGGACTTAGGACTAGCTTTAAGTTTTTAATATCTCATAGGACTTTTCCTATAGTAAGGACTACTCCCAACTTAGCCTTAAATTTTTATAACCCCTAGGACTAGTTCTAAGGGAGAACAAGTCGCAACTTTTTGTGAATTCAACCCCTGGTCGGGTTACAGTGGTGTCTTGCCTCGCCTTATGGTGAATTCGAATCACGTCTCGGACCTGAGCCTTGCATATGGATTACCGTCAGTGTTGTTGACTCGAGTCGGTTACTTGGACTCAAGTCGCCAATTCCACTGACTTGCGACTTGACTTGACTTCGGGAAAAAAAACAAGTACTTTTGACTTGAGGCGAATGAATTGAGACTCGACTTGACGCGCAAACAAGACTTGAGAGTTTACAATTGACTATAATAATTAATTTGATTTTCACGTCAAAGCAGTTATTGTTTGAAATAAATGTGCCAAAATTGAGTCTTCGGCAACGATGCCGCCCGATGTTCTCGAGTGCATGCTCCTGCCACCTTGGCATAAGACCGAAAGATAAAGTAACTAATGAGAACCAACGACGTCTTTATTACTGTGTCAGTTCGGGTGTGCAAGTCACACAACCAACGTATACGTGTAGCCAGGTTGTTGTTTTTACAAGAGTAATCTGACAGTGTAAACTTTTATATAATTTGGGTAGCATAAAGATGATTTTTTTCCCCTGTTGTTTAATACTAGACATTTACTTTCACTTGAAACAAAACAGAATAAATGTCAACTTTTAGAACAACCCGGGCTCTTGTGTTTGTACAACGTTTCGGTTAAAGACATTTTTTTTACCTTTTTTAACTGTAAGTGCGAAAGCATAGCATGTAATCCCACACTCGGGTCGATCAGACATGGAAAGTTATGTACAGATATTATAAAATATGTTTTTCCCCTCTCCCAGCTCAAAAATTAAATGGAAAAAAGAAAAGAAAAAAAAGAAGAAGCTAGGTTTAGCCAGTTGACATTTGTATCTCTGCATCTCTGCGGGGCTTCGATATCATCTATTTCGTTTTGCTACATGATACAGCTTTTTTTATATTATGATTCATAGCGAATGGAATCTTTTATAAGCTCTCCAGAGGAACGTCGATGTTTGGACAAAAAAAAATAAATCAGCTTTCTGCGGTTTTGTCTCTCTCCTTTTGGCTGATACCACAGACTGCTGTTATGCTGACAGGGGAGCGTTTCCATGGTAACGTATGGTTTAGAGTAGGAGTGTAAATCGCTCAAGCATCGAGAGGAGAAGGGTTTAAAGCTTGTTGACGTGGAGTAGTTTGATTTGAGGGGTAGGAGCAGACGAAGATTGTGCCCCGGCTCGGCCTAGCTATCGGAGGAGGGATATCATTTTGGAATCAGCGATGGATTCAAACATCACCCGAGGGGCATATACAATAGTCCTCTGTCACATAATGAGAATCCTGAAGATCATTTTTGAAGCTTTTTGTAAATCATTTTTTTTTTTTTTTTTTTTTTTTTGGGGGGGGGGGGGGACTGTCTGCCCACTCAAAATTGTCTGGAAGAATGCTGAGTCCGATTTCATAGAACTGCTAAGCGGCCGATGTTGTGCTTACTTTATGGTGTATATTTCACAGCGCTGCTAACCGTTAGAAAAGGCGAAACACGAAAATGCATGCTAACTTACGGTGCTTACTTCATGAAAGTGAATGACGTCACAATGCAACTCGAGGTGAACGCTAATGATGGCCGCCTAATTTTATTGCTGAAAAAAAAAATAAAACCGCTTACACCTCAGCAAATTTGTCTGCTACGGGATTGAGTACGGAAACATGCTTACCGTTAAGCAGTTCAAAGAAATTGTGCCTTGAGAAGTACACCATGGCATACGTCATTGGCACGACAGTGGCACTTAGTCGGGTTACAAACGTTTCGCGTTAAATGCACGCTCGGGCGGGCAGTTGGCGCAACATTTGTCTAGAAGTGCCTCAGGGTTCAGTTAGCTCGAGAGAAAAACGAGAGAGTAAGACAGAGAGAGAGAGTGAGAGGACGACCAGAAAAGAGTCGATCTTGACAAAGACTTGTCCCATTTGAAAATGAGTCCCATCCCAAGGATGTGAAACGAAAGCCCAACTGCTTACACAAGAGGAACATTTACATTCATTCCGAACTCAATGGTGCTTCAGACACAACCCAATATCCCAGAGAAAAAGAGCGGTTACCGTGGGAACCATTATAGAATGCCCTAGAAGCCCCACTTGATCCTAGTTTCTCGTTGCCACATCCGGCCCACTCTAGAAAATGTCCACGTCTCGTCCTCCTGAAGGCTTTACCTGCATTCAAATAAATATATCGCCGAGTCAAAAAGAAAAATATGAATCTGTCCCTTCCCATATTTCGAGGGCATAATTGTTGAGGCTGTAAGATCGATAGCAGTTAAAGTGTACGTTGTTGAGTGTGCCTTCTAGCTCGGGCAACTGAATACGGGAACACGTAGCCCGAACGTACAATTCAATAGAAAATTTTCTCTCGGTGTATGGGCCGTCTCTCCAGAGCATCGATCATGGGGAGCTATAGCTCCATCCGACCCATCAATTCTCCCCCATTCACCCGCTGAACCCGGAGGTGCTATAAGACATGCCAGAATCCACTAATAAGAGAGAAAAGGGAACCTGTG